>NC_138197.1:48828437-50028437 GCF_964194105.1 Spermophilus citellus
CCGTAAGTGCTCTGGATAACAGGCATCCCAGGCTCTGGGCTGCTGGACACACTCGAGTGCTCTGAGGGCAGGTGAGGGGAGGGCATCCCAGCCATGGCGATGGCTCCAGGGTACACAACACCCGCGGTGGCGATGGGGATCTGTGCTTGTTGCCTGTCACAGAGGAATTCCCAAAAAGAGATCATGAATGAGTGCATGAGTTAGATGCCAGTCTTACCCCATAGCTGATTTGCTCAATAGTGTCCAACTCTAACGACTCGATTGCCTAACATTTTAAAAATTAATATCTTACTTAGAGTTGACTATCTTATTTCTGGATAGCCCTTCATGGATTACAAGGCATTTACATGAAATGCTCGCTGGATTTTCAGAGTAGTCATTGTGTTATTACTCTATTTTGAGGGGGAAAAGATTGAAACATACCAAGATTAAATAGAAAAACTCATGTTCTCAACTCCAAGCTCACTTGTCCATTACTATAACATGCAGACATAATTTTTATTATAATTAAGCCTAAAGATAATTTAATTTTAATGGAAAACTCCTACAGTATTAGAGCTCTCAAAATGCCCAGAATGTACCAGAATTGATAATATTGCATTGTTCCCTTCTCCCCATGGGGTAGGAGGCAGGCCCAGCTTCATGGTAACACTGCTTATGCAACTGCATTACAGTCCTATACTTGGTTAAAATCCTGCTGTTGGCAATCTTGAAATTCTTTATAACTTTTAAACAGGGGACTCTGTCCTCTCATTTTTGTAATTGACCCTTCAGATTGTATAACTGGTCCTAGCAGGAAGGGATTAACGGATTGATGTTCAAGAAGTGTTGGACTTTGTATTCAGCTTTGTAAAGAGTCATGTACTTGGATAGAAACCACAGACCCTTGGACAGAGCACACAGACTCTTTCAAGGAAATGGAGGGTACAGGGCGATTTGAGAAGTTATTTTCAAAGATATCCTCTGGCCATATGCAGAACGGTATTTGTTATTCTAAGTTCTCAGGATCTGTTTCAAACATGAGCAACTTTATGTCTATGTACTTTGAGATAATTCGGCAGAAGCAATGCAGTTGCAGACAGCATGTGACAACACTGTCAACAGCCTTGCCACAGAAAGTGGAGGAAAACATCCCGAGAACTGCATTTCTAATTCAGAATGGAACTTTCCCATTCACAGCCTTGATGAGTCCTAAATATAATCCCTACTCTGTGTAATCCACAGAGACCACACATGTGCACTGATAGCTCAGCAATTCCTCAGTATTCAGAAACAAGTGTTTCTCTCTGTTCAAATCACTTTTATGCTGTGTTCTCTCAAATAAGTTGTGAGCTGTATGATAATTTATCATAGTGAGATCTTGAGTGTCAAAAACCGCCAAGGAAGAAAAACAGTAATAATACTTTCAAGTTAGGGTTTATTTTAGTATTGAAGATTGAACCCAGAGGTGCTTGACCACTGAGTAACATCCCCACTCCTTTTTGTATTTTATTTAGAGACAGGGTCTCACTGAGTTGCTGAGGGCCTTACTAAATTGCCATGGCTGATTTTGAACTACTGATCCTTCTCCCTCAGCCTCTCTAGCTTCTGGGATTACAGGCGTGTGCACCATGCCAGATAATACTTTCAAGTTTTAATAGCACACTTTGAAAGTATTTACTCTTAAGATATTTTATTTGCAAATGAGTTATTGACAAAGTGACTGCAGGAACTAGGTGCTTGTAATGGATACCTGTGGATATATTTCTTAGGTCCACGAGGGTGACAGCTTAGTCACTCAAAATACACTAAGTTCAGGTTCTTTTACAAAATGCCCCTTTGCAACTAAATAAATGTTGCATTATCCCATTGAGTGAGAAAGGAGGTTCTACCCATAAGATAAACAGCTGCAAGTTCCATACCCAACATTGAAGTATTGCCGCATTTCCTGTCTCCGGTTCCTCATGATCGCCTTGTATTCTCCAATGCGCAGCTTTTTGCCATCCACAAGGCAGGTGCGCTTTGGCCTGGGCTTGTACTTGTAGTCAGGGTACTTCTCCAGGTGCTGCTTGCTGAGACGGGCTTGCTCCTCATAATATGGCTGTTTCTCTAGGTTTGTCATAGCTTTCCAGCGAGATCCTGTGAACAAAGGAAGGTTAGGATTCCAATTTGCACAGCTTCTAAGCATCCAAAAAAAGAGATATAACTGAGAACAAGAAAATCTAAAAAATGTTGGCCCAAGCCCATAAATACATAAACATGTTTTCGATTAGTGAGCTTTGATTCAAAAGGCGAGATCTCACAAGAACAAAGGTGTTGGTAGCACTCTACTCAAAGAAACTACACCCAGAGATATGAACTCTGGGCAATATATTATTTTTCTGGCTTGAATGAACAGTTTAACCAAACTTGTATATTATGTGTTTAAAAGCCCATCAATAATTTCATGAATATGCCTTTCATTTATACACTAGCCTGTGATGTAATTCAACTGAAAAGTTAGACAATAATTCAGCACATTTTCTGAATCTGAGACTATCTAGTCGGTGTTAATTTTTTTTTTGTAGGGGCACATTATTTACTACAAGTGTCCCAGCATCACATATTCTCATTTTCCTCAAAATGTTTAAGTATGACTATAGGAAGGATTTTAGTAAAATTCATTTAATTAAAATGCATATTATTAATGACCATGGACTGGGTAACTACTATATGTTAGAGGCTGTACTAAGAACTTTTGACATGTTGTCCCATTTCTACCTTTCCTCACAATCAAATAGATGGCATTTATAGCTACTTTCATAGATGAGAAAACTGAGGTTAAAACAGAAAAAGAAATAGGCTTCGAATAGCAATAAAAAGTTCAAATAGATGAACTTGAGTAGTTGTGTAAAGAGCACACTACTGTTAAATTTCAGATCTTTGACTCAAACTCAGGTTTAATAGAATTTAAAATATGCTACAATGTAGACTTTTACATATAAATAGCCACCCACTCTATATGATCTAGCAGTGATCAGAAATCCAATGGTAATTATGTAAGATTTTTATCTTCAGAAACCACTTTCAAAAAGATATAAAGATGTCACTTTCCATGAAACAGTATGAATTAATAATGATAACCCATATTGTTTTTCCCTTCTTTTCACTATTAATTTTGGTGTGGATCCAACCAGGATTGAGAAAAACAAATTTGAAGCTTAACTAAAAATAGTTTATGCTAATTCTCATGTTAGATGTGCTTGAAAGCTTTGATTCTGTCAGTATAGCTATGTATAGTAGCAATAGGAGTAGTAGTAATAGTGTTCATTTTTAAAAGACAGACTTACTTTTATTGCAGATGAAATGTATTTATCTAAAAATAGCCAGCTCAACTTTATTCAAAGAAACAAAGACCAAAAAAACTGGACCTACGGGTTCCCTATAGCAGTGTTTAATGTGGTTGTCCCCCAAAAAAACTCATGTTGGAGTTTAAGTCCTTACTGTAAGATATTAAAAAGGATGGAAACCTAATTCTACCATTTAGAGGTGTAGCCTTTGGTGAGTGATTATGATTAGGCAAAATCATTGGGATGAGAACCCTATTATTGAACATTAGAGTAGGTTTATAAGAAAAGAGAGAGAGAGAGATCAGAGAAGAAAAACACAGTAGAGATGCTTGTCTCTTGCCATGTGATGCCCTCTGCTACCTCAAGGCTCTGCCAGCAAGAAGCCTTCACCTTATGCAGTCCCTCGACCTTAGATCACAATCACGAGCTAAAATAAGTCTCTTCTCTTTACACAGTCAACCATCCTCAAGTATTTCCTTTTAGTAATGAAAAAGGGACTAATATGCTTATCAAACATGTACTGGTTAACATTTACCTGCCTTCCAAAATCATCTAAGCAAGATCTTAGAAGTTTCAGGATTGGTTAACTTCTCAATCATAATTCCACATTTCAAATACAAATATTTCACTGTTGAAAGTTCTTTCCTACAAATGCAGAAAATTCTTCAATATGAACTATTATGTTCATTGAAGAATGCAATGAAAGGGGAATTATCTCTTTGTTTAGAATTGTTTCCTGTTGGAACATGTTACATAGGTTGTATTTGATCATAGGTGTTACAAAGATTTATATCAGATTTTTTTTAATCTAGACAACTAATATGATTTTATTGGATTTATAACAGAAACTTAGGTTATAGCTTAAATAATAGAATTTCTTTTCCTGTTCCTTTCTCAAATTTCTGTTTAAATAGTGTTGTTTAATATTAAGTCAATTGGTGAGGCCATATCATTTGTAGATTTAATCTCCAACTTATTTGTCCAACATTATCATCTAGAAGTACTTGCATAATATTATGTGTTCTTGGGGGATATAAAAACACAGATATGGTTATGATACTATTGGATTATATCAACTTTTTTCATTTAGTTTCTTGCCAGTATGTACACCAGCTTTTTGAAGTTCAGAGCAAGTAGTGAAAAAATGAGCTTACCAGAAATAACTTATTGGCAAATAGGAATACATTAAAAAACCATATAAAGGATGGCCAAGTTAATATAAAATCTACTATCTTTATCCCAAAATTGAACAAAGAAATCAACATTCTCAATTAGAAAGCGAATTGTCAAAGAGTCTAAAGAACAGAAATGTTTATACCTTGAAGTAATCTGCCTCTGGATGCTAAAACAGTTTTTGTACTACCTACTATGTGTATAATGCTATCTTTGTTTCCTACACGTGCATAATGCTACATTAATTACAGAATACATAGTGTAGTAAACAAGAGAACTATTATAGTTCCTGTCTTCTTGTAGTTCATCTTCAGTGGGGAAAAATATGTTAAACACTTTATTACAAATTTTATTTTAATTACAATTGGAAAAATATAGGAAGTTAATAGATCCGGCAATAAGGAGGTAAGCTCAGTTTTCTGTAGGGCAGGAAGCCTTCTCCAAGCATCAGAAAGAGAAGAGCATCTTAGGGAGGAAGAATACAATGAGCAAGGTCTTTTAGTGGGAGATTAGAGGAACCAAAGCTAGTCTGACAAAATGCACAGGAAAAAGGACTTAAGTAGAAGAAAATAGCATCATAAAAGATAGGTAAATTCTCAAATCAATTGACTTCAAACCTGGCATGAACTGGATCACAAATATTTTTAACTCTTGATCATACAGTTTCTCTGGGAGTGTCACTGACTCCTAAACTGTATTTTAAAATATGGCCACATAATAATTACTCATTTTTTAAATTAAGAATTAAGATTGTCTAAATCCTAGATGGAACAAAATGACTACTTAGAATCTAAGATCATGCAGAGTAGTTCTTTGGTTTTGTGGCAAATCCAGTTTTCATTTTTCAATAATTACATTGATTTTGCATAACCAATTGACAAGTTTGGTTTTAGTTTCAGTGGCTCTGCAGCTATAACAGTTACTGACTACAGTGGTGGTGTCAGCCCCGGAAACACACTAGATAAGAATGGTGAGAAAACAAATTAGATAGTTCCAAATTAGATGGAAATAGCCACTTGATTTGGGTGTGGCTGGTTGATTGCCCTGGACCCATGTACAAGGAGTAAGTTCCCTGCTATTTTCAGAAGGTTGGACTTTTTGTAATGAAAAACAGAGACATGCAATTAAGTATTCCTTCTGATGACAAAAGAGAAGATATCTATTAAAAAATACTTGATGCTTAAAATAAGGGGGAAAAAAGGTCTTAAAATTGTTTGTTTCCATTCTAAATCTGGCAATACACTAAAAGTGGAGAGTTTGAGCTGAGCAACATTGTCATCTCCATGGGGTATGTAATGAATTTGCACATTTTACTCCAACTACTGTATATCTAATCAGAAAAAGATGTCCCCCATTCCCTGATCCAGCGCCAAACAGTAAAAGGTGATTCCTTATGTTAACAATTTCAGCAGAATGGCTTATTAAAACCAGATTTTAGGGTATTATAAAATGCTTAGAAGCCCTTTAAAATGTCAACTAGGATCCCCAGAGACTACGTAAAATGTCAACCCAGCTCAAGCGCCTGTTTTAAGCAGAATGAATTAGCAGCATGCTGTCGAAGGCTGTTATCCAAAACAATCAGCAAAGAGGAAAACATCAAGCTTTCTTTGTATTTTTATATGAAATAAGCCATTAGAATGATCTCGAGGATATTTGAAGATCACTTATTTATTTAAAGCTATGGCTAAATATTAAGGTGGAAAACAATTCAGTGTTTAATTTTTGACCATATATAACTGTTACATCTTTAATTAGTACAATTTTATGAGAAAGACTAGACAGCACTCCCATGTAGGCTGTGATGATATAATTGCACAGTCATCTAATACTCTCTTCTTTAATAAATCAGAAAGATATTCTCTTAGCCAGTTACCTTTTTCCATAGACTTTTGCTACATTTCTCAAGTCTCGTTTTATATCATCAAAACTTATATTTCTCTTCTACTTAGATAAAATTTTAATCAGTGACTATTACTTTTTTATTATGAAGACACACCAATTGAGTGATTCAAAGGCAGTGTAGGCAATCAGGATTTAGCTTTTGTTTTTATTTTGACATTTTTAGATTTCTAATTTGGGAGTAGGTGATAAAACATGAATATAGTTATACAAATTATTTTATTCCTTTCCAAAGTTCATACAAATGAAACAGGTATATTGGTTTTTTTTTTTTTAATGATGGGAAACTTATAAGGAAGATAAAATAGAGTCATAAAAAGGAAGAATAGATCAGAGATGGTAGAGATGTAAAATAAATGCATTTCCTTTTGATCCATTCACTTTTTGATGTTGTGTAGGTGTATATATTAAAAAGCTTTCATATATTCTCTGTATATCTAAAGTTTCACATGCTCATATCTTTTGAGGTAATATTTATCTACTGATGGCAACCTCATTTCAGATGAAAATACCGAGATACAACAGTTTAACTGGCTAATGGCTTTGTTTGTTTTTATCACATTATACATCACAGACTGGGTAACCTGTTTCCTTGTTGAGAATATGAGATCATAAAAACACAGGAATGTGTAGTAACTACTTTGAGATGATCATTTCCTGAATGAGAAGAAGAACAGATGCCATCTTCTTAAACTACATGTAATTCCAAGTGTGCTATGAGTTTTAAAAAAGCTTTAATATTTTGTTACTTAATTCTGAAGTGAAAATTGACTGATAGATTAGGTCGTCCTCTTATGTTTTTATTTTTTAACTCTTAGAATTCAGAGAATTAAAAAAATTAAAATTGCCTCAGTGTCTAATACAGTGTCCGCTGGTCACTGGGCCACTTGAAGATGAAACTGGTGACAAAGATGGCAGTAATAATGACATCCAGAAAGATGAAAAAGGAAATGGAATCATCCTTTTGTTTATGGGACTCAGATTGGTCTACAGTAGGTCTCTTTATAATCTTTACCCTTTCTCACCACTCATCTTCTCTGCATGCTTCAGTGTACGCTTGTCGGGAAAATATGTGCTTTGCTTTCTGTTAAGCTGAAATCTTCAGTGGAAGAAAAATCTCTTAATAATATGGAAAATTATTTAAAGTTACTAAGTATTACCAAAAATACCTAGTCCCTAATGTTACTGAAGGTATAAATTAAAGAAGGCACAATTTAGATATTTTTATGTTCTGAGTATCTAAACTGATATTCAGCTATAGAACAAGCAGCATCCTCCAACATGATGAACTCTAAATGGAATTGAAAGTCAAAAATCTTTAACACTATGTTACAAAGGATGAGGAGAGAGGAAGGAAAGCTTACCAACCTGTCTATCATTCACAAAGGAAAAGAATAAAAATTTTCAGTACCAATATCTAGTGGCTCATGTGAGAGCAACTTTTTCCTGAGTCATAACTAAATATTTCTGCATTTTTAAAAAATATTTTTTAGTTGTTGATAGACCTTTATTTCATTTATTCATATGCAGTGCTGAGAATCAAACCCAGTTCTTCACACATGCTAAGTAAGTGTGTTACCACTGAGCCCCGGCCCCAGTCCCATATTTCTGCATTTTTAAAGAAGAAGAAATATTATAATAATTAGTATGGAGACACATAGAAACTGGCTACGTTTCTTGATGAACATAGAATGTCTCATAATCATCAGAAGCCTCAATGATGAGGCTTATATTTTGGATAAGGAAATGGCATAAGCTGTCTGTTTTCCAAATCCAGTATCTTTCCACAACTGCAGAAAAGAGAACAAAAATCATGTTTATTTCACTCATTGCTTAATTCAGAATGCTCTTCTTACCCAGTATCTTGCTGATGTTGGAGTTGTGCATGTCAGGAAAGGCTTGAAGAATTTTCCTCCGCTCATCTTTAGCCCATACCATGAAGGCATTCATTGGACGCTTTATGTGGGGTTCATTGCTACCACGCCCCCTGGATTCCCTATAAATTCTTGACTCTGAAACTCCAGCACTTCCTAAAAAACAGGGAACATCACGTCATGTCAGTGTTAAAACTCTTGGCAACTCTCTTTCTTGCATTACTGTTTTTTAGTCTATTAAAATATCTGAAAACAAAAAGTACTTCTGATAATGGTACTTCCAGTTCTTAAGACAGATGCTTGTTTATGAAGTTTTTATGATAAGCCTTGTGGTAGAAAATGTTGTATTGTAATTTTAGTCTATTTCTAATATGTTTTCCCTTTCTCTCAATGAACTATAGACATTCACCATTTACTTTCAAAAACTCACAAAAGAAGCTGTAATATATGATTTGTGATGCAATATAAAGAGAAAATACTTAGATCAATAGGCACCACAGTACTGCAGAAATATTAAAAATGTAAAGAAGCTGACAAAACTGTGAAATACTAATCCATGTGGCACGATGGATTATTAAAGTTGAGAATACATTTTTGCTAAAGACTGTTAGAACTACAGTACTCCTATTCTTTCTTCTCTCTGAGGTTACATAAACAAAAACATACAAGCTAGAGAGAATTTCAAGGTATCAATACGATATAGATATTGCCTTTTAGTGTGCTTGGCTTTTCTTTAAAATTATGTGCTAATGTATGCATGAAGCATGTTGATACAGCAGTGATAGTCTGTCCCCCCAAAAGATTTTTGAAAATTGTAGTAGAAAGAACAAATTAATAATTGTATTACTATGGTTTCTTAAGAAGTCTATAGTTACATCCTTAAGATACAAATAGTATCTATAGAATATTATATATACAAATATACATATATATGTATATATAATTTTTTTTTCCTTTGAATATTCCCCCTAACATCTGAAGTTATCCAGAGAGACTCACTGGCAGTTACATTTCAATTAGTAAGATTCACTGATGATAAAGCACATCCCACAAGTCACACTGAAACCCTTGGAAGCTGCATCTACTCTTCTTGCCTACTGGGACATCTTAGAATAGTTTCTGCAGAGTAAACAGCTTCCAAGGTACCTGAGTTCAGGCAATGAAAATAAGGAGAGCCAGAAAGAATGAAGAACTCTGACACTAGATTTCCACTGGTTATCATTACAAAAGAGGGAGCAAAACTTAAAATACTCCGTGGATTTCCAGAAACTTGTATTATTAATGAAAAGAAGCATCGCTGTTATTTTCTTCTTTCATATTCTTCTTTCTTTTCTTAATTTGAATAGGAAACAAACCCAAATCACCCAGACTTGAAGACTTGAAGAGCATCAAAAAAAAGCAATATGCATATCCATTGGTAGAATTTGTCATTATTTCTCATTTATAACATGCTCTTTGGTCTGGAAAATGTTCTTCATACAAGCACAGCAACAAATAACAGCAACAAAAACTTTGATGTTTTAATGCTGGTTGCAATGGGTATATTTTACTATGCTAATGCAACTTAAAATCTATGAAATGTGTTATTACCAGCAATTGTCTTTTTATTGACAAAAATGAGTGCTAATATATGGCAACATCTTTCTAAAATGGGTTTGTAACTGCGAATGATCATTTGCACATCTGCCTTTTCTTGTTCCTACACCTTACAGCAACATAAGCAATAAAAGGAACAGTATGTGACTTCGACAAATTGAAACAAGCTCTTTACATTTACTCAGGCCAGTTTTATCAAAGCCTGGTGAAGTAGAAAACAGAAGGAAATTGTTTGGATATATTAGAGAAGTTTGGCTAGTCCTGAGATGGTGCACACCTTGACAATCAGGTAGAATTAGCCCAAGCACAGAGCAGACAGCAATGTTGTTGGGGGTTTGTGGAACCCTCTCTCTTCTACTGTGTGCAGTGACTGGCTTGCCCTGATGCAGATCTTTGCTACCTGCAGGGAACTTCCTCTGCAATGGCAGCAAAATACAGGACTGTGCCACCAAAATACAGGTATGCCACCTAATACTAGAGACAGATCACCAGACAGGGAACTGTATAAGGGGAACAGCACTGCCTTCTTTTTCCTTCTTTGCTGTGCAATTTATTAGTTGTCACTATGGGTGTTTGGAATGTTCAGAGATGACACAAACCTGAGGTATAGAAGGGAAGCATGAAGTTGTGTGACTGAGTAGACAGGCCTTTTGACTGTGGTAGAGAGAATCAGTGGGCAGGATTTCAAAATGCAAAGAACTAGCCTGAAAATGTCCTCTGAACCAAGTACTCATGTTATGGTTTGACAAATGGAAACTGAAAAATGAGCTGACAGATACAAATTTCCAAAAAGTTAGTTTGGGGCAAAAGAAGTAAGGATATGAGAGATAGGGTAATAGTGATTAAGGGTGTTTGCTTTGGAATCATGCCATCTTGAATTTACATCCTACTTCTGACATTTAGAGCCCTGCGTCCTTGGAAAAAGAATGATTCTGAACTCTAAGAGTTGATCTCTTTATCTGTAAAAGTACTTTTAAGTTGTGGTAGGCCTTAAACAAGATGATCTATGCAAAGCACTCCGTGGACTGCTTGGTACCCAGGAATTGCTCTGTACATGTGTAGCATCTATTGTATCAGGTATGAAATGACTGCATTGTCTATTTTTTAGTAGCTTTAATTGACACTAAATACTCCTGTACATTATTGAAATAGATATGAATGATTTTCACAAACCATCAGAATCTCCACTCATATTGAAATCCA
This sequence comes from Spermophilus citellus, assembly GCF_964194105.1. Classification (NCBI taxonomy): domain Eukaryota; kingdom Metazoa; phylum Chordata; class Mammalia; order Rodentia; family Sciuridae; genus Spermophilus; species Spermophilus citellus. Next base: position 48,839,491 of record NC_138197.1, read on the forward strand.
TCATTGCATGGCTAAATTTTCCTTCTTCATTCTGTTTAACTGCCAGTTGCTGAGTCAGACTTTCCAGTGTTGTTTTTTCCTTTAAAAAGAGATTGAAAATGGAAGGTCAGTTTGGGAACAATAATTATTTGAAGGCTTTTTTTCCCCCCTGGACCACATATAATACAATAGCTTCTGGAAGGGATGGGATTTTGGCTTATTCACCTGTGAATGTTCAGTACATTATACTGTGGTGATTAAAGAAAATGAATAGCAGGATTTTTGAAGGAACCATGATTCTTATAAACCCTATGAAGTCTTGGCTTTTGGGTTTGGTATGCCTAAATGAGATATGCTGGGATTCTTGGAGACAACCTTCCCAAATCACAAAATGTGCATAGAAATTTCACAGAAGCAACCTGTTCTACATTTCCAATGCCTGTTTTATTTTTAGCCAGACAGTAGAAGTACAGGAGTGGCATGGGGCCCAGAGAAAGTCTTCCAATAGTCAGGTGACCAAATGTAGAAACATAATTCACAGTAGTGCCCTCTGGTTGCCATCTCCCTAAATGCCATCTGCATTTCTCATGCAAGGGTAATGAAGACATTTAAATATTCATTGCTAATTGCTTGTCAAGTCTCTGTACATCCAATGTGAGTGCCTGCTACTTGGACCACAATTTGATTTGGATTGCTAAGCCAAAATATTGAGTTGGCGAATTATTTGAGATACAAATATACCAAAATTAGATCTGCAAAGACATCAAGTCATTTAAAAGCATGCAGTGTATGATTTGCATTCATGGAGAACAAGGCATTACAAACTAAATTCTGTTCAAGGAAAATATAGTGCTTAATCTAAGCCACATAAGATATTAAATTGCTTCCAAATTGAGAGATTGGGTGACTTTAAGAACTGAAAAAGCATACAATGAAAGGTTGATGCTTTTTCTTGAACTTTCCAGCATTACTCTCAGGATGATGTGGTTCCAAAATAGTTTTAAGAAAAGCATCTATTTGGATCTCATAACATTTGCTCTAGTTTCTTTATAATACTCTTCATCACATTTTCTGAGGAACATGGACATGAATTGTACTAGTGAACTGCATACACTGCAGAATAGCTATTGATACAATAATGTATTCAAAGAAAATAATCAAGTATTTGAGATAATTGTATTATAGGTAAAGAGCCTAACTCATGTTCTCACCAAGAACTAATAGGACATTGACATCCTTAATATAATACATTCTTTATCTCTGTAAAATCTGTGACAATTCTATAATTGTACCAACTAGATAAAAATTTCTCTAAAGTCACTGGCCTTGAAACTCCTGTACTCTATTCATCAAAGTCTGTACATAGTTTAATAGAAAAATATTTTTAATTGTCAATAAGTATACAATGCAGCAGGGAAACAAAAATAGTTTATGCTAACTTTGTTTCTATAGAATTATGTGGTATTAATGTAGAAATTAGTTAGACATTTAAAATGAAGAATCTGGCTCAATTTGTTTTGGGTTGGCATTTTTAGCAGTTTAATATCTTCTGGATACCTTTTGCTGAGAGAGTCTGCTCTTTATTCACCTGAGCTCAAGAGCTCCAAGGACACTAGCTTAACAGACTCTTTCTAGTAAATGTAGCTGTTAAAATAAAAGACAGTTACATTAAAAAAAACCCACATTCCATCAACATGATCTGACATTCCCTGGGTCAATGAAGACTGTACTGTACTTTCTTTGGGGAATGTGCTGGGCATGGATCACCTCTCAAGTTTTGATTTAACAGTGTATAGGGAAATAATACTACATATTTTCTAGAGAATACTTCATTCTGAAGAAAAAAATTTCAAGAAGAAATAGCAAAATAAAGGCAATAGGCATAGAAAAGGAATAAAATGTTAAGTGTCTTCTAAGGGTTTGAGTTCAGAGCTCTATGGATTTTGTGCCATTTTACCAAGAGGCTAAATTAACAAATGATGAGCGGGGAAGTTGCAATCAGTTTTTATAATAAGTAACCTCTAACTACCTACCTCTAAAGCACATAGCATAATAAAATGATTCAATTAGCTGCCCCAAAGTGGAGCTTACAGTACTTCTCAAGGCAATGTCAGTGGGAGACAGTGGAAATTAACATGGTAAACTGTGCTTTTGTACGACCCTTTGTATAACAATTCTCAGGCATGTGAATGGGGAAAAAGGAGAGGTAATTGAAGAAAATGGAGAATATGTGATGTGCCTTTAAACAAAACACATCACAACAGCATATAAATACAAACGGTGCCATTGCTACATTTTAGAAAAACTGGTGGACAATAAACTCAAAAGACATAAAGAAACTGATGCAAGGAAGAGGAGATAAAAATCACCCAAGTGGAAAATAATGTCCATATAATTCCATATGAAAAGTGATCCCAGAACGTTTATCATACAATTCTTATGTAAGAGGTAGATATGAATTTACATGTAGTTCAAAGCCTGGATAGCATATTTTTTTATTGTTGGTTGTTCAAAACATTACATAGTTCTTGACGTATCATACTTCACATTTTGATTCAAGTGGGTTATGAACTCCCATTTTTACCCCGTATACAGATTGCAGAATCACATCAGTTACACTTCCACTGATTTACATATTGCCATACTAGTGTCTGTTGTATTCTGCTGCCTTTCCTATTCTCTACTATCCCCCCTCCCCTCCCCTCCCCTCCCTTCCCCTCTTCTCTCTCTACCCCCTCTACTGTAATTCATTTCTCCCCCTTGTATTATTTTTCCCTTTCCCCTCACTTCCTCTTGTATGTAATTTTGTATAACCATGAGGGTCTCCTTCCATTTCCATGCAATTTCCCTTCCCTCTCGCTTTCCCTCCCACCTCTCATCCCTGTTTAATGTCAATCTTCTTCTCATGCTCTTCGTCCCTACTCTGTTCTTAGTTACTCTCCTTATATCAAAGAAGACATTTGGCATTTGTTTTTTAGGGATTGGCTGGCTTCACTTAGCATAATCTGCTCTAATGCCATCCATTTCCCTCCAAATTCTATGATTTTGTCATTTTTTAATGCAGAGTAATACTCCATTGTGTATAGATGCCACATTTTTTTTTATCCATTCATCTATTGAAGGGCATCTAGGTTGGTTCCACAGTCTTGCTATTGTGAATTGTGCTGCTATGAACATCGATGTAACAGTGTCCCTGTAGCATGCTCTTTTTAGGTCTTTAGGGAATAGACCGAGAAGGGGAATAGCTGGGTCAAATGGTGGTTCCATTCCCAGCTTTCCAAGAAATCTCCATACTGCTTTCCAAATTGGCTGCACCAATTTGCAGTCCCACCAACAATGAGCAAGTGTACCCTTTTCCCCACATCCTCGCCAGCACTTGTTGTTGTTTAACTTACTAATGGCTGCCAATCTTACTGGAGTGAGATGGTATCTTAGGGTGGTTTTGATTTGCATTTCTCTGACTGCTAGCGATGCTGAGCATTTTTTCATGTGCTTGTTGATTGATAGTATGTCCTCCTCTGAGAATTGTCTGTTCAGGTCCTTGGCCCATCTGTTGATTGGGTTATTTGTTATCTTATTGTCTAATTTTTTGAGTTCTTTGTGTACTCTGGATATTAGGGCTCTATCTGAAGTGTGAGGAGTAAAGATTTGTTCCCAGGACATAGGCTCCCTATTTACCTCTCTTATTGTTTCTTTTGCTGAGAAAAAACTTTTTAGTTTGAGTAAGTCCCATTTGTTGATTCTAGTTATTAACTCTTGTGCTATGGGTGTCCTATTGAGGAATTTGGGTCCCGACCCCACAGTATGTAGATTGTAGCCAACTTTTTCTTCTATTAGACGCTGTGTCTCTGATTTGATATCAAGCTCCTTGATCCATTTTGAGTTAACTTTTGTGCATGGAGAGAGAAAGGGATTCAGTTTCATTTTGATGCATATGGATTACGAGTTTTCCAATATCCTCAAAAAAAAAAATAAAATTCTTGGGAATTAACCTAACAAAAGAGGTGAAAGACTTATACAATGAAAACTACAGAACCCTAAAGAGAGAAATAGAAGAAGATCTTAGAAGATGGAAAAATATACCCTGTTCATGGATAGGCAGAACTAACATCATCAAAATGGCGATATTACCAAAAGTTCTCTATAGGTTTAATGCAATGCCAATCAAAATCCCAACGGCATTTCTTGTAGAAATAGATAAAGCAATCATGAAATTCATATGGAAAAACAAAAGACCCAGAATAGCAAAAACAATGCTAAGCAGGAAGTGTGAATCAGGCGGTATAGCGATACCAGACTTCAAACTATACTACAGAGCAATAGTAACAAAAACAGCATGGTATTGGATAGCATATTGAGTCACCAAAAGAATGGGTTGGATTTAAGCATAGTTCTCAACAGTTAAATTAGTTAAATTCAAGCTATTCAAGAGTGTTAGAAAGAAACAATCACATGTTATTAAACTCAAATACTAATATACTTGAACTATTCCTCCCACCCATTCATTTTAGTTCCCCATCCTCAGTAATTCCCTCCCCCAAAGTATCTATCTATGTACTGTCATCTCTAAAACTCTACCATTCATTGCCCTATATAGTTCCTTATGCAAAAGCCTCTTTCCATATATCTAATACCACTTGATATGAAAATACTTTGATTCTCAAATATCCTATAATAAAATCCCTCCCAAATAGAGGCAGTTGAAAGGTAGTAGATGGCAGGTGGAAGAGAATAGGTGGGAAAATGTTGAAAATGGGCCAAAGAAAGTGAGCATGACCATGGGAGAAACAGAAATACTGATAGGACAGGTAACAATCTTTGCCAGCTTTATAATCTTGGTTCCACTAGCTCTTATAAAAATCACATTAGTTAATAATTTGTACAAAAAAAAATTTGTGCCACATGCCTCCATTTTTAAGGTCAATGATCTAAAACACAACCCAACTTAACACACTTTCTGCACTCTTAGTACTATTAAAATGATGATCCACCATGGACAAATTTGTTAGCCTTCTCTTCCCTACCTTCTCTGTATTAGAAAGAAAGCAAAAATTAAAGAGAAGTAAACACAATAAAAGGAATTCTTGGGCTGGGGATGTGGCTCAAGCGGTAACGCACTCGCCTGGCATGCGAGAGGTGCTGGGTTCGATCCTCAGCACCACATAAAATAAAATAAAGATGTTGTTCCACCGAAAACTGAAAAATAAATATTAAAAAAATTATCTTTCTCTCTCTCTCTTTCTCTCTCTCTCTTTCTCTCTCTCTCTCTTCTCTCTCACTTTTAAAAAAAAAGGAATTCTTGCCAAAATTTGGAACTTCTCTGAGAATCTTAGAATAGAGGGCACAAAGAGATTAATTACTATGAAATAGTTAAAATTAGAGTATTTGGGATTTATAAATAAAGGCCAAATAAAAAGACCCAGTGGCTTTCTTTCTTAAATGAAAACTGGTAGTTGAATATCAAACAGATTTGCTTTGGAAACATGAGTCCTATCTAGAGTATCTAATCTTATACAACTCTGCAGGTTTGCTAAGATCAAGGAGATCAAGCTCATTAGTACTTGAAAAATCTTCTGGCCCTATGTTGACTTCAACAAAAATCCAATGAAGGGCTGGGGATGTGGCTCAAGCGGTAGCGTGCTCACCTGGCATGCATGCGGCCCGGGTTCAATCCTCAGCACCACATACAAACATAGATGTTGTGTCCACCAAAAACTAAAAAATAAATACTAAAACATTCTCTCTCACTCTATCTCTCACTCTCTCTTTAAAAAAAAAAATCCAATGAATTTGTATCTCATCTATAGAAGAAAAGATAGTTGCGGGTTACACAATTTCATGGGCTCAAATGAGTAATTCTGACCCTCAGTACCCAAAGAATTATTATTAATGTTCTCTTGGGGAATATAGCAACTGGACTTTGGCTTATGAAGTCACTTGCATAATGGAAAATAGCATGTATATTGTTTGCATGTAGTACAAGACTAGGGTGGGAATCAACAAGGAGAGACAAGAGATATCTAAAGATGTGCACAATTGGTTGATTGTGGTCATGTATAGAAGTGGTTAGTATAGAGTCATACCTTCTAAGCCACAACTATTTTGAATGGCAAAAAGCTACAAGGATTAATAGAGAAAGGACATATTTGTGGGTTAAAAAATAATGGGTTTTGGCTTTAGGAACTGCACATATTAACCAAACTATGTCATATGTATTAGCCATATCAATTTATACAAATCAATTAACTTCCCTGAGACCCAGAATCCTATTATGTAAAATGGGGTTTAAATATGTGATATATTCTTATGAGTTTGCAAACATTTAAGATAGGTATGGTTTTAATATTAGAAAAAATAATTCAATGGGGAAATTTAAAAGACAAATATCATTCCTAACATAGAGGGATTAGAGGAATAGTTCAATTCAAATATTGAGTTCTCTATTATGGTAATGATTCTGTATAATCTATGGCTAGGGTAAAAGACAAATATGAATTACAAACAATAATTTTAGTAGCAACTTTCAAAATTGCTGAGTGTTTTTACCTCTTGTCTATCATCTATTAAAATATATTTGATCATTTTATTTATATATTTTTTCTGTTTATACTCAAGCATGATGAGTTCCAGTTCCATAATATAAATCTCATACATATGTGTAAAATGAACATATTTCCTATTCTATTACTTCAACATATACCCCAAACAAAACACCCCACAAAACCCCCAAACCTAAAAATTAACTGTTTGTAAAGGCTCAAATAGACAGCCTAAGTGCATATTTCACAGAAGAGTCAAAATAAAGGAACACACAAACTATACCTGAGAGGAGGTAGATATCTCCTCAGTTACCTAATCCTAAATTAAACACGAATGTGTAGGTGGTTGTTCTATAACTCCCTGAAATTGGGATTCATAAAAGTGAAGAGATTTGCTCTCCACCAGGCACACATACACACACAGAGAGATGGGCTGTGGATCAGCTATCATAATGGACATCCCTGAAATAAAGCTCTCAAAGCTATAAAACTCATAAAAAGCACATGCATGAAATGACAGAAGAGAGTGTGACTGTCAAATGTTGACTCGGTAATAGTTAAACCCCTTCTGGCTGCACTTTTTTATGGTCTCTTACTATACTAATGACACAAGGAAGAAGAAAGAAACAAAAAAGGAATTTACCCTCCAAATATGTGAACCTCACGGGCCACCAAAGAGGATGAAAGATTATTTACAATGTAAGAACGATTAATCAGCTGGAGATTTTATTCATCACCTGAGTTAAACGTAAAGAAACAAGGTATATGACCACCCCTCAACCTCCCAAATTCATTATTGCTTACTGATATCTCTATTTTTCCGAAAGTAACAATCCACCCACATAATCTTATAGCACAAGTGTGAGAAAAGGTTTTCTTTAATTTATGTATAAATTATATATAAATATATACACACAAACATTCACCCACAAAGAAATAAACTCTTTCCTTCAACTTCAATAAAATGCAAGTTAAGGAAATCTTGCTAATTTTACCCTGGTCAAATATGAATTTATCCACTAGAAAATCCATAGAACTCTGGAATCTGGTATCCTTGAGGACTATTTTTCCAATCACTTTCTTTATCAGATGATCACAGGGATCTCTGAACTAAGGGGTTTAAAAGGTCCATTCATGTCTTCTTTTTCCAGTTATCCACAAAATTAGCCCTATAAAATTCTAATGTTGTTTTTCCTTATAAATCCAGAGATTCCCCTCCTTAATTAAACCCATAATTTTGTCCTACAATCTAATTTTCTTTTATGAAATTTAGCAGCCAGCTTCATGAGAAGTTTCTTGAAGTATAGTTTACTATAGCAAAACTTCTTAGGAGCATAGTTTCACCAGCAATCTGATCAAAGTGAAATATATGGACAGATCATGTTTTCTTAGGAAGTAGTATGAAGTTGAAGATATATGGGATAGTTTAGACAGAAACACAGTTTTAACAAATTCAACAGTCTTAGTCTAAATAAATAATTTTGTAAGAAGTAATATAACCTATGGATAAAATTTATGAATCCTACTAGTCATTTTTCTTGAAAATGTAAAACTTTTAACAGCAAATTGAGTATATCCAAATGGGAAAAGTAGATTCACTGATGAATGATAAAATTACAAATTATCCTTCTCTTGATACATTCAGCATTTGCATTTTTTCTTCACTAATATACCTTGCCACCTTTCCCCTATACATTTCTATTACTTTCCCCATCTTTTCCATGGACAAATTCCTTCCTTCTTCCTCAGTAATATAGAAACTTCACACCTAGGCAAACTATGATATTTTATTTGTCGATTTTCTTTCTTTTCTTATTTATCATTTTTTTATTGGATGTTCACAACATTACAAAGCTCATGACAAATCATATTTCATAGATTAGAATCAATTGGGTTATGAACTCCCATTTTTACCCCAAATACAGATTGCAGAATCACATCTGCTACACATCACATTTTTACATACTGCCATATTAGTGACTGTTGTATTCTGCTACCTTTCCTATCCTCTACTATCCCCCCTCCCCTCCCCTCCCATCTTCTCTCTCTACCCCATCTACTGTAATTCATTTCCCTCCATGTTTGTTATCCCATTCCCCTCGTAAACTCTTATATATAATTTTGTATAACAATGAGGGTCTCCCTCCATTTCCATGTGATTTCCCTTTTTTTTTTCTCCCTTTCCCTCCAGTGCAGCACAATTCACAATTGCTAGACTGTGGAATCAACCTTATTTATCATTTTTGAGGAGTTGATTATAAAGGGGAAGAATCATTCAAAAGTTGATGCCAAATAACTAATTTCACTTTACATGAAGAGAGAAATTTAAGCAACAATGACATGAGCACTTAACATATATTCCAGAAAAGACAGAAATAACTGCTACAAAGATTTCTTGAAGCACTTTGATAGAGAATGTGATAACAAGAAGCTAGAATGGATCCGCTCAGGAAAATATTACAATGTCCTTGTCTTCTTTTTTTTTTTTTTTCTGTAGTAAATGGAACGCAGACCATTGAGCAACCAAGCTAAATGACAAAAATTGTTTGGATTATTCTATCAATATCCTTGTTGTCATGATGGGAAAATTATAAAGGACCCTGAAAAAGTGTTTTAGAATGGGAAGAGAAGATCAACACTAGCTGTCTTAAATCTCTTAAGAACCTCTGAGTTTAAGAAGAACTAAGACCTGTTATTTGTGAAATAGAAACAGAATTTGACCATATGTAGCCAAGAGATAGAACAATGATCAAAGGTTATGAATTATCAGGTAGGAGATAATGAGTCAGGGGCTGGGTTTGTGGCTCAGTGGTAGAGCACTTGCCTGGAACATGTGAGGTACTGGGATCGATCCTCAGAAGCACATAAAAATAAATAAATAAAGATATCGTGTCCAGTATGAGATAACTGTATTTATGTGGGTCTTCTATTCTTTTCCACTAAACAAAGATGCCATAAACATACATTGGAGAAAAGATAGCCTCTTCAACAAATTGTGTTGAGAAAACAGGAAATCCCTATGTAACAGAATGAAATTTAACCCCTCTCACCCTGCACAAAACTCATCTCAAAGTGTATCAAGGGCCTAGGCATTAGACCAGAGATCTTGAACCTGCTAGAAGAAAATGAAAAAGGCTCAAATCTCCATCATGTTGGCTTAGGAACCAAGTTCCTCAACAAGACTCCTAAAATGCAACAAGCAAAATCAAGAATCAATAAATGGGCTGGTATCAAACTAAAAACCTTCACAGCAAAGGAAACAATTAAGAACATGAAGAGAAAGCCTAAAGAATGGAAGAAACACTTTGACACTTGCAACCTCAGAGAATTAATCTTCAGGATGTATAAAGAACTCAAAACACTTTAACACTAAAAATAAATAAATAAGTAACCCACTAAATAAATGGGCAAAGGAACAGAAAAGGCACTTCACAGAAGAAGAAATACAAATGGTCCACAAATATATGAAAAAGTGTTGAACATCTCTAGCAATTAGAGAAATGCAAATTAAAACTACACTGAGATTCCATCTCACTCCAGTCAGAATGGCAATTATCAAGTATACAAGTAACAACAGATGTTGGCGAGAATGTGGGGAAAAACGTTCACTCATACATTGCTGGTGGGACTGCAAATTGGTGCAACCACTCTGGAAAGCAGCATGAAGATTCCTCAGAAAACTTGGAATGGAATCACATTTGTCCCTATTATTTCATTTCTTGGTATATACACAAAGGACTTAAATCAGCATACTACAGTGACACAGCCACATCAATGTCTAGAGAAGTTCAATTCACAATAGCTAAACTATGGAACCAACCTAGGTGCCCTTCAACAGATGAATGGATAAAGAAAGTATGGTATATACACACAATGGAATATTCCTCAGCCATAAAGAATAATGAAATTATGGCATTTGCCAGTAAATGAATGAAACTGGAGACTATCATGCTAAGTGAAATTAGCCAATCCCAAAGAAACAAAGGCCAAATATTCTATCTGATATGTGGATGCTAATACACAATAAGGGGAAGGAAGCATAGAAGTTCATTGGATTAGACAAAGGAAAATGAAGGAAAGGGAGGGGAAGGGGGATGATAATAGCTAAGACAGTAGAATGAACAGACATAACTTTCCTGTGTTCATGTATGAATACACAACCAGTTTAACTCCACATCATGCTCAATCATGAAATGGGATCCTAATTAGAATAAGTTACACTTTATGTACATACTCTACTGTAGTGTATATCTAAAAGGAACAAATAAAAAAATTTTAAAAAGAAAAAAAAAAGATATCGTGTCCATCTACAACTAAAAAAAAAAAAAAAGATAATGAATCACCAAAGGAAATGTAATCCCACAGAGCTGTCTATGCAATGAATATGCTGCCTCAGGAAGTAAGAAATTTCATCTCCCTGGAGGTTTTCAAGTATTGGCCCTATGACTACCTGCCTGGCATATCAGACATACTGAAGAGGCAATTCAACATCAGATGACAGGTCAGATGGAAGGCCCTTTTAATTTCTTTCAAACCTACAATTCCATGATTTTATGTCCTATTTGACTGAACTCCATACAACAGACTTGAAATATTTGGGACAAATGTATAAAACTGCATATTTTCTCTATAAATGACAATTCCCTCAAAAGTTGTTAATTAATAAGCTTCAATACTTCAAGCTACTTCATTGATAATTGAGTTTCATAATCATTTTCTTAAATTCAAAGAAGATATTTCAAATTATGAAAAACAAAACAAATGATGGTTATTCAGATATATTTTGGGAGGAGACTGTCCCCAAACAATTAGTCTTACAGATTCAGGTACTTTGTAAAAGGCACAGTTATGTCCAAATTCAACATGACTAATTTAGTCCTTGAAAAAGAAACCACTGGCATGCAGAGGAAGAAGTCATTATGGGTTGGGTGTGGAGTGTTCAGAAAAGCCACCAAAAGGAATGTGTGGAAACAAATAACTCACAAAGCAGGCACACATGAATAGTGTCATGGCAAAACACAGGCCAGGCCCTCTTGCTTATTTGTCATTGCAGTGCTTATGGTGTGTACATGGTGGGAGGGCAGGCAGAGCAAAGAAAATGAAGACTTGGGATTTCTAGTGTTTGTATATGTGGTCAGGATTCAACCAACGCCTACAAAAACCTTTGCTGTTCTTTCTCACTAGGGTAGACACACATACTTTGTACACTGAGTCAAATCGGAAGAATTAATGTGAGAAAAACAGGAGGCCAACGAAGAAAAGTAATAGAATTCCTAACTGACACAGGATGTCCAATAGGTGGGGGGACTGCATAAATGTAAACAGAAAACCAGAATGTTGCCTGATAATTGTTCCATAAACAATGGGTAATGTGGTTACTGAGCCTCAGAAATATATAGGATTTTTCTCTTTAATCTTTCCTTTGCAGGGAATAAAAGCTATAAAATTGTCAACATTCTTACAAATGTAGCCTTGGTAGCCAGTACTTACTTCATTTAAATAAATCGAACAGGACTATTTTAAAGAGTCATGACTTGGTTCAGAGCTGCTAGGTCTGACAAATAGAAACAGGCACAACAGGGTTATGGTTCACTTTTCAATTATCCCTGGTAGTTTTAGGTGAAGAGAGAGAAAAAAGATAGACCAGAATAGATATTTAAAATCTCATTTTAATGAACAACTAAAACATCATTCCATGTTTTATCAGAACTGCTAGGAGAAGCGGAGGAAAGAAGATTGGGTGTATTTCTCTATGCTTTCCCTGTTCATTCCTTATTGAAGGGTGAGGGAGTCAAACTAGGAAAAAATTAGGGAAAAAATATACAAATTTTGGAGAGGTTGATGGCTTAAATGAAACTTCTGTGATAGTCTCAGAAATGTGCTAAAGAATACACATGCCTAACTCTGGTCACAAGCTCATCAAATAGGTCCTGGGTTACTTTCTTCATGTTCTCCTCCATGATCCTTTAGAAAACAGTCTGGACTTGGAGCCAGAGGACCTAGATCAAAAATCTGATCTACCATTTGAATTCCTCTAATGTCAAATTTCAGGATTTTTTTTTTAAGAAAAAAGTAACACAAAGACTGTACTCTGATACTTACATTAGGAAATTGAAATATGATGTAAAAGCCCAACAAATCTTAAAGTACAAAATAAATATTAATAGTCTTTATTGCTGCTATGACTCACAGGCATAAAAAATGTCTTTCTCAATTATAAAAGAGGAGAAAGGAGTGCTGGGAATGGTTAAATATTATTAGCAATTATTATTGCTAATAATAATTTGGTAATTATTCCTTTGAAATAAATGCTAAATTTAGAATATTTAAATATTTAAATGTGACTTTTAGTTCATATTGTAAATAGCTTGGAAAAACATGATACTAGAGGATATGATACATCTACCAAATATAAGGGAATAATTGAGAACAATTCTGTGTCAGAGCAGAGTCTTACTATGCAATTTTTGTAAATAAGCAATTTGCTCTTGAGGAATAGAAATGGATCAATGGAAAGAGGAAGGAAAAAAAATTCTTATAGTTTATATTCATAAAAATAATTCTTCTGGTCCAATAACAAAAATGAGTCTTACAGAAACTTCAGAAAATCTAGAAATGTGGCAACAGAGATGTCAATGTACAGCCCCATAACCTTGACATAACTATTGTTCACATTTTATTGAATATTCTTTTAGTCTTTTACCTATGCACTGTGGAAATATACTTCTAAAATAGCTAGACTATGCTTTACTTAGTGTTTTCCTTTCTTTAAGGAAACACTATTGTTAGGAGATACCCATATCCTTACATGAAGAAACACTTTCACTCATCAGAGAGGCCTGTGGGTGTCTCTGGAAGCCCACTTTGGCATGCCCTATGAGTCTCATTTTATTGGACCATCCTGCACTAACCCCTCTACCAGAATGATGTAAAGAACACAAGACTCTCTGTTTGAAAACATGCACAGCTTTTCTAGGCTTGAAAATTAAACCATAAAAAGTTTACTGAAAAAAAAAAAAAACCTTTAAAAAGCTCCTTAAAAACTCACACCATAATTGCTCCCCACCAAGCGTGGGCACTTGCTAGCTGCAAGTAGTGGCACTGTGACAAATGTAGCAAAACTGAAAGCGGGCTATACTAAGAGAAAGAAAAAGTCTTCCACTGGCCATCTGTGAAAATAAGGCATGTGGCCATTAAATGCAGAGGCTGTAAATATACACAAACTCCATGAAGCAAATGGCAAAAAAGGACTAAACTTCAAGCTCAAACAAATCAAAATGTTTAATGCATAGTTACCACTGCTGGACGAAAACAGCTCTGATCTTTGCAGTCTGCAAACTCGGCATGTATTTCAATTAAATACCCCCAAAAAGGAAAGAAAGAAAAAGAAAGAAATGAAAAGACATAGAAGAAAACAGTCTGGAACAAAAGGCTATAGACGGACTATGCTCAATTTCGAGAAACAAACAGCCCCTTTAACTTGCACCAGCCTGTCGAGAATGTCGATTGGAATTATTGAAAGACTGACATATAGAGTGATGGATGGGTGATGACATAATACCTATTTGCCTTTTTGTCATGGTTTTTGAAAACTGGCTGCTCTGTGCTGATAATATTCACCAAGGGGTTTCCTCTTCCCCTCCATCCCATAAGAAGTGTTCCCTAGCTAAGATACTCAGAATTAAGAAGGTTTCATGAATGAAAAACAAAAGGAAAGAAAACCAAAGGATCAAATGCCAACTTGCATATAAAGAGCTGGTCTAGATTTTCTAATAATTGGTTGCTAGAAAGCAGTCCCATTTTATACATTTTTAGGACAGAGAGATTCTAATAATAAAAAGACAAATATTCAACTTAAGATTCTGTGTATCTTTAAAGTCACCAAATAAAGAATTACATGCAAATATAGATATTAAGAATATATACTCACTTTTATACAAATAAATTTTTCAATTAAAATTGAAATATTCTAATTTGTTCCTAGGCAAATCCTAGCCAGAGGATTTAAAAGATTGGGAACTTTAAAAAGACACACATGCCCTATAATATCTCCTGCTTTTCCACAGGGTTGCAATGATCTATCTTATTTATCGCTTCCAAAAGTATTTCCCTACCATGCCTGCCTCCTTTGTGAGGCTCTTCTGATCACTGAAATACGGAATTCAAATATGACTTATTTGATTCATTTTAACCAGAGGTGATGTTTACAAAAACCATCTAGAAATCATTAATTGAAGCCTCCTCCACTGAATGGAGAGGCATGAGTTCCTTCATACTCACTTTTTCAAAGCAAAGCTTATAATTCACATTTCCTCGCAGGCCTTCTTATCTAAGGGAAGGAGCATGTGTTAGATAACGCTGAACTAGATGCACTGTGTCAGTTTCCGAAGAGTTAACACCGCTGGCCCCATCCATCAGATGGCCAGTGAAGCATCGAGAAAGAATGATGGATGTAAAATTATTACAGGGCTGCCATCCGATACACTTACTGCCATTTGTAACTAATGCTGGGAACGACACACTTTTTTTCATTATTAAACATCCACATTAAGTCAACATTGGTCACTGTCATTTCATGTTTGGCACTATGTTAAAGGGAAAGAAAAGGGCTGACAATGGCTGAAAAGAGAGGTTGTAACAGAAGAGATTCCAAGCACCACAGTCATAAAATTTACCTTTGTTTATGAATCAGCTTAAATAATCTGTGAAAGGATTTCTTGTGAATATGACTGACAAGTAGCCCAAACGAGAAACTGCTATCACTACTGAGTAAATTATTATTTAAAATATAAATGTTTTTCACCAAATTTGCACTTTATCCTATAGACATTTACAAAGAATTTTCCTTAAACTTGAAAAGAAAGACATTCTCCTAGCAATTATTTTCAATTTTAGATGAATTCATAACATGTGTGCTTGCTTATATTCCAGGTACACTGTAGGCAATTAATGTTTGGTGAATAAATTTTCTACCTTATGAAATATATGCATACATTTGCATGCTTATTTGTGTGAGTGACATCTGTTTAAAATAAGAAAGCAAGCCATCTTAACATGTATAGAGCATGTGTGTGAACACACATTCGTATATTTAAAATGTCATCAAGCAATGTTTTCCTATGCATATGCTTGTAAGTCATTTAATTCTTTGTGAACTGCCACATGGTATAATGCTCTGGACACATAAAGGTGGAAGAGCAAAAGGTAGCTAGACAGCAATGATTAGAAAACAAACAAAATAACCCAGTTTCTTGAAGGCTGAGATTTGATATCATTTTTATAATGCAGTTGTGTCTATTGCCTTTTCCTATCCAAATGTCATTCTGGTCCTTCTTCCCTACCTTTTATCTCAAGATATCCCCTTGACCTCAGGGAAGATAATTTATTTAATTCATTTACATAAAATAATCTACCATCAATTTAGGTCTTTTTTTTTTCTTTTTGGACAGGAATTTCCTTAAAAAATGTGCACATGTTCAGTTCTAGCCAATGAGATATTGGTGGAAACCTGTTATCTAGAGGTAATAAAATATTCCCATGTAAATCAAGGCTGAATTTAGCAAAGAGAAAACTCCTTTATTCCAAGTCAGCCTGCCCTCAGGTGGGTGAGATAGCTGTATGGGCAGCAACAATTTTGTGACTCAGAAAAACCAATAAAGTCACAGAGATTTCAACCCTGGTATTATTGAGTTGATGGACTAAGGCCACCAACCTCCAACTCCTGAACTTTGTTATGTGATAACAATTAAGCACTGTTTAAGCTATCATATTTAGACTGCCTAATGCAATCTAAAAGAGATATTTCTAACAGATAGGACTGCAAAGGCACAGTCTTTCCATAAGGCTACACTTGCAATGAGGGAAATCAGCTGGGAAACTTCTGGTCTATTCCACATTTCAGTTGCATATGCTGGGTCCTAATTGCTTTAACTAACACTGCCTGGTAGGTTCAGAGCACCAAAACTGAGGTTAGATGATTGTCTATTAGGTATAGATCCCTTCAAACACAAGGTCTGGAACCTGCTACACAGTTGGCCCTAGAGTCAAAATTATGTTATTTGTGTGTTAATGAAGTAAAGTAAGTATTTTTTAACAAAACAAATATATGAGAGTCTTCTTTTATTCCTTCCTACCTGAGAAACTTACTTTTTCATCCACAACACTGGGATTAGTGTTACAGTGTTATCTGTAACCGAGCTGTGATGAAAGATAACATTACTTGAATACACAATCAGTCTATAATTAACCAGCAATGACAATTATAAATAACACTATGTCCCAGAGTTTCCAAGAAACCTGACACACACAGTTCTTGGGTTTGTTGAAACACTTCCAAGAAAAGTAAAGAAGTGAAAAATCTTTTAGAAGTCTTCAATTAAAATGTGTTTCAGTAAAAATGACTTTCATGATGTTTTGGTTCATATCACTGGAAAAACATTTGTCCCTATCTTCACACCTCTAATTGTTTTCACTGTCCAATTGCAGCTTTTCAGAATTAAGAGCTTTGAGTTGGGACAACCATGCTGGCTTTTTGAGATGTGAGGAAGAATTAATGTGTACAAGGTTTGTGCACCCCGGAAAACAGACTTCCACTATAGGATTTTAATTATCTGGATCTCAGGTCATGCTATTGTGCATGTTTTAGACTAATCTAAAGTACCAGGATGGACTTCTTTTCTCTCCTTTTTCCTTTATCTAGCTCCTCTTTCTACTTTGTCTCCCTCACTCTTTATCTTTCACATACTTTACAGGTTTAGAAAGTTATGAGTATTATTTTAGATAGAAAAATATCCTTTTTTGGGAATTCAAATGATATGAGAATATAATAGTGCAAAATATTAAAATAATTTATCATATATTCTGTTTGTCTTTCCTCAAGAACTATGAAGCAAAATTTCAAACCATTTACTGCATTTGCACTGGGTCTGGATAAAGCTGAATGATTATAAAAATCTAAAAGAAGGTAGGTATTAGGAGAATAACAGCACAATATGCATAGCAATGTTTCTTTCTGTGGGAGAATATGTATCACTTTTGTCATCACCCATATATAACTGACTATGCTAAGAAACGAGTGCTCTTTATTCAGTCCTGACAGGCTCACTCACATAAACATGTAAAACAGTCAAAATAATAATTTGATTTAAACTGTAAGCTGTATAAAAATGGAGACCATATTTTCTGGTTCAAAAACCACACCTCCAGGGTTGCACAGACATACCTAGTTGAACAGGAAGGAGGAACCACAAACCATGGTAAGACCTGCTTCAAAGAGTAGCTATGATCTTAATTCATTATCAGATGCTAGAGTCACAGGAGGGATTGAGCTAATTCAGCTCTCTCGGTGGAGAAGTTGTACTTATATGAGGGTCTGTCAGACTATTACAATAGTTGAACTGCTTCATTTGCAAAATTTTAGTTTTTCTCTTAAAAAACAATAAAAACACGAGTTTGGGATTTAATTCAACTACATGCAAAGTACGTGCTAAAGAGACTTAGGAATACAATCTTCTCAAGAATACAGACATCTTAATTGGCCAATAGGTATTGGCAGGTATGACTTCAAAATAGATTTGTTTGTTGAAGTAGTTTTAACTCCGCAAAAAGAGAAAGGAATATTGAAGCTGTAGCTTTCAACAAACACAACTCTCACTCTTGCAACCCAAATTAGAGGTGCTAATCAAGGAAATAAAATAAAGTATGTTTGTGGAGGTGGACAAGAAGTGGAAAAAGGTCCCCTTACAATGGCCAAGTATGGAATAAAGTAAATGCAGATGGTTCCACTCCTGTTACTTAATCAAAAGGCCGCACAGAGTCACTGGAGCCAGCATAAAGTCATGCGTTAGAACAACAGCTGATCTGTATTAGAGAAGATTAACTCACAGTGCCATGGTGGAGGGCCCAGGATTATTTTATGTACTTCCATTGCCTTACAAGCCGTCAGCACAATTATTGCCCTCCGATGTGAATGACTGATCTGTAACCACAGCTAAACAGCATGCTGCTTAGGGGCCTAGGAGCTTCATGAAGATGAATTTCCATACCATCAAAGTGCTTTTAATGGGCTCCCTGATCCAACCACAAGGCCTGTTTTGCAAGTATATAGAACTCAGGATGAAGGCTTCCTGTCCAAAAGGATTTGGTCGGTTGTCACTTGACAATTCCCAGCCAGCACAGGGGAGGAGAGGGGGGAGATAGGTAGAGTTGTCTCTGCTTTGGAGGATTAAAAAAAAAAAAAGGGTACAGATGCTTGCTGAATGCAACCAACTGCTGTATCCACAGCTGAATTCAATGCGCTTAACAAATAACGGCAATTTAGCTATGCTTGCGAGGAATAGCTTGAGTCACTTTGCATTAGCATCTGGCTGAGTGTTAAACTCATTTCTACATGGGGAGCACAGAAAAGGAATTTCTGTTCAAGCATCCTTTCAAGAATGTTTAAATATTTGAATATAAATTCCTTTATGCTTGCTATCATTCCTTCTTAGAGCTGTCACTTTGCTTTTCCCTTTCTCTTCTGGTGCTTAGCTAGAAAAATTTTGGGTCCTCCTCACTGCACAGATGTCACACTTCTTATAAGGCTGAAAGGGATGTCTCCTGACCCATGCTTTGCTCTCCCCTCTGGAAACAGAGCAGAATTGAAATCGTATCCCTATCCTGAATTTTACCCATGTAAGAACTCAAGAAAAAAAGGAGCTGTGACTCTCCGTGTCACCTGCACTATGCAGATTGCTCGATGCCTACTGATAGTGCATTTACTTCCATATAAAAGCTGGGAAACCAGCTACCTATCCAAATTTGCAATCTACTCATTCTGAACAATGTTGTTTGGCTCATACACTTCCCATGATGATGAACTTCCAAGTTATTGCTAAGTAGCCGATCATTTTCCCCCTTATCTACTACAGGGGATTCAGTAACATTTTAAGATCTCCATTCAAAACATCAAATATTACCAAAGAGGTACCCCATTCTAATTCTTCTATAATTACCTACATTTCTTTCTGTGTAAAATACAACTTATGGGGCTGGGGTTTGTGGCTCAGGGGTAGACCACTCGCCTAGCACGTGCAAGATTCTCAGCACCACATAAAAATAAATAAATAAAATAAAGATATTGTATCCAACTACAAGTAAAAAAAAATACAATGCATGCTTAAACAAAACAGGTTAAAATCCTTACAGCTCAGATAAATTCAGAAGTTTCACTAACTTGAAGTGTAACAAATAATGTCAAAAATTTTTAAAGCACATTTTGTTTCATGATACAAATGTTCCAGTTGTGCAGTTGCCCAACCCTTGACAGTGCTTTGCACTGGAAACATTATGACAAGCTCAGGATCTACATACTTAGAATATGAGCACGGGTATCATCCAAGCTTATGCTGATTAAAGAAGATTCAGCATTTTCAAATCCAGCTCATCCTCAAATACAAGTTAAGCATCTCTGTAAAGCAAAACTTTCACTCAGGCTCAGATATTTCAAATGCCACTTAATTTTAATACAAACTGGCGGTATAAAAGTGGATATCAATTGTCAATAAAGTTTGGAGATGGATAAAGAGAATTATAACTCTTCCCATTTCCAGATGGTTTAGATTAAGATGGGCCTGGGGACTTGTGCATTGATGGAGAGAAAACAGGCGGGAGAACCATCATGCTGAGGATGGTAGATTAAAGAAAAGCAAAAAAGAAACAATAGAAAAGAAAAACATCCAGGCACTTTAATGAAGTATTCCTGGAAAGTAAGCTATTTCGTGAACTGACCTTTTCTGTCCGGCAGTTATTGAGACCTAGACTATTCACAACAGCCACCTTCCCATCAAGCACCTGTTGTTCCCGCCGAAGTTGCTCCTTCATCTGCCGTGCTTCTTGGATGGCCTTGGTGACAGCATCATGGTCATTTAAATAACCTGGAAAGGAAACAGATCAAATGTGCAAATGCATGGGTAAGCTAACCTTAATTTAACCCACACAAATCTCTTCTGTTTGGAGTAATGGTTAATATTTGACATATAATAATTTCTTTGTTGAATTTATCTAAAGCAAATGAATGAATAATAGATGACTGATTCACATAATCATACATGTTGCCAAACATCTGTAATCAATACATGTTTATATACATATGGTCATTTCCAAATATTTAGAAAGAAGTGTAAAATGTACTTTTAAGCAAATTTTAGTAATTATCTGAGCATTTGGTAGAATCAAAAATAGAACCTATGTATGATTTTTTTTCATGCAAGGAATATTTGAATGTTACCACAGGATATAGTTATTGATAATTACCACTATGATTATTGAGTCTCTCTTAGTATTAAAAAGGTCATTTTAGAGTTTTTGTATAGCTCTATTAGGTTTGTCATATATAGAGGGAATAAATCATTATTAACAGAATAACATTTTCCCCCTAAGTCTATTTATGGTGAAATAAACTACAGGTGGCAGTGGTTTGCTATGGATGCAAACTTGCAATAGTTAAGAAGCTAAATTTCAAGCACAGAATGTAACTAAGCACCTGTAATTGATCAGAAATTATGGCTATTGTTAACTGTAGTCACAATTCACTCTCTAAATAAGATGGTTAAATGTCTGCAGCTCCACAAGCCAGTCAGTGAAAAACAATACCAAATATTTCTTGTAAAGAATAATAGGGACAAGGTGCTAAACTAATTAAAATTTAACTTTAATTTTAACACTGGTCATCTATTTATTTGCTGCACATTAGTATGAGGTGCTGTATGATCTTAGAGTAGAATCCTAGTGGAAAACAATGGCTTTTGCAAATATTTAGAGTAAAGCTAATACCTCATCTTTCTCCCTATCTTTTAACTGGGGCATAAAATGGCATAAAATGAAATCTGTAATATGAAATTGCCCAGAAAAGGGACTTGTTTGTGACATGAGGCTAAATCTAACCAGATCCATTGGTGAATTGTGACAGATGGAGGGACTGTGAGACAGAAGGCAGGCACTAATCACACATAAAATGACCGGCTTGCCTCAACATGTTCCATGGATTCCAGCAAACTTTACACCCTAATCCATTTTTAGAACAAAAAACATCTGGGCCATAAATCCTCTAATCTGCCAAAACACGCTATTAAATCCCATGATTTGTTGAAAAACACTAAGATTAAAGAAAGGAAATATAAAATGGCTAACTGCCGTGTTAGGAAAGTGTTATTAATACTCTTTCTTTGTCTCAATTATGAATGTTCTGGTACTAAAGAGCCTTGTCTAATCATGTCAGATTACACATGCTCGTTGTATTGCTAGACTCTTCTATCTGATCTGTTGATTGCCAAAAAAACATAAAATATTTTCTTGCTGCTTAAACATTTCTATTGAAGAAACTGATGTCAAGATTAGTGCAGTGCTTCAATGTGGAGGGTTTCTAAATGATCCATGCCTTTCCCCCTACCACACAGACTACACCTGGTCTTCTTAGCATTCTTGACATCAAAAGATAAGTTCCACGGTAGGTGGTGGAACAGAAATCTTGAGAACTATTATATATTTTGCTTTACAAAGCTAGTAATTGGAATTTATTCAAAGAACAAAATACCTTTGCTCCTTAAAAATACAATATGATTTGAAAACAACTATTTAGACCTAGGACTGATCTTCAGGGTTAACATTACTCTAAAGGATGATTGTGTTTAACTTTATATCATCCCCTGATGTGGTTCTCCTGAACAGTCTTCTTCACCTTCCACCTATTATTCCTGACCTTGCTTGTTCTGTTCTTTTATTACTCTGGAAAGAAGTATAACTCTTAAACGACAGTGTTGGCCTGGGTACATTCATTTAGTAAGATCTTAGGAGGATCAGCCTGACTTTTCTGTCCTCTAGCCCCTGTTTATGTTCAACCTGGCATAGTTCATTTCTGAAGTCTATTTAGTTTCCAAGTAATCTATTTAGTTTCTTCAGAACACAAATATATTTGAGATGGTTTGGCACATGGTGTTGAATAAGATCATGAATTCTTTATGCTTTTTAGGGACTGCCAAGATAACACTATGTAGGAAAATGGTTAAGATAGAGACAAGAGGAATGTAAATTATCCGGAGGTGGATAAGGGACAAACCTATGTTCTTCATAGGCTATTTCCATTTTGAGGTGTAAATGGTGGTTACTTTAAAATAAACATTGCTCTTGAGTTTTAATTACAATATTAAATGAGAAATTTTCCTATCTTGAGTCATAAGGTCATTGATATACTAAAAAAGGTGCAATCTAGGTTCACCTGATGGTTCTTTATATTTTATTTTCATCAAAGTCACCAAATGCCCACTCCTGCTGACTACCTCTTTTCAACAAATGGCTTTGTTTCAGATTCTGGAAAGCCCAGTAAGCCCAAACACTTACCTTCCTGTCCACACCCAACTCCTACCATTTGCTGGCTTCAAATCCCTGTATATACTCCCTTTTCCCCTCCTGTTTCAATGAAAATGGTGTCTTTACTTTCAGTGAAGGAAAATTCTCTGAGTAATTTTCTAGGTTTCTATTTCTATTCATTGATAGTTCTGTTTCTCATTATATCATACATCTGATCTCCTCTACTATTGCTACCTCCTCAACTTGTAAATACTGAAGTTTCGCTCTTCTAAAACAAAATTCCTGTAAGTTTGTTTTGCCCTCTCTTTCCAACTGTGTTTCTATTTGCATTCTAGGTCAAGCTTCTCAAAGATGGTTTATCTTATACTCTCTCATTCTTTCTTTACTCTGCAGTTCCCACTACATTCACATTCCTGATTCCTGAGGTCTTTCCATTGCCAAATCCAAGGGCACTTTCCACTCCTTGCAGACTGACAGCATTGACCATCCCGCCATTATAGGAACTCCTTTTCTTGTTTCTCATCATACCTCTGTTCCCCTTCCTTCCTGCCTCCTTCATCTTCATATTCTTGCCTGGGATCCTTTCTTCTCCTGCTCATCAAATTTTGGTCCAAGTTTTTAATCATCAAAGTATATGTTTTAAAGTTGGGAAAGCCTGAATTAAAATCCTAGTTTTACTACTTACTAACTAATATAAACTGCACAAATTATTGTCTCAGTTGTCTCACTGATTACATGGGGATAATACTCAATAGATAAGACAAATGCTGTCAAAATTAACTGAGTTAATATATCTTCTTAATGTAATAAATGGGCCATGAAAGTTAGTCATTAACCATCACTTTTTTTTTTTAACAAAGTGGCCTATTGAAATATGTAGATTTGGGAACTGGATTCAGATGGATCTGGATTTCCACTTTTTGGAAAGTGTGATATTTGACAAATTATAATACTTAATTTCCATTTCCCTCAACTGTAAAATGAACATAAAGTTAATAGAAGAATGAAATGAAGTAACACATGAGGGTGGATATCTGAGTTGGTATCTGAATTGGTATCATACTGTTAGGTCCTTTCATTTCTCTTTCATTTTTCCTATATGCTTTCTCACTCACAGTACTTTTATTACATGCCTTTGAACATTACAACAAAATCTGTAATGGTATGTTATTTCTTGGTAGGTATAGAGGTTCAATGAAATGGAAGTCAAGTCCATCAGAGTTCAAAGAGATCCAAAATGGTCATTTGATACATTTTATTCTGCCTTCATTATAAATTTAGGTAGCAATTGCACCTAGAGGCAGGATCAGAAAGGAAGCTACTACAAGTGAAAGAAAGGTTTGGTGAGTCTCAACAGCAGAAAGGAAATGATAAGGCAAGGGTCAATGTGACTTCTAATTAATATTTTAAATAAGATTTGGAAAATGCTGGCTAGGGGTAATTAATGTAAGAAACTTGTGAGATTCTATAACTTTTTAAAATTTACCACAATTGATATTTTATCCCTTGGTGTTTCTTTTTAATCATTCAAAAAATGTTCAAGTTTTTCTTTTTTTTTTTGTGCTCTTTAAGACCGCTTGTATATTATCAGGGGCAAAAAAGAAAGGACAGACAAATTTTAGAGAAGAAAAAAAGTGGGGTAGGGAGGGAGAGCATGGGAGGAAGATTACCTCTACATAGGGAAGAGGTGTGGGAGAGAAAGGGAGGGGGAAGGGGAATAGCATGGATGGTGGAAGGAGATCCTCATCATTATACAAAATATATAAAGATGTGAATTTGGTGTCCACATACCTTATATACAAACAGAGATATGATAAATTGTGGTATAAAGGTGTATTAAGAATTGTAATGCAAAAAAAAGAGAGTTCATGTATAATGGCATAATTTGGAGTGAACATACTTTATATACAGAGTTATGAAAAATTGTGTGGTGAATGGATAATTATAAATGTAATGCATTCCACTGTTGTCATTTATGTAAGAAATAAATAAATAAATATATAAATAAATAAAATGCACAGTAAAAAAAATTCTAAAGGGAAAGAATTAATAATGAATGCTAGACCAAGGGGAAAGAAAAGAAACAGAATATTCTATAAATGTCTTGAATTGTGTTCACCAGAAAGATATATCTAAAGCTTTGGTCCCCCATAACTTGGAAAACACTCATTTTTGGAAATTGGGTCATTGAAGATTCAAGTCAGTTAAGGATCTTGAGGTGATCTCACCCTGAGATTAGGGTAAAAGTCCTAAAGCCAATGAATGTTATTCTTTGAAGAAAAGTAGACTAAGATTTGACACAGAGAGACAGGGGAACATGTCAATATGGAAGCAAGTACTGGAGTTATGCATCTAAAAGCCAGAGAATGCCATGAACTGCCAGCAGCCACCAAGAACCAGGTGAAAGGCATGAAAGAGGTTCTTCTTGAGAGCCTCCAGAAGAAACTAACTGTGCTGACACCTTGACTTCAGATTTCTAGTCTCCAGAATACCAAAGCAGTGAATTTATCTTATAAGCTACCTAGTTTATAGTCATTTGTTGTGACAGTCTTAGAAAGTCAACATAGCACCCTCAGTCTTAAACATGTTCCTAAAAATTATTGGGTGATTGAAAATACTGTAAATTAAGTATGAACTTCCTCAAGCCCTGGTTTCCGGGTACAATTATCTGTCTATTAACTTCTCTAGTTGGATGTCCCAGGAGCAACTGAAATGCGGCATTTGTAGTGTTGAATTCATCATCTTCCTACTGCCTTCAGTCTGCTCCTTCTATATTTTATAGCCCTTTCCACTTTTCCATCCAGCCACTTGTGAGACATCTAATACGTCTTCTTTACCTTATCCAGACAAAAGGCAAGCAAGTTCTGACACTTATACCACCTTTCTAGCTTTCAACTTTATCCCTCACTCCCATGGTCCCTGCTTTCCTTAGAGCCTCTTTATTTCTCACTTTGGCTAATGCATTCATCCTCCACTTGGTTTCCCTCTTTATGCTCACTTTCTTTGAATTCATATCCTACTCTGCTTCTACATAAAGCATTCTAAAATATTACAAAAATGAAAATTTGGATGTCAAAAATCTTTGCTTAAAAACCCATCTCTCTCAGTACCCTATTGTTTAAAAGTAGCACTTCATAAAATGATGATCTATCATGGTCTATAAAAAAAGAACTCCATATTTAAATAAGTGTAGGAAATATCAAATTAACTGGATAAATTTTCAAAAATTTTAATTGCATAATTGAAAATTTCATATATTTTCAAAATCTTTACTATGATAATATGTATTATGAATGTTCATGACAAGACAATGGTTATGTAGGTGTTCCCAAATTCCTTGGAACTTTTGAAACACTTTAATGTTCCCCAAAAACATCATTCTGGACTAGCTTTAAACACTTGAGCATAGAGGTCTGCACGCCTCTTGACGCTATCTACACTGCTTATCCTTCCCTCCTGACTGTCTCCATGAGTCCAGTGTTATTGCCACCCAGGAAATATTCCTTGTTCCAAACCCAGACCTTCCTCTTCCTATCACCCAAAGCTCCTCTTTTGTTAAATTTCTCCCTCTTTCTCATGTGTTTATTAATTCATTGTAATGTTACCACTTCCCAGTGGACTTTTTGGACATATCTGCCACATGCTCCTTGGCAAGTTTGGTACTGCCCATTTATCTGCTCTTTTTGAAACCTTGTCAATACTTTTTGTCACAGTGTCTTCCATTTTTCTAAGATTGTCACATCAGTCTATGAACTACTTAGGGAACTTTTTCAATCTTTTATTCCTTTGCTACATAACAGGGTCTTTTGAAGGAATAAGTACATATTTCTAAGTTGAAAGTATCTGTCATTACAATTCCACTTCATTGGTTATTCTGTCTTCTTATCAGTGAAAAACTGAGCCATATAGCATGGATTATTAAAGCTTATTGGTTTAACTGATGATATCAAGGCAATACAAGTTCTTATTTACTGCATATTTATTTTACATTAAACTTTTTTAAAGTAAATGTAAGAGCAGAATGTGCATCAAGTGATTTTCAATGATAACTTTCTTTCTCTTTCATTCTTTCTTTCTTTCTTTGTCACTTATCATCAAATTTATGGTTTCCTTATATGTAACCATTTCTTAGTCTGTGAAAACTCACCAGAATGAGATAATCGATATTAAAGCAATTTGTAAACCACAAAGTGTTATGCAAATGTAATTGCCAGATGCAGTTGAATGATACTCCTAATGTCATGATAATCCAATAGTTTTTTATGAATCACAGTCACCTATCCTGATATAAGATTTTCTCATTAAAATGCTCATGTAAGTTTTTCTTATTAAAATGTAAACTAATAGAATTTCAAGGTAATATTCTTCTTTATGTTATCACCTTTAAAATTCGGAAAATGTAGGAATAACATGCTCAGCTAATGAAATTGAACATATTTCCTTTTGTTTTATGTGGTCAATATGTATGTATTGTATTAGCTCAAGTGAAGTTTTACTTTTCTTGTGTCTCTAAGGAATGAAGGGTGAGGGTAATACATTCCAATATGTTACAAGGTCTCCTGGGACATAGACTACAGGCACCTAAAGCCTTGCCCTTCAGAGTTTGCAAAATGTATGACACAGAGAAAGCATTTAATTCTGAGTAAGAAGAGCATCTAATGCAGTGATGACACTAATCAGCAACAATTGTAAAGAAAGAATACCAACAAGGGTCTGGCTACTCATAAGCCACCAGCCTGCAACAGCAGCATATGTAGACCAGTCACTAGGTTGTTATTTGTAGCCTTAAAAGTAAAACAAAGGGGGTTGGGTGGAGCTTGTGGTACAGCACATGCCTGGCATGTGTGAGGCCCTGAGTTCAATCTCTAGTTCCAAAACAAAACAACAGTAAAATGGATAATAAACAGAATCCTAAAACAATCTACATTTTGAAAGGAAATCACTCTGAATGATTGATTGATTAGGCACTTAGCCTCTTTAGTTCTCTGTTCCTTATCTGTAGAATGACAACTTTGACCAGATGATATGGATATGTTCTCTATTTAATTAAGGGTCCATAATTTTAGAATAGCTGTAGTTAAGAAAATAGAGGAAAAAAACTTTTAAAAAAATTAAAAGTGTTATACATATAAATGGCATACGTGGAAAGGGCTTATGAGGGAATGCAAACATCTGGTCAAAAGATTCTAAAATTATCCATCGTTCTTGTAAACTGTTCATGCCTTTTAAGGATCCCCTTTCTTTGGAGCTGCCTATCATTTGCCTACCAATCGAAAGCATTCTTATAGAATGCACTGTAATACTGGTCACCAACCTCAAAAAGTCACTTTCTATATTTGTAGCTAATAGATATATAGCAAAGAGCCCCATGTCATTAATGATAACTTAAGTTATCTTTGGTCCACAGCTTTCCATGGTTTATTAATGGCATAACACATTAATTCTTCTTTCAGAAGTGACCTTTACAACACCATTAATCCTCACAGCTTTTATCCAACTACATTATTACTCATCATGGTTTCTGCTTTCAACATCTGCATTTGTTGAAAAGAGAAAGTAAATTGTAGTAGCCTCAAACCCTTGGAAAATTTGAGGGATGTGTATGTGGTGAAGGGGCTTTTCAAGAAGAAAATAAGAGATGTTTTAGAAGTGGAGAAAGTCATATGATAAATGTCATTAGATACATTTCTGCCTTCATAAAATACTTTGTCATACTTAATCCTTGAGAATGCTGAAGTAAAAAATCCACATACGATAAAAATGCATATACATTAGTTATTCTATTAGTTAAATATTTGAGTTCTAGTAACATTACAAAAATAGCTCATATATCAACACTGCGATATTTATGAGCCTTCATGTATATTATGCAAGTGAATCATTCTTGCCAAGTAAAATATTTTTTCTTTTACATACTCAGAACATAAAAGCAAATCTGATCTTTCTACCAACAGCTATAGGATGCTGAGAAGAGCAACTAAGAGACTATAAAGGTGAAAATTAATGTGTGCCTTCCAAACTGCTTTCAAACGTCTCAAAAATTCAGTTTTCACTGCTTCTCTTCTCACTGCTGCTCTAATGTATCAAACAAAATTCCTCTAAACAAATAATCTTGAATTCTAGTTTGTGGGGATTAAAACATTTGCAATATATCCTGCAGTCTTTTCTCTATCTAGCTAACAATTTCTCTGAACCTTGACCATTTTTTCTATTCATTTCTTTTACTTCCAGACCAAAAAAAAAAAAAAAAAAAAAAAAAGAAAGAAAGAAAGAAAGAAATATAGCTCGTCTTTCCAAGGCTAATTTTTCATTATCTCCTTGTGATATGTTCACTCTTGCATTCTTTCATAATTATCTATCTCTCCTGATTCTTCTTCTTTCTCCTTAGAAAGGAACATATTCCTATTCTAAAATCTTTTTCTGCTCAGCCTTAGTATGTACTGTCAACTGCACTTTCTCAAATTCTTCAAAGCTACACAATTAGAAGTTTGTTCAAACCACACTAGTAAAATTTCCTTGTCAGAGCCTACCAATCTGTGAACTTTAGAAAAATCCTAAGGCTTTTCTTCTTCATGATCTTTACTGTCCCTACAAAATGTGCCACACCATGAAATAACCCAATTTTGTTGAAACTTTTCATTTTCCTAGGCCAGCATAACGTTGCTCTATCTTCATTCATATTCTAAGACACTGATTAGTTTTCCATCTAAAAAATGTAGTGGTTTAAAAATATGATACTGTTTCCTTCAAAAGTAGGAGCCTAATTTCCTTTCCCTTAAGTTGGGCCGAACTTAGTAATTCTCTTATAATGAGAAGAATCAAGAAAACTTACTGTGTGCAACTTTGGAGATCAGGTCATAAAAGGTACTGCAATTTTTTCTTTGCGTATTCTCTCTTGGATCATTCACTTGAGAAGATCACCTATCATGCTATGAGCAGCTCTAGCTATAGATTTATATGGCAAAGAACTCTGTTCTCCAGACAACAGCCATGAAAATGAGGCATCTTGAACAAGGATATCCATCGCCACTAAAGTCCAAGGATGACTACAGCTCTGGCCAACATCTTGACTGTAATTATTTGACACAGTCTAAGCTTGAATTAACTGACCCTTAGAAACTGTGAGATTGTAAATCATGTTTGTTTTAAGGCTTTGTTTTAGGTTTTTTTAATGCAGCAATACATAACTAATACAGTAGGTAGCACCAATGATTCTCCATCGGCTTCTCTCTTACCAGACATACTGTTTTCCGGTGAACTTATTTTGTCTCCTGGCTTCAAGGAATGATTTCCATATATAAAATATTAGCACCCTATTTACATGTTAGTTTTATATTCACAGTTACCTCCTGAACATCAATACTTACATGGTTCTTTGATTCAAATTCCACATATATTAAATTATTATATGTCTTACCCCCAAATTTTATCCCTTTTTGGTCTTCTCTTTCATAGTTAATGGAGGCAACAACACTTATTATTACATGAAATCAAAATCCTTGAATCCTCTGTCTCCAACTGGAACCTCTTCAGATATATTTGATGGTTAATATTTTATGTCGCTACCATCTCTTCAATCTGTTTTCTCCTTTGCTTTATCATTGTCTATTTCTCTCTCAGGTAGCCTACTCTCATCTTACACTAAAACAATGGTTTCTTTGATTTCAGTATCTTTCTGTTGACAGTACTTTTCATAAAGTTCTGATCACATCACTACCTGTAGAAAAAGTCAAAATATCTTAGCCAAGTATCAATCAGAGCCTTTCAGTTTTCAACTTCATCATTTTCTACCACTTACTCATTCTATAATCAAATTGGTGCATTTCTCAGAAGTATGCTGTATTCTTTTCTTAGCACCCAGAAAGCTTAGGAATATAGCTCCTCCTCAAAGGTCAGATTTAATTATGATAGCTTCAATTTGGTCTTTTTTGATACTTCTCAATAAGAACCAACAGTCTCCTCTAATCATAGGATTGCCGCTCTAGAGTAGCACATACCATACCTGACTTGTACTATAGGAGAGGTGACTCCTCCCCACCTAAACCATAAGGCTGGCTACTTGAGGGCTAGTCTATGCCAGCCTCCTCATAATGAAACAAAGTACTAAACATATCAACAAATTTGTGCCAGATTGAGTATTTACATTCTAATTTATAATGCCAAAATAAAGATCTTTGTATTTTTAGTCAGCTTAAAGAAGCATTCCTTAATGTTTATTTACTCTACTAAAATTACACTTATAGAGAAGTGAAGGCATCACTTTTAATAATAGTTTGGTGTGCTTAAGCAGAATTTTTAAACAGAATGGAATGGAATTAACTTCACATCCTAGTGGTTGATTGCTGATTCAGGTAGAATGTATTTCATCATTATATATACTTTCTATATAGTACAAAAAAAATGAAAATAAATTTCAGTGAAAGAAAAAGCAAGTCACCCAACAACAAAATACTGGAACCACTGCTTACTCTGATTAGTCATTTAGGTCTCTTTTTAACAAACTTGTAGACATAAGTTACACACATAAATATAACCAGTACAATTTGATTGCAAGGGGACATTATAACTTGGACTTCAGTTAGAAATTACACTTGTGTGTTTAAAGAAGACCTGTGTAATCCTTTAAAATGAAAGTCTCCTACTGAGCTCAAGCCATGCACAGAGTATGAGTGATATGCCATTAAAGATGATTTCAATCAATTGGTACAAACAGAAAATCAGCAAGAACAAAAGAAACAGAACTTACCTATTGTGCTAACTCTGGCTGAAGGACTAGCTAATGCTGCTGGGACAGAGGCTTTGAGGGGGCCTGCCCCACTGTTTATTCTCAGAGCTGGCATATGGGGAGAGGTGGGTGATGTGGGTGATTTGCCATCAGAGGTCTTGGGTTTGGCTGATAGGTTCAGTGGCTGTGCCACTTCATCCTGCAATGATCATTAGAACATGAGCTATGGTAAGGAAAGGCTGATCAAAAATGTCTAGAAAAACACAGGTATACAGCCTGTCATTTCCCATCAAATTACTCTACCAATCAGTGATCTTAACATTCAAGCTGAACATTACAGTGTTTGGTTAGCTGTCAACACAATGTCACTTTCAACTACATATTACAAACCCCTGTTGTATAAGAGAAAGGACACATGACTATGCACTGAAGGCACATAATTGATGTAACCTGTAAGAAATATTCTTAAAAAGTTATTCTTTATACTATTCACATTTATTGAGAGACATTACAGTTCTTATAAAAATTCTGATGTAGGTAGGTGATCTTTTTGGTTCTGTTTTATAAAACCTCCAAATAACAGGGTTTGAATCTCAAGCATCTTTCTATCCTGGTGCTTGGGCAGAGTACCTGGAACATCTGTGATGGATGGATGACTTAAGTGATTGTGCAACTCTCATTAGAACTGCTCTCCAAATTAAATACAAAATAGAAGAAAATTTTCTACCTTTCTTAGAAAATAGTCACTTCCCCTATGTTTCTCAGAAACACTTCTGGATTTTATTTAAAAAGGAAAATAACATAATAAACATTATCCAAATATATACTACTTATTTACATGTGACACTGTTGTAAACATGTAACATACAGCATTTTTTTGAAACCCAGATTTGTTTTCTTGATGCCTTAGAGCATGCTACACGTGGCATGAAGAATAATATGATCTGTTCAGCACAGTTGGTGATTTCCAATTTTTCTATGCCTGAATAGTTAAAACTCTATTTAATGCCTTTCTATTTAGCCCTTATGTAATTTCATGTGTGAAATTTATGAATACAATATCACCAAAATTTCTATTGCAACATATGAGGATCAGATAATATTAGCATCATATCACTTTCGTATCATTATAGAAAGTTAATTTAGTCTTTCCTTTTCTGTGTTGTAAAATAGGAATAATGTGCCACTTACTTGTATATGATTGTTTACATTACATCCAAGTTTACATTGATATTACAGTAGGATAGAAATTTAGTTCCCACTTAGCTACTATTTCTTGAGTTAAGAACATAAAGTATTTACCAATCGCAGGATAAATTTTTGAAAGTAGCATAATTTTTATGGGTAATTAGGTGACATGGAGACATTTTTCATTAACATATACAGAAATCTTATGTACATATTTACCAAAAAATTGCAATAAATTATTTTACAAAAAATGGTAAAGCGGAGCTAGATATGGTGGCACATGCCTATAATCCCAGTGATATAGGAGGCTGAGGCTGGAGAATCACAACTTCAAGTCTAGCCTCAGTATATTAATGAGACCTTCAGCTAATTAGCAAGACCCTGTATCAAAAGAAAATAAATAAATACAAGGTCTGAGTACATAGTTCAGTGGTAAAGCTTCCCTGGGTTCAATTTAGTACCAAAAACAAAACAAAACAAAACAAAACAAGTCTGTGGTATAAAATGACATCCATTGCAAGTTTACATATTTAAGAAGTTTATTATTGGGCTTTTTTCTTTAATTCTATATTTAGGTACCCTTAGGAAATTCATAAACAGACTAGGAAAAACTGCACTTGAAACTCCTTTTTCTTTTGGTGCATTTTGTTTGTTTGTTTGTTTAAGAGAAAAGAATAGTTATTTGAAAATTCATGAGATAATTCATATCGGCAATTTACTATCATGTGAAATGCAAAATGAATTACTGATCATTATACCAAATTATATTGATTCGTAGGATCTTGGTGAGAAGTAAAATAAGGGGTGGGTCCCAATAACCTGTGCTTTCATTAGCATTTCCAGGTACTTCTGAAGCACACTAACATGTGAGAGCCACTGGCTTATGTACGGAGACGAAAAAGTTTTATTAGGCTTCAAAACCCTTTCAAAACCATCCTGAATATAAGAAAAATTACACTTAAAATATATAATAGTACCTCAATCTTTAAAATTGATTGGGACATCTATGCTAACAATAAAACCTAGAGACATTGATATGCATAATAAACCAAATGCTACTGAGATTCTGTGGATCAATCAGAATTAGAATCCAGATCTTTTCCCTGAATTAAGTTTAAACATCCTGACTGTCTCATAGGGACTTTATTGGCTAATTAGTATGCAACTGGAACTTTCCCCTACCACCAATGATACCTGTTTGCTACTCTCTGTGTGAACTAGAGGCTACTGGGACAGCCCTACAACATATTTTTGACAGGACTAACAACTTCTGGAAAAGTTTTGAGGAATGCTTCAAGAAATTAAAGGGAGCTCCTTCACTTGACCATGCAGTAAAATAAGAGAGGAAAGAATGCATTCCCAGTGTTGGAACTGGGGAGATTTATGAGCAGAGGGGAAATAGAGTGTGAGTGTGTACACAGGGGGGTGATGATGTTGATGAAGATGATGGAGACGTGGAGGCTGAGGGGTGAAATGCCACATGTCTTAGCTTTAAGCACTAAGAACTATTGTATGTGCATGCTGAAAGATGAGTATTCAAAGCATTTATTAAAGCAAGAGAACCACTGGAATGCTTAATATTCTTCACTCAAGGCAGCACAGATGTCTGAAAGCCAAAAAGTGCAGGGCCCCAAGGACATAATAGAGGTTGACAGTTCCAAAGTTGATATAAATGTCATTCAAAATTGCCCTTTTATTCTTTCCTATTGTGTGACAGGGATAATGGTATATTTTAATAAGAACCCATATGCTTGATCCTTCTACTGGTAACTGTATAAACAATTTGGACTCTTATATGATATTATTTCACAATTTGAGTGTTCAATAATTTACTGCAGAGATACTATACCAAAATGCCTGTTATTCATGAAAAATACAAAAATTTTAGTAGTTTTCTACTTGCTATTAGTTATTTTTCACTTGACCAGATGAAAATTTAAAAACCTTAACTATAAAATGGACATAGGCTATTTATTTATGGCATGCACTTTCATAGTTATGAATATGAGCAATGAACACTGGAGATACATATTTTTCTACTTTGTTCTTTTACTTCCAGAGCTTTACTTAGGAGGAATTGGAAAGCTTAGCATGATTAACCCCTACTCCTACAAATAAAACACAGATTTAAAAATACAAGTAAATAAGTACATAAGAAAGAATATTAGTAATTTTTAAGGTCAGGGAAGCATTGGAAAAGAGCATTTCTAACTGGTATATCATCAAGCACTGAAGAAAGCAATTTCCTTTTAATCATTAATCCAATTATTAAATGGAGTTGCCAAGTGAACCTTTTGAAGAGAGCATATTTCATTTATACATAAAGTGATGTTTATATTATTATAAACATGTGTTGAATAACTTCAAATAGTGTGTGAAATTTGTGTGTAAAGTAAAACATGTTTACTTTAGCTTACATGTTTAAGTTTAAATACTTTATATTTGTCTTAACCAGAAGGCTATTATTTATATTTACAGATTTTGTTATAAATATTCTAAATCATTTATTTAATCTTTAATACTGTGAATTAATTAATAAGCTCATGGAGGAAATTAAAGCTCAGAAAGTTGTAGTGAAATCCAGGTTTTTGGACTAAACATATAATATTCTCTTAATTCCATATGATAAATTGAATTCTAAATCTAAAAAGACACTGCTGGAACATAATTTCTGAAATTCCAGACCTAACCATATACTTCTGTCAGATAACAAACCACATCAAGGCTGATACACATGTGATAAAATGAACTAATACACATGTTTGCCATCTTACACCTTAGCATAACAGTAAAGGCACAAACTGTTGACTAACTTTTGGTGACTTTTTGTGTTTCTTTATTATCTATACTATACAGCATAACATATTTCCTTTGGTATTACTAAAAAATACAAATTTTAGAAGCCTATTTTCAAATATTACTTCTTCTAATAAACTACTGGCTAATCTTAATTGTCTTCAATGAAATGTAGAGCAAGTGAAAACCACATAAACAGAGAGTCAATGCCTGTTCCATTTTCTCATAGCTACATGACTTGTCTGAATGTGACATTTCACTCAACAGGAGCTTGTGGCCACAGTAGAAGAAATATTGTGGAGGCTCTAATTAATTTGTATCCCAGCCAATGACAATCTCCCACACAGAAGACTAAATCAAACACATAAAAAAAGAGTGTGACACAAATATGTAGCCTTCGATGTACTGAAGAAATTCTAATTGTCATCATGGACTCATAGATTATTCTACATAAACACTGTAAAAGAACTACATAAAAGTAAAACAGATTTTATTTAGATGACTTTCAAATAATAAGTTATTTTAGAAAAAAAACATGTTATATTAACATAATTGTCTAATATTCAAAATTTTATCTTAATGGCTTAGAAAAATCAAACATAATTCATTACAGAAAAGGCATTCTTCAGAATCCTGGAGGGCTATTTTTTTCTCTCTCTGTACTACTTAGTCTTTCATTTTTTTTGTTAGGGAGGTTTATCAGACAAATAGAAAATAGGGATACCAGTACCTTAGAGGCACTTACTAATTTCTTATTATTTTCATCCTTGTTCTTTAGAACACAGAAATACGCCCACACCTGGATTGTGGGACCACAGTGTGCAAATGTGATGTGGAAATAATTTTACCCTTAGGAATAAAAATTAGAACTTTATTTATATCTTTATTCTTTATCATCCAGCTGCTAGTTTGGTTTGTGCCATATCAGTTATCTCAAAAGTTTACTTCATTCAATATTTACCTATATTAATTATTGAAAATCAAACATTTACTTGGCAGTTAAATTTACATTTCTCCAATGGCAACAGGCAAGAATATATAAACTTACTTAATCAACTATCCATGTATTCATTCATTATTTACTGAATGGTATTTCAACTATTTATTAATGGCTATTATATGCTAGATGCTAGAAAAATGCAAATCAACTGACTAGAC
Organism: Spermophilus citellus; assembly: GCF_964194105.1. Taxonomy (NCBI): domain Eukaryota; kingdom Metazoa; phylum Chordata; class Mammalia; order Rodentia; family Sciuridae; genus Spermophilus; species Spermophilus citellus. The sequence goes on from NC_138197.1 coordinate 48,876,220, forward strand.
ATGTGACTTTGAGGCACTGGCTTTATGTGGTGAGTCATAAAGAAGCAAAGATGTGCATTTACTTTTTATTCAACCCTAAGTATACAGGTCTTCCTGATACAGTTCCTAAGCTGAACTCCTCCTCAAAGACTGTCTATGCATTCAACATATTGTTCCATTTATAAAAATACTAGAGTTTGCTAATAGCCATACAATGATTAGAACACACACACACACACACACACACACACACACACACACATATTTCAGGAACATCTCATGGTTTGAAAACTACAATTTTCCCATATTTATCATAAATACTCATGTGAAGTAAGTAGCCATCATAACATATGGAGAAGAGTAAAGACATTCAGGAAACATGTTGCACAATTAATCATGCTGCGGCTATTATCCTCTCTGATGAAATAATCTTATTATATTAAGTAGGGAAGTTACATGACAGCCTGAATTGTGTAATGTGCGCTGCTGCTGCACCTCTCTTCCCTACCTGTGCTCACATTCACCCTTTGTTCTACCCAGATTGTTCACTGTGGGAGCCCCTTTCACCCCTCCCAACCAAACAAGTCATTGCTCTTCTATAGTTCAGTAGAGGTGTTATCAGAAGAGATGACACAAAACAGAAATAGCATGAGGACCTGCAAAAAGATTGGAATGGACCTGCTCCCCTTTCCTTCATGAGGGAGACGGAAGAGAAATGGTGTGCATGTATCTGTGAGAATATATCAGAGTAATATAAAGAAAGCTTGTATCATTATATAATCTTATATTATGTTAAACAATCTTAAAATCATTTCTGTAGTTCCTGACAAATTAGGAATCCTAATAATTTGTGTCTGATCCAACTGCATACTTGATAAGTAGGTTCCTAAAAATCACGTCCATCACATAGGCTTAACACCTTCTTCATGATCAGATGCTTACTTTCAGATTTATAAATTGCTAAATGCCTTTTTATCCAGGTGCAAAGAGCTCCAGTAATTCTTTGACAGGTATGTTTTTGCTGTGATGCTACCATTAGAACTGATCTTCATTTAAATGCAAGCCTTAAGTTAGTTAGCTGAGGCTACTATTGTTCCAGTTTCTCATTGGGCTTCCTTATTTTGTCATTTTACTTTTGCTTTATGTATACTTGTTAGTAGTGTTGATTGTGGGACATTAGCTTCAATCTGCTAATTACACATTTCTTTTACATTTGAATCATTGGCACATAATTAATTTGAAGGTATTCAAATAGTATCCATCATTTATTTTGCTGTTTAAAATACCCTCTGTTCTTCTGTTACTATGTTAATATTTTCCTTATTTTCTGATTTTGTTAATTTAATGCCTCAATAGTATAAATTACACATACACATACATATATAGAATATATGTTAAATAAACTTATACAATATATATTATGTATAATATATAATATATAGTCTACACACACACATTCATACATATATATCCATCCCAACAGAGGAAAGAATAAAAAATGTGGCTCTAGAGTACCGTATTTCAATTCATTTTTTAATAAAAAAAAAAACAAAGCTGTAAAATACTTTCATCCAAATTAATGCCATCTTCCCACAGAGTCCTTCTGTGATACCCACTCAAGTTAGCCCCCATAGTTCTTGCCTTGTGGTATTTTAAGCCCCTGTGTCAAACTCTCCCACAATGAATAGATTTGATCTATACAACCAACAGGATATTGCAGAAATGGCAGAGTTTGACTTCTGAAGCTAGGTCATAAAAGATGTCTACCTTCCTGTTTGATGAAACACTTGATCAACCTCAATACTATATTGGCCGAATAATTCTTTATTTTGAGTTGCTTTCCTCTACTTCAAAATGCTTATCAGCTACCCTGGACTCTACCCCCAAGAATTATACACTTGTAGCACCCTTACCCAAGTCATTACAGCAAGACATTGCCTATGTTTCCTGGGGGACAAATCACTCCTCCTTGAAAACTAAAGTTCTGGGGAAAGCCAGCTGCCTGGCTGTGAGCATGCCCAAGCAGTGTGATCTGTTATAACCCCTCAGTTTTATTTATAATCCTCTGTAGAGCCAGGTGCATTCCATTTTACATTTTCCTTCCTTCTCTTTGAATGTTTTCCTCCCTTCCTTTTAACATTTCCAATTTAGGTTTTAGACTTTAATTTTAGATTATTCTCTGTCTAATCCATACTCTTTATTTCTAAAATGTTCCAAAAATATACTATATAAATAGTTTTCATATATTTACTTAGAAGGATGTCATATGAGTAGTTCTTTAGCCACAGTATCAGATGAAAAGCCACTCAGAAATTCTGCAGAGTAAATTTTTCTATCTTTGAAAAGATGAAAAATGAGAGGAATATGAGTCAAAAATAAGACTGAATGAGAACAGTTATGACATGAGCCAGTAAAAAATGTCTGGTGTTTCAGACTCAACTTCATTCTCTGGTCCTGAGAGAACTTTAAAATCTGATAATGATGGTAGTTTTGTCCTAATGGTATACGTTACATCTGGGTGTTTACTATTAACTTTTTAAATGATTAACAGTTCTTCAGCCAAGAAGCCTAGAGCAGTAAGAACTAATGTTCTTACCACACTAATTCTTCTCATAACCTCTAGATATAAATCTCCAAAAGCTTTTAAAGAACACTTTAAAGAAGTTAGATTTGGTGACTCTATGTATAAGAAAATGTAATGTGATTTTATTTAGACCACCCAATCAGTCCTCAAACTTATAATTACAAATAATTTGTCACTATTGCTTTACTGCTAGTTACTTTTGAAAATATGTGCAAAAAAAGGAGACAGGACTAGAAAATTATCAATGATGGAATGGATTCACACAAACAAAAGGAGATCATAGAGCAATACAGCTTTGCAAAATAAACCCTTAAGAAAGAAAAGCTACACTGAGCAAACTCTACTGCCATCTCTGTGTTGGGGATGGCATCCCTACCTGTACCTGAATGTATGAAATGAGTGCACCAGCATCTCCACTGAAACTACAAAGGAGTTAACATCAGGGAGACAGAAGAACAATGCAAACATCATCAAAACAAATTAATGGCATGCTGGATTTATATCAAAAAAGATGTGGGCTGAGGTTGTGGCTCAGTGGCCAGAGCGCTTACCTAACATGCCTGAGGCACTGGGTTCCATCCTCAGCACCACACAATAAACAAACAAACAAACAAATAAAGATATTGTGTCCATCTAGAACTGAAAAAAATGGTAAAAATACCACATGGAATTCTGCATAGCCTATCAGTCAGGAAAAAAATACCAATGGAAATGTTAATGGAACATTCATGATCATGAAACAAAATACAATTAAATGTTTGAGAGAGTCTCAGAAGGCTCAAATTACTCCTCTTTTAAAAATATTTATGGTTCTCTTAGGGCTTACATTTTTCTAGATCTCTGACAGTTAATGATAGTCATTAATGTTTTGGTATATATTTGGGAGAAATGAATGAGTGCCAAGTTGTCTAAGGATAGACCCTTAGAGAAGGATGGACATGTAGGTGTGCATAAAAGATCTGAAGGTGAATGAGACACAAAGCAAGAAGTTAGGGAAGTCTAAGGTAGCACTCCTTGCTATTGACTGTAACAATCATATCTCTGTATTCCTTTTCTTTTGTTTGTTGTTTCCATAAAAGTTGTATTCTGGAATTGTGGATAACAAAATTATTAGATTTTGAATAGTTTAAGAAAACTATTTGTTTAAAGGAATCTTCATTAATGATCTGAGGACTCTTACCATTTATGGTACAACTTTCTTGAGGCTATGTGTCAGCATATTAACTTATCGTTCACATATGCTTTGAATTAAAAAAATAACCAAATATTTACTACTAAACATTAATTAGATAAATAATTGAGGTTAATGAATCAATTCCTATAAAGTCTAAGTTTTTCTATTTTTTTTTCATTAAAATGTTTAAGAATTTTTTATATCTATACTTAATGCATGTAATGCATACTAAGCAAATGCCATTTTGATTTGTGAATAATGGAATAGGAGTATACGCACTAATAAAATGTACCCCTGTAACATTTCAGTTTCCTCAAATGAATTCTTTCACTGCTTAAATTTTATAGTTCTTCCCAGTCTTCAAACCTTGCTCCCTTTTCTCCTTGCTTTCCCTTTGGAGCTGAAGGTTCGACGTCTCTGGAACTCATTGTTTTCTAGTCAGAGATGTCACCCAAAGAAACCATTGTCAGCAACTCCTTACTGACAGGCTTTCTATTAATTTAACTCGAAACTTTGCTAGGTCATACATGCAAACCCCTTTCACCCCAGTTATTGCAGAAAGAGAAAAAGAGTCAGCCCCCCAAAAAAGTAAAAATAAATGTGAAACTCCCTTCTCCTACCTCCCCTGATTTAACACACACTTATTTGTCATTCTTCAGTTTAAAAGCTGTATTAATGATTCTTCTTTCCAAACACAGAATTGGAAGGGTTATACCATCTGCCCTGGAAAAACTTTTTTTGTGTGGTAAATTAATTCTTTAATGTTTCATGAGCATCTTTTAGCATTACTCTCAGTGGAATCATAGATCGAAAGAGAGATGAAATGTATATTCCAGCAGGTGAAGCAATATAAACATGATAAATGACAGGACATTTTAAGGCAATATAAATTGCTATGAAATTTCAATAAAGAAACACTAAGTAATCTAAAAGAATGTTTTGAAAGAAGTGCTTTTGAAAACAAAACTTTTGGTCTTTCATTATTTTTGAGTTATTTAGAATGAATTCTTCATCACTACTGTGCTTGATTTACTAGTCCATGACCTGGATTTGGATTTTGGATTTTAGAATGTTTGATAAAGACATAATTTCCTTATTCTGTGGCTCCTTAGCCCACTCTTTTGGAAGACTCTGAAAATATAATTATATAGTAAGGCATGAGTTGTTGGAACATTGAGTGCTACAACATTTGCTCTTTGGGGACTTAAAAACAGCATACTACAGTGATGCAGCCACATCAGTGTTTATAGCACAATTTACAATAGGTACATTGTGAAACCAACCTAGATGCCTTTCAGTTGGTATATATATACAATGGAATATTACTCAGCATTAAAAGAGAATAAAATCATGGCATTTATAGGTAAATGGATGGAGTTGGAAAATATCATGCTAAGTAAAGTAAGTTAATCCCAAAAAACCAAAGGGCTGAATGTTTTCTCTGATAAGAAGATGTTCATCTATAATGGGGGTTGAGGGGAGTATGGGAGGAATGGAGGAACTTTAGATAGGAGAAAGGGGAAGGAAGGGAAGGGAGGAGGGATGGAGATAGAAAAAACGGTAGAATGAGGTGGACATCATTACCCTAGGTACATGTATAAAGACACAAATGTGTGACTCTGCTGTCATGTATAACAAGCTAGAACAAATAAATAAATTTTTAAAAATTGCTCTTTGGGATTTACGATTAGATGGTTTTTTTAGAAATTATTTTTATTCAAAAGGGACTAGAAGTGCAGATCACTAATAAAACATGTATTTAATATGTGTGAGGCCCTAAATACAATCCCCAATACCAAAAAATGACTTAAAAGATTAATTTCCAGGGGGGTATAGCTCAGTTGGTAGAGTGCTTGTCTTGCAAGCCCAATGCCCTGAGTTCAAACCCCAGCACCAAAAAAAAAAAAAAAAGAAAAGATTAATTTCCATTCCCAAACATATTCATCAAAAGCAATTATTTTCCAATTATGATTGATTTTTTCCCTTGTCTTATTATTAACCTATTAGAATGCAAATAAAATATAAAATCATGTGGTATGTCTCATTGAATGCAGGAATTATGCTATTTTTACCAACAAACTTTTGCCTTTTCCAAATTACAAAAAATTTTGTAATACAATTTTGTCATGAGGAGAGTTGGTTTCCAAAGAAGAAATAAATGTGTATAACCCAATGCAGTTTGTTACATGAATATTTGTGGGAGTAACAAATATTATAAAAACATAACTATGTTTAATGAGTTCTAGAAACAGCTATAAATTTTTTAATATTGTTTAGTTATATAGCTGTTCACTTGCAGTGATTTCTTAATACTTTTTACTTTATTCCCTAACATTTAAAACTTAATCTACAAGTTACAAAACACCTTTGCATATTAGGTCTTATCTTACTCTGATAGCAAGAGTATGTGCTATAATCAGTCCATTTCCCAGATAAAGAAACTAAGGTTAGAGACATTTAAAGATTTGTCAATAGTCATATCTTTAGTAAGCCAAGTTGCCAAAAGGGGAATAGGATTTTTAGGCCATAAATTCTTCAAAAATCAGAATAACAACCGAAATCATGTAATTTCTTCATAATGCTAAAGAATTTTTATACCCTATATGATAGGGACCACACATTCAATTTGGTTAATACTGGTCTGGATCATGGTAACATTTTATGATAACAGATTATGAAATATTTTACAAAGTAGTTTTAATTAAATTCCAAATGTATTCATATAACTAAGGTTTGTATAAAAAGTAAATATTTACTTGAAATTCAAGTAAACACCATAAATATCCTTAACACTATTATTTCAATGGACCTGTTTCATTTCAATTTAAAACACATGGCAATTTACATACAATTAAATCCTTTCTAGACATTTAGAGAGGAACCAATCCTATAAGAAATGAAGGACAGGATGGAGGAGACCTTTAGCCCACCTACTGGCTTGACCAAAGGTTATGAATCCATCCCAGTTTACTTCAAATGAGTATGTCAAAGGTAACCCACAGGCCATTTCATGGTGATTTATAGCTGAAGCCTGCAAATCTCCTTTATTTAATGATAACCTCAACAGAGTCATTAAGGCATTCTTTGTCTTCATGGCAGTGACCAGGAGGGAAGGATGTCTTTAAAGAATTCTAAGAGGTGATCACTATTTATACAGAATGTCAATTAAAGCCATATCCTGGAGACAAAATAGTTTTTTCTCAATATATTGAGGATGTTTAGCAGATTACTTATTCTGCCTATCAATGTTATAATATTAAATCCAAGATACAGGCCAAAGAAAATTCAAATAAAAATGAAAAGGCTTAATACTTAGGATCAGGTAAGAGTTTGATTTTAATTATAATGATCTTGAATTTGTATTAAAGCTCTCACAGCATAATGATTCCTAAGTGTCTGTATTGAGTTAAGCATGTCATGAAGCATGAGGAATTGTAAGATTGATTTATCAGATATTCATTTAAGAAATAGTCAATTAAAATAATTAATGTGTAGTGAAACTCAGCTGTAATGCCTCATGTTTAATTTTTCCCAGCCCATAACATTACCAGAATAATTACAATTCACAGTTTGGGTAGTATAAAAGATTTTAATAAAACAACCACAATGACATTGAAACAGAAGAGTTTTGATCACACTATTTAGAATGAAGTAAGGAAAAAGAAAGTGTATTTGCTTTAGATTTTTATCTTATCTTGAATGCTGTTTTGGAAAAATAGAATGAATCTGTAATTTTGACTTTTCTAGCTTTGGATGGAATATATATATATATTATATATATATAAAATATGCACATATATAATATGAACAAATAAGTCTGTATATGGAGGAGGTATCTCTCTACCAATTTTGAGCTAGATTGTTTGGCATAAAAGAGAAGCAGAGAAGGGCAATCTTACAAAGATGATCAAAGGGGGGGCAACCCAAAATTCTCTTTTCTAAAAGTTTATTTGGACTATCAATTAAACAATATAACAAAACTAGAAAATACTGGTACAAGCCTTTGTCTTTCATTTCAACATTCACTTAATTCTGTAGCAAATGTAAGAGAAGCCAGTTACTCAAATATGGATTCACAGTAAACAAACTCATAAGGCTAATGTAAAAGATAAAATGCCAATTAATTAATTAAAACTGTTGCTGAGTATTTTAAGGGCATGCTTTTCCTAATTTCAAGATACCTGAAAAAGCCAATTCACAATCAGAGAGTCAAACAGTGAGTACTTCATTCAGATCAATAAGGTCTGGTAAGTAATGCTTGCTTCACTACAAATAATATTTCCCCAACGATCAGAATATTTCCTAAATACATTGTATCTGACAAACTCTAACAGGGTAAACAAGTTTTAGGTTCTATGATCTTTTGATGGAAAAAGGCCTCTCTACATAGTAGAACTTATCCTAGGTACAAGCATGTTTTGCTCATGCTGAATAGAGATTATCCTCCAATAATGTGAGCCACTGACCTTTGATTGCTCATTTTTCTAAAAGAAACATAGCAATGATTACAGGCGAAGTACTATGCCTGGTGCCCAGGATGAATAAGATATGATCCTTCCCTGCCCTCAAGGGATATCCAATCACTAAAAGGAAGACAAGTGAACCAAAGCGTTATAAGGTGTTTACTCATATGCTTCTAAAGCATGTGCTTGTGCAGTGGGGTCACATGTCATGGAACAACCAGTTCTTTATAGAAGTGATTGTTCAGAGAGATAATATTCAGCACGTGCCAGACAAGGAGGGGAATGGAATTAAGATTGCAACAGCACTCTAGAGAAGTAGAGTGGCACTAACAGGAGCAAAAAGAAGAGATCTATTTGGAAAATAAATTTCTGGGACATGGGAGAAAGGCAGAAGTATAAAACTAGGTTAGTGAGATAGGTGAAACTAGATCACAGAAGGTCAAGGTAAGAAATTAGACCCCAACTTTAAGACATTTCATCTTTGCATTTTCATTCCACTTGAGTTCACTCACAAAGTTCTAGAAATGCATCACATTCCACCATACTTCTTTCTTCAAAATTAAGTCCAAATCCATGTACCCCAATCCTTTATACCTTTGTGACTCAGCCCAGGCTGTCCTTCAAGAGTATTCAAAATCTCATGTCTTTGGAAAGCCATGTCTTTATCCTCCTGTTTTCCTATTTCTTCTCAGGGTAGGTAATAACTGGCTTTTTTCCATATTATTATTGAGTGGCACTTTGCCCCCAGCATTTTGTGTGTTATCTGCCTCCCCCCTTGCGTTGTACAGTGTTATAACCCTTTTTTTATTTTACCATAGTTCCCAGCACATATGTCACAGATGCTTAAAAAGGTTTACTAAAAAAAATTTAATAAATGTTTTGACATCTTCTGTGTCTCTAGAAACTTCATCCATGGACGAGGTTCCTTACATGACTTTTTTAAAATTATATAAATCAGTGAAGAAACATATCATTTTTTTTAAGCAGAATATATCTTATTCAGAACAAGTTATATATTATTAACTGTGTGTTTTAAGAGGGTCTTATACCTTAAATGGTCTTAAGAACATTTTGAAAGGATATTTTAAAAACATGCTTTAATATTTCATTTTGTCTAATTAAATTCAAAATGCTTCATTTTACATGCCCAAAATTCTAGAAAGAAATATGGCTACAAAAATATCCCAAAAGTTTATCTTACAATAGATGAAAAATATGTTACTGATTTTTTAAAAATAAAATTCCTATATAGACATATTATCTTAAGTCATCTTCTATTAATACATGTAATTTCGCAAACACATATATGATAAAAACTAAATCAAAAGTAGTGATAACTAAGGGTTCACTTCATATTATTGAGTTGTTATGACACAGATATTTAATCTCATACACAATTTATTGAAAGCATATTAAGGGTCAGCTACTTAAAATTCATTTGACAAAGGAATTTTTTAAATATGATCCATCTTACAGAACTGATCTGTCCTTCGCTTATTTTTTCCAAGTCCACAACTATAATTCCAGATGTAATAGGTCAGAATTCTAGCTCAGTGTAACTCCATGAATGCTAATGCAAAAAGACAAGAAAAACCAAACCAAACCAAAATTACCCAGACCTTTTCTTAAAATTGTATCAGAACCATCATTATATTTTAGATAAATGACAGCACTATTTGCATGAAAATTGGCACTAAAAATTCCATCATTTGACCCAAAATTCTTGTCTTGCCCTATACTCATGTAGGGTTGGCCTGAATATTGAGCTCCCACTGACTTAAAATGTAACTTTGATCCTCAAAAGAATTGCATAGAGAAGTATAGAACACAAATCTGTACCTATTTAAGGACATTCCTGTTGCTGTCATAATGCTTTTTTAAACATACTTCACAACAGTATTTTTTCTGATGTTATTTTAAGTGCTACTGGAAATACCACAAGACAAGAATTTTTTCAGCATTTCATCCTTTCTATTTTTGGTCTCAATTTCTTTTTCTCCCATTTATGAAATATCTACACTGCCAAAAGTCATCAAAATTGCACAACAAACATAACAGCTCAAATTATATAATAAACTAGAAGAAACAAGATTCCTTGGCTCTTGAAAGGTCCAGTTCAAAAGAAAGTCTCTTACAGACCCAAAGCTGGTAATGGTTTTGCAAAACATTGCAACAGAGCTTTAATAACACACAATTTATGGTTTTGGAAAAAACATATATAACATAATTAGTCTTTTCTGGTATTCACAAATAATTGGGGGAGAAATAAGTTTTTCAATGTTTTTGAGTATACATATTTTCCTACATATTAATTTGGCAATATGAAACCTGAAAATAAAATTTTGGTCTTTATTTTCTTTAGAGACATCACCTTTATTCCTTTGAAAAATCAAAATAATAAACAGTATTTCTTAAACTTGGGTTCTCAAAAGAGTCACCCAATGAATGAGCTGGTCTGTTGCTAGAAGTAACAACTGCCAAAAGCTGTGCAATAATATAATTTTAAGTCCTGTAACTCACAAGGGGGGAGTATGCAATCCTAAGAAGCATCCAATTATATTATCTATAAGAAGGTTCAGGACTGGGAAAGGGGCACATTGTTCCCATGGCAACCTTAGGTACAGGATTCAGGTTTGGGGAAATTTCTACCTTCCTCTTGATATTTTATTTAGACGTATTCCTTAATGAGCAAAATTCTTATTTTAATATACAAAAATTTTAAAAATATTCTAAATTAAAAAGAAAGGTTTCAATATTATTCTCTATTTCCAAAAAATAAAGGAGTCACTCTATATTTTAAATGTATTGTGTTTGTATATTCTCAAATCATATGATATATGAGATAAAGGATATGTGCTTGAAAATTCCTCTGATCATATTAAGCAGACCCTAAATTTACAGTCCATGCAAATTGCAACATTAACTGAGCATCTGCTGAAGACATTTCCTCCCCCCACACACATTTAATACTAATCAAGTCATACAATTTCTGGTCTTTGTTTTAAAAATCATAATTAAGAATGTCTGTGTTCTTCACTTGATTATTAGCATAATTGGAAACTATATTATTGATAATGGAGAACTTCATTATCTTAGAACTTTTTGGACAGTCTCTGGATTAAAATAGTCTTTATGGTTCCATAAATGAACTGTCCACATTGCTATGTCATGTCCACATTGCTATGTGCATCAGTAAATGTACAAAAGGTATAGCTAAAAATATATCTCACTTTATGGAAAATAATACAATAGGCTTATTCAGAGATCTTTGTATATAAATCAATATCAGTAATATAAATTTAATATTAAGTGCATCATGAAAGTATATGCTTAAATAAGTCATGTAATGAAAAAAAGATTAAACAAGAAAATAATCTCTTTTATCTATTGACATTTTACAGAAACATTACAGAAGTTTTTTTGTGTGTATGTACTTGTGTTTAAATGAGTGACATTGAATGCTTATATAAGAGGAGTTGTGACTTTTAAAAAGCCTATAACTGGAGAGAAGAAAGAAGGAAGGGAGGCAGAGGAAAAAGGAGGAATGATAGAAGAAACAGAAAAAGATGGGCAGAGGAAGATAATGAAATAAAACTGTTCCCTGTAAATATCCAACTCAGGAGAGTTTGCAAAAATATCCCAGGGACAAAAACAATGCTATTCATAATTGAAAAACTACCCTGCTTCAGTTATTTTAGGATTGGAATGCATTTTCCAGTGATATTTGTTTTTAAAGGTACCTGGAAGTATGTTGAAATTGGAAGATCTTTTGAAAGCATACTGGGTTATTATAAGTTATGGGTAAAAATTGAAAATTTAAAAAGTATCAAAATCAAAGAGCAAGTTAATCAGAAAATAGGGTTATTTGTTTGCTTGTTTGTTTTGTTTGTTTTGGTACAGCTTGTTAGCCTGCTCAAAACACATTAAGGAATAAAGGAGTCCCAAAATTCTTAATAAGCACTAGAATATAACAACTATAATTTTTAAGGTGAACGTTTTAACATCAATACTCATGGGTCACTAATGCTGAAAAATAACTCCAAGAAACAGGCCTTACAATTTGTTTCATATGGATGGTTACAAGTACTACCAATTGTACTTTAAAAAAATTATTAATAAAAAAGTCCTTGATAAGTAGGGAGATCTGAAAAATAAAAAGAGTCAGGAAATATGCCAGGATAAATCCATCCTGATGGCCTTTACTTGCTGCCCTTCTTAAGCTGTGTGTGACTGTCTCTTTCAGTCTGTGTACCGTATCATATCCCTCACTAAGTACTCTATGCTGTATGATCACTCTATGGTGTCCACTTCCACCTCAGGTCCTAGGACTCTAACACTGATGTGGTCAATTCATAGGTATTTTCAAATTAGACTGCCTTCTCTGTCCAACAGCAATGTCAAGGATGTCATTAGGACACATATTCCAGAATGTTCCAAAGGAAGTACTGTATTCTAAACAAATCCTTTACATGAGAAAATCTTGTACAATTTGGTCCTTCTCATTTCCTAACCTCATTCCTTATCACACTCCCTCCCTCACGTCCACTACATTTCAGATATCCAGCCTTTCCTCTGAACTTTGAATTCAAAGTCTCATTCCCAGATTGGGGTCTTTGCAGTTGCTGATCCACCAGTTTGGAACATTCTTTTCTTAGACCTCTGCAGGTCTGCCTTTTCTGGACTGAACCAGAGAAAGGGCTTCCCTGAATACTATTTCTCAAGAAGGCCTAGTACTTTGTCCTTGGCACTCTGTACCTTTTACCAAGTTTTATTTTTTTCACTTACCAAATATAAAGCTATTGATTTGTTTAATTGCTTAGAGTTTGTCTCTTCCCATTAAACTGAAAAGTCTTAAGAGACTGAACAACTTTGTTCACAGCAGTAGTTCTACTGCCTTTAGCTAAACTTGGTACATGGTGGGCATAAATTAATCCATGTTGAATCAGTGAATGGCAGGTGTAAGCACAGGGTGCTACAGAACACTGAAGAGAGGCAGTCCTTTGAGAAGAAGAGAGTAAGGAACAGAGGTAATAATTACACACCAACTCCATGCGATTTTATCTGGGCTCCCGATTAAGCTAGACCTGAAGTTAGAACATTTTTTTTTTTCATCTTAATATAAGTAAATACACTTTCTTTTTGCTTAACCCAGTTTGGGGTAAGTTTTCTGTCACTGGGAACTAAACAAGAACTAACAAATAGAATTGTTAATTCTTGTTCAATGGAACAAGATAAAATTCTGGAAAGTTGGTTACAGCTTTACTTAAACAAAAACATTGTGACAATGTTATTCTGAATAAAATAATGCTCTCTCAGAAAGTGGTGGGATCCCTGTCATTGTAGGAATCTAGACAGAGGCAAAGTCACCTGTGACTGAGTTACTGTTTGTTGAACTGAATAACTTCTGGGCTTTCTTCTGATTTAATCTTCCATGATTCTATAAATAAAATATATTACACACTTTTAAATAATCATAAACTTTTGAAGACTGAGTTTGGACCTGTCTTGTTTAAATTGTTCTCTCTCTGTTTTTTAACTCTCACATCTACCTCTGTTGAATTTCTGTATTGATTTCTTTCTGCTCTGTTTGGTAACATTTAAAAATATTAATAGAAATCTTTCATCTCTCTAGAGAAAATTTCAGAGAAAATCTAACATGCAAGCATACATATACATTCTTTCCCATCACACAAAACAATTTTAAAGGAAATTTTACATGTTAGAATAGCTCTGGGAAAAATACCACCTATTTTTTTTTTTTTTAATTTACTGTAAGCAACATATATTTCATTGACAAGGAAAATCAACTCTGAGTTTTGAGCAGTCCTCTTTGTCTCATGTTGACTCTCCATTGAAATGGTGAGGCCTAAGATGATGAAAAGGGTCAGTTAGCAACAGCTCAAATAATTGGTCAACAATTTAGGATAATGAGTGGAGGATTTCAACTCTTTTGAAGTATGATTTAGGAAGCGGAAATTGTAATTCCCCCAAAGCTAGCTAACCATAGGTGAGTGCACTTCCTGTGTTCTCTGTCTCTGATATGTTCATGACTCAGCATTTTTCGCTGACTAGTTCACTGAGATTGTAGGACATACTCCTATCTGTGACATCCTTTTATACTTTAGATTAAAATGTTTTAAACATACAGCTTTTTAGACAGGGGATCTCCTTGGGGTTAACTCTATTTTTAAAGGGCAAATTTCACTTACAAAATATCATTCTGTGGGTCTTCCTATGCAGGCATATGTTCAACATCCCCTTCTTTCCCCACAGTTTATTAAAAAGCTTTAACATGGCTCATCATGCTGTGTTTGAGACAGCTTCCTGTCAAAACAAAATCAGTATACCAGAAACTAGGCCAGTGGGATTCAGAGGACATTACCTGAATCCCTCTGTATATTTTGCCTTTTCATTTAGTGCTTGGATTATATGAGTCTGTTTCTTTGTTTTATCATTATTTTTATGATACAAATGAGACCAACAACCCCCTTCCACATCATAAAAACATATTGGCAAATGACCTTTTAGACATATGATAACACTGATCTCAGAAAAGCCTGTGTTAAGTACCTACCTGTCTGAGATTGCCATTAGCTGCATATAGATGAAAAGGGAAGGGGGAACCTCATCATGGGGGTTCTGTTGCGAACGCTTCATTAATATATTTCACTTTAGAAACATGGGACTACAAAAAGAAAACTATTTTATTTAAAATGAGAGGGCAACTATGTTACATCCACTGTAAATATGTCCCACCCAGGAAGTGATGATGATGATGATAACGGCCATATTTACGGTTTAACTCCATGGGGTGTTTCCTTCTCAAACAAATGTACCTCTTAAGTATGGCACATCCATATAGCACATTTCAAAGGCTCACAAAATAGTTATTTTACAGATATGGATATACAGAGAAGGGGATGTTCAACAGCTATTCAATAAAGCACAAAGCAGCTATGCACAGCAAAGTAATAGGGACATTCTAGCATTTAATTGATTTTCCAGACAGTGTTTAAAGCATAAGAATAGGAAATGGCCAATTCCAATGCAGTCATAATCGGCTGAAGCTAATCTCATTCTGTTCTGAAGTTGTAGGAGAAATGGAATCTGCAAAAAATATCAGGCCCAACAGTTTTAGAATGGATCAGTGATTTTATTTGATCCTGACATACAGAGGTTAATGATAGTTTTACTCTTTTGTTAATATACTATTTCAGCACTAAAGGATTA
Organism: Spermophilus citellus; assembly: GCF_964194105.1. Classification (NCBI taxonomy): domain Eukaryota; kingdom Metazoa; phylum Chordata; class Mammalia; order Rodentia; family Sciuridae; genus Spermophilus; species Spermophilus citellus. The sequence continues at coordinate 48,891,650 of NC_138197.1, forward strand.
CTTTGGGGCACTGTGTTCAGAGACCAATCCTAGCCTGCACAGTGAGTAATGATTAGTTGAGATCTTGACCTGAAAAACTCTAAGAATAAGTCAAACAGTGGTAGTCTAAGGACTTCTACACATTGGAAATAATACTTCTAGAAACTACTACTACTCAAAATTATTTATGGGCAGATGAAATATGAAAAATATAAAATGAGGTTAAAGTTATATTGAGCATTGCATTTTGAACTTTTCACCATGGAAATATTCCTGTGGTGCCCTTAGCACTTGCTAGTTCATTTCAAACTTAGGAAATTTCCTTGATGTCTTGTCTTTAAAGAGTGCTTTTGTTATAATACTAAATATAATTTGCCTTTATACTTTGCGTTGGTGGTGGTAGAATTGGTTGTTGTTATATCGTATAAATGCTTTTGTATTTTGCCTTTCGTCCCACTTGGCATTATAAAACATTGTCTCAAGTTACTAAAAATGTCTTCATTTCCCAAATCTGTTAGAACAGATTTGAATTTTGATTATCCTCTGATTTCCCACACTCCCAGCATATCATTAAATAATCTTGTATGTATACCAGTTTGTAACTCACAGTATTAAACTACAGAAATCTACCTTGAAGATCAGAGTATATGGATATGTTTGATATCCATATCATGATAGCATGAAACTATCTGATTGGTCCATTACAGCATAAAATAGGTGCCTGATAGGAGTCATTGGCACAATTGATATCACTAAGACAAACACTGGCCACCAAGTCGGAAAAGATCTTCATTACTGTGCCTGTGAAAGTGGATCAGATAACAAAAATTTCCAGCTCTTCCTCTTAAATCTGAAGCAATATTTATAAGGATATTGCAGCAGAAACAATCTGATTGTGTCTGGTCAGCTTGTTGGGGCCATTTCTGGCTTGTCAGAGAAACATTTCTTTTCCTTGTCATAACTCCCAGGTGCTACTGCTGAGCAAATGGGAACATCACTGCCAGAAGTATTTGAAAAGAACAAAAAAATTGATTTGGACAATCTGTGTGTTCGTGCCATTGATAGAGACACAACTGTGACTAGGGGTATGACTAGGGTCACAGCAAGGTTAAAAGAAAAGCACCCAGGAATTCTCTCATGTCATCAGCTTTTCGCACTAGCTGTTCTTAGTTGCTGCAGGCAATATATGGGTTTCTACCGAATACCAAGAGGTATTCAGTAGATTTACAAGTTGCCCTTCAAATTTTCCCAAGGGGTGGTTATACTCTTACAATAGTAAATCACTTAAAAATTGAAGTTCAGGTGTTTAGCACAGCTATGGACAAAGGAAGATTTGATAACATAAAAATTATAAAGCTATTCAAAACTAACAATTATGGGAGTCTTGTATGAAATAGCATACATTTCTTCTGATTTACTTTAAACATGATATTGGCTCTATTTGTTTAGAATAATTTATTAGAAAACAAATGTATGAAAAGATCACTTACTATCACAAATCAAAGGCTTTCTAGGATCTTACAACATGGCAAAAAAATTGCAAAATATCTTTATATAGACAATATGTGGTACAAATATGAAAGTTGCTATATACAAAATATATTGGTCCATCCAGAATTTAAACTGACAACAAATTTAAATACTTGTTAGGGCATTTGAGCAACTCAAAACAACATTATTATATATAGGATTCAAGCTCCAAATATTACTCAATTATACATTAAATTATTTTTCCTTATTTTCAGAGCAGGATTGTTTGTAAACTTTTCTACACAGTATTTCTTATGCCCAAAAGTTCATGATGTTATACTTTCATTCAATGTTATTTACCAATACTTAGCCATCAACTTGGCTGTGAAGACTCACAAGCTAGGAGAATCTCCATCAAGAGCTAAATATATTTACTTTAGTTATTCAATAAAAAAATGTAATTGTGGAGTGGGATCCAGAGGAGAAAATTTAAATGACTGATAAGGAGACAAGTGTCCATGTATTTAGAAAGATTATAACTGCTGAGAAATTTTAAAAACATGCTGATGGTCTTAATTCTCTATCATACTATCAAAGCAAATTAGATGATAAAAATGTACATGTGGCACATGGCTAATGAAATCAAGGCATTAAGAAATTAACCAATGATAATATATCAGGCATTAATGCAAATAGTTCACAGACAGTAAGTTTAAGGACATGTAAGTCAGTAAGCAAGGCTGCCCTGTTCTCAAATGCAAATTTTTGAATAGACCAGATTTCTTTTCCTTTTTTCCACATTTACAAAATACAATTCCTGTGTGTAGTATTTAGAAGTTCACTGTGAGTCCTCTTAAAGGTTTCTTTACCATTTAATATTATAAATAATTATGTTCCTAGTCGGCAGTTCAAAGCTCAGTACAGCACTGTACAACACCACAGGCAGGTCAGGTGACCTTTCTCCAATTCTGCACTCTCTGGTGCTGAGGACAGACAAAGTGATATGTCTGTCATACGCCATTACCATTAGAACAGAATCTTGTTCTTTTATTACAACTGAACTCCGCCAGATTTCTCAGCAGGAATGCTAAGTGAAATCAATGTCTTGGATTTCCAGGCTGAGCTTGGAGGTCACAGCCACTCTATCATTTCTCAGCATTATCCTTTCTCTCGCGCGCACACACTCCCTGAGCCTCCAACTGGCACACAGCAGATTGAAAACAGCATGCATCAGAGGACTCATGCTGTACAATTTTACAGTCTTTTGGAGCCCCCTCCTTTTGATTCCCCCCTTCCATTTTTTGCAAATTGCAAATAAGTTTTGTTTGTGTCCTTCTCTGGAGTTGTGACTCAAAGGCAAAGGCACACCCAGGAAGACGGGCAGCCAGTAAAACTCAGAACACAGTATGAATTTTGACAGCTATCAATAAGATCATTATCCTTACATCATTGCCTGGCTACGACTTATGATTCCATTGCCCTAAACAGCAAATCTTTTATTCTAAACCATCAATTTGGTTTATGCCAGGTAGGTATGTAGACAACACAAAATCCTTAAATAAAATAATTCTATTTTATAGTAAGATAAACATGAAATTTGCCAATAAAACACACAGCAAATACCCTGAGCCTCTAAAAATTGATTGTTTATAAACATAAATATGATAATAAATGATAGCTATTATACGTGAATGAAATAGCTCTGTGAAGTCAAAATGTTTACTATGCTATGTGTAAATGTCAATTCTATGCAACAAGAAAGAAAATTCCTATATTGTAATGGGTGTTCTTTATTTATTGCTAGTTTTATTTATTTATTTTTTTTTGCTATGTTCTTCATTAAAGTGCATGATACTTCTTGTTGTGGCTATTTTTAATTCACTACATTTTACTGCAGAGTTAAATTAACATAAGCACATAAAGAAATCTTTTCTGACAATAAAATTGGTTGTAAACTATGGTGGAGGACAATGAGCAAGGGAAGGACATATTTTATTATATTGTCACTGTCATTTAAAAAGAGAGACTTTGTTAAACTTTACATATTTTACAATTGCAGACGGAAGGAAATATAATACCTGCTTTTTTTCTTAAATTTATATGACAGAAAGCTCATGAAGGCTAATTTCAAAAAATAACTGAACTTCAAAGATAAAAGACAAAATATATTTTAAATTATATATAACAATAGAAACATAATCTACTCTTTCACTAATATTAAATTAACTAATATTAATTATTCTTTTACTAATATTAAATACATAGAGGTATATAAAATCATAAGATGTGGCAGAATTTTAACATTATTAAAATAATTGGCCTCCTTTGCACAGAGTTTATAGTGCTCTATGAGCATATAGAACCATATAATTCATAAAGAAGACTCCTAATAACGGCAAAGCAAAACTTCAGATCACTTTTGTACTTGCCAGGATTACCTACAAAAGTATCATTGTAGAAATTGCTCAATAAGCATTTGCATGGCTGGTTGAATGAATGAATGAATGAATAGATAAATGAATAAAAGCATAAACAGATGAGACTGGCATCAAAAGCTTTGTGATTATTTGTAAAAGTGATTTAATGAGTAGATATTAACGACAAAACGTTTAACCCATCAGCTATTTAAAATTGAACTATGGATCTTAAAATCCTAAAATGAAGCATCCTCATACAATGCATAATAATGAAACATGATGTGAAATCACACAAGTAAATCAAGGGAACACAATAGCTCACAGAGCTATCTGCATGTGACAAGGACTATGGTGTAACAGCTATTTATTTTACACAAAGTTAGCCTGTACATAGAATACATTAAAACTGCTGGTCCATGGAGACACCAAAATATCACTGCTTTAAAATTAAATTTTGTTCAGTAAATAATTATTACTGAGTTTTAAAAATTTACATGCTGCTGTGATTATAAAGAAAAGCAGACCAGACCTTAGACACGCATTAAGCACAGAACACGCAAGGTCCATTAAACAGCCGAAACAGACCTTAAACGTGGCTTATGTGTATTCCCTAATGTCACTACAGGGTGTACAATATTTTTTGCTATGTATTTACACATATTACTGTGAATCATGGTCCAAGGTCTCTTTCCAGGTTAAGTTACACCCTTAATGTGATTTTCTCTTATTAATATAGAAAAGGACTTGAAAGTTATGGGAAGGTAGATGCTGGAGTGGCCTTTCCTAGTCCATTGATCCCTTTTTCATTCCCAATTCCCTCTGGAATAGTATGTAACTTGGAAAGATATCCTAGAGGAGTTGCCAAGTTTTTGGAGAAAGACTTTTTAAAAAATAAGCTGTTATATATTTCTCTTTTGATATTTTCTACTCCTCTTCTCCGTGTTCCTTTCCACTGTTGTAACTACTCTTACCCTGTTACTCTTGATATATTTCATCATCTCCATCCATGGAAAGGATATCACAAGCAATTTTCTACATAGTTCAGAAAAAAATAATTTTGGGGTAAATTAACTGTTGTTAGTGTTCCATTTCCTATTTTCTAACATGGTCAAAAATTTGCAGTTATTTTTCCTGAGTAGTTTCATGGAATACTACTTAACTGTCACTCTTATATTGTTCACAGAAAGCTTAATTTATTCATAAAACATCATATATGTAAGGCTTAAAATAAAAAAAAAAACATTTTGAATCAATTTTTTCTGCTTCTTTCTCCGTTTAAGCTGAAACATACACTACATGAACTTTCCCAATCTCCTTCCATGTGTTCCACATGCTTCTTAACTGCAAAACCAAAACTGCTTCTAAATAGTCTTACTTCTAATACTATTATTATCTTTGCTTCTTTACATGATAATCTCAGTGGATGGGTGACATATCTAAAATTACATCTATACCATGCCACATTATAACAGTTATTGATATTTTTAAAAAAACACTCCATATGTCCTAATCCTACTCATACTTTAAGATCTATTTCAGTTCCTCTTTCTCTGGCAAACACTTCACTTCTCAGTAAAGTTAATCTTTTCTTCCTAATAACTTCCAATGTGCCTTATCTGTCTATGTCTTTATAAAATGTATTATTTCTCATCATTGAATACAGCTAGTTGGCTATTTTTATATGTATCTACTTTATAAGACTGTAAGTCCCTTGGGCATAGAATACTTATCTGATAAATTATTGTATAATTTATTTATCACATTTTTATTATACTTGTCTGCATGTATTTGCTGATTAATTGAACAAATGAATTACTCAGTGCATTTATGTAAATTTGCATGTACACTTATTACTCCTGTTAGACTCTTACCTCCATGTACATAGTTTGCTGTCATATAATAGATAATGGATCTTCAGCAAATACTACTGAACGAAAAGCAAAACTCTTTAAGTGGCAACATAGAAAGCTTCAAAAGGGTACCTTGCTTTTGGGCGGCGGGCTGTTTGTGCTCTTGTCTGTATGGATGCTGGTAGGAGATACAGCAGCACCAAGGTTGCCTTGGGGTATGCCTGGGAGCTTTCCTCCTGGAGACACCTGCATTGCAGCTAGCTGGGCAGCATATAACTGCTACAGAAGTAGAAGAGAAAGAAAAAGACTAATCAATAATAAACAATGCACCTTTCAGAAATTACTCATACTCAGATGTGTTATTTTTTCTCTAGGTATTTTTGTTTAGATTCTGAAATACTTAAGGAAAGTAGCTGTCATCTCAACTTAATGACTAACATCTTGGGGAGGAATGACAGATACCACATAGATGGAATCTCTGTCAGTATGTTCAGGGCCTCAGAGCAAATCTATATTAACTCTTTTCCAATGTCTATAGGAGGCAAGTATATCACATTATTTGGTCAAGAGCTACTTCTGTCCTTTAAATTCACGCAGTATATTACATAAGAATGCAGCTTCATGTACATATAGTTTTCTTACTATCCATGTTGGTTCAATCCCTATGTATCTCTTTCTTTGACTTGTTGAAATGGGTACCTATAACAATTTTTCTGAGCATGAGTTGCATAGAAATACAAAATAGGCATTAAGTGGGAATCAGAGGAGAGTATTTGAAGAATGTTATCTGGTCAGTCTACCTACATTGATAAAAATTAACTGGATTCTTGCCAGAAGTTCACTTTACTTCACAATATAAACACAGACAACTCTCAAAATTATCTTGAGGATTAGGGTTTTACAGAAGATTGCCTAAAACATACACTCTCCCACTAAGCTATCACTTAATAATTTTATTAAGTAACATAGAAAACATTCTTTAACAAGTCATTAATAAATTACAAAGAAAATTTTTATTTTATAACAACAACCATATGGTAAAGTAACCTAAAACAAAGGAAGTTGTTTTACATTGAAATAATAATATTAGATGTTAAGATTAATACTCTTTTCATCTTCATTCAACACTTCATAAAGATTTTAACAATCTGGATGAGAAAGCAATAATGAAACTTTATAATATATGTGTGTATATACATATCCTAATATCCTATTTTCCATTTGTCTTGAGAGTAAATAGCTTTTACTATGCAAGGTAGCATTTCTGTTATGAAGTGATTGATGCTAAAGTAAAAAGCTCTCAAGTACAAGTCCTGTGGAATGGTTCTCTGGATTATCTTGATATTTTTTTCCTGAAAGAGAAATTTCAAAGGATAAACTTGTTCAGGATAGGCGATAGGTCCTGATAAATGGGGTCTCTCTACAAAGGAAAACTGAAAACAGTACATATTTTCATGATAATACACGTTGCTGTTTCCAGATACTATGATACAGATAAAAACAGAAAATTAAAATCATTAATAAAATAATACCTTTTTTAATGCAAAGCAATGAATGATACAAATTCCAGAGAAAGAATGAACAACTTTAGTGAAATATATTTAGATTATCAACAATTATTGTCCCTATAAAGTTATCTTGTGTTAGAAAAACTATATTATTTATATTTTTATCAGAAGAAAGGATACAATTAAATTGCTAAATCTTCAATTACATAAAGAGTAAAAGGATCATTCACTTTAAATATGATGAGAGTTTACTATTTAAAAAACAACGATCAGAATTGAAGCATTTTCCACACTTGTGTTAAAAAATGTATGCATTATATTTTGTACTTAGAAAAGCAGTTTTTTCTGTCATCATTCTGAACTATTTATAAAATCATTTAGAATATTAAATTCAAATTTAAAATATGACCAGCTGATACATAATATTAAAAATATATGTATATTAACAGATATATATGTATATTAACAGATTAGCTAAATAACAATGTTATGCTATGTAAATTTCATATTTTATTGTATATTGTGCTCTTGTCTTTAAAATATAAATCCACTGGGTATTATTACTACAGGAAACAATACCTATTTCTGCCTAGGCACACCAAAACTGAGATTGTTTCAGAATAGGAAAGATGACATGTCTTAAATATCTGTAGGTAAAATGAATAATGTGAACAATAAAGCTATTCAAATTTTAATTTTGTTTCTTAAAGAATTACTTCATAATATTGAAAATTATTCTGTTATTTAGATAATTAAACAACTTGATTAATTACCCATAAAAGGGATTCAATAATTAAGTATAAATCACTATAGTCAGATTTACAACTTCAAAAAATATTTTAAAAAGGGTATAAATACTCTCAAACATTTTATTGAATTTAAAGGTTGAAGTTGGCGCATGTTTGAATTAAACAATCTATTCTCTTAATCAAATAAATGAATTATTTTTATCCTTTAATAAAAACCATCAGGTTTAATCTGAGTTTGGTTGTCCTAAAAAATGCTTTTTGAACTGAAATGGACACAAAGACTGTGTGGCTTACAGCTGGATGAGAATTCAGATCTGTCTGTGCAGAGCTCTGTCTTTTTAACTCTTCTACTATAAGAAGAAACAATGGTCCCTGAGGGAGCAAAAATACTGAAAAGACAAAGATGTAGGTTGTGGTACTATCTAAGATAAAAATCAGAGCTGCTTATAGGTTCACAGACATAAAACATGCTTATGAACATTGAGCACCAGGGAGACACGAAATGATAATCAACAAACAGATTCCACCTAATCCTGTATGATTGTTTCCTTTTTAAAAAAAAAAAAAAAATCATTGAAGGAGTTTTGGGGAAGACGATAAGGAGAGGGAATAAGAATATGATATTTTAAGTAATATAAAAACCCCCAATTTAATTCTTACCAGGGTTGGAGTATTTTAGAGATCACAAAAAAAAAATTCTAACATTAGTTTCAGGGTAAGAGTCAAGGTACCCTGTAAGGATAAAAGACTCTTAGTCTGTTTAAACACAAAGTTCAGCTCAGCCTTCTAACTTTAGCGTATCCCAAATTGTCTGTATTGGGTTAAAAAATTAATGTAATTAATTAACCTTGTATTAATCTTTGGGTCTCATCAGCTATAGTCAAAAGAAAGATGTTAACCAGATTTGTGCTCTAAAAAATAAATGTATACAATTTAAAGAAAGATGTGGAACAAGATAATTGTTGACAAGGTATTATAGAGGATGGTGTGGAACAGTGAGTGGTAGGAAAGAAAGGGAATGCATTTGAGAGCACATCCTAGAATGCAAAATAGCACTGTGTCTGCAGGTTAAGGAAGTTCATCCATGGAATCCCTTGAAATGCAAGGCAGGGTTTAAATTAAAAATAGAGGTAAGAGAAAGCCACAGGATGGGAGCAAAACAAACATGATGTGTTTAATTAGGCAGGGATAACAGCTATGAGGTTTTAAAAATTTAGAAGTGATAATATTGATCATAAGAACTTAGTTAACATAATTATTGTGAAAAAGAAGATCAGAAAAAAATCAAGTCATAGTACAGTGGACACACAAATATCACCAAATAACAGGGGGAAAGAAACAAGAAACACTGGAATGAGATGAATAATTTAATATATAAAATACCTTCATTTTGCACATATGTGAGTAATTGTCTATCATATATTCTTTGTAAGATAATCAAAACACCTAACTATTTCTTTTTAGAAAAGGAGGGACTGATTTATGCAGAGAAGTTTCCCCATAATCCTGCATTGTGCTGGGACCATTCAGTCATGTATTTCCCCTAAAGTGTAGCTCATTAAATTTATTGAACTTTTTTTTTTTTTTTTAGGAAGAATTTCAGCACTGGGGAATTCAACCCAAGGTCTGATGCATATTAGAAACTGAAATATATCCCCAGCCCCAAATGCTTTTTCAAGTTTGAATAATATGATGTTCTCTACTAACAACAACATTAGCTTAAATTGTATCTATCATAGCCAAGCCTAATCATTATTATTTTTTTTTAATAATTCACTATCATGTGCACAAAGCACTACTGGGCAATTCATTTATAGGCACTCTTTCTGATGAGCTGTTATGGTCCAATATTGGGTCCAAAAATGTCTAATGGGAAGATAAATAACAGATATTTGAAAATATAATGACTAAATGTTGCTATTTTGAAAAAAAATAATACAATTGTTTTTTGGACAACATGGCTTTTATGCCACAGTTATGTACAGTAGTTAGATAGAATCTTCTTGTGAAGATACTTGCTTTACTTGGACATGCTAAGCAAGACCTTTTCAGTGCTCGGAGTGAAGAAACTTCATGAAACAGCCCATTCAATTTCTAAGCTGAGTGACTGCCTTAATTCATACAGATAGTAAATTTCTGCCACTTCTTCCTAATAGCGTATTTTCCCCAAATTGCTAGAAACACAGCTTCTGCCATTGGCTACTAGCCTAGTGTCTAACTGCCATCTGGAGTATTTGGATTCAAAACATTAAGCACTGACAAAAATATCTATCATGATTTGTTGCCCCAAACCATTGACTAGTAAACTCCTTGAAGGCAGGGATTATATCCCTATCCTTCAATGCTTTTTCAGAAAATAGTAAATACAAGGACAAGTCGAATTGAATAAAGGCAAAAATGGACTGTGTAAAATAATAGCATGTATTATTAACAAACACAGATCTCTTGTGCACAAGTAGTTAATTCAGATAATGATAATGATTATGCATGAAACTAAAATTCTGGAAGGAATTTGATGCACTTCTACTTCTTGGGAATTAGAAGGAAAGACTCTTTGGTGATATTGATAACATTCACTTTGATTCATTCATTTTGTTTACTTAAGAAGGCAAATAAACATGACTTAATAAATAAATCTGAGCATAAGAACACAAGATATTCTAATATACTCCTCATAGTCATAACAATATCTAAATAAATCACTTTGGATATATGGATGGAAAGAAATGGGTGGAGATTAGTTTTTAAAGTTCATTACTTTTCAAAATATAACAAAACCAAGAGTATAAGCATATAGATATTCTTAAATGTTTTGGAAAAAAATGGAAAATGCCTTCTTCCTCAGAAGGGAATATACATTATTTAATTGATGAATGTAAAATATTTATTACTTAGAGAGTAAAAAAGCATATAGTAAGAACTATGGTTGTTAGTAGGTAGTAGTTGTTCTTTGGGAAAAAAGAACAGGTTCTCTTAGTTCAAAGCTTAATTTTCTATTTATATTTTTATTCATTGATAAACACATCTCCAACTCTCCCCACCCACCAGATTCTGGTAGCTATCACTCTATGTTCTTCTTCTGTGGATTAAATGTTTTCAGATTCCATATAAAAGTGATCTCAGTGCCTGGCTTATTTCACTTAACATGATGTCCTCTGGGTCTATCCATGTTGTCATAAATGACAGGATCTCCTTTTTTTTTAAAAGGCTGAATAATATTCCATTATATACACATACCTCATTTTTTTTACCCACTCATCTAGTGATGAAGACTTTATCTGGTTCCATATCTTGGTTATTTTTAATAACACTGCAGTAAATTTGGAAATGTATATATCCTTTCATCATGTTGATTTAATTTCTTTTGTTGATTTCATTTCTTAGTACTGGGATAGCTGGAGTTTTAATTTTTCTATTTTAATTATGATCAATTATCAGATCTTCCTTTTGTGTACATGGGAAGTCTGCATAAAAGGCATAGGAGATAGAGATGACCCTATGCTGAGAGCCACAGCCCAGTCAGGATGGCGCCTGGCACTGCCAGAAGGAGTGGTTGAGGGGTGACAGCAGCGAGCCATTAAGATGATGATAATTAAGTTAAGCTGTGTATAATTGCTGTGACTGGATGATGCTGGATTGGGGCAGGCTGTATATTCAGTTGTATATGGACCCCTGCTGTCTGGCAATAATAGGGAGACTCCTGCTACCTCAGGCACCTGCTACTTTTAAGTTCTGTGGAGTTTCCTGTTGAGTTCTCCTTGAGTTCTCCTGGGGTTCCCTGGGAGTTTGCGGGGAGGAGCCCGGGAGAGAGCTGAGGGAGTTCCCTGGGAGTGCCCCTGGAGTGCTGGTGGAGTTCTGGCAATAAAGGAGTTCCTGTTTGAACCTACAAGTGCCTCCTGGCGGCTTGGTTATTTTGTGCCCAGCCAGACTGTGGCAACCCTATATTCAGTCATTTACATAGTAGCCAATAGTATATAACATGGTTTGGTCTGATCCAACTGTCTTTCTCTACTTCAGGTTTAGATTAGGAGGTGAAGACAAACCTTCCTCATTGTGAAGACACTAAGTTATGCCATCATACTCTCCCTACCTTTTTTCTACCCTTGTTTCCTCTCTACATTTCTCCTCCTCAAGTCAACAAGTTCAACACATTACTAGGAACTTGGGTACAAAAAGCATTTGAAGAGATACAGGGGGGAAAAAGAACATTACGATTATAACTGAAAAACTCATCTGTTTTTCAAACAGTGTACGATAAAACATACTGACTCCTGTAGATGACTTGTGAATTTTCACATTGTCATTATCAGAATGGAGAGTGCAAGACCATATAACCACTAAATATTTCTTATGATGAATGAATTGTTTATTTTATGATCAGAACCTTGTTCTCCAAATGAAATCTTTCATCAAGCACCAATACATAAAACAAAACAAGAGGTATGCCATAACTGAATATAAAATCATTGTATATACCTTAAGATTTACTTAAATGAGGGCAACGAGGTTGTTTTAATTCTCCCCAAGAATTTAAGTAGGCATAAGGATAAAGTTGTGGACTTTTGTCATCCTTAGTAATCAAGGAATTTCCACCTCAAAAACAGTTACTTCCAGACTTTCACATAAGCAAACATGTAGACTTAAATTCTCAAAAAAGAACTGTACAGAGTTAAAATTTTCCTGATTAATAGCATTTTGTAGTTCAAATACACAAATATGAAAGATCTGACTTTCATACTTAGTTTTGTCAGCCCAGGGACTGAAATTCGACAATAAAAGTTAACATATAGTCAACATGTTAAGTATTTGGAATACAGATTTTAAAAATGTGTGTGCTGTCATCTATTATTATTTTAAAAATAGTTAAATATATGCTTTTAACATTTAAACAAAACCTGAAAAGATATATGTTAAACGTGATATGCAGGAAAACCACTTATTTTTCTTTCTTTCTTTTTCCCCTTTTAAGGGAAAGAACAGGAAATAGCCTTTGTGAGGGAAAAAAATTCAGAAAGCAATTTCAAGGCTCCATAAGTGTTATCTTTATAGCTTAATTTCAGCTTCTTAATGTAACTTAAATGTGGAGTTTAAAGAGAAACTAATGTACTGGAGAAAATCTTTCAAAACATATCAGCATGTTTCAATGTGAATAAATTTGCTTTGCACATTATTTTTCATAATGTTTCTTTGTAGAAAATTATCAGAGCAACTATAGTTTAAACATGGACTTTCCCTGACACCGTCAGCATTTCCTTTCTATGTTCTTCAAGTGTGTTGCCTGAAAACAGCATCTGCCTTAAATTTGCTGAATATCAGGGCAAAAGGGCAAATAGAATATCATGTGCCAAATATATAAAATTTTACAATTTATGTATCAAGTAGAAGATATTCTACTCTCCTGTCTTGACAAATATACCATCAAAATGACCTGGATGCAAGTTAAAAAGCACATGAGAAACCACATCATAACCATTAGGATGGCTACTATTAAAAAACAGAAAATTGCAAATGTTGGCAAGGATGTATGAAACTGGAACTCCATGTGTTGTTGATAGGAATGTAACATGCTGCTTCCGCTGTGGAAAATAGTAAGACGGTTCCTTGGAAAATTAAATAGAATTTGTATAATGACCCAGCAATTCCACTCTGGTTATATACCAAAAATGATCAAAAGCAGGATCTCAAAAAGATATAGGTACAACCATGTTCCTGGTAGCATTAATACCAATAGCCTAAATGCAGAAACAACCCCAGCATACCTTGACAGATGAATGGATAAACAAAATGTGGTACATATATAGAGTGGAATGTTATTCATCCTTAGTAAAGAAGGAAATTCCAACACATGCCATTGACATGGCTGAATCTTGAAGATAATAAGCCATGTCAAACAAGCAGTGGCAAAGTGACAACTGTTGTATGATTCTACTCATGTAAAGTACCTAGAATAATCAAATTAATAGACGGAAGGTAGATTGGAAGTTTCCAGGGATTGGGGGTAGGGCTTAATTTACATACATACACACACATACACACACACACACACACACATACACACACACACAATGATCTGGAGGGATGTGTTAAAATTCAGAATTCTTTGTTTCCTTGCAGCTTCCTGTTAAAATATGGTAGCACAGGAAGAACAAATTTGGGGCTGTATCTGTGTTGCTTTTCTCCCCACTCCCAGTAGCTTCTGCCCAGGATGGGCTCAGTTCTTCATGACTGACTGACTTGCAAGGAACTTCTGAGATGGGGGCAACATGGCAGCTGCCTTACTACCTTTGAGGTCTCAATTAAGTAGAGAATGACGCTATAATGGAGGAATATTCCAACAGGATGGAATGTCTGAGTTATTCTTCAAATAAACCAAAAATAAAAATCCCCATAAGCATTTAACATTTTTTTTCTGTACATAATAGAAGAACTTTTCTTAAGAGACCCTCTTTTCCCATTTTAAAATGTAAGTATAGGTCCCTTCTACTACTTTCAGGCCATCTGTGAGGTCAATCTACTTTGCAATGTGTGTGCTGTCATCTATTATTATTTTAAAAATAATAGCACTATTGGGGCAAAGCTAGAAGAAACTAAAGACAGCCTGACTTCTTTCACTTAGTACATTTTTGATGTGTTATTACTTTTATTAGCAGTAGTCCATTCCACTATATTGCTAAATACTATATTCCTTTGCAAGGATATTATCACACTTATTACCTGCTTGCAACTGATGGACACTTGGGTTATTCCTAATTTTGACTGTCATGAATAATCCTGCTATAAACATTCCGGTGCAAGCCTTTGTGTGATTTTGTTTCTCTTGGCTATACAATTACTAATATTGGATCTGCTTACTCATATATACATATGAGTCATAAGTAAGTTCATGTTTGCTTTCTAAAGAAATTGCCAAACTTTCCAAATTGGCCAAGCTATTTTACATTCCATTGCAAGGTATGAGGGTTCCAATTACTCTACATTCTCATCAACACAAGGTACTGTCTTTTTAATTATAATTATTCTAGTAGGTATGAAATGGTGTCTTACTCTAGCTTCAAATTGCATTTCTGTGATGACACTTAGTATCTTTTCATGTGCTTATTAGGCATTCCTATGTCTTTGGTAAACTATATCCAGATCTTTTGTTCTTTTTTTCTTTTTTGTTTTTGTACAAATTGGGCTGCATTAAATTAAACTAATTTTTATGTATCTGAATTTAATTCAGACTTTCAGGGAGGCTGTGCACAAGGGTTCAGTTTAATAGCAGGGTATAGCTATTCTCAAAAGATTCATAATAATAATAAAATATGATAAGAGTAATACAAATAGTTTCCTCTTGAATCAATTTTAAATGCTCATATAATAACTAATTTTTAACTTTTAATTTTCAATATCCTAATGGGAAGAGAAAAGTGAAGTGAGCTGCAAAGGGTAGAATGCTCTTGTACCCATCAAAGAATGAGTGCCCATGGAGACAGGCCTCTGAAAGTTGATGCCTATCATTAGCCACTAAGATTACTCCTGGAAATCTTGAAGACTGTACCGTTCAGGCTGACAGTCAACTTTTAGGATAGATACTCTTAGTCAAGCCTATGGGAGGGCGAAAGTGACAAGGTTAGGGAGGAGACAGGAAAGCTCTCTCCAAATCTTCCAGGTCCTTAAGCCATGGAAATAAATGGGTACTGGAGAAGTGAATCACTTCTCCTGCTACTTCACCAGCTCTCACACACGCTTAGGGAAAAGAGATTGGGGGAAGGTGGGAAGGGTTTTCATTTAGTCTCATGGGGTAAGAATTCATCCTGAAGAGAGTGACAATTGGAATATATTAGGGACTTGAGTCACTGGGAGAAGGAGCTGTGAGTACACATGTCAGAGATCCAGGATTTTTGTATATGGATATTAATCCTAAACAAACTGGAGGAAAAATGTATTAAACTGAAACAGCAAGGGAACTCAGACTTATTCCAAGAAATTTGTCCATATTAAGGAGAGCTAACGGTCATTACATTGAGGAAGCAAAATTTTAAAAAATCAGTGCAGTTGGAATATAAGCGTTTCAGCATCAGATGGTGCAAGGAAGTGATGTGAGTGGACAAAGCCCCCTGAAGATAAGCAGTCAATAATGTCATCAGGGGAGAGTTCAAGATGGCATGAGGACAAGCCACAAGGGGAAAGGCAGTGTTACCAACTTCAGAAATGTGCTTCCTTCAGCAGAAACAGGGGAGCCACTTGAGCAACATGTCTGAGGCAGTAAGGGGCTTGCTGGTAGGGGCTCCACAGTAGAAACTACTATTATTTCAACCTAGTTCTACTTAAAAGTATTCCCCCTGGCAGGTACATCTAAGGAAAGCTGGGAGACAAAAGTAAATTAACATGTCTGCCCATGGTAAAGTTTTACTATTAAAAAGCCACATTGAATCCATGCATGGAAGTTGTAATATTATTAAGGTACAAAACTATTATCACTAAGTTTTAATAATACGTAGACCATCTTCACTAGTCTTTTCCATATTCCATTTCCTAGGTGTGATACTTGGATGGAATACAGAGCTATCAATAGGGGTGGAGTGCTGTGAGGGTGTGAAAATGGCATCCTGCTAAAAATTAAAGACACATTTGAACTTACTTAGATCTTAAGACCTTTTTTCACAGGTAAGACACTGTCACGCTGTTTCTGTCACACTGCAGATACTGAAGCCTATAAGAAGGCACTTCAAATGAACTGGCTTTCTAGAGGCTTTTCTTCATTTCATTCTATGCTAATAAATCTTGAACAGCTAGGAAAACACATTTTGACTTTTATAATCGAAGCAGTTCCTTAAAGAACCAGATATATTTTGTGAGAGTCACGCAAGAAAACACCAACTGATAGTTTATCTGTCTTTCCCTCCCTCCCTCCCGGTTTTTCCACTCCACAAGCCATCTTCATGTACTGCACAGTAATCCATTACAATATGTTCCAACATCTGCCTCTCCATATGATGTATGACCTATTCGATTGACCCTTTTTATGCCGCTCCAGACTTGCTGTTCATTACCGAGGGAGGATGAGCGCTCTGCAGCTATTCCCGAGGTCACCAACCAGTAAACACATTTCCATTTGGCAAGGTAAGGAGGATACTGTCTGAAAGGTTCTTCAAATCTCTTTATATATCAGTGACTATACTTATATCTTTAATTAGTTTAATTTAGGGGGAAAATGCTGCTGAATTTCCTTTCAAAATCACAAAAAGAAGACAATTGCTTGTTCACTAGGAGGAAACAAAAATCTATTGTCACAAATATTCATTATTTAATACAGGGCTTTAGCAGAAAGATATTCAAAGTAAATGCTCCTCTTTGACTAGGTTCATAATTATGAAAGCATTGTTTATTTTATCCCAATAGATTGTGCAGGGGGATGATAGTAATCAAATCATTTAAAAATATCATTCTAATTTACTATGAAGAGAACTTCAGTGTCAGTTCATACTAAATCAGACTGTATGTTATCTAGTATGTTATAAAAACATACTCACTTCCAGAAGGCATATTTGTTCGTTGCTTGAAAATACTTGGCACATCCGGGGTGAGAAAAGTATAAGAACTATGACTTTGGTGTGACTACGATATGCCAATCTCTCCACTAGAAGTTTTGCATGCTATCTCAGGAACTGCCATAGTAATTCTGTATGTTCCATGGGGAAGATGAAAGCTCAGAGTGGTTCAATAACTTGTCAAAGGTTAATCAACTAGTAGTATCAGAAATCCGAATAACTGAAATTTTCCTTTCTTTTGCATGTCAAGTAAACTTTTCATATGGGTAGCAATGTTCCTATGGGGAAATTATTTTCAAATTTCAGTTCTTGATGATGAATTCATCTCCCTTTGCTGCAGTGAGATAGAGATGGAATTCCCCTACCTGCAGGCCAACGGAAAAAGAGGTTTCCCTTTGACTCAATATTGACAGTTTCCAAGACCAAGGGTGAAAGGCTTCAAAGTTGGAAGACTTCTTGAATCACTGGTAAAAGTCTATCCTCCATGAAAAAGGCACATATCTGCTCAAGACTTGTTTTTAATTGCTAGTTTGTTTCACTGCTAGTACAAATAGAAAACATGAATGGTTAAAATTAAAAAAAAAAAAAAGAATTTTCTACTCTGGATTCCTTCTTACTTTTCCCTCTCTTCTCCCAAACCTTGAAGATAAAGAAATTGCATATTAATATTATTGTTGGATTTTTAAATATAAAATTTAAGTTAAATAAGTCTAAAATCTGGACGTGGAATGATGGACAGCAGTTATGATAATCACAATAGCTAAAGTTTACAGAACACAGTGTGCCACACCTATGTGTTACTTTGGGAACCTTCTCAACAACTTTAGGAAATGGGTGTTGTTTTTATTTCATGGAGGAGGACACTGAGTCCCAAAGGGAAAAAAAAAAGACTATTGTTCAAAGTCACCTAGGTAAGAGACAAAGCTAAAGTTGGAATCCAAGACCTTTTTATTTTTTACAGAGCTTATGACTTTTAACCATTCTACCACATGAAGTCCTTTCCTGGACATTTTAATGTAGTACCAGAGTTTATGTACTTTGAGACAAAGAGCTCAGTTAACATGGTGAGGGTTACTCAGACACAACATGTGACAGAGGACGGGGTCATCTGATAAAAACTATAGTATTGGGAAGTAGGAAAGGAAAGAACAAGTATCTAAGAGAACATTTTTCCCATCATATCTCATTTGGTCATTGCCAGTAAAAAATGTTTCCATTTGGTTTTCTTTTTAATTTACCAGTTTTAACATTTCAAGGATTTTAGGGGACCATGTAATGAAATATGAAGAAAGCTACTATAGTTATTATTGGCTTTTATCATTCATGCTTTCATTTACTTAAAACAATTTATAGACACTAGTCTTATTCTAGGTCTTTAGCTCCATGATATTATGAAAAGAAATGATGAAATATAAAATTGCAAATGTGATAAATTACCACATAACAGGAGTCCAAGGTATTAGGAGATCACATCAAAGAGATGCTAAGGGCCAGCAGATCAGGAAAGACATCTCTGGAACTATTAATCCTGGGAAGTGGCAGATGAGCTGACCTAACACCTGAGGGGGAAAGGCACTGGCAGAACACCCTTGTGGTGGGAGAGAGCATGACAAGTCCATGGTGTTGGAAGGGAGCCAGCAAGGCTCCAATTGCTGGGAGAGATGTCTGGAAAGGCAGATGGGAAGCTACAGCAGCATAAGAAGAGGGATGACTTAATTAGGCCTACAGTTCTGCGATTAGTCTAGATGGAATAGGGAGAATTGACTGGGAGGGTTTGGTTCACCTCCAACCCACTTTTAAATGGAATAACATTTACCTAATCACATTTTTATATGACTTAAAATTGCTTCAAAATCAATTATACAATAAATCTGGATACATAATTTTCAACATTCTGAGTCTCATCCTTATTTAACTATTTGCTCTTTCCTGTATAATTTATACTAAGAATTTAGTCATAAATCTCTATTCATTGCTTTAATTCAGCAACCTTGATTTTTCTAGAACATCTGAAAAAGAATAAGTATAGAAAAATGAGCCATTTACACTACCCAAAACACACATAACTCTTACATGAATTAAAATAAGCAAAACACCCTCCAACAACCCCCTGAATTTGGGTGCATTTCTTTTCTCATTAGCTTCTCTGATCACAGCAGGCTCCCTTCAATTGCACAGGACATGTTTTTTACATACCATCAAAGTACTCCAGGGAATTAAACAACTATTTTAACTTATTCTCTCCTGCCTTAAATTGATTCATTCATTCAAAAACATTTATTGAGTTCCTACTATGTTCCAAGTCCTGGGCACCTGTAACATATAAGTGATACCTCTCTGAAAATATCTTATTTTTTTTTTCTCTCCAGGAAGACTTGCAAGACTTTGCTTAATCTTTCCTTACTTCTATCCAGTATTGCCATATATTTCTTATCTGATAATATATCTTACTTATGATTATAATGATTGGGAATTTTCACATTCATGAATCTCAGCATTTGTAAATAAATGCTGCTTTTGAAAGAATTGGAGTCATTCTCAAGAGTGCATACTTAAGAAATATACACTACATCCTGGAAGAAACTTGAGAATCTTATGCTAAATGACATAAGAAGGACACAAAAGGACAAATATCCTATGATTTCATTTATATCATGAGGTACTCAGAATTGGCAAATTTACAGACACGTTTCAAAAAAAGAAAGGTTACTAAGGAGTTAGGGAGAAGATGGAATGGGAAATGGGAAATAATTATTTCTTGGGTATAGAGTTTCAGTTTGAGATGATAAAAATATTCTAGAAATATAGAGTGTAAACAGACATGCAATGTTGTGAAAATGTGCATATTTTACCACAATAAAAAAAGTACATGGTTAAGTGGGCATTAGAAAAAATGTGGTTTTCCAGAACCACATTAAGCATTATTTCTCTAAAATAACTTTCTTCCTATTTTTTTCCCCATGTGTTGGTACATTAACTTAAGAGCAGGTGTACAGAAGAAGTATTCTTATTTTAATGTAAAAAGTGGTTAAAACTATTATATTCTTTAAAAAATACTAAACTTTTACCTTAAACTTTGAATACAAATATAATTAAATCCAGAGGCAAGAGTACCTGATTCTAAACCAGTCAAACCCAGCATATTCCTTTCAATTTAAGGTTGTGCTGAAGCAGAAGCTGTAAGATCAAGTCGACCCTTCATTGACTTTGCAAAAAGCACAGCCTTTACCAGCCCCACTGTCAAGAGTAGCTGGCTTCACTTCCCCTCCTACTCCAAAGATAGCTTCTTTTTCATATTCAGATGACTGTTTATGAGCTCAATCCTGCTTCAACTGTCACTCTTTACATCAAGGGAAGATAGATGGGACACACCAACCCCAACCTAAATGACCTTTGGATGTGACAAGAGTTTTAGGTCAGCCTTGCTAAATGGAGGCCTTGGTGTATGGAGACATGCCTTGGGGTGAAATTTACAGTGAATTTATTATCTCCCAATGCCCTTTGGACTGCTTCCCACCATCAAACACCATGGCAGCACTTGGAACAGGAAGAAATACATTAACTGGAATCTGATCGTTTTAAAAGGTTACAGCTGCCCAAATATAATTTAATTTCATACTTGCCCTTTGAGGGTTTGGTGTATATTTTCATTTTATGACTGCAAATGATAAAGCTCTTAAGATTCCAGGCAATAAAAATAGGAAAAAAAAAGTATTTTAAGGGTTAGAAGTCTATTCAGTTCATACTCAATGAGTGAAGTGACAAATTAGCTTTTTTAAAAAAATCTAACATTTCTCTTTTTTATTTGGATCATCTCTTATACCTCTTCTGATCCTACACTGGGATGTTTAGTTGAAATCAGGATGTGAACACTAACTCAAATCTTAGCCAGTTTGAAAATAAAAAGAAGTGATAAAAAATAGAAGATATAGTCAATCTGATTTAAAGTGAAAATGTATTAGTAGCGGGAACACAATTTTTTCCCATTAGCATTTTCTTTCACATACTTGGAAAAATTTATCCATTTTAGTATCAACATATCAATTTTCATTAATCCAGTACTTTTCTAATAGTACTTCTACAAACTTTAATGAAAGGTTCACCAAATTCTCTCTAAAATATCATGTCATATGTAGCCTCAGCAATTTAATTGGTAAATATTATTACCATTATTTAATTGACAGAATAATAAATATGGTACTGCTAATGTCACTGAATAAGTCAGAATATTTAGAACTGAATTAGAAAAAGATATGTTCCATGCTTTTTAAATTATGTTAAAATGGATTCTACCTTCATGGATAACTGAAAAAAACCAATAAAAAATTTAAAAATAATAAATCAGAAAAAAAAATCAGAAGCAAAATTCAGATAAAATCATCTATAGTTTATTATCTAGTTAGCTAAGAAAAGACAAAAACCTGAATTTTGCTCTTTTCTTTAACTCAATATTTTGCCACAGGCTTAACCATTCTTCATTAATTCAATACAATTTGAGGTAGTGTATATTTGGGGTTTGCTGGAAATAATGAGAAAGGCCACAGAGTTAAACTTTTAACACACACAGGTCAAATGTAACTCACAGCTGCATATGTGTGCAAGCACGCACAAAAGCATATGCATTCACTCACTTTCATTGAGTCAACAATAAATATTTCTTTAAACCTACTGAAGCTAGTGCCTGTGAAGTTTGTTCTAAAAATATTTTAAATATAAAAGAATATGCCTAACACATGAGCAGTAGAGATAGAAAGATAAATGCAAACCTTAAAGTGTTGTTGTAATACTTAAGAATATTAGATTGTAACTATTAACATTTTACTAGCAAATCTTAATTTCATGTTGATATGTGACTATGTTAAGAGTGTTTTGTATATTTTTTAACCTGTATAACTGTTCTGTCAGGTAATATTAACATTCCCATTTTTAGGTCATAAAAATGTAGATCAGCAAAGTTAAAAAAAACCTGCCCCAAGTCACAGAACTAGTGGTTACTAAAAGTCAAATGCCATGAATTACAACTAGAATCAAAACTTATTCATCTATTTATACATTTATGAGAAAAATTAAAGTTCTGCTTTAAACTAAGAAAATTAAAGTTTCCAGAAATTTCTTGACATTCTATTAGAATGAATCTTACATTTATGTTAACTCTTAACACAGTAACATATCAACATAAAATTAAGATTTGCTAGTAAAATGTTTGTAGTTACAATCTAATACACTTAAGTATACAACAACAATTTAATGTTTGCGTTTGTCTATCTCTACTGTTCATGTGTTAGGCATACTCTTTTATAGTCTAAAATATTTTTTTTTAGAATAAACTTCACAGGCACTAGCTCAGTAGCTCTAAAGAAATATTTATTGTTGAATCAATGAAAGTGAGTTAATGCATATGCTTTTGTGCGTGCTTGCACACATATGCAGCTTTCAGTTACGTATAACCTGTGCGTGTTAAAAGTCTAACTTTGTGGCCTTTCTCATTACTACCAGCAACCCCAAAAGATGTATGAATGAATAATAAGCACGTGAAAAGATGCTCAACATTACAAATAATTAGGAAAATACAAACCACAAGGGGATGCTCCTCTTCACACCTGAGGTTAACAACTATCGAAATATAATAAAACCAAATACAAATGAAAAACAATAGACAAAAAGAAAAAAAAAACACTCATAGAATTGCCATATGATCTAACAATTCTACTTCTGAGTATATGCCCAAAAGAACTGAAAGTAATATTTGAAAGAGATATTTGTACGCTCTTATACCTAGAAGAAACAGTCACAGTAGCCAAAAGGTAGAAATAATTCAATATCCATTAATGAACGAATAGATAAATAAACTGTGATATATACATTCAATGGAATACTATTTAGTCTTTATAAAGAAGGAAATTATGACACCTGAGACACAGATGTTGAATACTTTAGACTAGATGGATAAGGCAGATACAAAAGGCTAAACATTGTATGGTTCCACCTATATAAGTATCTAGAATAGTTAAATTCATAGAGACCAAAAGTAGAATGATGGTCACCAGGGGCCAGCGGAAGGGAGAATGAGGAGTTAATGTTCAGTGGGCAAGTTGTTTCAGTTTTATAATGGGAAAATTTCTGGAAAGGGGTAGTGGCGATGACTGCCCAACAATGGAAATGAACTTATTGTCACTGAATGACATACTTTAAAATGTTTTCAAGTCTGGAACAGTGGCACATGCCTGTAATCCCAGCTATTTGGGAGGTTAAGGAATATGATTCCAAGTTCAAGGCTAACTGAGGGGAACTGCGTGATATCCTGTCTCAAAAAAAAAAAAAAAAAAAAAAAACAACCCAAAGAAAAAGAAAATTAAAGGTGGATGTGGTGGTGGCAGAGTGAGAGACAAAGGATGTAGCTCAGTGGTAAAGTGTTTCTGGGTTCAATCCTCAATACCACACACACACACACACACAAAGGTTAAGATGACAAATTTTATGTTACTAGATGAGAACACAACCTATGGAAGATGCATAAAAGTTGGTACAGTTTTACATCACAATAAAAAATGTAAATATAAAAGTAGAAATTAGATACTTCAGTCTTTACTCTGGCAAAATGAGATGTGAAAACAATATAAAGAGAAAACCAAATGTTCACTCTCCAGAGGATGAGCAAAGAAGTGCTAGATTTGGGAACACTGGACAGAGCAGAAAGTCATATTAGAATGGAGAGATTGAAAGAATACATGCTGAAACACAAGATACCTCCTCCTTCCCCCTTTTAATTTCAGCTATGCTGTCAGCTAGGCTTGGACTTTCTGGGCAGGAGATGTTAGAATTCCTTTCTGAGGTGGTCAAAGAGGCCAAGAGAATTAAGGGGTGGCGGTTGATAGAACTTTCTTATATCCTGATTGTGGAGGTGGTTAAAATTCATAGAATTCCACATTCAAAATACAGTCAGCTTAAAAGTATGCAAACTTCAGAAATTAAAAATAAAAGCTACAAAGGAAAATATTACTCATCAACTTTGACTTTTAATTCTTAAATATATTAGCCTTTCTTGCCAAGAAATAATTAGAAAAAGAGAGGGGTTGGGGATGTGGCTCAAGCGGTGGCGCGCTCGCCTGGTATACGTGCGGCCCGGGTTCGATCCTCAGCACCACATACCAACAAAGATGTGTCCGCCGAGAACTAAAAAATAAATATTAAAAATTCTCTCTCTCTCTCTCTCTCTCTCTCTCTCTCTCTCTCTCTCTCTCTCCTCACTCTGTCTTTAAAAAAAAAAAAGAGAAAATTTGCTAATATCATAGATAATAAAATTTTTCCATGACACCATACAATTTATACTTATCTCTGTATATATATATCTAATATGTCCATATGGGTGTAAAGAATTAATAACAAATGGTTTGAGTGTGCAGGAGAGCAGGTAGCAAGGGGTCTCCACCCACCATTTGAGATAATGGGAGTATAAAGTACTGATAGTGGACTATTAAATAAACAAGGTGAAAAGCAATTCTTTCCATTTCAGCCGATGCTAAGAAACCAATTGTGCAGTACTTTCTGAGTATAAAAATAATGAGCTGTGCTTCCACCTCTGTGTTTTTCCTTGCTCAGAGAACTTGCACTTTCCAATCTCTGAAGCATAGTTTGAAACATCCAATTCTAATGAGAGTGTGGGTGAGACTAGGGCTGTTGTTCGTGTTGTAGTCTAATTAGAAGCCTGAGTATTTGGCTTTATTAATAGAAAGAGATAAATTTAGATTTAAAAAAATAATTTAGGCTAGTACCTTCTAAGATCTAGGATGCTACCAATTTTATTTAGTCCAAACAAAAAAATAGTCTCAGATATCTTTTTCGCTGAGATTCTTCATCTTTGCTATTCAGGATTACCAATTCCAATGTGTGACTCATGCTCATATCTGTGTCATTATCAGAACTGATCAGCCAACATGCAAATATTTCTAAAGACGAGGGTTCCTCCATTTTTTCCTAACTGTGGGAAAATTAAAAAGTAGCTACTGACTCAGAACTGGATGAATGAGAATGGAAGAAACAATGGAAAAAAGTGTTGAGAAAAAAGAGACGGGTATTAAGAGAGGTAGCTAGTTGAAAAGAGAAGAAAATCAATTGAAGAAAGAGGAAAAAAAGAAGACAAAGACATTAAAAGAAAGGGAAACAGATATTCAATAAAACAATCACATAGGTAGATTTTTAGGTGTTAAGTTCCTATTTTAAATTTGTTAGCAGCCCTAGGACCAAAAATCATATAGTACCTATTCTGTTGGTTGTATTATTCAAAATAAAATAGCACTCTGCTTACCACTGTAAACTCATTTTATGTGGAATTGTTACTTATCTGTTTCTAGATGGCCTTTATTATGTGTGCAAGAATGTTTTTAGTGTTCTTGGGTTATCTCTGGGGTAATCTAGCACTAGTCTGACCTGCTCACCTTCGTTCTACTAATAAAGCCAATTCCATAGATATGGAACTTTCCAGTCCAATTGGATCTCCAGAGCTAGCTTGAATATTTTCAAGGTTCCAAAGCATTTTTTTTCCATGCCCTTTATCAATAACTGCCTCATTACCCTTCTCCCATGCTTTCCTTGGAAACTCATGAAAAAACATACCCATGAATCAGAAAAGTCTACTTGTAAGGTGTAAAGTCTTCTTCTGAGGATTTTTGACTCTGACTACTTTCATTAATGTTTCTTTTACTACATATTATCCATTCTTCTATGAGATACAGGTAGGACAGCTATACGTACATGCATTTTTTTTTAAAAAAAGAAAACTTGTACCTTAAGCAGGCTAAAGGACTTAAGAGGACCTGAGACCACATTTTATAGGTTGAGATTAGAGCCTTTAATTCACTGCTGTATTTGCTAAGCACCACATTAGATTAGAAAAGATCATCACAGTTAGGAAACTACCTTGGCTGCCTTTATAATGCCCAAACTATCCATTGTTGCTGCAAAACGTTCTTCATTATACCAAAACACTCAACTTTATGATAACATAAGGACCATCCCTCCAAACAGGAAAGTGTGTCCCTTTCATAAACACTGGTCAATGTCACAAAAGCAAAGCTCTAATAATTTTTATGGAAGAAAGAAATGGGAAAATAAGTTATTTTGACTTTTTGGGAATAATTGAAACAATTTTTTGTAATCTGACATGAAGATGAAAAGTATTTTTGCTTGCATTAAAATGAAGATTCTTGGTTTCCAAAAAAGACATTCAACACAAACTTGAATTAGGATAGATTTCTTTATTTGCCATAAACCTTTGTAAAATATAATGTAAGCTCTCTGTTGCAATCTAAGAAAATTAGTTGCTATTTTGGAAGAATGTGTTAGGTTCATTTCTGACAGCTTAAAACTCTTGAATCTGGTAGACAATGATGAGAATATTAACAGCTAATGATGGCTGAATGTTTATGCTATGTTGAATACTTTGTATGTACCATTCATTTAATCTCTAGGACACCTTTATCAAGAAGAAATATGATTATCCCATTTTATAGGTGAGGAAACTAAGAGGTAATCAATAGATTGACCAAATACATGCACAAAGGTTTGTCTTACTCTAGGGCTTGTAACTCATTACACTATACAAACCATTTAAATATTATTACCTGTCAGTTTTATTTTAACATTTGTAAATTTTTAATTTGGCCAAACATATTTTAAAGGGGAAAAAAAGGGTTTAAGACCTGTTGGCTATCCAATGAGTTCCTACCCCAATATATCTGTATATTACTAATTGGTTACAATGAAAATATTGAATCTATGAAAAATAGATATTTCATATTTTGACACCATATTTACTGCTACCTTGAGTCTACAGTGATGCTAAAACATTAGAACTTGAAGTTTCTCTGGAAGAAACCAGAGGAGGGATGAACCAAATCAAGATAAGATTAAAAATGATTTAATTGTTTGGTCATATTTCTTTGCTTACCTTTTAGATGTTAACCAAATGTTTTAGCTATGCTATTTGTGATAATTGAAAATTCTTTTAAAACCAAGAACTAAACACTGTGGAAAACAAGTTATCTGAAAAATACTTGTAGCACAATATTTACAGTAGCATGAGTTAGTTACACAGTGGAAACAGGTCAAGGGTTCCTAACTTGAAAATCTGAAATTTGAAATATTCCCAAATCTGAAACCTTCTGAGCACTGACATGCTATCAAGAGTGGAAAATTCCACACATGAAACCTTTGTTTCATGCAGAAGATTATTAACAATACCATATTAAGTTACTTACTGGCTATGGTATAAGTTATCTATGCAACATAAATCAATTTTGTGTTTAGACTTAGGTTTCATCCTCAAGATACCTCACTATATATATGCAAATATTTTAAAGCGCAAACAAATCTAAAATCTGAAACTCTTCTCTTCTGGTCTCATGCTATTCAGATAAAGGATACTGAACCCAACCCGTATAGCCAAATTTCAGATGTAAACATCTCTGTTATCATAAAGCAAGACTAGTAATTGGGGGTACAATGTTTTCTGTAATTCTGCCTCATTCCGAAAAGGAAGTAATTGTATCACTATCACTATTATTCTTTATTAT
Organism: Spermophilus citellus; assembly: GCF_964194105.1. Lineage (NCBI taxonomy): Eukaryota > Metazoa > Chordata > Mammalia > Rodentia > Sciuridae > Spermophilus > Spermophilus citellus. Next base: position 48,919,727 of record NC_138197.1, read on the forward strand.
ATGTTGAATGAATTCAGATGATGGGGAAAGCAGAAGAGAATATTGTTACAATTTTCATGTCAGAGGCATTAATTAGCTGGCCCAATGCTCATTTTAACAAATCCTTTAGGAGTTTATTTTGAATCCCTCCTCCATCTCTTCCTGCCTACTTTCTTCATCCAAGGAGCAGTTGGATAAGGAGTATGGCATTAAGGGAAAGGTCAAGGTTAAGAAAGACAGAATAACTGTCATTCATTCACAAAGCCCCCCTTCTTTTCATGCCCTTGGTTTGGCAGGACAATACTGAGAGACTTCCACAGGAAACAGAAAAGTTGAAATGTGCTGGGCTTAAGCATTTTTCTGGAGGAATCTAATAGGCTCTATTTTCAAGTCTTGTGAAGATACTTGCCAACCAAAGTCAGCCCAAAATTGTAATGTGGCTTTTCTCCTTGATTCTTCTGTCAGAACAGTTCATTCATGACTACAAAATAGTATCTGCATGATTATATAATCATCTTTGAATACTATCTTTCTTCTGAGAAGAAAATAAAATATGAACGAGATTTGTGATGTAAACAATCTCACTTTGAACCTTCTATGTACAAATAGATATGAAACAGCATGCTTCTCTGTTGTTTTGTTTTTTAAATTCCTTGATCTTTCAATAGCTTTCCACAAAAGAATTAATTCACAGAGCACAATCACTGAACTCAGCAAAATGAAAGCAATTCAGAAGGTTGCCATTGTTACCAATATGCAAATCCTAACCATTGTTTTATTCATCCTTCCTTAATTTAATGGTCTTAGAGTAAAATTGGCAATTTTTCTCTCCCTCCATTATCCGAAACAACTTAAACATAATATATACAAATGTATGCATTTATTTTTAAGGATATCATGGCCAAATGGGAAGAAGCTAGATTTAACTTTTAGTTGTTAGGCTTTTAGGTACACATTTGTTAATATCTGTTTTAGCCCGGTCACTACTTAGGAGTCTAAATTAAATTGCCTCATCTATAAAATTAAGGGATTGGAATAGAAGAATGGCTAAGGGTTTTAAGCAACCAAATCTCTAATTGGAACAATCTTAACCTATAGAACTTGATACATAAAACTACAGACATGGATGTTACTATTTGGAGATGAAGACTCCCAGCTTCCAGTGAACAGTTCGAAACCACTGTTTTCAATTATCTCTGGTGTCTTTTCCATTTCAAATACCCATGTTAGGATGGTAGGTTGTTATGGGTTTCTCCAAACTCTAGTCTACTCTTATGCTTTACCTGTTTTCTTAAATTCCAAGCTCCTCTGTGATACACCAAGGGATCCTTGGCTGAATTATCTTCACATTCCTTATGATGTTTAGACCAATAGATGACAAAGAAAATATCTGCTGAATAAATAAAATTTCCAGGATACTATGGGTCTATAAAAATAACTCCCTTTCACATTAAGGTTTGAAGTGAAACTCTTTCCTCAAAATAAATATTGGATACAATGAAAAGTTTATAAGTTTTCTCAGTTTAAAAAATCATTTTGTTGTAAATAATAAAGGGAAAGAAGAGACATGTCAGAGTGTATGAGTCTGTTAATATATCTAGAAAAAGAGTATTTTCGAATGATAATACCAGAAAACATTTTTGTTATTTATATTAAATTGCATATTACAGTAAAAGTGCCCATGTAAAAATTATTTTGGACTTTATATGGTATATAGTTATAATTGTTTAAAGTTAGTACATAGAAGAATTAATTTGCATTATATTTATGGAAACAGGATTTGACATGAAGCATTACTATCATTTTATGGATATGACTATGGAAACAAACAGTAAGCAATAGCAAAACATGGAAAACTAAATTCCAAGTAACCAACCAGATTGCCTTTTGATAAATAAACAGGTTGCCTCCCATAGATCCTTATGATGGACTTATATTAAACCACACAATGGAATCAAATAATTTCCTCATATATAAATATTTTGCCTCAATTTTATTAACTTAGTTTAGATGCTAAACTGCAAAGTAAATGCATATAACAAAAATCTGCCATGTCCAAATGCCCAAATTTTCAAGGATTTTTCTTCTTTCTTCTTCTTTTTTTTTTTTTTTTTTTGTGATGTAGGGGATCAAAATCTTGGCCTTGTAATGCTAGGCAAGTGCGAAACCACTGAGCTAAATCCCCAGCCCTCAAGGTTTCTTTAAACAATAGAAAAATAATATTAATACCAGCTAATAAGACCCATTAAATCAGCCAATAGTATGATGCAATGATTCTTGCCCAGCTCATAGTATTTCATAAATGACAACTGATACTTCTATTGTTCTCAGCACTTCGTATATATCATCTCATTTAATCTCCACCAAACAATATCATTCATATCCACATTTTATAGACAAGAAAATTGAGACATGGAGAGGTAAGAAAATTGCCCAAGTCACAAAGCTAGTAGGCAGCAGCACCATGGTTTAAGGCATGGATGTCTGCAGGTTGTACATGGATAGCCACCAATGTTATATTGCCTCTCTCTATAGAATAGTGCCTCTTAACATATTAATCTAAAGATAACATCTTAACATAATAAAAATTTGCTTTAGTTTTTATGTTATCTTCCTTCTAATTATCTTATAAGAGATGAATTTTTTGTGCATAACTAAGAAGAAGTTGTATATAATGCAATTTGCATGCTCCATTCGAGTGCTTTGAACCATACCCATAAGAGATAATATTCATAGTTCATCTTCAACAGTTTTGTGGTGCCAACAATAACAAAACTGCATTTAACTTCTTAAAGGACATCTGTTCTCATTTGGGTTACTAGTCCCCAAAATTTTACTTTTGTAAAATTTCACTCCCAATGTGGAATTTATCTCCATAAAACATTTCTTAACTAAATCTTACCAGTAACATGAACTAAACAAACAATTGGGCTGAAGAGCACATTTCTAAGATATATATAATCTGTGAACTAGAAGAATATTAGTTCTCTCTTCTTATACATAGTCAAAACTAGAAACTTGAATAGTTCTGTTTTTCTTGATAAAATAAAAACTGTTTATTTTTACAATTATGATAAATTGATATTATTCCTAGAATTATGCCTATTGTTGGCCTTGAGCCTAGCAATCCTTTTAAGTACATTAATTAGCCCAGAAACATTTCAGAGTCACCTAAACATGTTTTCATTAAGAGAACACAGGATGCCATCAAGAAAACAGGCATCAAGTTGTGACCAGAAAACCTGACACTAATAGTCATATTATTTTAGTGTAGGCAATGCTAAAACTTTGAATATAATTTTGAAGTTTACTATGTGTTTAATTAGTCATTAGAGTGAAAATGGGCACTGGAAAAGCACATGCCTTGATATATTTATTCATATGTAATATGAAACCAGGAAACTACTGAAAGCAAGAAAGTAAAGAAATAGCATAAAAAAGACACTGGTTGTATTATCTCCATTGTCCAAATGTCAAACACCTCCTGGGAACCCTAGGGGTGGTAATAACTATGGAAGCAGCTCCTAACAGGTTCTTCCTTAAAGGGGATTCTGGAAAACTGCTGGGCTCTGACTCTAGCCCATATGGGCTTGGAAAAGTCAGAGAAAATGTTGGCTGCACTTTTTCAGGCCTATTTGCATATGTTCTTTAGTATGCAGAATGTCTCTGTATATAATTTAATTGTTGTTGGGTTTTTTTGTCTCTATTAATACATATGCAAATGACTCACTCTTGCAGCTGTGCTGTATTAATCATATGTGTGCTTCTGTCTGTCTGCCCTGCAGGCTCAGGGTCGAAGGGAGAGGAAAAGAGGGAATTCGGTCTTTTAACCTGCAAGAAAATTCACTCATGCAGACAGAAGTCCAACAGCAAATAGCCCAGCAGGGTTGCAACTAAAATGAGAAACAGTTGATCATTTTTTACTGTGTATGGAAATGACTGTGATCTAAAACTTAAGCTGAGTAGCATGGTATTTGGTGGGTAAAGAAGAATATTTAAAAGTTCTCATCCTTGCAATTCTTTCAATAATATGATCTATCAAGATTATGATAGCATGTACATAGCATCTAGATCTTTCCATATGGTTATTCTTCCTGTTGAATTTCTGGAGGTTTGTCTTGGTCAAACACTTAAAGCCATGCTCAGTCACTCAAAGTGCTGGAAAATTTGAAGCAGGTCATATGGACCTTCTTCAGAGACTGGCAGGAGTTTGTTAAAAAAAAAAAAAAAAGAACTTCAGTTTTTATTCATATCTATCCTGATGTTACTATGTAAGACAGAATCTTACCCCATTTCCACCATAACTTGAACATAGCTTTGATGGCTATGAAAATTGATTTCAGCTGATGTCTTATATGATTCCTTCTCTTAACATGATTACACATCATTGACCACTCTATCTACCCCAGAGAATGCATGTTACTGATGTTAGCAGTTGCTACAGCACATGCAATTTCATTTTTGACAACTTGGAATTTTATGCCTTTATTCCAAAAATATTATGAATTTCTTAAAAGTATTCTACTAAAATTATTTTTAAAGTTTAATTAATTCAATAAAAAATGCATGATTTGAATGCTACTTGCTTATTTTGAGTAAAATATGACTGTCCAAGAAGAATTTCAATCTTTTTTTCCTTCTGCTTATCATTATTAATCATTGGTTGGACTCGACATTTTTGGCTTCCTATAGGTAGAACAGGTGGCAACCATATTTTGGCCAAGACAAATACAGTATTTATAAAGTGAGAAGTAAGTGGATAAATATTTTCTTCTAATTTCAAATCTTAGAAGCCTAGTGAAAAAAAAATAGAAATAGGATACTACAGTACAACTATTACTATTAAAAGATTCATGATGTTCATTAAGTAAAATGCAAATTAACAAAAATGAATATGAAAAATAAATGTTAGATGGATGACTGTTGCCATCATTTAATTTTATTAATTAGAAACAGAAAATTCACTTAGCTGATTTCATCTAGTCACAAATGTCCAAATATCCAAGGTTTAACTTTATTTTGTATTAACATCTATACTCATTTCCAATATGGAAATTAAGCTAGATTAGTTTTTTTATATAAATAAATCCCCCTTCTTTAAAAAGAAAAAACCAATATCATGAAAACAAATATCAAAATCATAATTTTCTCTTGGAAGAAAAAAAAATAGAGGAAAAGGAAGAGAGTTTAACAAAAGGAAAGGGAAGAAAGAGCAAAAGGTAAACTCAGTATCAGAGATTATTAATTGCTAGTTACTCTTTTGATAACTATATCCTCTAATTATGTGAAATCAATTTACTTCAGTATTACCTGGAAATAACTAGATGAGTTGTACTGATATGCTAACATATAACAGGAATAAGTAGATATTGCAAGGTTTGGTCTTTTACTTGTAAATTGACTTCAAAAGAATTAGATAATAGTAATAAGTGAAAATAATTCTCTCTCTCTCTCTCTCTTTGTGCAATAGTCCATAACTATCATAAGGTAAAGAGAAGATGGGGCTAGAAAGACAGAGCTGAGGATTTCTCATACTGTAAGAATCTTCCAATAGGGCCTAAGAAAACAAAGTTTCCTTTTACTTTGCTCCAGAAATTAACCACATACTGTTTTATTAAAAATTACCATGACCTAATAATGCTGACATGACAGTTTCATCTTATAAATAAGTACTGAGTATCTGCTCCATGCTAGGCATCCTTCTGGATACTTGAGATATGTTATTAAACAACAACAAAAATGACAATCCTGTCCTGCTGGGGTGGTATGTCTGCATCAGATGGACAATACACAAGAAACATAATGAGTAGGTTATATAGTGAAGGGTGAAGGTGATTAGTGCTATAGACAAAAGGCAGAACAGGGAAGTGTGGTATTTCCTGGAAGGTTATTTTATGACTTAAATATGTTGGTTAGGTAGGCATCAGGAAGATGGTATCAGAGCAAATATGTAAATGACATGACAGCATAAAGCTTCCAGGCAGAGGGAAGTGTTTTTTTAGTAGAAGAGACAGTATAAAACTCTCAGGTAAGAGCATGCTTTGCCAAGTCAGGGGACAGAAAATAGACCAGTCTAGCTGGAACAGACTGAGTAAGACAGCAAAGAAAAATGGTCATAAAAATCTACATTTGGTAAATACCACAGTACCAAATATGCTAGGCACAAGTGCGTTCATATGTTTCATTTTATTTAATTAAATAAGAATAATTTCTTATAAAGTTTCAACACCATTTTTGGAAGTGAATTCAAACATTATTTTTCTTCTTATATGAGCCAAGGATGCCTTTGATTTTTGCATTTCTGCTATTGTCTATTTTAAAAGGATGGGGATTAATTTGTATAGGAAACTAATTATTAATATTGAGCTTAATTTCATCATTATACAGCAGGAGAGCTATTTGTGAAAAATAGATAATTTCTTATAAGTGTAATGCTAAAATTAATTCTTCATCCTTTAATTAACATTTATTTATTGAGCCCATAAAATATTTCAAACTCTTGGGTAAGTGCAAACAATAGTGAGCCACTGACTTCATGGGTTTTGCTATCTGGTAGAAGCAAGAAAGTAGGATTTAAAGCATTTTGTATAAATGCTATAAAAAGGGAAAATACAGTGTGCTCTTGAGACACGTAGAATCTATGTTAATCTAGACATGGTATCATCGCAGGATTCCCCTCCCAAAAGCAATATTTTTACATGAAAACTTAGGGATAAGTAGGAGGTGGATAAAGATGATGAGTAACCATGTTCAGGAAGAGGAAACACCACTTATAAAGATCCAAGGGTGGAGACAGAACGTGAAAACAAGAGAGAGGCATTTAAGGTCTTTAAACAGTAAGAATATATGACCGATTTTTTTTTTTTTTAAATCAGAGACATCATTCTGACTAACATACAGTATAGAATGTACTGAATGGGAAAGATCAAGACAGAAAGACCAGTGCAGAGGCTTGTGTGGTGATTTGGAAAAGTAGTAAGGGTATCCTGACCTAGAATAGTGATGGTTATGATAGAAAGAAGAGGTTGGATTCCTGATGTATTTAGTGGATGTACAAAGAGGCAGTGAATTAACAAACATAATTGGAAGAGGGAAGAAGAGAAGGATAGTGCTCCTGTTTCTGAGTTGATGGATAGATGGAATGAAGCCTAAGACCAGAGAACAAGCAGACGTGGACAGAGGGAGGACAAAGAGTGCTGAGATCCACTTTATATGGTATTTATAGTCTTTCTAATCATCTATGAATTTCCTCTTGATAGCCAACAAGCACTTGGCTATGTGGGTTAAAAGTGCAGGAAGGCCTTAAAGGCATTAAATAAGGTCAGATTTGTCATAAAAAAATAAATAAGATACCACACATGTTGATTTACATTATTTACATACATATTCTAGATTAAGTCAAATTTTCTCTATTAAAAATAAAATATAGGGGCTGGGTTGTGGCTCAGTGGTAGAGTGCTTGCCTACCACGTGTGAGGCACTGAGTTCAATTCTCAGCACCACATATTAATAAATAAAAATAAAGGCCCATTGACAAATAAAAAAAATTAAAAATAAAAAATATGACAATATTTAAACATTTTAACTGTTTCAAAAAGCACATGGTGAGGTGAATTTTTTATAGGAAGTACTTATTATTATGTGGTAAGTATCTCCAGGGAAATAAAATAATAGTTAAGTAATAAACAGTGGTATTATTTAAAGCATGTCATTTTGCTTGTCTTTTAAAATAATTGTACTTGTCTCTATTCTTTCTTTAGTAAAGGTTTGAATCTTACTTATCATAATATTATCCAAGTGTGAAGAATTATATGCAAAAGGCTATTTCAAAAGAAAACACAAATGGTAGGTAAACAAAGTCAACCATGAATAGGAACACATTTGAAATGCCCTTTATTAGGTCTCGGTGTTATAAAAAAAAGTAGTTTGAATTAACATATATCTGTGTAAAGAGGCATGAAATGGAAAATTCAGAGTCTGAAGTAGACAGCTGTCATCATAATTCCTGCTGCTCCTTTTAGTACTGCAAAGTACATAAAGTATTTGTATTAGTGCCAATTAATCAGCATTATTGTTATAATTTGATTAGCCAGTTACTGAGTTATTAAATGTCTAAAGAGGGGCAATGTCTCCAATATTGAAGATAAAAACCCCTGTACTTGGAGAAGGAATGTAACTGTTTAAGAACCATGGAGTTTAGATTGTGGCCCAGCTTCCCTTTTTGTCAAAAGGGCATATTGGTATGTAGGTATTGTAGTAATAATTAAATAAGATGATCCATGTAAAACTTAACCAAGGAGCCTAGCATAATAAAGTAGTCCATAAAACCTGGCTAGAAGTAACTAGTGACTTTAGTTGTGAAGGCACTTATGTAAGGTCAGTCATTATGTTTGAGCCCAAGGAGAATGAAACATCATCATACTTTTTGTTTAAAATACATATTTCACCTCCTACTACACTATTCCCACTACCATGGAATGAAGATTCATTCAGAGAATCACTTTTTCTTTGCCAAGGCTCTTTCAGTTCTTCCCCCAACTGGTTCTCGTGCTGTTACCCCAACTCTTCCTTCCCACTGCTGACTCCTTAGGAAGTGCTCCTAGGAGCTTACCACTCACTATTTAAGATAAATAAGAACACATCAAGCTAAAACAGAAAACAAAATAAGTAAGTAAATAAGCCACAACAAAAAACTGCCTAATAGTTCCCAAAAAAAAAAAAAGATACCAGCCTTTGGTAGCAGACAATATCCGTACCACCATCTCCCCTCATTACCTGGGTGATCTAGCCCTCATTCAATCAACACTATGATGTCCTTTATCTGTTTCTCATTTTCCCCACTCTACCTTTTCTATCCCACAATACATATGAGGTGATATCTGGTGAGGGAAGTGAAAAGAAAGAGCACTAGGTCTACAGTTTTATGGAGTGCTTGGATCTTTTTTTAAAATTAATTAATGTATTTTAATTAGGTATATATGATGGCAGAATGCACTTTGATACATTGTACACAAATAATTGCAACACAACTTTACATTTCTATGTTTATACATGATGTAGCAGTCATACATGTACCTAGGGTAATAATGTCCTTCTCATTCTACTATACCCCTTCCCTTCCCTCCCCTTTGCCTAATCAAATTTCCTCCATTTTTCCCATGGCCCCCACCCCCATTATGGATCAGCATCCACTTATCAGAGAGAACATTCAACCTTTGGCTTGAGGGGATTGGCTTACTTAGCTTAGCATGATATTCTCCAACTCTATCCATTTACCTGCAAATGCCATAATTTTATTCTCTTTTAATGCTGAGTAATATTCCATTGTGTATATATACCACAGTTTCTTTATCCCCACATCTGTTGAAGGACATCTGGATTGCTTCCATAGTTTTGCTATTGTGAACTGAGCTGCTACAGACTCAGTTCTATTGTGTTAAAAACCTAAAATCTTACCTACTTGGACAATGGTGAGAGTTCTTCAGAAAACTTAGCATGTGATGGCTTAGGGGTGTGCAACTAAAGACACAGCTATTCCTGTTTATTCTTCTGCAGTTTTCTAGAGCTGGGGGTGGGTTTGAGGAGAAGGATGGGATATTTTCTGGAAACTGGGACCAAGACTTTGTGCACCTGTGGTGGTCCTAGAAGACACAGATGAGGACCTAAGCAGAGGACTGCAGTGTGCTCCGGGAAGGTGCACTGAGATTGAAGAAAGAGGAAGGCATCTTACTACCAAAGCAGCTTCTGGTCCACAGTGGTGATATCCCAAATTAAAAGAGGGTTGGACAGAAACCAGGAAAAGCTGAACAGTATCCAAAGAAAGCATGCATCAGTATCACCATCATCATCTCCAGGTGTCTAAGTGGCAGAGACACTTTTGTCAATCTGCATTTCCACAGGTGCTAAGTTGGAATTGAGGAAGGTAAAGAAGTTATCTACTTTCTTTCTCACTTCTGGTCTCAAGAGTTGGGATTCGTGATTAATGAGAAAAGGGGAAGCAGTGAGATGTGAATCAGGTAGAGATTAAAGTTATGAGCAAAATAGAATGTCCTTTTTTTCTTTCTTTCTTTCTTTCTTTCTTTTCTTTTTTCTTTCTTTTTCTTTTTTAAGTACCAGGAATCAAAGCCAGGGGACTTAACTACTGAGCCACATCCCCATTTTTAGACAGGATCTTGCTAAGCTGCTTAGGGCCTCGCTATGTTGCAGAGTCTGGCTTTGAATTTGCAATCCTCCTGCCTCAGCCTCCCCAGTAGCTTGGATTATAGTCATGTGCCATTGTGCCTGGCCAGAGAACTGAATCTTAAAAACTGAAAGGAACCAGGAAGCTCTGTAATCTATTCAATGTAAGAGATGAACAGTGGAGATTTAATTAAATATAATTAAAAGCAGAGTCTGGAAAAAATTAAACATGGTTCATAATGTTTATTCCGCTGAGATGAAACTTCTCAAAAATAGGTTTATAAGACTGGTGGTGGATTTTGTGTAAAGGTTAAGATAAAACTTTCTGATTAGGAATTATAGTTAGCTTTTCTCTGGCCCATGTGGGTAGGTTTGTAACAGGTATCCTTTGTGGCTCTAAGACTGCTGAAGTCAAGTTCAGGGATCTGTGAATACAGTATTACACATGACTAACAAAGTGAGTTGGTACAGACAGCCTGGTAAAGGTGAGAGCGCCCTCCAAAGAGCCAGAGTCTCTGCCATGACTGCTTCTGTGATGTGTTTGCGTATGAGATCAATGTGTTTGTGTATGAATATCAATCATTTTGTCATTGAATAAAGGCACACGTATGTGTATGGTTTTGTGTATGTGTGTATGCACATGTGCACACGCACACACCTTTGTGAATATGTTTTAATGATAGTTAATGGCTTTCTGTGAAAGAGTTTTAGATCATTGATTTTCTTGTTGTATTAGTGTTGATTATCTGAAGCCATAACTAAAACTTATCGGTTTTAACGGGTACAAAATCAGTTGAGTAAAAAGCAAAGTAAAAGTCACGTACAACAATTTGTGCCTGTAATCTCAGTTCCCAGAAGGTTGAAGTAGGAGGATTGTAAATGTGAAGCCAGTTTGGGAACTCAGCAAAACCCAATCTCAAAGCAAAAAACAAACAACTGTGTAAGTACAAGGTCCACAGTAGTGAGAAATATGGAATATTTTTGTGTGATACTAATTCAAACCCTGCTTGGATTTACAGATCAAATTTTTTAAATATCAAAGTAAAGCAAGAACAGGAAATCATTTTTTTGATATTTTAAAATCTTATGAATGCTTCAAAACATACTATAAGGAGGGAAATAAAATATTCTAATGCTATATCTGTAGGAAAGAAGTTTATATTGCCATTTGACAAGGCTACTCTCTACTAGAGTCCTACAATGAAACACAAGGGATCCCTCCAACTCGACCTTTCTTCCTCTCGCCTCTGATCTCATGGTGAAAGGAAATGATAATGCCTCACTTGCTCTGAAAGCTGGAATCCTAAATCTCTAAAACTCCTATTCCCATGTTCAAATCTATTGCTGGACATTCTTCCACCTTCCTTTAGTTTCATTACTCTAAATTTTTAGTTTTACCAGTTACAATCACTTTTTCATATTATAGTTATTCCCAGATGCCATTTCAAAGGATAACAAATGTTATGTTACTTTTATTGTCCCCATGGCTCCAACACTTCCTAAGGTATTTCCAGCTCAAAGAATCAGACACTCAGAGTGTAGATTTTCATAAAAAAAAGGTGGAATAGAAATGGATGTTATTAAGCTCTGTATAACACAGTATGCTTCTGCCTTCACACCGGTGGTCCCTCCTGTGAAGCTCAACGGGTCTTTCAGAAACTCATGGGTCTTCTGACAAATCCATGTGCAGACCAGATGTATCTGTCTCTTAATGCTACAATATAAAACTATATTTTCTTTATAGATGAAGATCATCTATCATGACAATGCATTTTCATGAATACAATTTAATTTTGTTAAGTGCAACTGTTTAATATCTGGCTTTCCAGGCATACTAAGTCTTTCAGCCTGAGAAATGTATAAACCTTTCTCAAGAGGAGATAACCCTATTATTAGATTATCTTCTATTCTCATTAATTGCGTTAAGTATAAAGTCCACAACAATAGAAACTATGGAATATTTTGTGTGGTGCTGATTCAAAGATTTAGATGATGAAAGCAACCTTTACTGTAACTTTACTAATCCTCTTTACAACCTCAAAGTCATAATTTTTGAAATCTTTGGATACCTGGTAAAGTTATTGCTGATATTGTGGGGTGGATGGGAATATCTATTCTGCACAGCAAATAGGTGTTCCTTGGGAAGTCTGGGATAAAAAGTAATACTCATTTAGGCTCCTGCTTTCCCCCCTTGGCTCAACTGAGCTGACATGGACAAGAGAACAAAGAGATCTACAGAGTGTTTTTATAATAATTTCTTCAATAATTTTACAGAAAATTTTTTGTTAAGTTGCCTTGGTCTATAATTGTGTTAAAAAATCAAATATCTTTTACAGGGTTTCTTTCTCTTTTTATCATGATGGGGGCCATTTTGTGACAAAATTACAGCACATAGTATTCAAAGCAAAACTACAGCTCACTTTCTTAAATTGTACCAGGGAGTAAAAAATTAGAATACACTATCTTTAGTACAGAACCAGGTTGAAAAATGAAAAGAATCAGCACCTCAACGTTTGGTTGAGGATCAGCATAAATAAATTTAAAAACAAAAATGTGTGACACAAATATCACTAGTCAGTTGTATTTTGTTTTAACACGATAATAGCTGTTTTCCATATTGACTTAACCTTTGTCTCCTCCTCATTGTTTCCTGACTTACCTGCAGTTGGAGTGGGCCTAAGCCTGGTGTTGCTGCGGCAGCAGCTGCCATGGTAGTTGGGATCAGCTGAACAGGGTAAGGGTCACCTAAGTAAGAGAATAATAGAGGCGTCAGCACCTTTTATCTACTCTCCACCTGCAAATTAAACTCATGCATTCACTCTTTCCAAAAGCCTTCTTTTGTGTGCCTTGCTGAGGCCTAATGAAAAGCTCTATTGTGCAGCCTTTTACTAACACTCTTTTCACAATTCTGGCTGAGAGAGGAATGTGAATAAAAGGCACAAGCAATTAAGGCGGAAACCTCATCCTTTTTTCATGATGTATTTAGGAAAATGGTGGGGGGGAGTGCGCATTGATCAGAGGGCTGTACTTTATAACACACACTCACACACACACACACACACACACACACAGATGAACACACACCTGACAATCTTGATATGAGCATAGCAAATCCTTGGCAAATTTACAGTGTTATTATAGAAGGAACTTAACTAAACTTACTTTATTTTAACAAATTGAACATCAAAGATTGAAGCCAAGTGGCTTATCTTCTGAATGATATGCTGTTGCCTGGACTCAAGTAACCTCTATTTTTTTTTAATATGCATTTTTAGTTGTAGATAGACACAATTCCTTTATTTTATTTATTTTTACATGGTGCTGAAGACTGAACCCACTGCTTCACATGTGCTAAGCAAGCACTCTACCACTGAGCTACAACCCCAACCCTAATAACCTCTATTTTGTGGACGAATTTATATGAAAAAAAAAAACATTTTATGTTTTGTAGGTTTCATAAAATATTGACATCTTTGTTATTTTGGAGATAAATGTTTATCAAAGTCTATTATAATGATAACAGAAAATAGATGACTTCCTCTCAAAGGATTTTATCTAAAAAAATCACAGTCATTCAAATTTAATTTTAAGGTTTTATTATATGGTCTATAAAAATATAGACACACATATAGAAAATTATTCTGCATATTTTCATGCAAATTACAACTTTTTTGTTTTACTTTGTAGAGGTACAACAGGATTTCTACATAAATAAAGTCCAGTGATATAACTAATAATACTGTATTATTAGAATTTGGAAATATGATCGTAGGAAATAATTGAAAATTATAATTGTAAGAAAAATTTATAATATGTGTTTTATAAATCTAAATCTTCAAAAGAACATATTGAAACTGCATACATGAAAATACAAGATAATTCAGTTAAGAGATTAATTACAAATATTTATTGAATACCTTCTATGTGTTAAGCACTGTTCTTGCCACTAGAAATAAAGCTTTGAAAAAGACTAAGATGATGATATAGATCTACTGAGAATTTAAAGAAGCTTACACTGTAGGCTCCTGGAAATGACCCCTAGCAGTGTGTTCATAAGGTCATGTAATTTCATAGTTTTCACTTTCCTTAATTTCATACTTTGTTGTGATTCCTTATTATAAACGAATATGGGTGTGTTGTATTTTTATTTGAAATTGCGCCCCTCAAATTATGTTTCAGGTTTCAAAATACTTGGATCTATCTCTGTTGATCAGGCCTTCCCAGAGCTTACAGTAAATGGGGAAGAAGATACTAAATTATTAGTATAAAATGAAATGACATTTAGATAGGTAAGTACACAATGTTATGGACTCTACTGTGGGTGCCTCAAACCTGTCCTAAGAGGCCGATGATACTTTAGGAATAAGTCATGTTTAAGCTGAAATTTTATCTAAGGCAAAGAAGGCAGATAGGCAAAGATAAGCAAAGAAGGGAACGAAGAAGGTTCTAGAAGACATACAATTTTCATGAAGAGTTGGAGTCAGACAAAAGCTTAAATCATAGCCCAGTTCCTACTTTGCTTAAGTACAGAGAGCAGGTTAGGAAGGAATAATCAAAGGGGCTAAAGTTTTAGGCTATAGGATTAAAGAAACCAAAAAAATACCAAGATCACTTGGGTTGGAGATTGAAAACTGCTAACAGATGCAGAAATCTGTATAATAGGTAGCAATGAACTAAACTCCAGCGGTGACATTGGAAAGGAGAGTGACGGGGAGATTGAAGCGGCACTTAAGGGGTAAGACTGATGAAACTTACGACTGTTTGTATAGGAGAGTAAGAGAGGACCCAAGGATGACTTCCAGGATTTTCACTTGAACAACCGATTGAAGAGTGTTGCTGTATGTTGGGTTTGTAAACATGGACGAGAAGCAACATGACCAGGATGGACTTAGGTGGTGGGGTGAGTCACAGGGGAAGGAGCAAAGACATCTGTTTTGTACATTTTAAGCTTGAAATTATTGTCGATGTCCAAAGTGAGGCATTCATTAGACATTTGATACACATTAGGATTTTAGGGAAGTTCAAATAGAGAAATAAATTTGAGAGTGGTTAGCATATATCTGGCATTTAAAGCTTAAAAACATGAAGGATGCCACTTAGGAGTTAACTGTAGATAGTAAAAAGAGGTTCAAGGATTTCATTGTGGACTTACATTACAGAGAGGTAAGTAGCAAAATAGACTGAGAAGAAATGTAAATCTGGTATTCCAGAAGCCAAGTAAAGAAAGGTTCACATATAATGAACTATCACTTCTTTTTACATTTTCCATAATATTTAATTTTCTCTATTCACTCTTCAGTTTTAAATTAAAAAGAATATGTTCCAACTTAGTAATAACAATTTTAAAGGCACACGTCTCAATTTTAAAGATAGTGTTACCATTTTTTAAAATATTTCATATGTGACTTAAAATTTGCAAGCACTTTGCAGTTTGTACTCATACCTTTTTAAATTTTAAATACAAATGAAAACTTTGAGGTCATGTAGAAAGACCAGCTTGAAGTAACTCAAGTTTTGAATCTATGTTTTTTCCAATCTCTGTGCTAATGTGGTTCTATTAAATCTGCTGTTTAAATGTGAGAATTCATAGTACCTTGGAGGTTGGAGACATGAATTATGTCTAAGGTGGCTTCAGACCCTTCACAACTTACTTTTCTTTTAATTGTTCTAATTAGTTATACATGACTACTAGTAGAATGTATTTTCACACATCATACATATGGAGTATAACTTCTCATTCATCTGGTTGTACATGATATAGAGTTACACAGGTTATATAATTGTATATGCACATAGGGTAATAATATCTGATTTATTCTACTATCATTCCTACCTCCACACCTCCTCCCCTCCCTTCACTCCTCACTCCCCTTTGTATAATCAAAAATACCTCTATCCCCCCGCCATCCCATTGTGAATTAGCATCCATATATCAGAGAAAACATTTGGCCTTTGGTTCTTTGGAATTGACTTATTTCACTTAGCATGATATTCTCCAATGAACTATCAGTCTTTTAAAATGGTGAATTTGGTAATATGGAGGTCATTGGTGACTTCCACAAAGGCAGTTCCAGGGAAGAAGAGAATGAGAAAGCCTAGTGGAGTGAGTGTAATCATAGAGGATGATAAAAGGAAAGGAACTGAAGGCAAGAAGTGAAGGCTCTTGATCTTCAGTGAGATTCTTGATCGGTAGCATGAGCATCACCCAGGAATTTCTTAGACACGTAGTATCTCAAGGTCTACCCTAAATCCACTGAGGCAGGCAACTTTTAATAGCAACACAATGACTCCCAATTCCTCTTATTTATGCCCCATGTGACCTCTCCTTTTGAGTGTGAACTGGATTTAGTAATGGCCTCCTAAGACAGTTTGGTAAATTTGATGAGATGTTTTACCCTTTAGATTAGATTATAAAAAGACTGGCTCTGGATTGTCCACTACTCCCTCCCCGACCTGAGCAAACTGCTAAGATGTGGGTTACTCTCCTGAGAGGTCCACACAGCAGAAAATGGATGTCTTTCACCAATACCTCACAAGACATGAGGCCTGCCAACAGCCAGGGTCGGGAGCTTGGAAGTGGATCCTCCCCAAGGCAAGCTTGGAGATAACTACAGTAGAAACACCTTGACTACAGATCACGTTGAAGATCCTACATCAAAGGCAGATGAACGTTGTTTTGTGCCACTAAGCTGTGGAATAATTTGGAAATCAAGAACATGACTCCTTAATCAGAGTTTATGGTTTAAGGAGATTCTCAGGTGATCTGCATGTTTGTTATCATTGAGAACTGCTGGAACAGACAACTCCAAAGCAGTAGCTAATAGAAGATGGGTGATCAAGAAAACTTTATTAAAAAAAGGCATATTGAGGAAAAATGATCACAGGCTTAAATGCCAACGAGAAAGAGTAAAACTTATGATACAGAATAGAGGACAATTGATATTACACGATAGGGCTTAGCTTACCATGACTGGTGTTTTTAAGTACTTAATCTACAAAATTAATATTTTTAAAGAAAGTTTAAATGTTTAAAAGCTGAATTTATATTTATAAAAACTAAATAAAATAGAAAATATTACAGTATGATTATTAGAATTTACATTTGAATTGCTTGGAATGATGTAATTCATTGGTATTCCTCAATTAATGAACATGATCTTAAAATTAAAGCAATAGTGTAGAGGCTGTGGTACTCTTCACCAGTGATAATTCATTTTATATAATTCTCTTTCCCTGTTGTAATCAATTAATAAGCACTTATAACATCTACCATGTGAGAACACTGCTGGGTATTATGAGAGACAAAACAATAAAACAAATCTATGTTTTATCTATGTCTATGTTTTCTAAGTAAGTGCTTATTCAAATCTAACTGACCTTTGTGAGTGCCAGAGGAGTTAAGGAAGAACCATTTCTAGGATTTCGTCTTCAGAGAATAGTTAAAGGCAAGATATAAGTGGGCCTGGCCTTGAAGCTTTGCAGGTACAGGGGAGGAGAGAGGTTTCAGGTGGTACAAAATGCATGCAAGCATTAGTATGATGTGCTGAAGGAACAGAGAAAAAAACAGTTTAACTGACAGATGACGGTATAAAGAGCAGAGGGGAGAGAGATCCATGGCAGGTAGTTGGAAACTTTTCATTCTGAAGTTTCAATGAAATTTGGATATGAAAAGGCAATAGACAAGAAGTGAAGTTTTAACAAACATTATAAAGAAGTTAAGCAATAGGAGGTCTTAAAGATGACCTAGATGTCTATCCCAGGGACACAGACTTAATCCTAAATTTAGATTGACAGTAAACACAAGGTGTTTGGGGCACTCTGACATTACTAGTATCTAATTATTATTAATAAATCATATGTGTATTAATACATTATTGGTTAAAATGTAGACTATTCTCTAATGTTTTTATAATGCATATTTTAGAATCTTCTTAAATTCCTAAATTTATGAATGCATATTCATAAAATCTACAGTTATAGTTTCTTTTCATTTACATATGTATCTGAATATTATGTCATACTTATGCCATATTATACATGTGTGAATGTATATACAAGGTAAATAATTTTACATGTGTGTTATGGGTTGAACTTTATCCTCCCCCACATGATATGCTGAAGTCCTAAATGTTCAACATAATACAGCTAAATACAAATGTATTTGGTGTGTAAGTGAATTGAAGACAACAAAAGACAGGGAGCAAAAATTAGATAGACGACTACAATTATTTTTTATCTTTAGTCATATAGTTTCCAAAATATGAATATATGTAATCATAAACAGGATGTCAACAAATTCTAAAAGGTTTGTGTCTAAGGAACCACATTATTGTTATCATCTCCATCCAATATACAAATATACATAACTTAAAGCATGTCTATCTCATTACTAATTATGCAGGCCTAGAATATTCAAAACTAGTGTGGTTGAAATTTGCTACAAGGTGTGAAGTAAATACAAATAAAATAACTGAGAATTTTTCTAAGATAGCAATTTAACTCTGAATTATGGATATTCAAAATATATTTCATGAGTGTCTCATTTCTAAAATCGACATAAAAATCTACAAGACTTCAAAAAGAAGTCCAGAGATGGTTCTTAATGGCAAAGGAGAAATTCAGAAGTTGCTGGTGAAAAAAAATATTGAAACAAATACTTTCATTTATTTGAGTCATCCCTCAATTAACTGTTCTAAGAAAATATTACAACAGGTTTATTTGGTAAATACTTCATGAGGTGGTTACTTAGTAAAAATCTGATAATGGAAAATTCTGACTTTTAAAGTTCAATCCTGTGTAAATTATTCAAATTGACTTTCAACTATTTAATTTCTCTTACTCTTTCCTAGGTTTTAACCATTTGAACAGTTTTTCCCTAAGCCTTTCCAAATTAAATTGCTTCTTATTTCAAGGCCAAGCATGGAAAAATTCTAGTTCAAAACAAAATTTTTCAAAAAGTTAAAAACATATGCCAAGGTATGTCAATTGTTTTCAGAATACAACTCAGCTTACAATATCTTCAGATACAATTGATGTAGCTGGTATTAACCGTTCAGAAAGCATGTTAATTGCATTAGTACCACAGTAATGCATATATAGATACTGATAATCTCTGGTCACATGATGAAGATTTCATTTATATGCTAGGTAAGGAAGGGAAGAAAAATAATTCTCCAACAGGGTTATTTAAGCTGAGGAAGATTGTGAAAAGCAGGTGTGACCTTACTCAGGGTTAAGGATACATACCCCTTCATCCACTGAACTAATACAAAGATCCTGAAGGGTTTTATAACATTCTTTGCTGAAATAAAGAGACTTGTTGTGTTTCTGGTTTACCTCCTTGACAAACACAAGACTGTTTTCTCTAGTTTCTGGGAAATATAAAAATCAAAACCTACACACACACACACACACACACACACACACACACACACACTTAACCCAATCCCCCAATCCCTGTCCTAATGGAGTTCCTAATCAAATGATGGAGATAATTATAAACCAAGTCAATGATACTCTGAGCAAAGTAGAATAGTATAGAAAGTATTCTGAAAACCTCAAGGAAAGAGCTTAACCTGGAAAGAGACCAGATAAATTATTTATTAAAGTGCCTCTAAGAGGTGGCCACTTTCACTACCAAATTCTTTTGTTCCATCCTGTAGTGGAAGCTTATTAATTATTTTCACAGATGGGTACTTAAAACACCATGCTCTGACCACTCTAATATCCAAGTGAAGGGATCTTTAGGAGTGTAAGGCAAAATGAAGATAATAAGGCCACAGTGAATGGAACATTAGAAGGAAAATGCATTCTTTCATCTCCTGGGCTGAAGGGGAAATTGGTGGGTGCCTTCTGTTGGGGAGACATCTCCTGCCATTCAAAAAGCAGTGCTAACAATAACCATTGCCCTGTATTGGTGCTCCACATGCAGGGGTACTTATAGCACTTCCTGGATCTGATGCAGAAAGGCAACAGTAAGCTATGCAGGGAAGAGCAGGTAGGATGCGTATCTTACAGAGCCTTGTGTTTATTTTGAAGACAACGTTGAGTCACGGAAAGATGTTAAGCAGGTAGGTGACATAGCACAAACTGAGTTTTAATAGATTTATTCTGTGGCAACAAATAGACTGAAAGAGGTAGAGACTGAGGACAAAGAGACATATTTAAAAAGATTGCAGTGAATCAAGAGGGCAATGACAATGGCCTGAACTAACCATGATGGATGAAGAGATAAGAACAGTTTTGGGAGACAGCTTGATAATCAATTCAATGGGAGAAAAGAGATATAGGAAAAATATGAGAAAAAATACAGTTTGGCCTTATATTTTATTTGGTACATTAGTTAGGAAACAAATATCATTATTCCCCAGTTATTCAATTGTTCCAACATTATTTTTGAGTAATTCAAAAATGACTTTTCTAGTCATTTGCAATAAGGGCAGTTTATTATTGTTGACTTTTAGAAGTCTGGTAAAATATTGTGTATATATATATATACACACACACATACATATATATATATACTTGCATATAAACCTCATTTTTTATCACTTACCCTGTCTGTCACATTGTTTGTTATTAGCAACAGAAAACAGATAAATACATATGGCAAGTCACCAGAAAGAGGAGGAATTTATACAAGTTGGGATCTCTGGGGAAAGAATTTGAAGAGGGGCTGGGCTTGAGTTAGGCCTTAATAAATAATAATAATAATAATAAAAACCCAAGAACTAGAAAAATCAAGAAAAGACTAAGAGCTGTAAGGATTGGAACAAAGTAGATGCTCAACAAGATTTGTTGAATGAATTAACGAATTAGCCTAAAAGTCAGAAGTACTCCATAACCAGCAAATTGAGTGAGGAGGATGTTTCCATGAACCTGCTGCTGAACCTATTGTAACAAGAAATATGTAGACAGGTGATGAAAGTCTATTGAGGACCTCAAATATGCTGAGGTAAGAAATTTGCATATAATCACGTCCTTAAATGCATGCACAATTACTATCCATCCTAAAACAAATAAACTATCTAGATACTAAAATACCCTCTCAAATTGCCATCAACTATCTTGATTTAAATTGTTAAATTTAAATTGTTAGAAACCAGTCTTCAATGATGATTTTGAACCCTTCTCTTATGCTTTAATTATCAATTTATACTTTTTTGGAAGTACTTTATAAATTTACTAATGACCTCTGAGTTGACAAATTTTATGAAAATCGTCCTGAAACAGCTGATTCTATTAATTATTCCCTCCTCTAACAGCATTCATACTCTCTTGATTTTTATTAAAACATGCCGTCCTGGTTCTCTCCACACCTTGTTCATGATGACTATTATTTCTGCAGTAGAGTGTTCTATCTTCCTTTATGCATCCCTTAAAATACTGGTATTCCTTGGGACCTAATCCTTGGCACTTGGCTTTTCTCACTCTATTTACTTTATCTGAATGATTTTATTCCATCTCACAAATCACCAATTTTCTACAAAGGCATATATTTCAAACCAGTGACTCCAGCATAGATCACTTCCATGTTTTTTGAACAATCCTCCCTAGTTAATTCTTTGGAAACTCAGATTTCACAAGTGTACCATTTATTTTATCCTCATTTTTCCAAAAGCTTGTACTCCTGGTATTTTTATCTCATTTGGTGGCAACCAGTCACCTGTGTTACAAATATAAAAGTATCTTGACTTCTCCATCTCTTTCATCCTCCACTGCCAATCAGTCACTAAGATATTTTCCTCTTACCTTCCTCTTACCTTTCTGCTAAAAAAAGCCTCCCAAACTATCTCTCAAGCTCTAGTCCTTTGGTGAGAAAATTCATTCTTTATTGAGTTTCCAGCGGTACTCATTAGAGGCACTCAATATATGTTCACTTGTTGTATTTAAAATACAATAAATATTTATTGATTATACACTATGTGATAGGGGCTGAAAATACAACAGTGACCAACAACAAAAATGCCTTGTTATGCAGAGATGGATGGACAGACAGATGGAGGGATGGATGAATGGAAGTGTGTATGATACTGGGTTTTAGCTCTTGAGTGGTTTCAGTTCTCCCAGTATATAAAGTCTATAAAATACTTTCTTAAATCTGTCTCATGTCCTCAAAGGACTCACTCATCACTTCTTGGCTTTTGGTTTACTCTTAACACCAAGCTATTTGTAGGTTCGTGCACATCTTATTCTGTCTCTTGCTTTCTGGGATTTTTCCAGGCTGGTTTTTCCCCTGCTTCTTTCTGCCTGGAGTGTTCTTTTCTTTAGGTATCCCTCCACCCCAAGCACTTCTCCAACTGCTCAGCCACCTTTACCTATGAAGATTTGAGTTAGAAGGCCCGACACAAAGAACCTTCACCTGATGCTTCCACCACTCTTAGATTCAAGTGAATTCTCTTCCTAAAGATTTCTCTGAAAATGCTATTTGTATCTCCATCACAGTAAATTATTTATTAACTTGTCTTATTCTGTTGGGGTTTCTATAAGAAAATATCATAAAATGGGTACCTTATAAACATCATTTTTTTTCTCATAGTTCTAGAGGCTTTGAACTCCAAAATCAGAGGCCCTGACCGATTTTGCATCTGATGAGGTCCTTTTTCTTGATTCAAAGATGCTGCATCCTCCCATGATGGAAAGGGTAAAATAGATCTTGTGAGCCTCTTCTGTAAGGGCTCCACCACAATGAACTAACTGCTACCCCAAAAGGCCCCAATTTTTAATACCATGACTTTTAGGGTGAGAACATTAACATATTATTTGTAAAGGACATAAACCTTCAGACCATAGCAATCTCATTTTCCCCAACTTCCTAAAATCAGGGTTAGGTATTACTCACCTTTGATTCTCTAGTTCCTAGCATAATGCCCAACTTATTGAAGACTGTTAAGATGTTTATTGACTGAATAAGTCAAGGAAGAATTCATTTAATTAAGAAATTAACAGATATCTAAGACTGGAGATAGTGTTCAAAAAATCAAGAGTTTAAGTAGAAGAAAGATTATAAGGAAATAATTACAGAATTAAGTATTGAATTAATTTTTTTATGCAGAGTTTAATTCAAACAAATACAGCATTTAGCTACAAGTGATCAGACAAAGGACAGAAAATGCAGGTGGACACAGAAAGCTAGAGTTTGGAGTTTGAGGAAATTGGACCCAGAGAAGGTAATAAGAATAAATGAATTTCCTGTGACATATATTCATACAGCAATATTTTTGTATTCCATAATTAGTTTCTTTTGTAAATTTTGATTTTATGTATATTCTAATCAGATATTAAATGATATGCATATTTCCAGATCTTTTCACCAACAAGTATCCATTACTATGATGCCATTCAGGCATTTTAATAGAAAACACATTTCATATGAAGAAATGATAAAATATCATTCAACATTATGATTATGTTGTATCATCTTAAACTTTCTGAAATTCAAGCAGGTTGAAATTTGCCTCCTTATAGCAATAAGTACAGCTATATGTTGTTCCTTATTGTTAAGTAGTTAGTTTTATAGCAATTCTCCTAAACCTTCTTGTGGAACCCAGAACAATGGACATGGCTTACACAAGTGGAGTTCAAGGTTGTTTTTTTAAATGCAGAAAATCTGTAGGCCTTCTTGTATATGCTAGAATAGCATAATATGACTTCAACATTTGAAACTTTTTATGAGAAACACTAATATTTTGTATTAACTCTGATGGAATAGTAAGGAATGAATATAAATATTTCATATAAATTTTATTTGAGAAAGTAAAATTAATAAATTGGCCCTTGTTTGACTATAAGCTTTTTTTTCTTTTGAAAGAAGACATTCTGAGGTAATTGTTAGTTCTTATTTGGTTTGTCACAGGCTAACATTTTTTCAATAAGAGATTTTTTAAATAAAATATATTTTTATGACTATTTAATGTAGCATAGAAAATGAAAACATTATCCTATTTAATTTAGTAGTTACCAAGATGGCCAGCTTAGAAAGAGATTAATTTATGAACTCTTTAAGAAACACCTCTCAGAATGGGAAGATATCTCAAAATATAAAAGATACAGCTTTTTTTTATCTCTTTGCCTATAAATTGGAGCATTCTAATACCAATGAAAATTCCTGGATTAATTATCTAAAAAATCTGAGTATCCCTGAAAAGGTGACAATGAATCAAAGAAGTCTCTTTCCTTTTCTGTGTTCTAGCATTTCTATTAGGACATCATTTAAACTATTGCAAAATAACTCATTTTAAGCTGCTCAAAGAGAATCATTAATTAAGCACTGCTTCTCCATCCAGATCTGAGTTATAATAGAATGGCTAAATTTTACCTGTGTCTTATGAGGAAATGGATGGCATAGAGAATTTGTACCCAAAATGAGTAAAGTGTTTGAAAGTAGGAATTTGGTAGAAGGGCATCCTGACAAGCCACTGAAGACCAAACTGAATATTTTTCTCTTTCATTTCTGACTTTTAACATTAAGGGTTAGCAAGTATTTCATTTCTTGACAATCTTTCAGCCATTCTACTTTTTTTATCAGGACTTCTGACAGACATCCTGCCTCCTGCAATGTGTCCAGAGTCTGTGGTCTGCAGGTGAAATCAGGGAGCTTCCTGAATCACACCAATAGTAAGTCTGTGGCACATACATCTGTGATAACTCCTGGCCCAGAGCTTTTCTATTAGAATGTTAAATTTAAGACTTCCAGAAATTACGAAATGCTATGGAATTTCCATGGAAATAAATAATGCAAAGGTCTGGAATGGTCGTAATTTAGTGACCTGGCATAAATAAATTTATACAATCCTGTATTGTGACACATTTTAGATTTTCAAAATTCGATTACACATTTAATAAATAATGATTATGTGTGACACTTACATAATAGTTTAAGTTTTTCAGAAATGCCTGCGCCTATCCCATTTAAATTTCACAATATCCTCATAAAGTGGGGAGGTCAGACAACACTGTGGCTACCTGAGAGCTGAAAAGCTGAGACATAGAAAGGAAAACTACTTGCCTAAGGACACAGAATAATATAAAAAGGGACTGTGACTACCAAGTTCTTCTGACCTTGTTTAATTTTTATTTTATCTGACAGATTTATATTAAAGTCAGACAATTAATAGTTTCTCATTATAAGTCGATTGATGCTTATTCATAGCTAAACTGTGAACCAGTCAATCTTGAAAGTGTTATATCTTCCACTAACCAACTAAGAGCACATTACACCTAAGAAGTAATCTTTCAGATAAAAATGTTTAAAAAATGAACCAATAAACTGATGTAGGATATTATATACCATGAATGAATCACATGAATGGTCACATAAATAATTCATTTGGTACAAATATGAACATACATTGTAGCATAGTTTGAAACTGTAAATGTAGGCAAACTTAAGGGTGAATCAGTAGAAAATGCAAACAAATTACAGACATATTTCATCCTATATGTTACATACCTATAGTCTAGATAGGTAACAGATATTTAATATTTATATAATAGATGTGTAGCTGAATATCTAGATATATAATAGATAAATATTTTGTATATATTTGGAAAATATGTACCGAATTGTTAATGGGTAGTTAGCCATGGAAAGAGGGATTACAGGAGTGTCTGAATGCAAGCAGGCAGGTAACTTAATTTTTCTTTTCTAAACTTCTACATGGTTTGAGGCCTGTGCAATCAGCAATTTTTACCTATAATGTATTAGAAGAAAATGTGAAGGGTATTATGAGCTGACTATATATATTTAAATTTTTTAAAAATATATTCTTTGAAAATACAACCACAACAAACTATTGGAAATTGTAGTGCTGAAAAGCTTGCTGCACTCTCCCCACTGTCTTTTCCCTTTCCAATGGCTGGAATGGGGATAGCTGGGTAAGCTGTCAAGACCATGAGATGTCAGCCACAATTCACGGAAGGCAGTGTAAAAAAAAAAAAAGAATGAGCCCAGGACCTGACATTATGGAAACAACACACGAGCAAAGACTGGACTATTATGTGAGTGAAAAACATATTTAACATGTTTAAGCTAGTATTATCTTGACCTTTTACAGCAGCTAAATCTGTATCCAAATTAATGCATTATCCTATTCCACATGATATCCCAAGAGCAAGATTTTTTTTCAGTTCTCATGAAAAGTAGAAATCTATTAAAGAGTTTAAAGCAAAATGGTATCTCAGGTTGTTTTATTAAATATATTTCTGTTTCTGTACTTTCCAATCCATCTTATGACAAAGCATTTCCTTTCTATTGGGGCTATCTGTAGTGACAGACCATGCTTACCAGAGAATTTCATTGTCCAGTATCATTAGCAATTATATTTATTCAAATAAAACAATATATTGCTCTTCTAGGATTATACTTAGTTCAATGAGCTTAGTTATGTGTGTCTACTCCTGTGATGAGATTCTATTCTTGCTTTAGCAACAAGAACATGAACTTAGAAATGTAAGGGTTAGTCTTGACTGGCAAATTCATATGGTGATACCATACTTTGAGGCCTCTTGGCTGATCACACAATGCCATTAGCTACTCTTCCTCTTTGACATCTCCATTGGCAAGGAAGAGAACCACACCACTGAGCTGAATGGGCTTTAGTTTTGAAATGAATTATGTTCTTATGGTATAAAGCACACAGGATGAATTAAAGTATTGGATATAGCTATGGTCTAATAAAATCTGAAGAATATATGAAAGAAAGGATTATGTTATCTTGTTATTTTTATTTTTCAATCATTGCATATTTTTGAGATACTCCCTTCAAATAGGAATTGAAATGATTATCTGTTCAGGAACCAAACCAACTCTTTGCAAGAATAAACACTTAAAAATCCTGACACTAAGTCAAGTTTTCCCAAA
This sequence comes from Spermophilus citellus, assembly GCF_964194105.1. Taxonomy (NCBI): domain Eukaryota; kingdom Metazoa; phylum Chordata; class Mammalia; order Rodentia; family Sciuridae; genus Spermophilus; species Spermophilus citellus. Next base: position 48,946,746 of record NC_138197.1, read on the forward strand.
GTCATTGGTTTGTAAGATTTGGGCAGGAGAGAGAAAGAAGGGAGAAGGTTTGGTCACAATAATTCCAACATGCTCAATATAGAAATCTGAAGATATGGCTGATCCTCTTCCTTCTGCTTAGGTATAAGGGACTTGCAGCATGTAATCCTGACAACATGTTTCCCATTTTTCAGTTTGATAAAAGTGTACCCTTGTCAATGGTTTTTAGTTTGTAATTTGGTGATTGTTCGAGCACTGATTGTCAATGACCTCCATGTCAGCTGAAACCAATGACTCAGTTCAAGCAAAAATGAGCATGCAGCCTCCTAAAATCCCAGACACATGGACCCGCTGCAGCAGAGAGATATAATGGAACCCACATGATACCCCCATTAAACAATGAAACATGTGACATTAACTCAAAACAGGAACACATCAGCAAATACGCCTGAGGAAGTTTATGGTATTTAACCCCTAAACATTAATTTTATTGTGGTGTATGAGGAACTAATTAACTGAGAGTTTACTTTTTTATTGAAAGCGGAAACACTGTTCAGAAAACTGATGAAGAGTAAATACAGCATATTTTAAGTTTATTAAAGCTTGGCTCATCGACTTCTATTTATTTAAGCTAATCTCATAAGGCAATTAAATATTGCAATCAGTAACTGTATATGGCTATTTTATTTAGCACATTTCTGAAAAATTAATCAGTGTGTTAAAATGCAGAATGAGTATATATTTCTAATTTCATACAGCCAAAACTGACTAAATCACTTTCTAAAAAATCATATGATCTTTCTAACATGAGCTCTGGTAAATAGACAAATGGAAAATGACAATGGAAAGAGTTTCAAACTTGGTGATTCAAATGAAATAGCTAAGTTAAGCTTGTATGAAATCACACACACACATTTCCATTAACATTGTTCACTTCTGCTGTAAATGGTTATTATTTTCCTCAGTCAAAGGAAGTTCATTTAGGTGTGGCAGAGTGAGTCTGATCTTAGATAAATTATGGAATGCAATTAAATTAAATGCTGGGTGTGGTTTTATATTCTTTTTTTTTTTTTTGAAGCAAGATCTGGTTTTCTGGCATTATATTATCTTGGAATTTATCAGTTACAAATAACTGAATGGGACAATACAATGCTAGGGACTGTTTCATATATAGTCTCACTTAATTGCTAAAAATTGAGGAAAAGAAGTTTTCTTTAAATCCTCTGCATCTTAATAACTTGCATAAAGACAAGTAGCAGAATGAGACAAAACCTGATTCCAAGTCATGTCCACTCATTTGAAGCACCTCTCAGCTTTCAGAGGAAGATTAATTACTTCAAACAAACAACAAAATTGAGTGCTTGAAATTATACAGATAGAGGAACTAATTGGTATGGATAAATGAATCAACTGTCTTTATAATAGTGTCCATAGTCCTGTATGTGCAAAAGAAATTTGCAGAATAGATTCTGTGGTTGGCAATATGATAGTTCAATAATAACAATTTCCAGGTTAAAGAAAAGGTCACCATAATATTTGAAACAGATATATGCTAGACTAATCTGAAAGTTCCCAAACATTCTTGGAACAGCACTGGTGGCCCAATAATTTTTTATAGAACCCTTGGGATAAAAGAAATATCAAACCACTCATTGTTATTAAGTAGTAAAGTTCAAACAACTTAAATATGATAGTTTACATACCGTTAGAGAGATGCCTCTGTATTTTCTTTGAAATTTTAAAATATTCCATGTGTGTCCATGAATTAGTTCTAGTACCCTGGGAACCCTGGTACACAATCTGTGAACCATAGCACTAGGCATGTTCCTATCTAATGGGAGAGATTCTATATCTATAGCTGTGTGATGTATTCACACAGCTACATATAGTATATGTAGAAAATGGGATATTTTATTGGGCTTTTACTTTCTTGAAGTTTTTTTTTTATTTCTACATAAAATGTTTCCTTGTCAAAATTTCTAAAGCACCTAACTATAACAATTATATGGCTGGAAATTTTACACCCATACAGGAAGAACAGGGAGGGGCAGAGGGCTCAGGGCATCAATATGTGAAGAGGCTATGTGTTGGGGAAAGAGAACCAAAGTGGGAGTCAGAGAAAATGGTATGGACCAAACTGATGCCCTTCAACCATCTTATCTTAGAAGTCCCTCTCAAATCTAAAATGTTGAGAAAACACCAACATGCACATTCAAAGTTAGGTCCTTCACTTTAAAATAGAATTTTTTCCCAAGATGAGCAAACATCACAGTGGTATCTTCCCTACAACATAAAAATTGTTTTGCAGGTGTCAAAGGCACTTAACTTTTATTTCAAAAATATGTGCCTATACAAGCTCCACAGTGGGCACGTAGATGTCTGGCTAACTGGATTCCACTTAGACTTTCCAGAAGCAGCAAATTAATATGTTCTTGGATGTTTCAACCATGCAAAGTGTACTTGGACCACTTTGTTTTGTACACCCAGTTATTTTATAAATAAGAATTGAAGACTTACTTAGTTTTTAAAAATTCATTTAAAAGGCTGTCATGATTGTTTTCTGATAAAAATGAACACCAACAAAGAAAATTTAGAATTAGAATTTTAATTTTTTTATGGAAATATGTGTTTCCATAGAGTAACCTATATGACTGGGTTTAATCAAAAATATAATTGACAAGTTAAAAATACAGATTATTTGGCCAAATGTTTCCTTGAATATATTAGTCCCTGAATGGAGTGAAATGATCAAACCAGTGATTTTACATAATTATTTTCAAGGCCTCTACATGTTTGTGCATGTGCGTGAACACACATGTGAGAGAAACAGAGAGGAGGGAAATAATTTATTAATATACCATTATTTTCACTTCCTCAAAAGTTTGCAAGTAGTTTTAGATTTTAAGAAATAAGTAGCATAAGCAGTAATAGTATATACATCCATAATGTATATTTTTGTGTTTGATTTAACTAATTCCAAATGTCCAAACAGAATCTGAGGTTCTGACTTTAATATCTCAATATTTATGAATATTCACAGACAAGAGTGGATTCTAACATTCTTTAAAGCTTCTTTTCTAGTATCTAGTCAGTTTGCTCTGAAGTCTCTGGGTGTGTTACCATTAATTTATTCTAATATTGCTTACAGATGTCCTTTCTATCAATTAAAAGAGACCCAACAACTATATTTTGTGCACCTCTATTCCGCATCATGTTTTCTACCATTATTTTTCTTAAGGGAATAATCTCTCTAAATCCAACTAAAAGTTTCTTTTTCTGAAAGTATAATATGTTAACTCAATCTACATTGATTAGGTTCCTCAACCTGTGCTTTTAGTTTATTTCTTATTTGCTGGGAATGCAGAAAGTAACATATTTAATTCCAGAGATTTTTATTTACTTTATGTATTTTTATCGGAACACATACTCCAAATAAGAAAATCAATCATCAATATGTTCTATGAATGGACTGATAAATAAGACCTCTGAGTTTTTGTTACTTGACACTAACAGCAAGAAGGGTTGTTCAGTCTTTGTCATTGAGAACTATATAACATCACTCAATTAAAACAACTAGCATCCAGAGAAATCAGGCTGACAATTATTGCGGGAATGAAACAGGAAGTCCCACTGAAGAAAGGAGATGTCAAGATTTACTTCCCTCCCTCTCATCCCTTCCTGTACTAGGATTAGAGGGAAGAGAGTGGTCTATTTACCTCTTCTACCCAGCTCCTCATTTAAACTGCCTCAAAGTGTCACAGGATCAATAAGGGTGGCACTTTCTTTTGCTTCTGGTTTCTGTTTAATTCGAGAGTTTGGCATGATGCCAGTTTCAAGCTTGCCAGTGGTGGTAAATAAAACTTTTCTCTTTTATCACCAAGATTATAAAAGAAGTGATAACATTTATAATTTTTTTCGACACTGAAGATATGACTATCAAATGGTTAATATACTAACAGTTTTTAAAAGGATAAACTTTTCTCAAAGCCACATTTCATTAATACTGAACAAATTCAGCACTCCTGCTCTGTCAAATGGGAGTGAGGGACTGCTGTTCTTGACCTTTTCCTGGCCTACAGTTATGCTATTGTTCATACTCAATGTGTTATTCTCTTCAGCACAATATTTGCTAATGTAACTTGTTTCTGCAATTATTTAAATTTTTTTTTTCAAAAAGAGAACTAGTCTATATGTATATATTGCAGGTGCAGTCTGAGGCAACTCAGGATTTTTAAAAATTTTTTTTAGTTGTTGTTCATTTTAGTAACCAAGGTTACCAAAAACACATTGGCAACATGTGTTTAACGTGAAAAGTAATCCCTTAGGAAAATGGAAACAAAATTTAAAAAAATCTTTTATGATTAAAAACTCAGAATTCAGTGTAACACTAGATTTTAAAGTTCCATTAGAATTTAAATTTAAAGTATATAGAATAAATGTTTCTTTAACTGTTTAAATATTTTGGTGTTTCTGGATGAACTGATGATTAACAAAGTTAGAACAGTGGGAATTAACATTAAATAAACAAATTAAGGGTCCAGAATGAAACACAGTTTTAAAAGACCAAAAACAATACAAGTACATATTTTTATAAGTCTTAAGTTCCAATCATTTTTATTTTAACCCCAGAGTTGCAATCTATTCATACTAAATGACTGTATGGTTTAAAAGTCACATCCTGTTTCTCCAATATGATATAGAGAACAGTTTAAAGACTGGGAATAACTATTAATATCCAAGGTGTAAAAATTCAAACATCATCCAGTATGAAACTTAGAATTGATTTTTACTAATGCTAGGCAGAGTTTCATTGCAAGAAATGAATGGGAAAGTTTAGTAACATATATATGAGCTAGGTTCAAATAGCATTTAAAAATAATATTCTACATAAATTTCTAAATTGCTAATATTTCACTGATATTTTTCAATGGTGTTCTACACTTATCAATGAAAATACCTTAGTAAACTTGCTTTTTCTATATTTGTTCTGGTCATAGTAATGATGATGTTTTAGAAAATATTTATTTTAGAAGTCTAGTCTCTTTGGAATATGAGTTACAATTTTTATCTAATAGAATACAGGTTGTATTTGGCTATTTATAATTTTAAAGATGAAGTCTTAGTTTGTTTACAAACTAGCAAAGCGCAATATAGATTTGGGTTAAAAAAAGAGGAAAAGGCATATAAATTATATACATCTAAAGTTAGCAAGTAATACAGTTACCTTGGTGAAACTTCTTAGTGCATAAATGTTCTCAGTCTTGCTTGTAATAAGTGTTCATTCACTCTGATATGGTTTGAATATGAAGTGTCCCCCCCAAAAGCTCCTATGTTGGAAACATGATATGCAATGTAGGAATGTTCAGAGGTGACATGATTAGATTATGAAAACTGTAAACCCTTCAGTGGATTAATCTATTTGATGGTTTAATAATTTGAATGTACTGCTGGGTGTTACCTGAAGGCAGGTAGGTATGGCTACAGCTAGAAAATTAGGTTACTAGGGGGGCATGCACTTGGGAATTACATTTTATCCCTGTTTCCTTTGTCTCTTTCTCTCTCTCTCTCTGCTTCCTGGCTGCTATGAGTTGAGCAGCTTTCCTCCACTATGCCCTTGTGCCATGATATTGAGCCTCACTCAGGCCCAGTACAATAGAGTTGGCCTACTGTAGACTGAACCTCTGAAACCAGGAGCCCAAAATAAACTGTCCCTCCTTTAAGTTATTCTTGTCAGGTATTTTGGTCACTGTGTAAAAAAACCTGACTCACACATTTTAAAAATAGTTGACTATTACACTCTAAGTTGAAATACAGCAATGAATAAAACAGAACAAACAAGTACCCTTGCAAACCTTACAATTAAAATGAAAGGAGAAACATACAAGGATCCAAAGGAATCATGGGAAAGAGACCTAGCCGACATCAGGCAAACACTTCTCAATCTGATATGCAAGAGGTTCAGGACACCACGGAGTGTAAACACTCTTGATGTATGTCCAGAAAGAATATGGTTTGTTCTACGAACTGAAAGAAGACTAGTGAGAAATTTGAATGTAAATATACAGGGGAGACACATGATGCCGGGCCAAGTAACTTACATTAACAATTTGGATTTAGCTTACTGGGCAATAGACAACTATTGAAAAGCATATTCTCGTTGAATTTATGAAAAAAAATATGTGTTTCCTCTTCAAAATGAAAATACTATATAGGAGATCTCATTTCTTGGTGTAACAGTAATATTAAATTGCCCAAGTCAAAGACATTCCCTGTACCCATTCCCAAATTAAAAATCAATGGTACTTACTACATCCAGCCTTATAGCTGAAGCCTGGAGGGAGGAGGAATCCTTGTTGGGCAGCAGCAGCCAGTGTCCGTTGATCAGGAGGGAATACGGGGATCATTAATGGCGGCAGCTGACCTTGAACCTGCTGAACGTGATAGAGCGAATCAAAGAGTAGAAGTTTTGGTGCTCCATACTTCCCACCCTCCTTATTTCACAACCACACAAAACAGAATTAAAATAATCAATTCTTAAAAGTCACATAATATTGAAAGTTTACAATTTGTGAATAATAGACCTGGAAAAAAATTCAGAGAACAGGGCTGGAGATGTGGCTCAAGCGGTAGCGCGCTCGCCTGGCATGCGTGCGGCCCGGGTTCGATCCTCAGCACCACATACCAACAAAGATGTTGTGTCCGCCGAGAACTAAAAAATAAATATTAAAAATTCTCTCTCTCTCTCTCTCTCTCTCTCTCTCTCTCTCTCTCTCTCCCCCCCCCCTCACTCTCTCTTTAAAAAAAAAAAAAAAAATTCAGAGAACAACTAAAATGTTTCCCTTTCTTTCAGAGGAGACAACTGGTGCCTAAGAAAATTGACTTCCTCATGGCCACAGAGTTAGTCAAAACCAGGTCTACATCCAGTCCCTGGAATCCTGCCACAGACCCTCTGTATTATACTTTTGACTTTTTGAAACAACTGAACCTCTCCTTGCTGGAGTCGCTCTCAGAGTATAGGGTTCAGTTCATATCAGTTAATAAATAACCCAGCACAATGGAATTACTGACTTCTTTGAACTGAATAAGAATTTTAGAAACATAAAGCAATGCAGTAATTTCTGCATCTATGTCCCAGTATTGACTAATGGGGTAATTGTCATTAACTAGAATACTGAGGATTATTCTTTTCAAATAAATATTCAAGTAAGATCTCCCTGGTGAACATGATTATTGGCAAGTGTTTGTCATTGGGTATGTGAATGAGAATTCAGGATCATATTAAAATCACATATCTGACACTTCGTTCCCCTTTACTAATCCTTCCACACATTGAAAGTTATTTGGAAATTATGTAATAAGTACCTTTTCTATGTGTAAGAAAATGAGCTAGGCATCAGGGATATAATAGTGAATAAGACAAACAATATACAGGTCCATGAAGCTTTTAGTAGGGGATATTGGTTAAAAAAAAAAAAGTAAAACACACAAAAATAACTACATTTGATTCAGAGAGTAATCCTAACAACGCCTCTCAGACCTGTTTCTCATTGGCATTACACGTTCCTAGCTTTTTTATGAATCTTCTAGTTCTCATTTCCCACTTTATAAGTCCACCTCCAGTTTCTCCTTCATTTCATCTTTCACAGTCAAACAGCTATTTTCGAGACTTAGGTTGGTGAATGTGTGGAGTGGGGAAGGGCCGTGGAGCGGGTGGTGAAAGAGGAAGGGAAAGGGGGGGAAAGAAAGAGAGACTGTAAGAATGGGAGACTTGTTTTCAATAACGACCCCAAATTGTTAATCATCCTTTTGAGAAAGGGTTTTCCACCTCTCTCTGCCACTACAAAGGAAATGACACAGGCGATGAAACTCTAATGGAGATGACAACAACTAGGGAAACAAAAAGATGGTGTTTTATGGTTAGAGATGAAGTTTGTACCACTACAACCATCATTTTAGGATACCAGGGAAGAAGGCAAAAGCTTATGGAGAAACCAACTGAGGAGGGACTCTAAGATTAGAGAATGTATGTTGAGCAAGCAGGAGGAATGAGTAGCCTAAAGCAAGAGACAGATATCACAGGGTGAAACGGCACTGGGGTTCGTTCAGCCTGAGCAGAGGATGCAGGCAGAAACACATAGCAAAAGAACAAACAATAAGCCGGCCACACTGGTTCAGGGCAATGGCCAGGGACTACATCTTCTTCATATTTCATACAACTCTTAAGTTGTATAGCTTATATAGCTTGTCTCCTCATTTCTAAGACTTCATTGGTTACAATATATATCATAAACTTTATAAGAGCCTTTTGGAGAGAAGAAGGAAAGGGAACCTCAAACGAAATATATACAAGGGTGGGAAGAGGCATCCATATTTCAGGTTATGTTGAAATTTAAGGTAAACTATGTTCAGAATTGCAGGAACAATAGATTCATCTTTTAGCATACCAGTTCTTAAACTGGAAAATATATAGCAAGCTTTGAGAAATCCCAATGCCCAGAATCCTTCGCAAACCTAATAAATCTGAATCATCAAGGTTAAGATCCAGCATTGGCCTATTTTAAGTCTGATGATTTCAGTGGGCATCCAGGGTTGAGAAGCACTGTTTTAAAGAATGTTTTTGGTCACTGTCAAGAAATTGTTTTGTCCTTTACAAAGCACCTCTAGCTATATAATAGTGGAAAGGGAGACTCTGCCTGATTCTGGTACCCATAAGAATAGTACAGATATTAAAAGTTTCATTCCTCATAAATTTCTTCTATATGAGTCTGGAATCTATATTTTATATTCCCTTCTTGTTTTAAAATCTTTTGATGGTTTTCTTTCATCTGGGGAAAAAATGAACAAAATCCTCAGCATGGTATTCAAGATTCCTCACAATTTCTCCACAGTCCATTTTTCCAGGGATTTCTTCTGCCCCCTTCACATATCCTGCACCTTTGCCCCAGTGGGTCATTAAAAGTCCCTTGCATTATCTACCTTCTCCATGCCTGAGTGCGTTCGATGGTACTTTTTTTTTTCTGATTTTAAGTAATTCCTCATTCCCTTTTCTTCCTGGAAAAAGAATGTGCTCATTCTTCAAAGACTTTTGAGGCTCATAATGTAAAGCACTTCCATGGTTTCAACTTACAGGCAGAAAGAGCTGTTCTTACTTTTAATTTAATAAAATGAATATAATACTTGTTGTGTTGAATAATATAATAAAATGAATATAGTACATGTTGTGTTGAATAATATTTACACAGCATTGAGTCTCTTCTGTGACCTTTGAGTACATTTAGGGAAAAAAGCTATAACTTGTTTCTTAATATATTTTTAGAGCTTAGCAGTTATAGCTATGACATGTAGCAACAAACTACAAATAAAGAAGCTGAATGGATAAAATAGTTTCATCATCCTAGTTAGATCTTCAGGCACCAACTTCAAATGTCCACAAAAGGCCCTAGAAAATTTAAGTTATCTAATGACCAGAAAGGAATATATATTCACCAGAGAAGTATAGCAGATAAAGTTGTGATCCTACCCTTCAATTATGTCTAAGTGGTCTTAAATATCATGATATGCCTATGACTTTTGAATGATGTATGCATGAACAAATATAAAAGCAACCCAGAAATATTAGAACTTTATTATATACTTTTTTAATGGACAGATATTCCTGCCTATCATGTTCTAGTACCATGCTGTTTTAATTACCATAGATTTGCACTGTATTTTAATAATGCATAAGGCTAGTATTATATCATTACTACTTTTTCCAAAATATTGCCTCGATTTTTTCAATTAATTTTAGAATATTAGGTAAAAAAGGAAATTTATTAATTGAACGTTTGGATGACCAAGAAGGTTATGTGTTTTAATTTATTCTAGTCTCCATTTATTTTATATTAACTAAGAAGTTTCTTGGTAATTTTATTTCTAAGGTTCTTTGTCTTATAAAAAGCATTTTATTAGCATTGCATAGGAAATTTTTCTTAATTTTATTGTTTAACTGGTTATTTGTATATAGGCATACTTGTGAATGACAGTTTTGTCCAGTTAGTTCATGTATGGCTTTATATATTTATAACTTCATAATTTAAAATTTTCAGATAAAAATTTTAGTATATTAATGAATAAGCTGCAATAAATTTGGGAGCTTTTATTAAACCTGTATAGTCTAAGCTCTTATTTGTTATAAATTAAATTACAGGGTGCATTTTGTTTTAATAATACAATCTGATTTAACATCTAAATTTTTCAAGATGACATGTAGAAGGTAACATAGTTTAAAGCAGAGAAAGACTCTAGAGCTTATCTGAAGCAACGTTGTCTTTGTGCTGATAATGAAATAAAACCCAACTTGGTCAAATTAATTGTTCATGATCCTACATTTAGGCAAAGCAAGGTTAACATTGGAACTACATTTCCTAATTTGTACTATAGCACTTTGCCCTGCACAGTAGAAAATGTAAGGGATGAGCAGGGGAGAAAAAAAAATGTGCACTAAAAGAGGAATTGCAAGGGGGAAAAGGAACTAAAATGAAAAATTACACTAATTCCACAGTCCTAACAATAGCTTTTGTTTAGACTATTTTAAGATGGATTCTAGTGTATTGTCTATTTAATAGTCTGAACAAAGTAAACAGTAAATTAAATATAATTCATATATGTGGTTAATCCATATCTGCAATTAAAAACATACATTTCAAAATAAAGTCCTCATTATTTGCAGATTTTGCATTTGCAAATTTGCCTATTTGATAAGATTTACTTGTACTCCAAAAACAATACTAATGGTGCTTTCATGGTCACTCACAGGCCTGTTAAGAGCAGTGAAAAACTGTATTGATAACCCCACTTTTTGAAATGCTGGTAAACCTGTGCTAACATGCAGTCTAGTGTTCCGAAGTGCAACATGAACTGTGGAGAACGTGGGCATGTTAGGTAAGCTTCATCCAGACATGAGTTATAGTAAGGTTAGGTGTGAATTCAGTGTTAAAGAATTGGTAAGAAATATTAAATGAGCTGACTTGAAACAGTAACATACATGAAACAAGGTTATGGATGGATGGACTGATGAAAATGTTACAACCAGAGGCTCATAGAAACCTGTAAGTCTCCAGTAGGAGAAGGTGTTCAGTATTCATTTATTCAGTGTTCATGGCAACATTATAACCATAACTAACAGAAATAATGACAACAACTAATATTTCTTTATCTTAATTAATATTTAGCTCATTGGTGCTAAAATTTAGCTACCATCCGGAAGAAAAGGGATACATTAGATCAAAATGATAAAATGTTTCTGGACAAATTTTAAAACTATTTGACAACAGGGTTAGTAATTCATTCTATATATTTGCTACTTTTGAGCATTACTAGATCCTAATCACTACTAAATTCATTTCCTTCTTTCACTTACTGTACAAAATTCCTTTTAAACTCCTAATTAAGGTTAAAAATGTGTGACATTTTTAATTAAGTTTCAAAAAAATACTTTTGTCACAAAATCTGAGTCTTTTTTTTTACAGAGGGCATGTTATTTACAAATTAGAATAAATCATAATAAATTTATAAAGCTATTTCCTGTATTTTTAAACTTCAAATAAAATATTATGTTTTAACACTTTTATACCTGTAGCACCTGATACTACATATAGTCTTGCCCTTTAAGATTTTATGAATTTAACACAAATTAATCATATCACACTTGCAAAGAAAAAGTAGATACCTTTCAATTTTCTAAGTTAAATATTTCATGTTTAATATAACTATTGCATTATAAAACCATGTGGTTGCTTCCTAAAATTAACATGTTAAGTAGATGTTTAAAATTATTAATCTGGCCTCTAGTTACATGAGTCTATTTTTCAGTTTATTTTCTTCAAACAACATTCACTAGTCAGAGTATATGCAATTTGGGGTATCTAGGTGTTAAAAGATGTATTCATACACCTGATGCTCCCTAGATCCTTCAATCCTGGTAGGGTAAAATGACAGATCGTTATAGCAAACCACCATAAATTCAACAATAGAGACCTGCATAGGTTAGGGGGCAGCCCAGGAGGAAGATTCCTAACACAGTCAGGGGACGTCAACAAAGGGTCCAATGGAGGTAGGAAAAGCAAGTAGAGTGACTGAAGCAAAGGGACGGCATGTGTAGAAAGAACTCTAAGCACAGGGGGAAACATGAACAAAGAAATGGGGGCAAAAAAATCACCATGTGAGGGAGATACTCAGAGCATTCTGGAAGAGCAAAGATGGTGGAGGGAACCAGTAGTGAGAAGTCTGCCTAAACCAGACTGCCTATCAGGATAAGAAACTTAACATTTACGCCTAGGTTCTGGGACATCACAAGAGATTAGGTAGGGTGGACAGAATACTCTGGTGCATATATGGAGAAGAGAGCCCAGAGGCCCAGCATAGAGGCCAGGTAAGAGGCCCATGCAAGAGGAAGGAAGAAGGCTTGATCTTTTGTAGTTACAGATGTGAAAAATCTGAGAAATATTTAGGTTAAAAAAAATAGCAAGACTCAGAGGTGACGAGAATGACAGAATCAAAGGTAACATCGATTTTATGTTATTCTATTTATGGTGGTATCAAACAACTTAAAAAAAAACAGGTGGAGAGTTAGTTTTCATGCAAAGATGACAATAGTTATGGACAGTGATGAGTTTTAAGTGCCTGAATGAGTTTCCTTTGAAGATTTCTTTCTAGCTGAGGTACATTCCTGTCTGAAGCTAAGGGAAAAGATCCTTAGAGGCTCTGGTTCTGGAAGTCATTAATTGATTAGAATGAACTAGATAATCTAGAGAGGGTCTGAGGTATAGAGAGAAAAGCTTAAAATGAGTTTGAACAGAAAGGACAGAACAGAACTAGGATAAAGAAAATCCTGGCCGGGATTACATGTCTGTAATCCCAGTAGCCTGGGAGGCTGAGGCAGGAGATCACAAGTTCAAAGCCAGCCTCAGCAACAGCAAGGTGCTAACCAACTCAGTGAGATCCTGTCTCTAAATAAAATACAAAATAGGGCTGGGGATGTGGCTCAGTGGTTGAGTGCCCTTGAGTTCAATCCCTGGGACCCCCCCCCAAAAAAAAAAATTCCTAAGAACAGAGGCCTAAAACAAACAAGGGAATTTCACAGTCACACGTGTAGCAGAAAGAGTATTTTTAGCCATCAAAACAGTGTCTCTAGGAATTGATAACTAGAAGCCATGACATCAGTCCATTAGAAAAGAGGTTAGAAACCAGATTGCAAAAAAATTGAGGACTGAATGATTGGCAGGAAAAGGAGATGACAAATGTAAACTCCTCCTAGGAAGTCGTGGATGAGAGGTGCAGTGAGACCTTTGATAGGAACAACTGAGGGGGGGTTGGTGAAGGACAGGCTTTCTGAAGAGAACTGCGTTCTGAGCACTATCATCTTTGGCTAAGACATCGAGAGCTGTAAGTACAGGAAAGCAGTGAGCTAACTGGTGTGTCAAATTTCCGAGAAAGCTAGAAGGCAAGACAGAGATGAAGGGTTTAGTTTGAACAGGAGCCCACATCCTTCCTCTCTGGAATCATGAAGCTATATAGACAAGCAGAGGCACACACCTTTTATAGGTAGGGAAATTGAAAGGTAAGGGAAACCAGACCTGATAGAAGACATATCCCCAGGGAGGAAGGCAAGGTCATATCCTGGAAATGAGGGGTTGGGACTGATGAAGGGTACTGGGCAAAGGTAAGAAATTTTAAGGTGGCTGTTGTAAGGAATGAAAGAGAAAGTTAATGATAGACAACTAAAAAGAGGGATAAAATGCTAAGGACTTAGATGAGGCTACATGAATTATAATGCTGTCAGACTTCCTGTTTCTGTGAGTTTCCTTAGAAAGTGCCAAAGTCACTCTAGTTGAGGAACAGAAAAGGTAAATTCCAGTTAGAGAAGAGGAACACAGTTGCAGAGAAGACATTCAGCAAGGATTGGTTATAAAAGACATTGAAACCCCTTTTGACCAACAATGGGCTCTGGGGCATGAGAACAGGAAGAGAGGCCTGGGAGGCATCAGAATTCTCCAAATACAGGAATCAAATACAGGAATCAAAGGGCTGGAGAAACTCCGTGGTCTCAGGGAGCAGGTCTTGTGCTGGTGGGCTTGTGAGAGCGCTCGAGTGGCACAAAGTTTTGATAGGAGATGATTTGTTTAAACTATGCACACAAAAGTTAAAACGAAAAGAAGCTGTATGGTTGAAGTCAGCACAATTACAAATAAGCTGTAATATCTGAAACTTCTCAAACGTTCCTCAAGAGTCAGTCCAATGAGTGCTATAGTGTTCAAGCACACGTCACCCGTAGGGATCAGTTCACCTACAGCTGAAATTCAGTCACCTTCAGTGGGGAGCATAGCAGCTGTTTAGAAGCACACAGCAATTCTGCACAGCCATTTCTGAGAAAATGAAGAATATAACATCCAAATGAGATTACAAGAGGGGTTTAGGTAGGCAGCAGCATATAATTACCCAAACTGGAGTAACCAGGATGACAACGCTAACTTTCCACCATTAGCAAGAAGAGGCCTGGGATCTTCAATGACCACTAATAGTCTGTGACTCTTCATTTCATATAACAGAAAGTTGATTTGTCAGTTTATCTTACTCAACGCAATGGTCTTTAGAAAAAAATTAAAAATAAAGCAGTAAATTTATCTTCCAATTAATCTACTAGGAAGACTAAAGAAAATCTCCTTGAGGGGTAGGGGAACATAAAAAACATTACTAAAATTGCAATCCCTGCCTCTCACATCCCAGCAGTCACATTGCAATTGTATCACCTCTAATTTCATTTGATTCCAGACAAAGACAAAGTAGCCATATTCTTTGAGAACAAAAATGAACAGCCATGTGGATTTTTTACATAGTACTCTTCTTCGGCAAAAAGCCACAGAACTTTTTTAAAAAATCGTTTCCAAGGATGAAAGTGACTTTGCCAAGCAAAGTGGCTTCAAAACAGGCCTCAAAAATACTAATAGAAAGACAGATGGTTCTACTAAGAGCTTGGCTGCCAAAATGAAAAAAAAAAAAAAAGATAGTAAAAAAAAAAAGAGTGATGCTATTGAAGCTGACTGCAAAGTTATCTGATGACTACAAATACTTTTGTCCCACTGCAAGTGCTAACTCTGCCTCCAGGGCTGATATAGCCAAAATACTAACTTCCTCACATCCGATCCCCCTGTACTCCCACCCCTCCTAAATAAAACCTGTCAGTGCCAAGCCCCACACACAGCACAAGCATGCACTTGATTCTGAGTGACTGCTCTGGAGAAGCAAAATATTGCATTGAAGAACTCCTATTTAGGAACAGACCCACAAGGAAAATTGCTTTTCTTTTCAAAACTGCCTGTCACATTTTCTTTTTCTAATTCCCCTTTTTCTCCTCCTCCTGTCACCAAAGGGCCCCTGGGCCCTATGAGTTTAGATGATACAAACTCAATTTGTATAAAGGCAAGACGCAGCACCACAGAGAGGTGAAGATAGTTTGCAAGGATAGAGAAATAATCCAGTCAAGACACAGTGCAATTTTCTTTCCAAACTACTACTACAATAATACCTCCACTTTATTTCCTTCAGGGCAACTGTCATTTCTTTTTAACCAGATTGCTACTAGATATAATGGAAACTGAAATATTATATGGTCACTGACTCTTCCTTTCAATGGCTCATTTCACTACTGCATTTTTACTTTTGCATGATGTGCTTATTGTTGGCATTGTTACTAGGATACAACCACTTTCAAATGTTTAGAATTAAGCCCTCTGTCACTTTAAGGCAATGATATTTCACTCTTGATGCTATGCAGGTTTGACTTAAATATTCTTCTTCTCTAATAGTTGACTTTATTTTCAAAACTGAAGTACTGCATTCTTATAAAGCGCCACTTTAAGATACATTAAATTCATGTCAAATTTTAACCAAAATAATGACATTCATTATAAATATAATAGATGCTTAAGCAAAGGTTATTTGATGAATTTAGGAAAAATCCCTGTTTATTAGCACAGAAAATTAATGGTGGCAACAAAAAACAAAGGTGGTGCAAGTTCAGAAATCAATTGTGAAGGAAAAGGGGAGAAACACAGGTATTTCATTTGCCACAGAAAGTTTTAAGCTGAATAAAAGATTTCTAAAAGGTAACAATTAAAATGTCTCCAAGGATGCATTACTTAGAGTTCAGTTATCATCCTAATATCATTGCAATTTCTTAAAACAACATTTTACACAGCTGTTGCTTGATAGAATCCAAAATTTAATAAACTTTGTTTTATGAAATGTATGTGACCATTTGTATTATTCATCAAGCTTCTTGAATAGCATAGTCCAAATGAGTGTGCATAGTCCAAATGAGTGTGCATAGTCCAAATGAGTGTGCATATGTGTGTGTGTGTATGTGTGTGTGTGTGTGTGTCTGTTCACATAAAAAAAATCAGGCTTTAAAAATACAAATGCAATCTTATTTTATATCATGGGTTAATATGTCAATTGTCAAGAAAATAAAGAGAAAACAAAATATAATGGCCAGCATAAAATATAATATAGTTTTCCATTTATATTTCTCAGGACTCCATGATTAGAAAATATAATAAGATTCACTATTATTGATTTCTGATCTCTAATGTTTTCTCAGTGGCTTAAAATATAAAGTTATTAGTAATTTTATGCAATATTAACTTCAATTCCACACAAGCTCTTTCAAAAATTGCATCTAAAAATTATCAATTGGGACAAGAGGTGAAATGAGGATTTCTTTTGGAGTAATGAAAATATGGTGGAATTAATTATGATGGTTACAAAACTTTGTGAATATAATGAAAATACCTAAATTGTACACCTTAAAAGAGTGAATTTTATTGTATGTGAATTCTAATGTAATTAAAAAATAACCACGACAAAAAAAACCTTACAAAAATGTACCTTCACTACTACCTAATACAGCACTGAGTGTGCTCTGATCTTGTCTTATATTAGGATATGTTTTGTACTTTTATAAAGCATTTGCAAATGTTAATTCCATTTATATTTTATCCAGCCTCTTGAAGATTAATTGTTCAGGTGTTGCTATTTTCAATTTTGTTAATATGGACAACTAATTGGTAAATAACTGATTTTGAGGACTTAAAACTTGATCACTGAGTTAACCATAAATTCTTTGCTTCTTCCTAAAACTTAATAAACAAAACAGTAATTTTCTAAAATAAAAATGCCAATTTGCAATGAGTACAAATATATTGTGATAAAATACATTACCATATATTTCTCAGTTAAAAAGTCACATTGAGATAATATTCAAAAGATAAAAATTCTATATTTTATACAAAGGGCGGCATTTTGATTTTAATTTTTAGCTTTATATTACATTTTATTCTGCTTTATGTTTTCTACACAAAATATTTTTGGATTTTTATATGTATATGAATTTCTTAAGTGATATGAAAATAGATTTTAAAACAGAGATGAAACAGAACATTATAGTACTGAGAATACAGTGGTAGGATATTTTTAATTTTTTTTTGTAGTAGGTGGACACAATAACCTTAATTTATTTTTATGTGGTGTTTAGGATTGAATCCAGTGTTTCACATGTGCCAGGCAAGTGCTCCACTGCTGAGCCAAAACCCCAGCCCCTACTGTGGAAGGATATTTAAACAGAAATTGCCATCCTGTGCTGTTTGATAGAATAATAGGAAAAACTTCTATAATACTTGACTGAAGAAAAATCGAAAATAAAATAAATTTTTCACTCCAATGACTAATTTCCATAAAAGCATGTATTATTAATGTCTACTTCAAAATTTCTTGAAACAATTCCTAATTATTGTGACCTTCATTGTTTCTCTTTTACTGGTATTCTCTATACCACAAATATTTATTTCATGTAATGAATAATGGACTATGAAATCTTTTAATATTTCTATTTCCTACCTATCTTGATTTACTCTTTTTCCATAAATTTAAGATTATTTCCAACTAAGAAACCTTTTATTATTTTATTTGTACTCCAATTGGAGACTACACTGAATAGTGGAAAGTTTCAACTGAATGCCCATTAATAAACTCAAACATATATGTCAACTAATTTTCATTGGGGACACCAAGAATGCCTAATGGGGAAAGGAGCAGTCTTGCCAATAAGTGGTGTGGGGGAGAATGGATATACACATGCAAAAGACTAAACTTGGACTTTTGTGTTATAGTATATCGAAAAAGTCAACTCAAATTGGATTAAATATCTGAATGTAAGAACTGAAACCTTGAAACTCCATAAGAACAAGGGGAAATTTCCTTAACATTGGCTTTGGCAATGGTTAAATATCATACATAAAGTTGAGTCAACTAATGTGAAAATTATAAGTGGTTTTGTGTCAAATTAAGAAGGCTTCACCTAGCAAACAAAGCGATCAACCAGATGAAAAACAGCCTATGGACAGGGAAAAAAAATATTGGATTTAATGTCCAAAATATATAAGAAACTCATACAACTCAATAAAAAAAGAGAAAACAAACTCAATTTTTAAATAACGGGCATAAATCTTGAATAAATATTTTCTCAAAGAACACAAAAATGGTCAAAGGTATATGAAAAGGTATTCAACATCTTTCCTCGTCTGGGAAATATAAATCAAAACTACAATTAAATACCACTTTACAACTGTTAGGATGGCTATTATAAGAAAGATAGGAGATAAGAGATGTTGGCAAGGACATGGAAAAAGAAGAACCCTTTTATGCTTCTGATAGGAATGTAAATTAGTATAGTCACAATGAAAAAAAATACGGACATTCCTAAAATTTTAAAGATAAAACTATTATATGACTTAGCCATTCCTCTTTGGGGCAAAAATTCAAAGGAAATGAAATCATTATCTTGTAGAAATCCCTTCAATCCCACCCGTGGTCACTGCAGCATTAATCATGGTAGCTAAGGTACCGGACCAACCTATGTATCCTTCCATAGATGAATGAATGGATAAAGAAAGGGTGGCATATAGAATGGAATATTATTCAGACTTAAAGTGATAAAGAGACCTGGCCATTCTCAGCCACAAGAATGGAAGTGGATGACACTATACTCAATGAAGTAAATTAGACACAGAAAGAAAAATATTGCATGATGTCACTCAAAGAATTGAACAAAAGTAGGCTCTATAGAAACAGAATGAAACAGTGGTTACTATGGACGGGGGTGGGTGCTGGGCATGGGGGAAATGCAGACCAAAAAGCACAAAGTTGCAATGATGTAAAATGAGTAAGTCTGGAGATCTACATCAGGAGGACTACACTTAATAACATTTTATTGTATACTAGATATTTGTTTTTTGTGAGGTGAGTTAATTTGCTTGACCATAGTAAAAATTCCACTATGAGCGTGAATGCTTCTATCATTACACCATTTTATATGGTTTAAATAGAGGCAGCAATAAATAAATAAATAAATAAATAAATAAATAAATAAATAAACATTTTTTTTTAATCCATGATTCCAGCCAAAATACTTCACCTAATTTAGACTCAAGAGTAATTTTTACTCAAAACCCACCTTAGGAACCACTGCCTTTAAGAAGACTATACAAACTTCCCAAGCAAAATGTATTTATTCATTAATTCACTGAATGCCCAATTTGTGCCAAGCATGATTACAGTTTCTAAGGATAATATGATGAATTATACAGGCAGTGCTATGGAAAAAATAAATCAGGAACAGAGGAAAGGGAATGCTGGATGGGCACCGAAAGTGTAAGTGTGGAATCAATGAGTCCATGACACAGTGACGTATGAAGACATTCAGGAGGGAAGAGAATCAACCTTTCAGTTTTCTAGGGAAAAGTAATTCCACACCAAGAGAAGAGAACATGCTAAAAAACCTAAGGGACAAAAGTACTTACTGTTTTCACCCATGTTTCCTTCTCCTCTCTATAGGCCATACAACTATCCTATTTGTTTGAGATTATTTGTGTCTGTTTCCATGGCTAAACTGCCTAACAGGCAGAGGCATAACTAACTCATACTGTCTTCCACAATTCCCAGCTTAATGCCTCATACATAGTAAATGCTTACTATTTTTCAATTGAGATGATGTAAGAACATATTCACTATTAAAAAAGTCTACTTAGCTTCATTATTTTTTTAATACAATGGATCTTGGGCTATGTTATGGTTTAGATGTGAGGTGTTCCCTCCAAAATTCATGTGGCAATGCAGGAATAATCAGGGATGGGATGGTTAGATTAAAGGAGCTATAAATTTATCAGTGGATTAATTAATTTCATGGACTAATAATTTAAATGGAAAACTGGGTGGTACCTAAAGGCAGGTGGGGCATAGATGAAGGAAGTAAGTCACTGGGGCTGTGCCCTTAGGGATTATAATTCAATCTCTGGTTCTTTCCTCTTTCTCTCTACCTCTTCTTTCTGGCTACTATGAGCTGAGCAGCTTCCCTCCACTGTACCCTTCCACCATGGTGTTCTGCCTCATCTCAGGTCCAGAGCAATGGAGTGGACCAACCATGGACTGAGTCTCTGAAAATATGAGCCAAAAATAAACATTTCCTTCTCTAAAATATTCTTGTAAGGTATTTTGGTCACAGTGATGAAAAGCTGACTGATAAGCTTTATTTAATTTTCATTCAAGATTCATAATTTTTCATCAAAGTAATTCCCTAAACTACAGCAAATAACTGAAGCCATCCAATCCCACCTCACACCCAGTGTATTATTTTCCTCAGATTCTAGTTTAAGAGATGATGATACTAGGAGTTAGATTTTTTACATTTCATTTGATGGATAGAGATAAGAACCCTGAGGTGCCCCTAAGGAAATAACATTAAAACTCAATACATATCACTGATGATAAGAATGCAAATTCTGTTATTCAAATGGAATAAATGCAAAAAGGAATTAAAAACTAAGTTCCAATGAAAGGCATTATGTGCCATTAAGTACACTAACTTTGCATTACCTCAGTTACCAACAATAAAGCAACATATATTGAAGGTATAGAAATGAAAGAAAGACAGAGTTTTATTTACAGATATAAGCTTGTATATGCTCTTCTTCCACAAATATAAAAACACAAAAAAATAAAACTTTACATTTTGATTAAAAATTTAAGTATATAGCTACTCCTTAAACTCTGTGCATTGTTTGGTTGCAGAAAACTAACATGACTATAACCTTAAATTTCTTTTATTCAATATTCCTCAGTGTTAATTCAATTTATTTTTCACTTTCTACGTTGGTGTGAATAGCTTAAGTTTTGGTGTTTGTTGGTTTGTAGCATGCAAAGAATAAACCTAGTGAGTGATACAAATATGTTATTTAGTGATAGGAAGAACATAATGCATTATTCCTGCTAGCAAAAACAAATGTAGTATTTCAAACAAACATATTAGGTTGTTTGTCCCTAAATCCAGCCATATTTGGGTAAAGTTAATATCTAGCTTCATTCCTTACCATGTTAGAAATCATGTCCTTTGAGTAACAATGCATGCCGTGCCTCACAATTTCTGATGGAACATAACATTCAGATGCTTGTCCAACTGTACTACAGCTAAGGACACTCTAGCAGTAAGCCACTCACTAGAACATTTGTCACTGAAAATAAAATGTGTGAAATTACCAGAAAGGCCATGGTAGATGTTTCTTGAGCTGAAAATGTGAAATATTTTTGTAATTGGACAACCCATTGAACATAGTGTCGTTTATGTAATCAAAAGTTTAGAATCTTCTAGTCAAGGAGAAATGTACAATATACATCACAAGTACATTCAATAATAAGTTTTGCATTACTGGCCACAATTTAAGCAAAGTATGGCTAATTTTACTTCACCAAATTTACATGATACTTATTATCACAAAGCACAACAACTTGCCTACACATAATGACAATATTTAATTAGATGAATTATGCAATACCATGGGCACTTTGCTAAAACTGTACACTGCTTTTTTGATTAGAAATAATTTTTAGGGCTGGGGATGTGGCTCAAGCGGTAGCGCGCTCGCCTGGCATGCGTGCGGTCCGGGTTCGATCCTCAGCACCACATACCAACAAAGATGTTGTGTCCACCGAGAACTAAAAAAATAAATATTAAAAATTCTCTCTCTCTCACTCTCTCTCCTCTCTCACTCTCTCTCCTCTCTCACTCTCTCTTTGAAAAAAAAAAAAAAAAAAGAAATAATTTTTATTTAAGTTGCCAACATTTTGACAATTCTAATTTTGTGTAGATGCTTTACTTAAATAAAAGACTACACAGATTGACCATATAATTTTTTCCATCCACTTGCTTTTTACCAAAAGTATTTATAGTGTTTATATTAATATCTATTTAATTTCCCTGAAATTGCATTTTCTTGTGGACTTTTGCACAATTCTGTTTATGCTCATTGAAATTCAAAAAAATCCTGCAAAATAGATACTTTCATTATGTCCATTTTACAGATAATTAAATTAAGGCATGCCTATAGTGGAGAGACATAGCAAGTAAAAGAACTGAAACTCATATCCAGGCAGCTTACCCAAAGAAGGCCTTTAATCCCTATACTTCCCATTTTTCTAATAAAGGATATAATATCTATAAATAATCTTAAATATCAAGATGAATTATAACTATGGTTAATACTAACTAAAATTAATACATAATAAATTTAAAAGAAAAAGATGCATAGAAGATATACAATTAGAAAGCACAAATAAAATAATTGATGCAAGTTTAGTTACAATAAATATAAGTGGACTAAGCTCATAAATTGAAAAACAGAGACCAGAGATTGAAACATTTTAAAAATCCATCTATATTTTTTTTACAAGGTAAACAATTAAATCATAATAACAAAAACAGTTGAAAGGATAAGAAAAGAGATATCAGGCAAATATTAAAAAGAGAATGGTAAACAAAAAGAGCCTTTGAAACCTATATTACTGTCAGAGAGAATAGACTTTAATACAAATGCAATAACTGTGGATATAGAGCTTTCAGCAATAACACTAAAAGTTTCAAGTAGAGGGGACAATAAACATCTAATGAAATAACCTCACAATTTATGAAGCAAAAATTGAGGGAATTACAAGGAAAAATTAGCAAGCCCCTACTACTGTGAGATATTTTAGTTCAACTTCTATGATTACTGATAGCTAAAGTGGATTAAAAAGAAAAAAAACTAGATTCAGACAATTTGCACGCACAATTAGCAAGCTTACTCTAAGGGATATATATATTATTCTGTACCCACTAATTACATAATACAATCACTTTTCAAGATAAACAGAACACTTATAAAAATTATCTACCCACTAAGCTATAAAGCAAGAATGAACAGACATCAGAGACTTAGTATTATTCACAAATATGATATGAAACATTTGGTTTCTAGATAAAGGTGAATGTGTTAGTTTTTTTTTTTTTTTTTTTTTTGAATGAACGGTTTTGTCTTTAACATTAGGCCTATGAGGTACATTTTAGAAGGAGATGAAACATTTACCTGGGAATCAAGTCTAAATTTCCATTTAAAATGCAATTTTATTACTGAAATGTGATCCTTATTTTTTCTATGTGCTTTGCCATTGACAAGTGGGATCATTAAAATCTCTGTTTGTTCTAATTAATGTGTGGGTGGTTGGCAGGAATTAGAGGTTATTTAATATTATGTGGTGGTTAGCAATTCAAAACCTGTACAGTTTGAACTATTGAGGAAAATAATCAAGAATAAATTTAAAGGCACTATGTTTTTATTTTTTTAAATCAAAATCATACACAAAGCACCAAAGCTCTGAACACATCTTTTAAGCTCATTGTTCAAAATCTTTTTCACTGAAAGAAGAGTTCAAATCATTGTACATGATTGTAACATACATATGTATGCATGAAAATATTCAGTAAATTTTGCAAAAATGCTCAGAAATAAGATTGGTAAGTTATTAACAGTGAATAAAATGAAAGTATAACTAAATGGTAAAAACTTTTTTAAAAGCCAATTTAGCTAGCTGAATATAGATTTCAATAAAACTGAAATCTTTAAAATTTTCACTTAATCTCAATTATTATCTGATTTCTTGAGTGTGAGGCATTTATCAAATGATTCCAAATATGAATAAAAAAGCAAAAACCATATAACTAAATAGTGTGATATATATTAAAACCATGTTTTATATGAAATTTTTAATGACTAAAGTAAAATTTACCAATGTGACATATAACTAAGAAAATTAAGCCCTAAGGTTGTGAAAAATTCCCATGTTTAACATATTCCTAACTATAGAAAAGGGAAATGCATATTTAAGATTTTTTAGGTTTTCAGTTATTCTGCCTGTGCTTGACTATTCTCATTGTCAGTACAATTATTCTTTAGTATACTTCATTGCATATTTTTTTTAAATGAGATGTAACTTATCAGAATCCCCAAAAAGGAAACTTGAAAAAACTTCCACTTACACTTTTGAATAAAGGCTGTAATCATATTCTTAACTGATCTGGAAAAAATGTGCATCACTCATTTTTATAGGATCATTCGTCTTTCCAAACTACTGTTTCTCATCTATTAGCTTAAAGCATGATGAATATTGCATACACAGTCACTGCCTCTAAAGGTCACGTGCGGTTCTCAGCACCACACATATAGTTAGTGAAACCTGACCCTCATCAGAGGGAGACTTTAGTCTGAAAATGGTTCATTGGAAGCATGCTGTAACAGGTGAAAAAACTCAATACCTCAGTATGTGCATTCATCAGCAGTAGAAAGCACAATAATTCAAAATCCAAGGAAATAATAGTATTTCAATTTTATTAGCAACTGGTTTTTACT
This sequence comes from Spermophilus citellus, assembly GCF_964194105.1. NCBI lineage: Eukaryota > Metazoa > Chordata > Mammalia > Rodentia > Sciuridae > Spermophilus > Spermophilus citellus. The sequence continues at coordinate 48,971,534 of NC_138197.1, forward strand.
TGACATTTTCTATGCATTTGCTGACAGTTTTCTTATTAAATCTTTCTTTACCCTAGACCAACCACCCCATTGGTTGATAAGTTTTTTTCACCACATAATTTTGAGTAGCATGGGGACTTTTCAGAGTAGCATATAGAGGTAAAACTATTGACATTAACAAAGAGGTTCAGGAAGATTGGTCTGCAGACGGTTGGAAGGGAAAAAGATGTTGAGAGAAATAAATACACAACTGAGAACATCACTATTATAGAAAGAAGACATAAAGAAAAGGCATTTCAGCAGCTTCCTAATTTTAGATGATTCTAAATGTATGAGCAAAATTTCCAGGTTCATCTCTTTTAACTAGAAATGTGCTCTACTCAGTTCCATTTCTAAGCCACTATAGGTATTAAACAGCAATTTACATGTGATTTGCATTTTTTTTTGTACTTGTGGTTTTGGTAAGTCTTCCAAACCTAATGACTGTTCCTTTGGCCAGCAACATAAATGCTATAATCACACAATTATTGTGCTGGGAACAGTTTAATTCAGCATTTTGTTCTCAACCACAGAACAATTACTCAACAATTTCGGTTAACCAGACTAGCTAACTGCCTGGAGAGAAAGAGGAATATTCACAAGACCCATTGTCCTACATAAAAGAAGCTACTAGCTCTGCTGGAACTTGCTGGTATTGCTCTGCTCACTTCATCTCTTCAGGATGTTTTTTATCTGTCCTAATGAAAATGATGAACTGCAGGTCTTCCCTTAAGGAAAGTCTTTAATTATAATTTGCATATTTTAAAAATAAGATGAGATTTTGAGTGTCTAGAAATGTAGGCCTATCAATAAATGTGCTTTAAAAGTATTTAATGTAATGATAACTATTTAAGAAGAACCACAAATTCAAAAATATAAGTTCAGCCTGGGCCAGTGGTGCCCATCAGTAATCGCAGCAACTCAGAAGGCTAAAAAAGGATGGTCACAAGTTTGAGTCCAGCCTCAGCAACTTAGAGAGACCCTGTCTCAAAAGGAAAAAGAAAAAAAACAGAAAAAAAACTAAAAACAAAACAAAACTGACTGAAGAAGAGGGGATGTGACTCAGTGGTAAAGCACCCCTGGGTTCAATACCCAGTACCAAAAAGCAAACAATAAAACAAAAACCAGAAAAGAATGTTCAAAATCTTCCCTTTATAGGTATCCCATAGTACACTGAAAGTGATGGCAAAGGCTGCAGTACCGTAGATATCTACCTAACACTTAAACACACGACCTCTAATAGTACAATTGGGTGAATCACATATTTTTAATTTGGAAGACATAAATGAAGGCAATGAACATACTCATGGTTATTAAAGTTCTTTTGCATTTTTATTTAGTATAGTGTTAATTTTAATTTATCAGAACAGGAAAGTATGAAGCTGAGCATAAAACTATAAAAATATTCAGATTTACAGATTCAAATAGCTAATATGCTGGTATAAACATATATGTATATTGAACCCACTCTTTTTCTGACTGTTTCTCCTAAGCACAGACTACTTTTAGGCTAGAACTTACTTCTGAAATCTTGAAGCTCCTGAGAAACCAGGAATGGTAAAAGAAGTCCACCAGGAGGATTAAAACAAGCAACCCTAAAAGAAAGAGGCTTCTTTTTCTCTTCCATTGATTTGTGTCCTACTCTTTTTTTGTTTTCTTCTTTTCTATTTCCTCTTTTTATGCTTCCATATTTTATTTCTAAGAGTATATAAGAAAAATCTTTTTATTTTTAAGAGTATATAAGAAAAATCATGATTAGAGAAACTAAAATTCATAGTTAGAGAAATCTTATCTTATGGTAAACAAAAGTGGGTTTTCAATGTAAAAAGAACCTGAAAACCACAAAAGTGCCTAAACATAAAGGTAATCCTTTAGTCAAGAAGTAAGGACAGAAAAGGACCTGAGGATTTCATCATGTCAAAATTTTAATTGTGCCTGTATATATATATTTGAATGAGCAAATAAGTATAAAGTAGGGAAATAAATGACAAGGGATTCCTTACACTTAGATCATATTCTCCTGAAGGATGTCAGCCTGCAGATATTGGTTTGCAATTTGTAATATTTTTTTTCAACCAAAACTCTTTTTTTTTTTTCAAATAAACCCTAATGTAAAAGAGTACTAATTATAAAAACTTGGCCTGGGATCTGAGGTTCCCTCATCCAGAGCAGGCCCTCTCTCTTAGGACCCTGATCCCAACCCCGGTAATTCTTTGGAAAACTCCATGAACCCCATGAGATCCTATCAACAAATCTGAAACTATTGTTTTGCCACTGAGCCTATTATTATTATTTATTGTGTTTGGATATGAGGTATCTCTCCAAAGCTCCTATATTAATTCAGGAATATTCAGAGGTGAAATGATGAGATTATGAGAGCTATGACCTAATCAGTCCATCCTACCTTGAAGGGACTGACCAGGTGGGGTGTGGATGGAGGAAGTGTGTCACTGGGGGAGTGTCCTGGAAGAGTTCATATTCTCTGTGGTCCCATCTTCTCTCTCTCTGCTTTCAGGCCACCAGGAGGTTGTCAGTGTTCCTCCGCCATACCCTTTCACCATGATATCCTGCCTCACCTGTGACCCAGAACAATGGTCTCTGCTGACCATGGACCAAATCTCTGAAACCATGAGCCAAGACAAACTTTTCCTCCTCTATGTTATTCTTGTCAGGTATTTTGGTCACAGCTATGCAAAGCTACCTAACACATTATTCAATAACAAAATTTCATGATATAGTTGATGTAGCAGAAAGTACTGTTTAATACAATGTGTTCAGTTATTATGGCATCATACAGACTATAAATTACACTAACATACACTATCCCAACTTTTGAGTATCGGGTATCTTCTAAATAAAAATCAAGCACAACAATCTCACACACAATAGTCACAGAATTAATTTCCTTTTAAGCATGAAATTCATTCACCATATAGCATGAGTCCCTGATATAATTTCTAATTCTTCAATCCAGGTATATAATAAATGAGCTATAATTGGAGAATGAACATTTGTAGAACAGAGTATACTCTATAAAAAGAGATTGCCAAAATAGTATCAGGTTTTTTTGAATGAAAATAACTCAACTTAGTGCAAAATTTATGCTAAAAAAACGAGCCAGATATTAAATTCAGAATGAAAAAAACTGGCTATATCCTTGCCACTTCCTGGTGAATTTGGCTGAAAGCCAATTTTCCGTTATTATGACCATCCTGTAGCCCCAGTACGTGTTTTATTTATTTATTTTTGTATTGCATAAAAATATGAGCGTAAGAAGGGAAAATGTGAAATGGATGACATATTTTAGAACAGATTCTCCCAGAATACAAAAATATTCCCCAACTCAAAACTGAAACAAATAGTAGAACTACCAAGCAATGCCAATTGGCGACTCGCTAATGCCATTCAAACTTCACAAATACTGGGCTCTCAAACGGATTTTAATTATTCAAAAGAAAACTAGGAAGTGGTTCAAATATCAATTGCTTTCACAGAAATACAAATTCTCTTTCAAGAGAAGCGTATGACATATCTTTTCTTTATCCTATAACATTGTCATAATTACCTGGTTAGTTGTTTCTTTGAGCAGGGCAGAAGCAGAAAAGGGAGTACTCCTCTTCTGTGGTTATCAAGATTATGTTCTGCATCTCAAAAGTTATTTTTTATTGACATCAAATAGAAAACACGTGAAAAATAGATTTCTTTTGTATTGACAATGGGGGGAAACAATTATACTGAATAAAACATAACACTGTGTCCAGGTACTTTTTCCATTAGAACAAACTCCAAGGACAATTAAAAAATGGTTTCTGGTGACAGGCAGCCTCTATAAACAAAGGGGCTTCTGGTATGACATTAGTGTCATGTAATCCATGAACCACTATAAACACCTTTGATATTAACATTTACTTTATTGCTTGTTACTGGGTATGTACAAAGAGATTTTTTTTATCTTTTGTACCGAGAGTCAATGAGACAGCATTGTGACATTTAAATATTTTCATATCTACTGTGGAACTGCTAGGTGCTAGTCACAGTAATATCACTTAACCTCAGAAGAATGCCTGGGCCTACTTGTGTGGTCATTAAGGAGGAAAATTGGTATTTACAAGGAAAATTTTTATCGACCTAAGGCAAAGTAATATCAAAATTACTGAATCTCTGACTTGTATACTGACATCCAGCAACATTTTGAAGGTTTATGTGTATGTGTGTGTATGTATCAGTGTACAGTGTTATATTAATATGAATTATATACATAGTATTACACTTGGCTTAGATCCAAAATGACAGCATACTTTTAAAAAAATCACTGTTTTTTTTAGACAGATTCTAAAAGAAAACAACATTTTCAATGACTGAAGAAAATCAACTAAACTTTCAATAAGCAAGGAATTCATAGAATTTTAAATTTATCCAAACCCTTAAATAATGTTAGAGCCTGCATACTCAGAGTCTGTTTTTCAACATGAGTCACTAATTCACAGAAGCCCTGAGTCCTATGGCTGGGCTTATGGTAACACTCTAAATTAGAAGTCACACAATAGAGAGCTTTATATGATTGCAATGGTCCATATCCAGTAAAACTGCCTAAATGCAGAATTGTGGGCTCAGTTTCTAATAATTCAAAAAGAACCACTTATAGCTGCGCCCCACATATGACCATCTCTACAAAAGCTACTATGAAGCACTGGGGACTATTTTCTCTGAATCATTGTTACTGGGTAGTGCCAGTTCTTTTTTTTTTTTTTTTTCCACTTTCATTTTAACAAAAAAGTTTTGTGTTTCAATCAGACTGCCACTGATCACCTTTCACATATTAGCCTCTGCCCTAGAATACTCCAGATGATAGTATTGGCTCCATCTGTGCTTTCTATTAAATCTTGATAATCTCTTAAGAACAGCTGGACCTTTGGGTCTCATGCACAAACTCTTTCTGTAGATCTATTTGGCTATAATTATGTTGATGCTGTACTTACATCTTGCTTGCAAATGCCTTTTATATGGTCCTTTGGGGGCTGTGAAGTAGTAGGGACTGACACCACCAATTCAACAATGCAATAATATAGTTCTCATCTCAATTATAATGTGATATTTAGTCACCTCTAATACTGAGCTGCACTTAGAATATTATTTTTTAGACACATGACAAAATTAATGACAAGTTTCCAACTACACTGTGTCATTAAATAATCAGAAAGTAATATCTCCAGTTAATCAAATGGTTTTGATACACTCTCACTATTGGGAACACTGTAAGTCATACATTTTATTTCAGCAATTTCAGGAACAATGTAATAACTTATTCTTCCTGTGTAAAATAATTTCCAGATTCATGACTATATAATAGTAAAGACGATAAATTTTAAATTACAGAATGAGAGTGGCTATAAAGTTATATGAATGGTCTAACCAGTATAATTAGTAATCTTCAGACCTCACATTCTCTATCTCTCTCTGTTCTTTATTTATTTTCTAGTAGTTTAGCGTGTTATCAGAGATCCGTTGCCAAATACTGCCCATTTATTACCATTAGTTGTGTCTCACTTTTGCCATCTGTGTGAGAATGATCCTATTACCACCTAGAAAAATATATCTCAAACCCACAATAAAGTGAATACAAGCTGAATATTCCTCATAATGGAATGCTTGGTATCAGAAAGTTTGGGATTTTGAAATTTTTTCAGATCTTGGGTTATTTGCATATACATAATGAGATCTTTTGGGGATGGGGCCCAAGCCCAAATACACAACATGCACAGATAGCCTGAGAGTAATTTCATATAATATTTTAAATAATTTTATGCATGAAACAAAGTTTCATGATATGGAATTTCCCACTTGTGACTTCACATCTGGGCTCAAAAAGTTTTGTATATTGAAGCATTCTGGATTTTGAACTTTCAGATTAGGATTGCTGACTTTTATCCTGCATAAGCATTGGACTATAAGATCTATGAGTTTAGTGATTGTTTCTCTCTGGCTTACAATTTTACCCTTTCCATTTCAAGGAATACCAGAAAAAGTAGATGTTCCACAAACATTCGTCGAGTGAATAACTTAAACTGATGAGAGCATACTCTTATAAAACAAACAAAAAAAGAAAGAAAGAAAGAAAGAAATATATACAATATTCCCCATTTATTCAAGTATTCCATAAGTATATTTTTCAGAAAAATTTTATATTTGATGGCTACTGCTAAGTCAATATATGTATATTTTTGCCACGTAGAGCTACTTTCTTCAATCATTCCTGGTGTATGCGTTGTTTTCTCCTCCCCAGTCAGTATAGCTACTGCATTTTCTTAAAAGTACAACAGTAAATTGATCCAGAGGAATTAGTTTTAGATGTCCAAGTTATACGTTCCTAATTATGTTTTTTTTTTTGAACAGGCTTTCAATCAAGCTTTAAGAACCTGGCACACCTGATGGTTGTCTGCTTCTGAGCTTGTTATTTTCTGAGGCTCAGAGATGCTTCTGCTGTACTTGTTCATACATTCAAATATGTACTGCCTTACTATTTTCAATGTTATTGATGACACTTCTTCAGTTTATCTAAGACATTTTGAATTCTGATTCAATATCTGTATTTCTGTCCACTTCTTATCATCTGTTTTGACATTTTTATTGTCAAAAAAATTTTTAATTAGTGCACACTCCATCATGTCATTCAGATGTGAGGCTCTATCCCATTCTCCCAAGAATACCGGTCCCATCTCATAGCTCTCCTTGTATGCCACTTTAGTTATCCTAAGAGGAGAAAAGTGTGGAAAAGGACAAAGGCAATGCCAAGAAGAGTCACTGATTAGGTCAATTCTGAGGAAGAGGTGGAGGAAGAAGAAGAAGAGGAGGAAAAGGAAGAAAGGGAAGAGGAAAGAGAAGTAGTAGTAGTAGTTGTCATAGAAAAGAAAGAAACATGAAAGATGAGAATGAGGAATAGAGGATTTGGAAGTACATCTTGGAGACACGCCTTTCTAGGATAAATAATGCCCAAACTCAGAGGTGGGTTCAATTAAAAAAAAATGTCCACCTATGGCACAATGTTAGTTCCCATAAAGAAAATGGCTACTGGAGGAAATGCTTTTGTTTCACACAGATACATCCAATTTCTTGTTCATATTGTTCATTTCACAAGGTCCTTCAAATGGATAGAATGAGACATTTTCCACATGGAATCTGCTTCTAACTCTTCTAACTCATGTCCTCATGTCTCAAGTGGGGTTCCTTCATCAGCTGACTCGTGTCCCTAACTCCTGCTCATTACCTAACGTTCAGCTCAGGGGTTACTTCCTCCAGGAAGACTTCCCTGGCTGCTGAGTCCTAATTCATGCCCCTGTCTCTTCCCAGATTGGGGAAAGAAGCATAATCACATTATGTCATTAATCATGTTGCAGTACCACTAAAAGATTGGGTTACAAGATCATACTGCAGAATATAACATTTTTGGCTAAGATATATATGACAGAATTGGATTTAAGTGATAGTCAAATTCTGTCCCTTCAATTTTCCATCTAACACATATGAAAATATATTCATTCATTCACTAAACTGTACATTCAATGATTTATCTTATTGAGTCTCATATATGACAACTATTGTTAGACACTGAAATCACAGAGGCAAGGGTTAACCAATTATCAAATTGATAAATATATATTGAATAAATCCCCACTCATTTTTCCTACTGTTCTCATCTCTTTCTTCCACTATTCACAGAAGTTTCTACTCTGCTACCAGTTGTACATAAAATATGGGGTTGGGACATAATAGGGAAATACACAATGCCAAATACCATAATCCTAAAATTTTGGGACATCATAGTCCTTGAAGTCTCAAACCGTGAAAACTGAAAATATAGTTCTGATAATATATATAAATGATTCTTTAAGAGATGCTCATTTACATTTTAAAATAAGGTTTATTTGAGAAACAAAAACAAGACAGATCATGACATAGAGTACTTTACCCAATATAATATTTTTTGTAAGCATAAACACTTGGATATATTAATGGGCATTGCAAGGTGTATAGTTACAAAGAGACAAAACATATAAAGAATGGGTCAAAAAGCAAAATGTATAAGTGCATATTACTATGGTTGTAACTATGTGTACCCAACTTTATAATAAATCACAGCCAATGTTTCAATTTTTTGTCAATTATTAATTCTCTAGCTTCTGAAGCAGGGAAGTAACTGATTAATTTCCATTCTTTACTGATGTAAGAACCTGATATCAAACAGAAGGCACTACATTTCAACTAAATGCAAAAGTTTACACACAAGAGTTACTGCCAATAAGTTCTATTTTCTTATCATAAATTTCCCTTTACCTAAAATTCTTTATTTGCCATCTAATTCTTTAAATGATTATTGACACTCTCAAATATTTGGAATTCTGTTTGTATTTTGGATGACTGCAGAGTAAATTATATTACTATCCATAAGCTGTCTGATCCCTACTCTACAATAATTAATAAGACACATTTTATGACCTAGTTTATAATTAATTTTTTTAAAATACAGATATAGACACAGATATAGATACAGATATAAAAATACAGATATATAAATACAGATATAGATACAGATATGTGTTTCTGAGACTATTTTTCCTCTAAATATTGGGTGCAGGGTTTTTAAAAATTCTATTAGATCAAGCTTTTTATTATTGTATTAAATACTCTGTCTTTAATAATGTCATACCTAATTGACCTTCAAGTAATGGAGAGAGATATGGTAAAGTCATCTACAATGATGTCATCTACAATTTTTTTCTACCTACAGTTGTGTCAGTTTTGCCTCGGAAAATTCGAACATATTGTATTACACACTCAAGTTTAGAATGGTAATATCTACTAGGTAAATTAAAACATTTATCATTACATGGGACTCTTTTTATTCCTACTAATGCTTTTTGGATTAAAGTTTATTTTTTCAGATATTGACGGAGCTCCTCACCTCTCTAGATTGGTATTTTATATTACATTTTTTAAAATCACTCTTCAACTTCAGATTCTCTATTCCATCTTGCTTCCTTGCATTTTATGGTTCTCTCAGTAATAGTAAAGAGGTAATTATATTTTTAATAAAACTTGGTAAATTGTTTCAAGAAACTACTTGATGTATATATTTACTTGATGTATATATTTTGAAATGATTTATACCAACTTTGTTTTCAATTTTACCAGTTTTTTTTTTTTGTTGTTGTTGTTGTTGGGGAGTACCAGGGATTAAACTCAGGGGCACTCGACCACTGAAACATCCTATTTTGTATTTTATTTAGAGTCAGGCTCACTGAGTTGTTTAGTACCCTGTTTTTGCTGAGGCTGGCTTTGAGATCCTCCTGCCACAGCCTCCTGAACCATTGGGATTATAGGTGTGTGCCACCACACCCAGCAATTTTTTCAGTTTTTAAGAATGTTTTTTCATGTTCTTTATGTACTATTATTATTATAATTTGGGGGATGTTACTGTTTGGTTCGATTTTCTCATGCAGTCAGTTTAGCAGTTTTGTTTTCTTTTGTAGATACCCTTGAAGTTTTGAACATGCAAAGCATGAACATAGCTTTAAATATCTACAGATAGTATTTACTATTACCCCACAAATGAAAGAATAAAAGTATATTTTAGTTCTAATCATTGCCTCCTGACTTATTTATTTTTACTTTCCAGTGTATCAGTTCACCTCTTCTTCAACTGTAATTATATATAATTATTGGTTTAATAAAGACTCAGGTTTATCCAAATGTTTAATTCCTTTGCTTTCCATTTATCCTTACATCTCTATACTCACTGTGTTTCCTCTCAAGTGCATTTTTAGATCATTTAGTAGAGATGGCAAAAAACTAATTACATTGACAGTAAACTTATTTTGGCATCAACAAAAATGCATTGACTTTACTCTTATTTTTGAAGGAACTTCTCTAATACTCAATTGTAGGCTAACCATTGCCTTTTCTTACCATGTTATTTTAGATATATCTGCTTTGATAGTTCTGTTCGAGATGTCTGTTTCAGTCCACTTGTCAGATTGTATAAATGAATTGCATTTTTCTTAATTGCTTTTAAGATCTTTTCTTGGTATTCTATTTTTTTGAACATTGTGTAGAGTGGATTTCTTTTTATTAATATGGAGTGAATATATTGTACTTTGTGTATTTTGACTTAAGTCTTTCATCAGTTCTGGAACATTCTCAACTGTTGTCTCTTTCAATATTTTTTTTTATTTCAATATTAACTCTAGTCCACTGTCTCTATTCTAGCATTCTGAAGCTCCGCTTAGATGTATGTTAGAACTTCTCAATTTGACTTCTTTTATCCTCATTTTCATATGGCTTATCTGTGTTTCCCTGCCAATAAGCTAATTTCTTCAGATTTCTCATCCAGTTAATGAATTCTATCTTTAACCAGGGGCTTAATCTATTTATTTTAAAAATTTGGTCAGATTTATCGAGATGGAATCTGTATACAATAAAATTTTCAATATTTATGTGAAAGTTTTATCGAATTTAGACAGATGCATATGATCATTTCAACAGCAAAGCAATTGCAACATAAAACAGTTTCATCAGAAGCATCCTATGCTCCCTGTGAAATCAATTCCTTCTACCTATGCACAACAACCAATAAGCTTTTATCACTGCAGTTTTGTATTTCACAAATATAAACTGAATGCCATAGTATGTATTCTTTTGTCTCTGATTTATTACAATTTTTATAATGCACTGCAGATACAGCCATGCTTTGTGTCAGTAGTTTGTTCCTTTTTAATGTTGTTTGTTCTTGTCTTTGTTTTTTGGTGGTTGTTTTCATTTGTCCTGAATGTGTATATCTCTTAATTTATCTGTCCATTCACCCACTTGATGGATATTTGTTCATTTTCAAGTTTGGGAGTATTAAACTGCTATGAATACTCATGCATACTTTAAAAATTTTGTTGTTGTTTAGTTGCCAATGGACCTTTATTTTTATTTGTTTCTATGTGGTGCTGAGACTCGAATCCAGTGTCACACACATACTAGGCAAGCACTCTACCACTGAGCCACAAATCCCAGCCCTCGTGCATACTTTTTTTGTGTTGTTGTTGTTTGTTTTTCCTGTGGACATATTAGTTCATTTCTCTTGGGAAAAAGAACCAAGAGTGGTCTTGATAAGTGTATGTGAAACTTTTCAAAAATGTGCCAAAATATTTTCTGAAGTCAATGTGCCGTTTTGTATTCTCACTTGCAATATTCTGAGAATTTTGGTTGCTTCACAGTCTATTTGTGGCATGGTTAGTCATTTTAATTTTAGCCATTCTTGTGTATGTTCTGGTGCCTGATCACAGTTTTTATTTGTACATCTTTAATGATTAATGGCACATATATATTTCATTATTTGTTTGTCATCCTTATATCTTTTTTTGGTTAAAAGTCTGCTTAATTTGTTTGATTGTGTTTATTGAGTTATTTCTCTTTTATTGTTGAGTCTAAGAAAATCTTGGTATATTCATGACTACAGTCTTTTTTCAGGTACATGTTATACAAATAATTTCTGTTAGTCTGTGGCTTGCTTTTTCATTTTATTTATAGTGTCAAAAATCAATTTTAACATTAGTGCAGCCAAATTTATTACAAGTTTTTCATGTTTTGGAAGGTGCTGCTTAATAATCTTGAATTAACCCAAGGTCATAAAATAATTTTACTATTCTGTAGATGGTTGATGGTTTTATCTCATATTTATGTCTATAGATCCACTTTGAGTTAATTTTTGTGTATGGCATTGATATTCATTTTTGTGTATATGTATATCCAATTGTCCCCACACCATTTGATGAAATGATTATCTTTTCTCATTGAATTGCCTGGGCATCTATATAAAAAGTCAATTGAATGAAGATTTGTGGATGTGTATTTCTGGACCCTCTGTTCTGTTCCATAGATCTTTATATCTGCATTATGCCAAACCCACATTGTATTGACTAGAACAGCTTGAAAAATAAGTTAAAATCAGAATGACCTTCTAAATTGTTCATCTTAAAAAAATGCTTTGAATTACTATGAGAATTTTATGAGAATTTTAGAGTGGGTTTGTTAATTTCTGCGAAAACTATGCTAAGACTTTCATTCAGATGATATGAAACCTAATGATAATATGGAACATAACAATTTAAAGTTATCATGTTTTGCAATCCATGAGTATAGATTTGAATGCTTTGAATCTAAAATGTCCTTCAAAGATTCATGGGTTGAAGGCTTGGTCGCCAGCCTGTGGCGCTTTTGGGGAGGTGGTGAAATCTTTGAGAGGTTGGACCTAGTTGGAGGAAATTGGTTCACTCAGGGCATACCCTTGACGGAGACACTGGGGCCCTGGGCCCTTCATTTCTCTTTGTTTTCTGGATGCCATGAAGTGAGCAGCCACCTCTGCCAGAATTCTTACCATAATAGCCAAAAGCAACATGGCCTAGAGTTCATGAACTGAAACCTCTGACACCATGAGCCAAAATAAAAATTTCCTCCTCTAACATTTGTTTTATCTCAGGTATTTGTCATAGTGACCAAAAGTTAATGCAAGGTAATATCTCCCCATTTCTTTAAGTCTTCTTTGAATTCTCTCTGTAAGAGACCTGTCATTTTAATCATAGAGGTCTTACAGATCTTCTATTCCCTCAGCATTTCATATTTTTATTGTTTTAAATGCTTTTTAAACATTTCAGTTCTTGATTTTTTCTAATATACAGAAATTTTACTTTGTATGTTGGCTTTGTATCTTGTGTTCTTGCTACTCTCACTAGATCCCTCAGAATTTTTCATAAGTGATGTTGATAGTGAGTGATGGGAATAATTCTATAAAATGGGTCTAATTGTGCTAAGCCCCAAATGCTTTCACTTTTTGGGATGAGTACCAGGGATTGAATTCAGGGGCACTTGACTACTTAGCCACATCCCCAACCCTATTTTGTATTTTATCTAGAGACAGGATCTCACTGAGTTGCTTAGTGCCCTGATTTTGCTGGCTTTGAACTCGCTATTTTCCTGCTTCAACCTCCTGAGCATCTGGGTTATAGGCATGCGCCACCACACCAGGCTCACATACTTTCACTTTTATAAAGCAACTTACCTGCAGCCCTGCCTGGCTTAAATCCATAGGATATGTTACAGTCCACAGCAAATCTGCTATCTGCATGAGAAATCCAGGTCCAAAGTACTAATAATAACATAAGATACTCTGGGGAAGTGGGGGTTCAGGAGACTTTTGTGATCCTTGCACAGATTGGATCCCCAAACTCAGTTAGATAAATATTATTCCCACTAACCATGAAATCTCTAAGAACAAGTTCTAATCATAACCAGTCAGCATGGACCAAAATCACATAGAGTTGTCATGGCAGTGGGGACTTGAAAGTCTGATGTCCTGTTGCTGTCAGTCAAAAGTTTAGAGGTCAACATGGGTGGTACTTCCTGGAAACTTCCCTCGGACTCTCAATAACACTGGAGGGTAAGATGGGCATGCTCTCTCTTCTCTCTGAGAGGATCCACTCTGATGCCAGTGTTGGTGTTGGAATTTGATAAAAGAGTAAGCCTAGCTTTTGTTTTGGTTTATAGTGCAGTAGTCCATATTCTGGACTTTCCTTTCTTATTTTTTATTTCTGGATTGGTGAGGAACAAAAAAGTGAGGAACAAAAAAGTGAGCATACTCTCCTGGTCAAAAAAAGGACTCCAAAAAAGCCTTTCTCATTGGTGGTTTAAATGTTAAAATATGAAAAAGATGGTGAGAATAATCAAAACTTTTCCTTTTATGAAATAGAAAACAATAGTTTCTATAAGCACATAGAAAAGAATCAATGTTAGAGAAATTATTCCAGCCAAATAAAAAACTATGAAATTTGAGTGCCTAGAAAATAGAGAATTGGCCCAATGAGTTCTTTCTTAGCCAACTGAGGCTACTTATGTATCATTAAATGTTTTTCTTATGTTGATGGCTAATAAAGGTTTCAAAAACCTCAGATAGAAACATGTATGTATTCCAGTCTCATAAAACTTTTTATGGAGAATTTATAAGTTCAAAAATTGAAATTTACTATTACCATCAAACTGTTGTTACTTATTTTATCTGTAAATTTCATTCTGAATAAATAGATTATCAAATTATATCAAGGAATTTGAGGTGGCCTATTTAGACTTCTCAGTTACAGTTCTCAATCACTGCAATTATAATTTTATTTTGTTTTGATGTAACTTTCCAGCTATTCTGAAAAGAAACTGTGGTAATGCTCAGCATGTGTCAATCCATGTGGCACAGTAATCACATGTTTTCTTATCTCAAACAGACCTGGTATAAGCAAAAATCACACACACAAAAAGCCTTTATTAACAGAAGTTGGAAGAATATAAATTGGAATTTTGGAATTTTGCAGGTTCTTGAAAACATTTTTTCTTTTTTTTTTAATTAAAAGCAGCTTTCATTTAAGTTGCAGCTAATTTTTTTTTATTTGTATTTAAAATCAACATTGTTTATCCCTCTCTCTAAAATTTTTTCTCTCTTCATTATATATATAGCAATGGACAACTCATATGCTAAAAAAGTAAATGAACATATGAATGGTTAATCTCTATAAAACATCATTAAATTCTCATGCAATTTTTATTTCCCAACCTTGATCAATATTTAGAATTAATAGTTCACTATTAATACCCTCAACCTTGGCTACTTAGTTCTCATCAGCCAACCATGCTGTAATCAGTTAAAATATAAAATGATCTCTAACAAAAGTTATATTCAAATAAAAACATTTTTAGGTGCTCTGGAAAGGATTGATTTGTATTTACATGTACTTCTCATAATTTGTTCCAGCTCCCTCCAACCATTACCACCACTCCTAGGGAGCTCCTGGTAGCAAGAAACCAGAAGATTTTCACATTCTCTTCCATTTCTGTTCTCCTTCTGTGTTGACAAGTATCCATTTCCATGTCCCAAAACACACTAAATTACATCAATCCTTACAAATATCAGAAAACTGGGTATTTGGATTCTATTGGCTAAAATGAACATAACCTGAGTGTAGTCCTGTAGCAAATTACTGATATAGCAAAACACAGGTGATAGGGCAAAAAATAATGAAGATTTACCTCATGGAAAATACCACTAAAAGCATAAGTTGACCATCTTGCTTTTGCCTAAGGTTGAATCACCCACCTATTTCAGGATTCCTGAGTTTAGGGCCTATATTATAATATTAAACAACAATAAATAAAGAACTAATTGTATCAAGTTGAAGATTAGAAGGTTGAATCTCTTAAAAGTTATCTTTTTAAGATAAAAAGGAAAATTTTTTGACAGAGTTCACGCCTGAGGACATAGTCATCTGTAGGTCTCAAAAGATTTCCCCCAAATTTATCAACTAAAAAAGGTCAAATCTATTCTGATCCATATTCATCGAAGTTGGATATTTAATTGAGTGGTAGTAGTTACTAATTATATTTGGATGTGAACCAAATGAAGCTATTTGTTCATTAAAACTAAAGAAACCATATTTTACTTTGACTGAAAACAACACTTAAATATTAACTCCTGCTGATATCAATGGGAATCCTGAATACAGTTCAAGCAGTCTTCGGCCCTGGCATTAATCCTAAATCTCTTGAGATGAGAAATGATAAGAAAAGGAAAAAAAAAAAAAAAAAACACTGAGAGAAGGTTTACAGAAAGGATACACACAAACGGTAACATTCCTATTCTGTTTCATTTCAACATGCACAAATTAAACACCACTAGCAAACAAAACTTATTTAAGGGAAATAAATGAACAAAAGAGGGTATGTATGTACATGCATGTACATGGGCATCCCCAAACATGCACATGTATGTCTCTGCACATGGACTTATCAAACTGATAAAATAATCAGATAGCTTAAATGTAGCAGAATTCACTCATCTTTTTTTAATCTAACAGGGAAAGACCACAGTGAGTGTTAGCTTTCAGAATTTCTCACAGAAACCAAAGACCTTCTTATTATAATTTGCAATTGTCCATGGGTAACTGCACATTCATTTGAATTCCTGAAAGACGGATCTTGTAAAGAGAACAAGATGGGCCCATATTAAAACTTTTAATGACTTTAGTAAAAAAAGGTGGAACTTTGCAGCCAGCTGGCTCCATACCGAAAGCCAGGCTGCACAGCTTGAACTTAAAGCTATCTTAACATAATGAATAAGTGCCAATAATTAGCATATGTAGTGTGAACAGGTTTGCTGGCACAAGCAAGTGAAAAACTCCAAGGTAAAGTTATTATTAGGGAGTAATTAGCTCTGTGAAGTAAATGAGTGAAACAATAGCTGCCAGCACTGACAATATGGCTAACATCTGACTATGTGGAAGATAACATTGTAAAGTATTGCTCCCTGAGCTAGAATCTGTTAATAACCATATGTTAGTGTAATTAATGCAGAGTCTTTCTGACCTGTTGTCACATAAGAACAATACTTTCTTGGAAACATTCAAACAGGCAGTCCCACACTCTGGGTAAGAAATAATTGTGAAAGTTGCTTATGAACAGCTTTTATATTTCTTTCTTTCTTTTTTTTTTTAAGGAAAAAAAATCATTGAGTAGGGGGAAAAAAACCTGAAGGACAGAGAATGAGATGAGGTAAAATAGTTTCCTGTCTGACATCCCAGATACTGAGAAGTCAACTGCAATGGAATAGATCCTTCAAGGTGACTGAAATTCAGGATATATTTGGACCGACTAAATTAGGAATAGAGCAGATTAATGCTTCGTATGAAATTTTTGATGTATATAACATTAGTTTCCCCTTCATTACTCATGGGAAACACACACACACACACACACACACACACACACACACAGGCCATGTTATAGTTTGAAAAATAAATCAAAACAAATTAAGCTTCCAATAGTATAAACTATTTTGCCCCTAAACCTAAACTCCTTAGGAACAAGGACCACATCTTATTCAACTCTTATTATCTGTGAATGTTAATAGTAGCTTGCACATGCTATTTTCAGTAATTATTGGTTTAATGTTCAAGACACTTTTGTATTCCCAATGATTTCGGTAATACAAGTAAAAGTAGCTAGGGCTCAAAGGGGAAAAAATAAATAAAATGTGAATTCTAAAAGACAGTCTTAGATAATACCTAAATAGACAGCAGCAGCCAGAACTGTTCTTAATTATTATATACCTTCCCCTTTTACTTCCTAATCACATTTTCCATTTCCTCTGATACCTATTCCTTCTTTTGCAGAGTTTTTTTGCATCTATGTAGAGATTTTATTCTTTAAAAGTAAATTCATATGCAATATTTTATGTTTATCTCTGCACACAATTAATATTCACCTTGCTATGGGTGGTGACACGACTGATAGTCATATTTTATTTAACCTGAATTGAAAGAGTTGAAAAATAGCCATTAGAAAGTACAATAATGCAAAAATCAATTTTCCCTTACTTTTTCAATTATGTATACATTTTTCCCCAAGAATTTACAAGGACATTTTCATAGAGTCATGACCTTAAATTAGCACTGAAAGAACCAAGCCCTCTTGAATATTCCTTTCTACCAGAAAAAAAAAAAAGAAAGAGAGAAAGAAAGAATACTCCTTTCTACCAGTTTACAGGATACAATCAATGATAAGTTGAAGATCATTTATAATGGCACTCAGCAAAGATGTTACCACCACCAAGACATATTATTCAAACTGACAGAAATCTTAGGTCCACATTTCTCTATGATACAAAGGAATAAATAAAACAATTGTTGACTCATCTATGTAGATCTGGAGCATATGCATGCACATACACACGTATCCACACATACTTGCCCACATATACATAATTTATACATCCCACTTCTTGCCGAATAAGGAAATATAAGATATTTATAACATTTACTCGTTATATACACTTATAAAGAATCATTAGTGATATGTTAATTCACTGTGAAGTTTAGCTAAATATGTATTATTGGTAGAGCTTTGTGACTATAAATTATTTCATCCAGTATGATCTTAATTTTGTACATTACAAATATAGAAGATACATTATGTTTGAGTATTCCTGGTTTTGTCTAAATTTAATTTACCTTGAATTTCTACATGTTCCAACTGAACTTCTCAAATACAGCTCATGAGTCAGAAATCTCATACGCTAATCAATAAGCATTTCATGCAAGAGAATAAAGTGCGGTCATAGTCATCAGCTCCTACAGAAAGTTTGATAAACTTTCAAATCTCGGCTGTATTAAATCTTGATAATAAAAGAAAGGTTGAGATTTAATGGAGGCTTGTTAGTAACTTTTTCACCTTTTTTAGAGGAGTAGGATTCTTTAGCGACGTTTAATGCTTCACAGACGAAGTGGGCAAGTCAAAGAGCGCTGTGTGTTTGAGATCTCACACATTCATCTTCTCACTAAACATCTGTTTAAGGCCTGTGTGATCTACCTGTCAGCACCAGTGATCCATAAAGTGTTTGAACCTCCTGTCACAAACCTCTGAGCTGGTTTGATCACAGGCTTTGTGCACACTAATCACACCCTTTATCTTTCTAATGTCGAGGGGGAAACACACACACACACACACACA
Organism: Spermophilus citellus; assembly: GCF_964194105.1. NCBI lineage: Eukaryota > Metazoa > Chordata > Mammalia > Rodentia > Sciuridae > Spermophilus > Spermophilus citellus. The sequence goes on from NC_138197.1 coordinate 48,990,134, forward strand.
CACACACACACACACACACACATACACACACACACAGCAAGGCTATCTTCTCAACCTGACTGTAATTAATCTTTCTGAGGGGGGAAACCTGCCTGTTTTGAAAAGAAAAGATCTGATGGGTTGCTGCTCTTTTGGTATACAGGCCTTATTTTCCTACCAGGCATCTTTATACTTGGGTGGTACCCTTTACAAACCACCTTAACTGTGGCTCAGTGACAGTGAAACAACCTTCAAGATCACCTTATGAATGAACCTGTTGGTAACTTTACGTAAGAAAAGAAGCCAATAAAAGGGAGTTCTACAGGAGCTCGTTTAAATGATTCTCTTTTTAACTGCATGCTGGAAGAAAGGAGCCGGAAAGCAAAGCAGTCCCCTTTTCATGTTCCTTGTAAGCTTCTCTCTCCACTAATAATCCCACTGCTACTTTTCTCTTGCTCAGTTGCACACAAATGTATCAAAAGCTGCAGGAGCTCCTAGAGAGGGAACATTTAACATCTTTCTCTTTTTAACTGTTTAAAGTAATGCTTTATGCATCTTGCCTCTTACCACTATTTGCTTTTTATTGCTTTAAGTGAGATTAATGCCATGGTTGAAATAACTTGGAATGGCACTGATATTCAAAATGTAATGGACCATTCCCAAGGGACATAATCCCTTGTGTAACTGTTTAAAAACAATTTGGAATATAATAAACAAAAAAGCAAAGAGGGGGGAAGACTATATGAGTCAGCCATAAATGTAGATAAAGGAGTACAAATTATGGTTGTCTGATGATCCTCTCCAATTACTGGTCTTGGTATGAAATGCTGTGTTCAGTACTTATAAACCCTATTGAAACTAATGACCAAGGGTTATTAGAATATACATAAATCCCACAAATAAGATATTTAGTCAATTCCTGGATAAATTCCATCTTGTTATTCAGAAAAATGCCTACAGGAGTAGATAGCATGAATAACCTAAATGAAAGCATGTAAAATGTATGGCCTCGTGAAGTTTACAACAAAACTCTTAGCAGTAATTAAAAATCGGAAAGTCTTGAACTACAGAGGAACAAAATATAGAGGGCTTTATGGTATCTCTGGCAAGGTGAAGAAAATTCAACTAAGATGATGAATTATTCTGAATATCTTCAGTACTAAAGAAAAATAGGGTTAAACATTTAAAACAAAAAGTCGATGTAAAAGGAGTTTCAAAAATAGATTTTAAACTAGCTTACTTGCTGAAAAGTTCTATTTTAAAATCTTAACATATTAACAACTGAGAATTTTCGTATTAAAGAAAGTATTCCGTTAGCATCTTCATGTCAGTGGATGCTTTATTTTCATTCGTGATCCAGTGTTATCATAAACATATTTGCAATTATTGCAAAATGTGTTAGAGGATATACCTAGAACTTTATATCTATGCAATCCACAAATAATATGGTTACAAATCACACTTAAGACTATATATCTATGCTTAATATGCATACATTTTGAGACATTTTAATTCAGCCAAATGGCTTTAAAAATTCTCTATGATGCCCAAGTGGCCAGTAATATAAACAAGATTTGTTATTTGTGCAGTTATGACATAAAATAATAAATAACTATCTCATGTAGGGTTACAAGGCCAGATTTAAGTAATCTTCTGTTGAAAGTGTGACCTTAGCTCCTCATATGCGCTTCTCCTGGGTCCTAATGTAAAAGTCTATTTGTTGTTTTGGTACCCATAGCTCAGTCAAAGATTTATTTTGCTTCTAGGCTTGTGCTTTAGGTCATCCAGTTTTCAGTGGGTACTGGATATCAAGAGAGGCCTAGCATAAGACTAGACTAGTAAGGCTGCCTCTAAGTCAAAGCAAACTATGTAAATTTCTGTCTGTTAAGACCTTAGTCCTGGCCACCCTGAGTGAATCTGGTATCATCAGGAGTGTGAGTCTGACTAAATGTGTACAGCTTTAACTTGGTTCCATGAAGGACCACAGTCCCATGAAATCTTGCATTCTGAGACAGGGCTTTCTGTAGTAGAGATTAGGGTAGAATATACAGAAAGCAAGATTATGTGCAAATCATTTTTATATCCATAATTAATCACTTAATCTCATAATCTCATTATTTCACTTCCTTAGCCTGAATTTTAGCTTTCAACTTCTTTTTCAAACTCATAATTAAAATAATGAAATATTCATCCATTCATTTAAAATTGAATTTTCCTTTCAGGGACCATTGTGGGGTTTTTTATTATTATTTGTTTGTTTATTTAGCTTTATATGATACACATATTTATCAATAGACACCACTTTCATAATTCTTAAGGAATTGACTAAAATTAATTTGCACTTGCATAAAATTTCAAGACCTAATCTAAATTGTTGCCAATGGCAAAAATTCCTGATTCCATTAAAATAACATTTATCTTCAGATAGCAAAGTTTTGTTGTCAATATTAGCCTTTTATAGATGAGGAAGCTGAGGAGCTCTAGTTATTTTCAATAGATGCCTTTACTAAAGAAATTTATATGGTTCTACAAGAGATTCAAATTCACATGCTGTGAAAACACAAAAATAAATACTATATAGATTTTCTTCTTAGTGAGAGGAAAATTTTTAAAAATGTTTAAATAAGTATAACGCAAGGTACATCACAATAGTGCAATATAAGAAGTGTAAAATGGCAAATGCTATAAGAGATCAGAAGTAATTTTTAACTCCAGGAAAATTTGGGAACTATGGGTAAGATGGATATGCTAATTTGGCCTTTAGTGTGAAAGTGACTATATTTGACATGTAGAGTATTTGTAAATACTGTTCCAGGATAAGGACTCCACATGAGTAAATGATCCAGGCTATAAAATACAAAAAGTCTGAGAATAGAAGAACAGTTAAGATGGGCTGGATCACCAAGTTCACAAAATGAAATAATGTAGAGGGTCTTCCAGGACAGGCTAATAACAAAGCATTTGATTTTCAGGTAGAAACTGATGAAGATGTTGGAGTCATGGATGTACAGTAGGAGAGCTTTCCTTAAGAAGACTGATCTGATGGCAGTGCACAAAGCTGAGTGGAGAGAGGAGCTAACCAGGAGAGGATCAGAGGGAACATTAGGCAGCCAATGTGGAAGGGGGGGGGGCAATGAGAACTTGAATGTGGGGTAGGGAAGTAGAAAGAAAAACACATAAGGAGTATCACACAAAGGCAAAATCAACACACACACAATGTTACGTAGAAATGGATGTGAGGTGGAAGATATTCAGTTAGTGGAGACTGGTGATAATATAGTTAGTCATTTGTAAAACACAAATTCACAAGATAAGGATTTCTTTAAAGGACCCATAGCTGATATTTCACTGACCAAATATTAGTCCATGCATGATATGTCTGACGGACTATATTCCACATCCCATTTAAACATGTACCACTATCAGAGATCATTCCCGTTGCTGCAGGACTATGTGTTGACTGAAATAGTCATTTCCTTACTATGTTTATAATAATTTGTCACAGAATATGAGTTCAGGGATACAAAAAAATGGGTTTGGGCACTCCTTAAAGAAGCCTCCTAAATATCTTCTATTGTACTCAGATCCTCAGGATGTTACAAAAAAAGAAATGAAAAATATACTTAAATAGTAGTATCCCTACAATTTGTATGTACTAAGTGCCCTGAGAAAACCATAAATCCTAACAGAGTCATTTTTCAGTTGAAATAAATACACACAGGAATTAGAGAATGAAGACATTAATTCTTCTGCCACCAGTTTAAACAGAATTCCTAATGTAATGACATTTCTCTTTTTGTTTACAGAGCCTATGGTAGTATGATGTGTCTCTGTTTCTGTGCACATTGGTGTGACCTAGATAAAGAAAATAACCAAATCCAGATGGGAAATATGAAGTCACACTAGGATCATTGTAGCTATGCATGAAGATTTTGAATGGAAAATTCACATGGAAAATTGAACAAGATTTGGAAATTTTACTACAGTATGATATTAAGTGTATTGTTATTAGTAGCAATGAATTTTAAATGAAACTTCTGCCGACTCCAATATTTCAACAGCTGAAGCTGAGAAGAGATGGAATGTTTCAGTATTTACCTGTTGTAACAGGTAAGAAGAGTTATTATCTAATGAATAAAGTCACTCATTCAAAAAAAATTTGGCTATATTATGGAATAATAAGTTACACACATGCACATTCAAACAAACTTACTCATAGAATAAAAGAGAAAGTTCAGTATTGGATTAAATGGACAGCTTTTTTATATGATATGCAATTTTGCCTGATGTACTTTCAGTGTATCATATGATATTAAAAACAACATCTTCACTACAGATCCAGCAGTTCAGGGGTTATCTGGAAATTAGAAATGAAAGTCTACAGTTCTAACTTCCTTTAATTATAAATGTTCTCTTAATAAAAGCAAGAATTACTTAATCTTCTAAGAGAGCATATTTCTATTCTATCTTTTGTTTTTGCATGTTTCCTTCAACAATGTGACATGTTATCATGTGTCACTTTAAGAAAGATCTGCTACTAGGTGAAGCCTTATTATCTTGAAAAGATAAATGATAAGAAGAAGAGAATCCGCATTACCCAGTGGAGTTGAATAGTCTTCATTCTTAATTCTCAGATTTATGACTGTCAATTAATATTTATTAAACATAACCTATGTTTTGTTTCTCTATGATTCTGTCAAAAATGTAAAATATAGGTGAAGAACCGTGTGAGTCTAGATGCAAAGAAAATAATTATGCATTTGAATATCTCTCTCTCTCTCTCTCTCTCTCTCTATATATATATATATATATATATACCCAAAATCAATAATACTGATATATATCTATTGTTGATCTTTGAGGCAAAAGTCTATTATTTTATTAATAAAATTTGAGATTATTACCATATTTCTGTATCTTCTGATATACTTTTTATATTTGAATGCATCTTATGGAAAGATGTGCTGATGAGCTTGATAGAGCTTATAAAACGTAAGATGAAATATTTGTTATATGTAAACAAAACTAAACAGAGAAATGTTAAGAGAAGGAACCTGAAGTAATTGCAATTGGAAAATAAAACTGTTAAGTTTTAAAACATTATGTTGATAAAGTAATTATCCTGACACAATATAACAAATCCTGGCTCTTACCTCAAAATGAAATAGAACAAATCATTTCATTATAAATTATTTTTCTGGATTATTATCATCATCATCACCACCATTTTAGATGTTCTGAATATTTTCTCTTGCACTACATTTTATCAAGCATGTTCTGTTAGCTAGGAACTGCCTTGATGTTTTTATTTATTTCTAATGGTCTCAAGAAACTGAAACAAAGACATATTATCTCTATTTTCAAAATGAAGAGTGAGTGAAATTCAGGTCATGCTGATAATGACTAGTGAACAGCCACTTAAACTTTGTTCTATCTGCCTGACGTGTCAGTTATTTTGACTGCACGTCTCATATCATACCTAAGTGGTAACCAGGTCAGAACAATGCCAGTACACCAGCCACCACTGTTACTCAGTAAAAACTTGATCAAATCAAGATTGCATCCTTAAAATTGTGACTGTATTCATTAGATATATTGGCAAAACCCCAAAGTGATCATGATTCTCTATCCAGATGGTCAGTAGTTCACTGTCAGGTGAAGAGAATAATGAAAATATGTAAAGTTGGTATTTTAAAATTTTGTGATAATGAAGGCAATTTGTACAGATTTCACCAGCTAAACTACCATGGATTAGGTACATATGACCTACATACTCAGCAACAAAGCTGTAAGAGACTTTGACTAATTGTAATATAAAGACAATCCAAGCTCCAGGTCCACCTGCAGAGAATAAATGAGTACAGGAACCATTATTATGGACTTTTTACCTGTTAGTATTGTTACCTAGAATTTACTAATAAATTAGAACTTAGAAAGATTGGATAAAATCTTAAGTTTATTGCAACTGCTAAGTGATCAACCAAGATTTAAATAAGTTCTCTGAAGCTAAATTCAGAGTGCTACGCAGACTATATCACTCAGTAAGGATATTCTCTCTTTACACATCACAGCTACACAGAACAACAACAATGAAGTCTGATTACAAGTTAAAATGTGAATATATATAAGAAGGTAAAGCAGAGTTGTATACTGATAACACTCTTGGGAGTGAAGTATTCATTCTTCTCTCTAATCATTCTTTGTAGTATCAGTATTTCCTCAAGGAAACAAGATACCCAGTAGTAAAAATAATTGCAGTAAAAATGTAAAAATAGCTGTTGTAGGTTGAATTTTTGTCCTCCAAAATGATATCCAAATTTTATCCCTTAGTGAATATAACCTTAGTTGGAAATGAGGTCTTCATAGATATGAGTGGATAGATTAAGAGAGCTAAATCCCAAGAGTGATGTCCTTGTAAGTGAACAGAAAAGGATATTTGAGACATGTGACACAGGGAGGAAAACACCATGAAGACAGAAGTGATGCATCTCTGAGCCAAGAATCTTAATGATTGCAAGGCTGCCATCAGAAGCTAGGGGAGAGAAAGGTGCTGATTCTCTCTCAGAGCTTCCAGAAGGAATCCACTATCACACCACTTTGGTTTCAGACTCTGACCTCTGAAATGGACACAATAAAATGTTCATTTTTGTAAACCACCAAGATTGGGGTGGTTTGTATTAGCAGGCCTACGGCCCTTACACAATACCAGTTCTAAAATCAGTGAAAGAAAATTTTACTACCCCAATACACTGAGAACTAAAAGATAGATTTAGAGACCACATCATCAATTCTGATTTAGTAAAGACTTCCAAAATATTGGTTCTGTTAGAATTCTCTCAATCATCAATGTTGTGGCATTATTCAGTTCTCCTTTATGCTTCATATTCTATTAATAGCTCTGTTAGGGACAGATATGTTCTCCAGTTTGTGTATATTGCATGTGCAAGAAAATGTATTAAAATTATTTGGAATAAATGCACATTTAATATAAAATTACTGGTTATTGGGCATGTTTCTGCTAGTTCATTCATTCTATTTTATTCTCTTTGATATTTGCACAATATCTCATAATATAAATATACAATATGAATTCATCTTCTAGATAATTCCCTAATTTGTCTTCTAAATATTTTATATAAATAACTGTCAATGGTAATAGGCTGATTTTTACTACTGAAGTTAGAAATATTTAGAGTGATCTTTGATAGTATGTCTAAATTTGCATTCCATTTTCAATTTAAGTATCTTACTTTGAATGAACATGATTTAATATTTATCATATATACATAAATATGTATAATACAAATTTGATATACTAATAAATATATGAAAATTGAATGTAAAAAAATTAGTTAAGAAATTTTCTATATTGGAAAATAAATATTTTTCAAAAGAAAAAAAAACAATTCAAGTTTGTGCCACTTGAACTTTAAACAGTGTAATTTTTTATTTATAATGCTTGATCAAATACCTATGCATATAAATTAGGTGCACCAGGAGAAAGAAATCTATATTAATATTATGCCAAAAATTAATATAGAAAAATTTCATGGACTTGTTATGACTGCTAATTATCTCCTTGCAAAGTATGGGGTTTCCTGTTTTTTAAAAAAATTCATCCAACTATGACCTTGATAGATATACTTTTCTCATAATTCATAACTAAGGATGGTGTCTTCAATTAATAGCAATTGATTAGTGACATAGGACATAGTAATCTCTAAAAAATATATAGAAATTTTATGTTTAAAGTGAAATAAATTGGTTACAACTTGCAACAACTTTAATCTTGTCTTGTATGATAGATCAGTAACATTTAAAAGGTCAGATAGAAATTATATACTTATTTCTACTCTGCAGAGAGCCCATTACTACCCTAAGTACCTTAACAACTTTTATGACCAATACAACATTACTGGTTATCCACTAAACGCAGCTATGCCAGGTTATTGGACACAGCTGGAGGCAATATGCCAGTTGTCGTGAAGCAATCAACTGCTCCCATATGCTGCTTCCAAAGGACGAATTCTATACAGAAATATCAGTGGTAAAGCATGAGGCAACTTAGCAGAGTCCAATAAATGATGTCTAAATGAGGGAGAAGTCATTTCTCCAAAGAAATACTTAGCCTCTAAGAATATTGAACAATTGACTTAACAATTCAAGAATGTTAATTTCACTATTATCCAAACATGATTATGTTTCATAATATACCTTCTGAAATTTGGGCTGAGTTTAAATATTTCTTGGTTTCCAGATAAAATTTCCATAATCAAATACTGATTTAAACTCTTAATGGGGATAATTTTTAATACTGTCTTTATGATTCTTCACATTTTAAATCAAATGTTAAAGAGGGAACTTAAATTATGGAACACACAGAAAATGTGATGAAAATAAAATTAAATTTTGGTAAATCATGTAATTCAGATTATTACAACTTCTTTAATGTAAAAATTTAATACCAAATTCAATTTGACTAAGGTTAAAGTTAATTCAGAGATTTAAATCAACAAAGATACTGAAAAGACATTCATTATTATTCTTAAAGGGGGAAAAAGAGAACCTTGGGATAGTAAGTTTTGAGAGACAATGTTTGCTAACCTATTCTCATATATGCCTTCATTCTTCCATATGTATGATAATGAAATGTGGCATGAGGCATAACATTGTGATATGAGTTGTGATCAAGCAAATTCCCTTAAACATCACTGTAGCATGTATGCTACAAATTAAAGCTAATTATGTCAAATGTGAAATAAATTATTAATTCTTCATCTATCATCCCCTACTCTGCTTTCCATTCAGAGAAAAAAAAAAAAACAACCACCAAAAAACAAACAGAAAACTTTCTTGGATGTTGATTACTCAAATTTCACATTCAGAGTAAAGAGATGAAATATAGGAAGAAAAACAGATTAGCAACAACATATGTCTGTTCTTGTGCTTCCCTCGGGAGGCACCCCTAAGCTCAGATCACCATCCACAGTCAGAGAAACACCTTTGCATTTCTACCCTGGTCTCATCTAAATCCAGTGGACTTGCTGTTGTGATTTTGCTCTTGCTTCTCAACCCTTATTCAGTTTGGCTTTCCAAGATTTCAAGTAACTATCATTACTGCCTCAGTTTCCTCTTATAATCAATGAAATTATGTTACTATTTCCCACAGGATTCTAACAATCTGAGTTGTGTGTAAGCATTGTTTCAAAGGTGACAAGAATATCTTCGTGGTGATTGAACAAAAGACTTGATAGTAATTTTGGGTTCTTTCTACTTTGCATAAAGCCAAAAAATATTACAGTGGCATTAGTTAAATATGTTGTGATGAACCGACATGATTCTGCAATCTGCATTTGGGGTAAAATTGGGAGTTCATAACCCACTTCAATCTAATGTATGAAATATGATATGTCAAGAGCTTTGTAATGTTGTGAACAACCAATAAAATTAAATAAATAAGTAAATAAATATGTTGTGATGAATTACAACGTTATTCATTAAAATTTTTAGAAAACATAGTTAATATTTCAGATTTTTAGTCAGTCCTTAACTCTATTACTATTATTCGCTTTTATCCACCAATGACAAACATTTGTGCTCTTCCTTAATTACTGTTCTCCCAGTTTTAGCAAGCTATTAAGGAGTGAACAGAAAAGAGGCCTGGAGCATTTCTCATCCTCATGTTTATTAAGACAAGACTGGGATCGCATGAGGGAAGAATCATATTTCCTATGCAAGCAGGTGGGTATGTGAGATTGTAAAAGGAGCGCTTCAATGAATGAGTCCCGGTGAGGAGGAGAAGATCATTATAACAGATGATGTGGGCAGACATCCCACTGACATTTAGTAGAGCTTAACACAGCCAGAAAGGAATAAAACCTAACAGTGGTCAAGGTGGGGAATAGGGACAAGTCATAATGAAACAAGTGCAGAACATATTGGGGTCATTTTCAGCTTCTTCTTTAGGTTAAAGCTGTACTGTAAAGAGTGCACATGCAAATATGTGCCAGTTATCTGAACAGTCAATGTCACTAGGGTGAATGTCCATCTTGACGAGGTTTTTTCCTTTATGATTTTAGTCGGTAAATTATAAATGTTTGCTTTCTAGCATGGATGGTTGTTGTTAAGGAAAAAGATTAAAATTTCTTAAAGTGGTTATTAGCCTGCTTAAAATATTTAAAATTAAAAACATACTCCAAGTTCAAGGAACTGAATTTTTAAAATCTTTCAGCAAAGGAATCAAGAAAAAGAATCAAGTCATAAATATGTGTGTATGCAGTAGAGATTTCAAAATGAAATAACCTCAAACTTTGATTACCACTTCTCAATGGTATGAGAATACACTATTTACAGGAAGTCAAAACATGAGACAGTGTTATAATGTTCTGGGATATACCCTGCTCAAGCTTTCTAAAATATTCTTGGTAAAAAATAAATTTAAAAGTTCAAGAATTATTTCTGCCTGCATGCATTTCAGTTTCATTCTGAGAATGTAAAACCCTTCAAGACAAGGGCCAAACTTCCTCTCCTAATCTTTCCATCTAGAAAAAGAGATTGGCCAAATAGATTCAGCATCTTAAAGTCCATAATTGCAGGGACTTGGCAGAATTTGATCACAGCAGGTTAATCTAAATTGAACTAGGATGGTTGCAAAGTATGTTTTCAGAAACCATATACAATCCCTCACTTTTACTGTAAAAACTTAGGTAATTATGATTTTTTCTAAGTCTCTGTCTTCATTTTTCAGGTAGCATTTTCATTGTTTATTGGTCTGCATCAAAGAACTTACAGAACAAAACTGGAAGAGTTTAATTTGCTTTTTAAAAAATACTTAATTTTTAGTTGTAGTTGGACACAATATCTTTATTTTATTTATTTATTTTTATGTGGTGCTGAGGATGAAACCTAGGACCTCGCACATGCTGGGTGAGCACTCTATCGCTGAGCCACAACCCCAGCCCTTTAATTTGCTTTTTCATAGTTATTTTCTATTTCCTGTGATCAAGTCTCAAAATGATTTTTAAAAGGAGAGAGGAAGAGAAAAGGAAAAGAAAGAATGAAAGTAAATAGCTGCTAATGAAGCTATATGAAAGAGATGGGCTAAAGGAGAACATGAATTCCATCTTGCTATGAATATGGTGCTAAAATGTACCTTAGCAGAGAGACACAGCTCTCCCATTTTAGATAAAACATGAAATTCTGAGAATTCAATAAGGTAGTGAAAGAACAATAGTAATAATTGCATATTTTAGCATCAGAAGCCATTAATAGTCTCAAAGTGGACAAAATAATAGTGTGGATTGTTTTATAACTTCAGACAGGTACATAAATATTATGATTTGATATTATAAAAACAACTGGGGAATGCCCATTAATTGACTTCGATATTTACTGTTTTCCTGCTATCTGCCCTTCTTTTGTCATTTTCATGATTATGACTGTATTCAAGTAGAAAATCATTGGACATCTGAGATATTATGACATAGATGAACACAATTTTATCAGATGAATTAGCACCTAATTGCTTATTCAAAGTGGGATTTGGTTACCTATATAACATTGTGTCTTATAGTAGCATGTAAAAGAAATAGAAGTAAAATATATTAGTGATAGTGTTGTGGGTAGTGAGATTCACAAGGTATCTAAACTCTCCCATGATTATAAGGATTATTAGCATTTTCATGCTATCAGGGTACTAATTTGTGTGTGTGTGTGTGTATGTGTGTGTGTGTGTGTGTGTGTGAAAGCAGCTATTCACAAAAAATAACATGTGATATATAGTTATTTCTGTATTATGTTCTTTTGCCTAAATTCTTACTGAAATTATCTGTTATCAAGGAATGACTTCATGTCACAAATACAGGAATAACTGGAGAGAGAGCAACTGGATAAGAGACAGTGCAAAAGAGAAAAAAAAAGGATATGAGGTAGTAGAAGACAGGTTAAAAAGAAGACAGGTTAAAGTAATGATGTGTTGATGGAAGCATTTGTACATTTCTAGATTGTACTTGCAATGCATTTAGAGCAGTACCCTCCTTTAATCACAAAAGAGACTTCATTCAATGTCTCAAGGGATAGAGATTTAGAGAAAGGTCTTATTTTCCTGTTCTCTTACATGAATGAGGCACCTGTTACAAAACAAAACAGAAAGGGTGTTTTAAAATGATAGGAAACTGAAAGATGAAGCTTTCAATAAATGATAGAATAGAGGTGGATCAAATACCCTAAATGGGAAGACTGGGAAATGGGCATCATTTTACAGTGGGAGAAAAAGTAAAATCACTTGCATAATTGGAAAACATTTTCCTTCGCCAAAATAATATTTTTTTCATTTAGGTTTTTAAAACATGCCAGGAAGTCAAAGAGGCCCTTTAAAATATTTGAGTTTTCCTTTGAAAGAGCCTTAACTACTATTTATCAAAATAATGTATTTCTTAGAGAAACACATCAGACATTATTTCCATAGGGCACCATTTTTTTTCTTTCTTTATTTGGTTGGTTTATGAATTCTAATGACACAGTGTTAAACATTTGATCCCAAAGAGCAAATAGAGATACTAGGTTCACTGTAAAAAAAAAAATAGTCATTTTTAAATGAAATACAGGAACCACTTGTAATTGATTAAATATGTTTAGAAAGTCTTGTATGTTTGCTTTCCACAATGAACTGCTGATAATTTTGACAAATTTGTATTTAAGATGTCCTAATTATTCTCTAAATGTCATTTACCTCTTTTATGCAAACATTGAAAACTTTTCCAATTTCTATAATGTTTGTTTCAAATTAAAGATAAAGTATAATCAATTTAATGGACTCTGCTGCACATTGTGTTCCATGCGTACCTATGTCCTTAATTTATTTGATATGATTAAGCAGGACTAAGGTAAGATCCAGAAGAACACAGTCTACTGAATTTATTATGGAACTTGGGCATGCCCCTTATCATTTCTGGACCAGTATCTTCTTAATCTACAAAAGAAGAAAAAGCTGGACTAGGTTATATCTAAAGTTTGTTTTTCTCTTTTAATTATTCTAACTCAGTGCTACTCAACATGTTGGTCTTTGATGAGGCCAGAAGCTTATCCTGCAGTGTAAACCTCTGAACAAACTGCCTCCTTCATCAAGAATGTCTTACAGGGAAGAGATGGTCAATTGAGTACCAAGCTGCTTCCTCACTGAGGACCTGTAGTGGTTCACACTGGTCTGAGCTGCACACTGCCCTAACTCATTCTTCTGCCAGTGTAAGGCTTATTTTCAAGCATACCCTGAAGTTTTTTGTTTTTTGTTTTTTTTTTTTTTTACAAAAATGTAAACATTAGTAGTCTTCTATCCTATATTTCAGAAAAGTGAAATGACTGTCTGGTTCTAGAATTATATCCTTCAAACATGCAGTTGGCTGCTCACTGAATAATGAAGAGACTACCCATTAAGCTTAGCCTGCCAGACAGGCTCAAATCAAAAGCCTGAAGAATTCACCATGGGTATTTTTTATTGTGACTATACTTCCACACCTAAAATTAAGATACTTGGTATGGCAGAAACGTGCATTTATGGATTATCAAATTGAAGTAAATTATTCAAATGGACATCATGATATCCACAGACAGGTTAAAATCATTGGGGGGAGATTACCTCCATATTTTATTAGGAATCCTAGAATATAAATGAAGAATAACTCATGGGATACATAAGCAACATATCTGAAATGTAAGTGTCCTAGAAAATTTAGAGGAATATATACATGTACTGTACACATAAGATTAATACAAAACAAACAAACACACACAAAAATAGGCATTTCCTATTTGTGGAACTTGAAGTGGAGTAAATCCATATATTCTTTCTTTTGAATAATCTCAAAATTATGTTTAAAGTTAAAAGAAAAAGCATACCATAATGGTTATATAACCATTCTGTTTCAGTTAGATATGGCAGAATATTCTAAATGTACACTTTAAATATTAAATATTTACACAAGAAGGGAAGGGGAAGAATGAGAGTTAAGATTTTCATAAGGGTGAAAATTATTATCTATATAAGTAGATGACACTTTTCTTTTTCAGGTGCTCAAGGTAACCATTTGATCAAAGTTAGCTGCTCACATAAATAATGTTGGAAATCTATGAAAATGTGTTTTAAAATTTGGATGCTTCAAACTATGAGGAAATTTACCCACAAATGTGTGTAAATGTTTTAACCACTGATTCATTTCACAAATTGTGACCTTAAGACAATGTGTTTCCCTTCACCCCTTCCAGCTACTTGCTTGTGGGATAATTTTTGCCTCTCTTGATATACACATATCCATATACCACATTTTTACATACATTACTTCGTTTTAAAACGTCTTTTAGTGCTTCTGAGTCTGACTGATGTAAGATGTTATTTTGAACATGCCAAAGCATCTAAGCGGCTCCAGCCTTTTCTTTTCAGCCCGCATTCCTTGATAAGTGGCAAAGCTTCCCACTTATCAGTCACTCAAAGTGACTGTAGCTGTCAGTTGTGTACAAAGCGCAATCAGTTTGGAAGCGGAGACACCAGCATTTTTCTTCTCAGCTTGAAGCAAACACGTTTTGACTGCTAGTCATTCAATTTTAAAGCATCCTCAATTAGGGGCGGATGAAGATATAAAGAAAACACATCCTAAACACCTCCACCAGGCAACAGAAAAATTTTATTGTTATCTCTTGATTTACCTTACGGCAGCCTCATCCCTCCTCTTTTTCTGGCCGCATGACATACGTGCTCATGACAACACACTCTCTATCTTGAAAAGACTGCAATAGTATATTATAGAAACACTCTGGGACACCTCTGGGGGAGCCTGTTTATGTTTTCTTTCTCATGCTCACTCTTTTACTCCTGAATCACTACAGATAAAATCAAATAACTTACTTTTAAAATTAAAATTCAATCTTTTAGACTCACTCTCTTTATGTGTGATCAACTTTTGGTTCAATGGAAACCTAAAATGCAATTGAATAATGAAAAGAGAGGAGAAAAAAGCTGGTCAGAGAAAAGAACTATAGTAGGGAGAAATTAAAATAATAAGGGTAAAGGAAATAACTAGTAGCTATGTCAGATGGCCCAGTAGCAGGTAAGAATGTAGGCATGGGCAAAGTCAGGAAAAGAAATACAGAAGTTGAAAGGGAATACAAAATGTAGTCAGAAATAAATGGTGGTTATAGAAGAAAAATCTTAAAAAAATATTTTTGGGCAATAAACAGGGAATTCAAAGGAAAGGTAAATTAATGAAACAAAGACAGAGATCAGAGTCTGTATGGGAGTGCACATGACTAAAATACACACACACACACACACACATACACACACACACACACACACATATATATATATATACACACATGTATCAATTAATATAAATCTGTGATTTATCATATGTGTATCATATCAAAAACTCTCTCACTAGTTTATCTTTTTGATTATTCATATAGGTATATAATGAATGTAGTTTACCTCTTTCAATTTCCTATTTAGGTATAACAAGCACATCAACCAAGGATTGGGGATGTGGCCTAGTGGTGGAGCACTCATACAGCATGCACAAGGCCCTGAGTTAGTCCCAGCACTGGAGAAAAACAAAAGTGTATCAACCAAAAAGTAATCTCTTTTTAAAGAGATACCTATATTTTATACACACAGCACTCATTCATGAAGATTTAGTTATATGCAATATTTACTTACATGGAACACATCATTTCCTTATTTATAAATATTTATTTTCTCCATCTATAAAAGAACAACCTCTCATCTTGTTTACTGTAGAAAGCAAAGTGAAATTACTTTAAAAAAATCCTGGTGTATTGGCCAATTTGTTAGGTTTAACTCAGTTTGATAAGAATAATTAGTCTTATTTTCTAGAGATTATCTGAATTAAATTGCTCATTACTATACTTGCAAGGAAACAGAAAAAAATGCACACATACACACACACACACACACACACACATTCACTCTTCGGTACTACTGACAATAAAATAATGTCATAACCTGCCTATTCTCATGTTCATGGGGATGACTGAAAATAGCCAAGTTCTTCATAAGCAATGAACTGGTCTTCATCAAAACTACAGCACAAAATGATCACACTGAATGCTGTGATATGTATGTCAAGCCAAAAAGTTATTGGGATAGAATGACAATTCAAAGGTGGTATAAATTATATAATTAAAAAATTCATGGCCCACAAATGTTATCTAAGATTACTAATTTGAAAGTTTATAGATGGAATAAAGGGAAAAATCACTACTAGAACTACTCATCTTTAAGCTAGGAGATTTACATACCTTCAACAGGTTGATAGGGTTGTAAATAACATACAATGAGTCACTTATCTACTTTTTTGATGTTTATCATACATCTATATTATTTCAATCTCTTGAGAAATGTGAAATTACCATCTTCCTTATTATATTGCATACTACATATTCAGTAATGGTGTCTCACTTCATTTAATAATTATGTTTTCGGTTTTTAGATGCCAGGACCTATTATGGATACATGGCTATAGCATTGAGCATGACTGATGAAATCTTTGACCCCTCAGAAATTACTGATGGATGGCTAGGGTGTGTTGTAGTGGTGATCAGGGTAAAATGAAAAGCAAATAAATATACTTGTTTACTTGGTAGGGAAGATGAAAGGCAGACTGGGGTAATTGATTGAGCAGACAGCAAGTACTAGTTTGGATTAGGTTTTCAGAGATGACCTCCCTGAAAGAATGGCATTTGAAGAGACCTGAATTAAGTGAGGCTCTGAATTATAGAATGAATCAATAAAAGAGCATTATGGACCTTGAGAATAATAAATGCAAATACCCTGATACTAGAATATCCTTAGCATGCTCCTGGACACCAAGGACAGGTATGTAGGGTGGAGGGAATGAAGGATTGCTGGAGAGATGGAAGTGGCCCAATCAAATGAAGCCTGATAGCCTGGGGAAAAGATTGTGAATTTATTTTCAAAGAAAATTATTTTGAGCTTGTTTACAGAACCAGCAGATTTAAAAGAGCACTCTAGGAGCTATGTGAAACATCTTATCAGAAGGTCAAAGGAAGAGGCAGGTGACAGATGGCTAAGAACTTACTGCAGTAGTCTAAGTGAGAAATAATGGTGACTTTGGCTAGACTGTCAGTGGGAGAAGTTGGTCAACAGATTTTGACGATAAAACCAATGATGATGGATTATTTGCGAGGTGTGAGAGACTAAAAGGATTCAAGGATGGCCCTAAGTTATGGGTCATGGCATATCGCAAGTGGTACAATATTCAAAGATAAGCAAATTAAGAAAGAATGAGTTTGAAGAGTTTAATTGAAGGATATATTTTGGAAATGTAAATTTGAGATGCCTATTAGGTATCAATTTAAATAGAATTGGTGGGCACTTGGATATTTTATTCAGAAGTCCAGGAGATAGGTCTAAGGTCCAGAGACCAATGTTGATGCATTACCTTTAGAATGGCATGCAAAGCAATTCACAAATGTGACTGTGTAGGAAGTAACATCAATAAAGATGTCAGATGATGAAGCAATGTAGCCTTTTACGGATAGGACAGGAGAACATACAAAACAAGAGAATGGGGAATAGGAAGTTAAAAAGAGGAAGGGACAGAATCCTTGATCATAATGTTATATGTAATGGGAACTATCTTATAAACTTGAAAAAAATAAAGTTTTTATTTTCTAAAAAAAAAAAAAAAAGAAAGCAAATTGTGTGAGTGTGTGTGTGTGTGTGCGTGTGTTTGTGTGTGTATGGGGGGTGAGGTGGCCAAATGAATAGTGCCCCAAGAATGTAAGAGGGATTGACTTTCTCAAATGTTTCTGTGAGTTCACTGCAGAAGCTATCTCAGCATTTCCTTTTGCTTCTCCTTTAAAGGAAAACTACAGATAATCCTATGTCATATGGTATCCTTATTCCCTATTTATCTTTTGTTTCCCATTTTATTCACCTGTTTGCCCTTCTTGTTGGAAGAAAAATAGAACAAAATAATAACCATGTGCATATACACACATACATGCAAGCAAAAAGTAAATTAGTTTCTTATTGTCATTTTATTTATAGCTGAGTTTAAATTTACCAGGAGAAGCTCAAAAGTGAATTTAAGACTCTCTAGCTAACAGCAGCAAAATTTCCATGTGTTAGGGATGCTTGGAATGTGTGGCAGAACTGTGCTCTCCACAGAACATTTTATATTAACATTATATCAATTTCATGGGCATTTAATTTTATACCTAAATTTTAATTCTCTTTAAATATAGGAGATAGAAATTGTTTATAAAGATTTTGTGAGTACTCCCCTATATCATATTTGTTTTATTACTCCAACATGTGAATTAAGGTGATATAAACAGTGGTTCACTTTAGGCCAACACTGACTTCTGGTCCAAATTCTCCAAATATTTCTGTTGTTATTGACTTGCTTTGTTTTGCATTGGTTCCTAGAATTTGATAAGTATTTTCCCAGGGTCTTATCTAAGCACTAGGACCCTAGAGTTTGTTACCTGATAGATCATGAGCTACAGAGCCTCAGTGAAAAACAGTGTTCAACTTTGTCCACAGGTAATTTTGTTTGGGAACAGGTTGGAAAGTCATGGTAAAACTGCCATCAGCCTGCTTTCTGGCCAGTCTCAGAGATTCTGGAATAAAATCTTAAAACTGTGAAAAAACTTAAAAATTGAGAAAAAGAAGCTGTTTCAGACTCATGGCCAATTTGGGTAAAACATTCCCCCGTGCTAAAGTCCACTGGTTCTTTGGCTCTATGATTTCAGTTCACATTCAGACTTCTCTTCCCTAGAGCATGGCAGTAACTAAAGACTAGACAATTATCTGAATATATTAAATGAACCCAGGATTCACTTCAGAAATGATACTGAAAAGAATGAACAAAGAAGAAACCCAGAAAATGGAATAGGAGTGGTATAACAACAACAACAACAAAAAAGCAACAAGGAAGTCTGAAGTTTTGCATTAATATGAAGAAGAAGGGGGTGGGGAGAAAGAGCTGCCCTTCCTGAAATCAAATTTTTAAGTGTTTTTCATGAGGAGCCCAATTCAGGATGAATTGTAAAAGCAGGACTACAACTTTCAAACACTGATCGCAGCATCTCTTCAACACAGTCATTAACTTAAGAGCAACATCAGCTCTGTTATTTTAATAAAGTCTCAGTAATGGTGTTCAAATGTTTAAAAATCAAAATTATATAATTCTATATATAATTCTATATAGATATTAACTATTATTGTTTGATAAATTCATCAGAAAACCAGAGGCCAAAGGGGATCTAGAGAGGTGATCTATTCTTAAAATCTGGAGAAATTTGAGGAGATAATAAGATCAACATCATGATGGAGAAAAATGATAAAGATTAAAGAAAAAACAATTGAAAACCCTACAAAATCGAAAAAGTGCATAGAAAGAAACATGGAGTACACTATTAAAGTATCCAGAAAACAAACAAAAACCGTTTTTATTCAAATGTAAAGTACTGGTATTCAACTTTCAGAAGTAACAAACAAGTAAAATAAACATATGTATATTCAGAGTAAACATACAGAGGAAAAATTAGCAATTTTTATTTTATTTTATTTTATTCATATTATTTATTTGCTTATCTGTTTAGTGATACTAGGGTTTGAACCTGGGGGTCCTCTACCACTGAGCTACATTCCCAAGTTCTTTAAAACAGTTTTGTTTTGTTTTGTTTTTGTTTTTTGATACAGAGCCTCTCTAAGTTCCTGAGTCTGGCCTTGAACTTGTGGTCCTCCTGCCTCAGTTTCCTGGATCACTGGACTTACAGGCATTCACTACCATGTCCAGCTCAGAAATGTGCAGCTGAAATAGGATGCTCATCTGATAAGACAAATATCAAGAGACACTATACTTGCTTGAATAAGAAGTGTAAGTAAACTAAAGTTTAAAAGTTTATGCTAGAAGAACTTAACTATATACAATTATTTCATGAGAAATAGGGAAGGGAATTAAAGAGGATATCAGAGTTGCTATCACTGACTTAAATAAATATTTATATTCTAGATTACTAATATTTAAAGTTGATAAGTCAGAAGTATTACTATAATTTTATTTTTTAGTATATAGAACTAAATACTAGAAGACCAATTAAAAATGAAACAATTTTAAAGTGACTCGGGAGTGTAAGAATTGGATATAGTATAGAGGAATGGGCTCAGGAGGTTTGTTCCCATTACTTTCCTGAACTCATGTAGCATATGTTAATATCAGTAAAAACTAAACTATAGATGCACATTGATCTATCTGTACCTCTGTATATAGAGTCAGGTTTGCCTGGACAGAGAAATAATACAAATGACTGGAATCAATTACAGGTAATCACCAGGAGTCCTGTTAAAAAAGAATAAAAACTTTAGGAGTTCAGGGTGTCCCTTCTGAGTAAAAGGACAGACCTGCAGTCATTTAGCTATTCTTACTGCTCCTCCAAGAAAGGCTACTGGTTTTCTCAAGTGGAAGTTGCAATTCCAGAACATATAAGAAAAAAGGAAAAGTTGTCCTCAAAGCTCTTTCTATCTCCACATTTCCTCATCTAATCATCTCTCTGAATGCCAAGAAATTATATGTTGTCCAGTTCTGGTATATTTTACACTTCCTACAATAAAACATGAGCCAGAGCTCAAGGAGTTAATGCATTTCCTTCTCAGGCTAAAACCTAACCTTAATTGCATGGTATTTATTCTTGGCATTTCCAGTCTCCCAAAGAGACAAGGTTACATTGTAGTCTCTTTGTGCTCATGTGTGTTTGTGGGGTCTTGTTGAGGGGGGGTAAAATGCTTCCAACTTACCACACTCAGAGAAAGAAATCATAAATCAGCAGGTCAGTCAGGTACTGTTATTTCACCTTTAACGTTATTATGTTTTCAATACAATATTTCAATGGATTTCTTTCTGCATAATAATTTATCAAGAATTACTAAAACTCTAATGATCTCAGAGAACTCTGGCTCCAATAAAATGAAACCTTTATCACAAATTGGTTGAGCCCATGACTGCAACTTAATCATTCAATTGTATATAAGTCATGTTGTATTTTTATGTTGTAGGAATAAGTTCCCAGGGAAAGAAAACTCATTTTAAAACTTTGGGCCATTAAGCTTTCAATGGTAGAAAACTGGTGAAATAAAATTGAACTGGGCCAAACCTCAGAACACTTGGAATCCAGCCACTGTTCCACAAGTAACAGTTGATGTGACACTGGGAAAATCTTCTGGCCTTTTAGTTTACAAATGTAAAAATGAGATATAGGTCTAAATAAAGTTTTTTTTTTTTTAAAAAAAACTCTTTATAAAGTCATAAGAATTTGAAACTCTAAAGAGATTTCAGTGACTACCATCAAGTAGATTTTATATGTGTGTGTGTGTTCCTAGAAATTCTTTTCTGACTTAGGCCAAAAATTTCAGCATCATGGTCTTACTACATATCAGGCATGATCCCACTTAGTCTAGAGTAACCATACATGTTTTAGGTATTATATTCTCATTTTAAGAATGATAATAATGGAACTCAGAGCAAGGAAGCAATTTTTCCCAAATCACACAGCAGATAAGGTATAAAGATACAAAGCCTGGAATTGGGTATATTTAATTCCAGGACACCGCTCTCAGTCTTTTAAAAAACAAAACAAAACAGCAACAAAACTAATGCAACTGAAATTGTATTTCATTAAGTTACATATAACACTATCACACCTAAAGAAAGAAGTTCTTTCCTATAACATACTATGGAATGCCCACTGCCCAACCAAAGACATAAGAGAGCAAACAGAAAAAATTGTCCTACACTTACTCCAGATGGAATCAGTGACCCAGCTCTGACTAATCCTGCTCAGGCTTACCTGGTGAACCAGGAAAAATAAAGGGGTTATTAATACCAATTCTTTTGCTCCATGAGAACATAATGAACAATAGTTAGAAACATTTGTCAGAGGAGAAACACAATAAATTTTTGGAAATCTCTCATGAAGTTTCAAACCGTGACCTCTCAGTATGGGAATTGTGATAAATGTGCAGTTAAAAAGAAAAACAATATCTTTAAGTTGTCCTTTAAAATATCTTAAGTGGATTTCTCAGGAGAGCATATTGTTGGATTAACCCTACTAGCTGAGGACAATAACCTAAAATTCTATTAAGTGCTATTGAAAAAGGCTAAGAAACTTATAGTTAGGATATGGTTCTTATACTCAGGTTGGAGCTATAGAAATCCCGTCTCATCAGAAGCTTCAAGAATCAAAGGAAGTTAGGTCTCCAAGAACACTCAATTTATTGTTGTAATGGAAGCTGAGTAGAGGTCACTCATTTACTTACTTTATAAAAGGTTTTTGTGACACAGAATCAGGTCAAGATGAGCCATTATGCTTGCTTGGTTCATTATTTGAAACATAAACCATCTAAGTATCAATATTAGAAAACAGTTTGAGCCAATGTAAAAAGGGAATGAAGAAACAAAATTACTAAAAGATAGGTGCTTTAGACTATTCCACATACAAAGAAAAAAAAAAGAAAAGATTTCCGTCAAATAACAAAAACAAAGCAAAACAAACTGGAAGAGACATTATTCTGATATATTTACAAATTTTATCTCATTTATTAATGTGCATTAAAAGTTAACTAGATATAGCAAAGGCAAGACAAAACTGTTCTTAGAAGGTTAATAAATGAAAATATTGGAGATATTGCTGAGTAGTACAAAAAAAGACTGAAAATGCTTGGTGTTCTAAAAGTCATAGAAATGGACATGGTGTTTAAGGATAACAGATCATGCTTCTAATATTAAACATGATTTTATTTGTAGAGTAAACTTATTTGTGACATTGCAAAAAAAACCCAGAAAACTTTAATTCTTCTTTTAATCCTAATAAACAAACCTGGCAGAAGATAGTAACCCTACAATGTTTTAAAAGGAGGAACTGGAGATTTAATTTTCAGCCCAATTCGAATTATGCAATTTTAAAGCGGAAGTTGTTTTTTAAGAAAATAATCACAGTTCATAAAGAACTGATCTTAAGCAATTAAATAAAACTGGCTTATGTCAGATTCTTATAATATTTTTTCTTTAAATATATAACTATAGAATAAAATTTACCATCACTCTTTTCATCAAGGGATGGGAAGATAGAAGTAATAGGCTAAGAAAATTTTTAAATAAACTAGTGTATTAGACTATATGAATATTATAGAGACAAATATGAAAAATTTTGCATATGACATATTTTTCATAGAATAAAGATATCTAAAACAACCTCTCTTTTACAGATCTCATGAAAGGAATGAAGAAAATGTTATGGGAATATAATCTTTCCAACATTATTTAACATGTCCATCAAGTGAAATTGGCCTGTTCCTTTAAGAAATCAATCTAACCCATTTAGCAGATCACCTTTATTAATAACTGGACACAGTTAATGTCTTTGAATTTATAATTGAAAAAAAAATCAGAGCCAGTTAAATTAAAGACCATAAAACACTCTAGTTTTCTGTTTCATCAATGAAGAAACTGGAATTCATTGTTTTCTAAGGTCTAGAACAAGAACAATTGTTTAAAACAGTGAAGAAAATGTGATCAAGATGAATAATGTAAGTTGGTATGCCTATTTCTACAAGGTAACAGGCTTTACAAAGAAAAAAAAAGAAGTAGTTCAAAATACCAGATAAGTATTTATAATTATTTTCAAATATCAAATAAAATTTAGTCTCTAGCAAATCTTACTGAGCACTTGATTGCATATCCATTTTTTTCCTCAAGAATTTTACAACAATATTTGTTTCAAGTGTGATTCATCAAAAGTAGCGAACTCTACATTTACCCTTTTCCTCCTTGTCTTAGGCTACCAAGGAAAAGGAGGAAGAGGGAGAAAAGGTGAAAAGAGAAGACGTTCTAAAGAGCTATGTGTAAGGATTTACATGGGGAGAGAATGACTGTTCTAGTTTCAGTTTTCTGTTTCTGTATATGCTGGGACACCCGTTCTTCCCATCATTGTTGCAACAACCTGTTAGCAAACTAAATAATTCAAATGGACTGTGATTTTTATAACTGTGAAGTGTTTCTAAGGCTTCCCCAAAATTAACAATTTACAAAATATATTTTAGAACTATGCTTTTAGTTGATGAATACACTAGAAGCTGTGAAAATTAATTCCTTTCAGATTGGCAGTCTAGCTCAGAATTTACTATTGATTGCCTGAAATATTCCCTATTTCTTATACCATTTTTTAAACAATAACAACTTCGGTTTTGACTCTGCTGGTTTCACTTATCTGTGCTATCCTTAGAAAGAGGATATATATACACATATATGATACCTCAAGATCAATCTCTCTTTTTCTTTTTTCTTTTCTGCAGTAGGGGGAATTGAACCCAGGTGTACTTTACCTCTGAGTTACACCTCCAGTTTTTTTTTAATTTTTATTTAATTTAAAGATTGAAACAGGATGTCCCTAAGTTGCTGAGGCTGGCCTCTTTCCATCCTCTGGCCCTATCAGCCTCCTAAGTAACTGGAATTATAGGCGTTTTCCACTGTACCCAGTGATACCTCAATATCTCTTAAATTTTCCCCCCCGAATTACTCTCAATGTCATGTTATTTCCTTTAGGAATTTTATTTTTCACTCTGTCAATTGGTGGAGGTCAGCAGCTTAACATTTTGGCCAAATAGAAATTCTAAGCTTTTAAAATTTTTATACCTGGTAAAATTTGAATAAACAGAAAATTTTGTAACAATCCTGCCTACTAGTAATTAGATATGTGATCTTAGGCAAGTCATTGAACTTGGCTTTAACTCTCTGGAATATATTTTCTGTCATCACATCATTTCTAGTACAGGAAATGTCAAGGTATTTTCATTTCAAAATTGCTTATTGTTCTGGAGCAAGAAGACTATCCACTTCAACATTCTGACACTATAACAGATTTAAAATCTACACTACGAATGTAGTGGTCATAATTGTGGATCATTTCTCCAAAAAACACTTTAAATGTTGACTAATATAAATGGTCAAAACACAATATTTCTTGAGTCTTGAACTACTTATAGGTTTAGATGTATTTTTGCACTTGTGTTTAAAAGACTTAGTCTCACAGAAATGACAAAATTTTAAAATATTAGTAACTTTTTCAAATTGCACTCAAACTAGGTGACTTGCCATATTGCTGCACATGGAATTATATCTTATTTGTAATTAAAGCATGCCATAATTTTAATATCTTTTTTTATAATTTATTCTTTTTAAATACACATGGCAGTAGAGTATATTTCAACATATTATGCATACATGGAATATAACTTATTCTAATTAGGATCAATTCTTGTTTTGTATGTGAATGTGGAGTTTCACTGGTGGTATATTAATATATGAACATAGGAGGGTTATTTCTGACTCATTCTACTATCTTTCCTATTCCTATCTTTCCTCCCTTCCCTTCATTCCCCTTTGTCTAAAATTTAAAACATTTTAAATGCAGATAACTTGGTGCCATCAGCCAAAAAAAATAGGCATAGTCAGTGTGCTTTGAACAATAGGAAGTCCAAAGAAGAGTTTTAAACCACAGAGTTCAATAACTGTGCTCCAGACATGAATAGATAAAAGCATGTCAGAAATGTGTTGCTTATAATAACAATTATGGAAGACAAAGACCCCTGGCTGGAACATCTTACCCATGTTCTACTGTTCCACTGAAGTTTTCATTGGCTCATTAAAATTCCAGGTAACAAGGAAAAACACACACTGATTTGTCTATGTAGCTGAGGGTAAAGAAACTGCATGCATCTGACCCAATTAGATAAGTTTGTTAGGGAGAGGTTTTGTTGCCAAAAACTTAAAAACATGGCTAATACATGAATAAAATAATTTTGAAATGTCTGCTTCTGTCTTCTATGATATTTACAGGTAATAAAATGCTATATTCTCAGGGAATAATTTCAAAAGAATGATGAATTTCTACACAAATGGGGAACATTTCAACTACAGTTGCTTCGAGATACAGGATGTGACATAACATTGGAGTCATAGCTCCATGAATTATGAGACCTTGACAGTCACCGCAAGTAGGTGCTGAGTACTCACTATGTGCTGTGGCACTATGACAAGTCTCTTTATCTGTGATGTGACTTAATATTCATCAAATCTCTTTGAAGTAAGTAATTTTCAAAAAGGGAAACAAATTCTGTCAAAGTTCATGCTAGCAACAAAGAGTGAAAGCAGGACATACCTGGCAACTTATTTTTCCTTTCATTACTAATACAGTTGCTTCTTTCCTTCTTTATTGATGTGCCTAATCACTGTGCACTTCCATACACGGAAAACATAGAGGACCATAGAGTCTTCAGACTTGGTTTCCTCAGGCAATACCATGGGTAAGGGCTGACATGAAGACCAAATCATCACCTTCCCTGTGTTCCACTCTGATAATGACACATAGCTCTTGAACAAACATTTAGTAAAAAAACTCTCTGGCACTCTTTCTCTGATAACCTTTGGTACCTTTCTGCTTCAGTTACCTGCACCTACCCCATTAAGAATACTTACATTTTAAATACTAAAGCATAGAAGAACCAAAAAAAATAACTTTAAAGAGAGACAAAATAAAATAAAGCATGGAGGAAATGAAATATTTCTCCCCAATAATTTGTTCTCAGGATAAGATGAAAATCACTAGCAGACTGCTCAGACAGAAGCTCCCTGATACACTAGGGCCTGGGACAGTCATCATTTACAAGATGTGTATGGCACATGAGGCAACATGTCATGAATTAGGCTGAAAGTAAATTTTAGACTGGAAGTCATTCGAGTTAGGTCACATAAGAAACAAAAATATGTTGTTTTTTTTTTAATTGAAAGTGTATTGAAATTCTGATTTCTGACCTGGATCTGTTGCTGAAGCAAATTGATTTTGTGTTGTTGCTGCAGGAGTTGCTGCTGTTGTCTTGCAATCTGTGGAGAAACAGCACATGAAAAATTTAAAAATACACTGAAGTGACTGGGAGGAGGGGATCACCTATGTTTTGTTTCTCAGAGTTTTATTTTGACACTGGTCAAGATGCTGAAGACAGATGTGTCCTGCCCCGAAATTATGGTCAAATCATCCTTAAGTAGGATCCAATAAGCATTTAGTCTCTAGAACCAGATATGCTTCTTTTGGCCTAAAATAAATGAAACCCAAGATATTTCAACAGTGATCTATCCCAGTAAGAAGCAGTAGGGATTCAAAGTCTCTCTTCCTGATTATATATTAAGAAGACACTGTTCTGACCTTTCAGCCCTTTTCTACAAAAGAAAGAGCATTGCATAAATGGGGTTGTTGTGACCAAGGGGTTCAGAGAAGCATACATTATAAAGAGACTAGATACAGTGATGTTTTGGATAACTTTTTTTGTTGTTTTGTGATAAACACTGTTCTCATTTTGACTTTCCACAAACATCTAAAAGCCATCTCTCCAGAACATCCCATTCTAGGGATATCTGTACCCATTTCTCTACCAAAATGAGGTCACCAATCACTTCTATTCAATTCTGAAATGTATTTTAATGATCACTTTTTAATGTTTCATCAGAATCTGACCCTCAAACACCTTTTATCGATCTTGAACTCTCTTCTGTGTTTTTTATGTCATAACACTTTCCTTGTATTTTTGCTACCTCTCCGTCTAGCAGCGGGATGCTGTGATCCTCTAAGGCTCAATTGTAGACACTGTTCTTTACCCTTTGTATGTACTTTCATATAGATGCCAAGTGCTTTGAAATCTGTTTCTCTTGTCTACACCTTTGTTTTAAGCATTAGACCTATCTACCCAGAGTCATACTCAAAGGTACTTTATGGTCAACAGATCCAAAACTAAAGTCAAGATTCGGTCCCCTGTGGTGTGGTCATTTTAAGTGTTTCCTATCCCATGGAAGAGCAAGAGTACTCCCCTGTTACCCACAGTTTTAACAACCTCTGCACTTACTTAATACAGTGCCCCATCCTATGACTCCAAATTCATACTTTCTGTCTCCTGGGGAGAACTCCATACATTCAGTGAGGTTAAGGAATACGCACAATTTGCTCGCTATTTGCACAGAGCCTGGTATAAAAGGGATACTGAATGAATATTTAATGAGAACACAAGAACTAATAGGTGAGGAGAAAATTTTAAATAATTTATTACATGATATGGAGTAGAAAGCCATCTTATGAGAATGCAACTTCTGGCCTCATGAAACCTACCACTCTTCTATAAATGAGCTCCAGATCTCATTTTCACCAAAAATAAGTGATTCTCAGCACCATGATTTATCGTTTTTATTACAAAAAAAAATCTGTGAAACTCTGTGGTGGAAAATTAAAATTCAGGAGAACACTGATACATCACTGTGAGTAAAAGAAAAAAAACTCATGTGATGGAAATGGTTCTGCATGGCCACATTATGACTTTGATTTCCTTTGTGGACTTTGGTAAAATTATGATGTTTTTATTATTTTCATTTTATCATTGGAATATGGTATAAAAAAAAGACCACTTCTGTTTTTTTTTTTTTGAAAAAATGTAGAAAATGATAAAAACTAAATGTCACTCATTTCCTTCAGTCTAGTTCTTCTCTTCCACATATAAGCACTTGAATTGATATTTAAATCCTTTTAACAATGTGTTGAGAACACCTAATGAACCAAGTCACACCTTCATGATCCTCCTGTGCTGAGCCACTGAGCCCTCTTCTTGGATTGCTGTGACATCTATTTGTTCTTTGTCGTTTTGTCATCAGTCCCTACAGTAGATTACACAAATCAGCACCCAGAGAGATCTTCTTATGATATAAGTTGTGTTGTGTTTTTCCTCTTTCAAAACCTTTGTGCTCGCTGAGAGCACAAGCTGGATACTATCTAATGCCAGCAAACCCATATGATTCCTGCTACCTCTCTGGTTTCGTCTCCTTTTCTCCCTGTCACTTCCTCACCATACTTCTCTCCTGTCTCTTGAATACATCAAGGATGCTGTTGCCTCTCAAGGCAAGTGCCAACCCCCGGGTCTTTGCACTTGCCTTTCCTCTTTAATCTGGAACACACTGGCTCAATGGCCATGTGGCTCACTCCCTTTCTTCCTATTAGACTGCTCAAATGATACCTGGTCGATGAGCTCTTCCCTCTGTACTTTAAGAGAGCCTATCTCTGTACCTGATGCTCTCATCCCAATTACCTACTTTATTTTTCACCCTATTACATAGTCATACATACTATAATTTAGTGGTTTATTTATTGTTTGGCTGTCTGAACTAAGAGCTCAATATGTGAGGGATTTTGGTCTGCTTTACTCCCTTCAGTATTTCCAGTAATTAGAACAGAACCTAGCACTAAATTTGTGTTTAATAGATATTCATGGAATAGAGGAATGCAGACAGGAGCTCAGCATCTGGTGGGAAGGTTGATGGCGGAGTGGGCCCATTTATCTGTGTAAGGTACAGAGACCTGGCACATCCTGCCCTGAATAGGGAATCCTGGGAGGGAAATTTTCGAGAGAGGCAAGCCTGACCTGGATCTTCAAAGTATTAATGTCCTTCTTGACAAGATCTGAAACTGCAGAATGGTGACTGTACTAGCCAGCTCTGTACAGTAAAGGAGATTGGGAGAGCACAATGGGTTCTAGAAACTGGACCTGTAGCTCTCCTGAGGGACTACCTCTCAGGCAGTAGAGGCAGCATTGCCAAGCATCTCTCCAACACTGGAAAGAAATTCTGGAAGGGGCTTCAGGTTTCTAAAGTTCCAAGGAAAATGGTCAGAGTTCTTCAGAAAGTAAAACATTCTAGAATCTCCATATGATATTCATGGATGGGTCAGAGTGTGAAATAAAAAGACTTCCTCTCTATTTGTGAATGCTTCAACTTTTCAGAAAGGTGTTCCCTGGAAACCCCCAAAGTAAGTAGATATTCTCTACAAAAAAAAAAAAAAAAAAAATCTGAACCACAGTTTTCAGAGGCTCCTAGGATTCTCCAGAATTCAGGTGAGTGAAGACATTAAAAGCTAAGGATAGGAAAGGTAGCAGAATACAACAGTTACTAATAGGGCATTATGTAAAAATGTGGATGTGTAACCGATGTGATTCTGCAATCTGTATATGGGGTAAAATTGGGAATTCATAACCAACTTGAATCTAATGTATGAAACATGATATGTCAAGAGCTTTGTAATGTTTTGAACAACCAATAAAAAAAAAAGCTAAGGATAGGAAATATGTTGTTTTCTATAGGGTGACAGGCAAGCATTCTGAACTCGTTTATTGCAGAGCTAAGCAAGAAGAATATGGGCCATATTTAGTAACTTGCCAACAAATCTTTAAAAAAAGTGATGAGACATTTCATTCAAAATAAAAATATCATCTCTTTAGCAGAAATGAACCATCAAGAAGAGGAAAATGAAAAAAAAAAAACAGGGGATGGTAGTGTCTTCAAACTATTCAAAAGAAGTAATCTGAGTATTTCTTTACCTCTTTCAACTCTGCTAGTTTACTCTTTGGAAGCTGTTTTGAAGATTTTGCAAAGATGTGTAAACATACAAATACCCTTGGTTAAATAGTGGCTGTTCTCCACTTGGGACATTGAGTGAACTGTGCCCAGGACATAGAACAAAGGGCTATAGCCATGGAAAAGTGGCACCATCCTTGTATGTAAACTGACCCTATGACACCCTCTATGTTGCTTTCTCTTTTAATTCTTGCTACATATTTGTCAAATTTTACTGTCTGATTTCTGCTGAAACACTATAGAAACTGCATTCTTAAAGGCAAATGGTGAGAATCTAAACAGTAAAGCTAGTAGCTTCTAATCAATCTTAGAATGATAATTTTTTGTAGCCTATTACCTCTTAAAAATCTCTGTTTTCTTTGGTTCTCCTGGTTCACAATACTGCACTCATAGCCCTCCTCCTGTATGTGACTGCTTCTGGGTGTGTTCAATTTCCTATCTGATAGCTACATGCCAGTGCTTCCCAGGAGGACATACCCTGAGTTCCTGTTTCTCATGATATCAATACTGTATTTCAGGGCCTATTAACCTGTGACTCCTCTGCATGAGACTCTCTGGCCCCAGGTACCAACATGTTGAGATCTGACTCAATTCCCACAGCTCCAGAAAGACATACCCAACCACCCAATCTAAGAAGTACTGCCTTGTCACATCAACCAATATTTATCACATTACTCTTCTTATATATCTCTGAGTTACTTTTCCTTGTCTAATACTGTTTTATTTATCTGTCCCTTTGTTAACTGTCTTTCCACTAGGTTTCAGGAGCATTGTCTCTGTGGCTAATTGAGATACAACCTGAGCGATCAGCCCAGTGCTCAGCATATAAGAAGCACTGAATTACTACTTGTTGAATAAGTGAATGGATCTTATGTACTACCGTAGTGTAAACTACAGTCTCCAGGTAGATAATCTAAGAAACTTAGATCAGCCCTTTTCTTCTACACTACTGATTGAATTTTCTAGCTGCCTTTCACATATCTCTAACTGCACAACCTGTTATAAGCTTTAGTTCAGCATAATAAACCATTTTCACGTCTATATCTGCCTTCTGCCTGACCTTCCATATTGGTGGTATTCACATTCTCACTCTCCTTCTAGTCAGGCTCATCACTCTTCCTCTCCCTTTTGCCCACTCAAAAAATTCTACTGACCATAACTCTCCCACCTGTTCATTCCTGTCTCCTCTGTCTCTGTTAATTACCTTCTTAGTTTAGATTCGCATACATTATTATTTGAACTACTAGAATAGCTTCATCACTGAAAATTCTGTCCCCTAATTGTAATCCACTTCACTTTATTGAATCCTACCTATTACTCAGAGCATATTTAGAAGGTCATCTTTCTAATAAATGTTTTTCAAAATGTTTCTGTCTGGAAAAATTTCCTTGACTCTTCATGGTTTTTGGTACTTATGTCATGACCCATCAGCATTTATCTTGTTTATAAGTAGGGTATCCTTTACCCTAAATGCTTAAAACCAGAAGTGTTTTAGATTTCCAGTGGTTGGGGGGTTTGGAATAGTCACATATACATAATGCAAAGTCTTGGGTTGGAGACCCAAGTCAAAACATGAAATTCATTTGTGTTTCTTACACATCTTAAATACCTAGTCCAAAGGTAATTTTATACAATATGTGAAATATGGCTGTGTTTTGACTGCAACCTGGAATCATGTGGAATTTTCCACATATGGCATCATGTCAGCACTGAAAAGTTTTGAATTTTAGAAAATTTCAGATTTTAAGATTTCTGATTATAGATACTCAACCTGTGCTTCTGTTTCTACCAACGTAGTTAATAAGCTTCTTAAAATCTGTGTGTGTGTGTGTGTGTGTGTGTGTGTTTGTTTGTTTGTTTTGCCTTTTTATTTACCTAGATGGGGATGGACGGAAGGGCTCTTATTCACCTTTGTATGCCTCAAATAGTGATTGAAAAAAATCAAGCAAAACAATGTCTAAGGAACCCGACAGTACCTTTGGATCTTACTCACCTGCTCTTGTTGCTGCTTAGCCAGCTCCATTTGCTGGCGCTGTTTCTCAATCTGAGATGCAGCCAGTTTCTTCTGCTCATCGTGGGCAGCCAACAGCTGCTCTCTCAGACTTGTCAGCTGATTGATCATACCCATGAGCTGCCTCTCTTTCTCAGCTAGGCTTTCTGGAGTCCCTGAAAATAACATGGTAACAAAACACACAAGAGTAATGAGAAGAGTGATCTTTCAATGACAATGGCGGTCGTATAAGGAACTAATTGAAGTATAAGGTTCGATCCTCATCTATATGAAAACATATGCTTACCTTTTTTTTTTAGATTTTCCCTCAGTCATTAAACGTGATGGCTATTTCCCCTTTACTTAACATTAGAATGAACAAACATTTTAAAATCTTGACCACAATAATCTATTGCTTTTTTGTTTTTACTCTACAAATAAATTAAAAATTTTTTTTTGGCTGAGCATCTACTACTTTTAGTGTTCTGTGCTGTTCTGTAGGGAATAAAAGATGTCTAAAGCAGTTTTTGACCCTAGTGTTTCGATTACTCAAAGAGGCAATAGAAAGACATGAAAAATTAATGGCTTAATTTTTAAGAGATCAAAGCATTATTATCAGTGATATTATCCTTTCCTTTACAAAAGAATCCTGAAGAGTCAGAACTAAGAAATCCTTCCTGAAAAGAGCAGGAAATTTGGGGGTGTTGAGGTGCTGCCCAGTACTACAGCGGCACATGGTTAAGTGTGTGATAGACCCTGGCTGCCATCTCCAGGGAGGAAATATCTATTTGTCCAATCAAGTTTTAGACAGTTTTACCATATACCCTCAGAGACTATCTTCGAGAATAGAATCCACTCAACAGAGCAAATATTCAAGTTTGTGGCTATCTTGAACAGTGAAATGTGGGAGGCAAATTCACATCACATTATGGTTACCTAAGATTAGACATGGATCCAAGATTTGGAAAAGACATGGAAATCACTTGAAAGAAATGGTATGCTCAAGATATTAAAAACATGCCAGTCAGTTAAATTACTTCTTTGTTACACTGGAAATGCATGCTATTCCCCGAAACAGGGAAAAAAAAAACACCACTTTTAATTGTTCTTTCAAAACTCACAAGATAGACAAGACCCCTAAGGTAAAATACTTGCACTAGAAGGGAACACAGTTTTAATTACAATATTCACTTCAAACCTAAGGCAGTAAGCACTATGCATTTGCCACCTCTGTATGTAATTATATGGAAGGATCTCTTACAACTCAGTCACCACTCCCTACCCAACTGCATTTCACTTCACCAATTTAGGATGAAAAAAAATGTGCTTTTTGGGGAAGTAGTAGCTATAGTTAGTGGCTTATAAATATCATGTGCCCAACTGAGATGGAAATAAAGTTTCTAAAAAATGCCATTAATATACTTCTAATGAATGAATATCCTGAAAGAATGTCTGTGTGAAAATAAAGCAAGAACCATTATTTTTGTATTCAATTTCTTATTATCCATATCTAGCCTTATTTAGGGCATGTGACCAAAAAAATGTTGCTAATAATTTATCATACCTCAGTTTTTTGGAACCCTCCAGAAAAGAAGAACATTTAAGATAACAACTACATAAATATTGCATACTAATATTAAATAATCTCAATATATCCAGGGAAGATTTCCTTAATGAAAATATTGATATGATAACAGATTACCATCTTCCTACACTGTTAAGAGAAAAGTGAGGTACTGTCATGTTTCAAGGAAGAGTGACATACATCACATCTGGGAATGATCATAAACTTTAAAGGATAATTCCACCTTCTAGATATCTTTAGAAATGAAGTCCAAAAAAAGTATAAGAAATGTAGAGAAATATTAATAAGTGTTTTAAATGAAATACTAAAAACAATCTAAATGTCAAAATGGGAATAAACAAATAATCATGAGGTGCATAGATTCTGCAGCCATGGAAGTTATTTGAGAACTGTTTTTAACGACATGGGATCTTATTCACAATATAAATCTAGGTGAAAAAGTTAGATAGAAACAAAACATTTTGTAAGGATATCTGAATGCATGCATCCATCTATGCAAAAGGGGGGAAAAAACTAAAAATAAATTTACCTACATATTAATAATGACTATTTCTAGGTGCTGGGATTATAAGTCATCTTAATTATTTTCTTCTTATTTTTATATTTATAATTTTTCTACAATGAATATTATTACCATCATTACTTATATTAAAAAATATACGTCATTGAAACATGTAGCAATATAACTTAGAAGCTCAACAATGCATAATTCCACTTAACCCCAAAATATAAAAAAAATATTTATGTGGTGGTAAGTATTAACAAATATCACTTTGGCATTCAGCATATGGAAGATTGACAAAATTCTGCTGTCTTCATTTAGCTATGTAGACAATTTTTATTTTAAATTTAAAACAAATTGCCCATATTTAATTCAATCTTATTGAACAATTATTCTACCACTCTACCTCATGTTTCCCCATTGCTGGAGATGATACCCAAGGCCTTGTGAATGTGAGGTAATGGCTCTACCATTGACTTATATCTCCAAGACCTAGCTGTATCTTAGAGCCTCCTCACATGACTTTTTCTGGCCTTGAACTAACTAAAATACTTCAACTCCTAAACTGTGTATTGCAACAATTCTAAAAAAACATACTCTGTACTTTTAAACTACTTTGAGTCTTAAAAATGTATTAGTGTCAATGAAATTATCAGGTATATGCCAAACCTTATTTTTGTCTCCCACCTGTAGTAACCATTTTCTTTTTACAGAATAAATTATCTCTGAGTGTGTATCTCAGCCTCATCATTTAATATGTATTAAAGTAGAACTCACCATTATCCTTTAATTTTAAAGCACTGTTACCCATTCAACATTCTCAGCAAATGTTGTTAATATCACCCTCACTTCTCTTCTCAACTACAAATACATGTCCATAATACCAATAAATTTCACATTAATTTTCCCTCAGTGTATTTTCCTTCAATTTTATGAATAATCAATAATCAATAATTATAAAGTTGTATCATAAAAAATCTCCTCCAAATAACTGTCCCTTCAAAAGTAACCACTATTATTTTTTTCTTGTGTATCCTATTCTTGTTAGTACAGATTTAAGCATACACCAGAATATTCAAATAATAGCTTGTCAAGGCTCCTATAAGAAGGATACAAAGACTGGGTGGGTTAAATAATAGAAATTTATTGTCCATAGTCTGGAGGCTACCAAGTCCAAGAAAAGGTTGTCGGCAGAGACCACTGCTCCTGAGTACCATGAGGGAACAATGTATTCTAGGCTTTTCTCTCTAGCTTGTAAAGGGCCATCTTTTCCATGTCTTTACATCAAGACTCTCTATATACATCCATGTCCAAATTTATTCCTCTGTTAAAGAGGTGCTGTCATCTTGGATTAGGGTCCTCAATAGTGACATCATTATAATTGAACCAAGGCTATTAAGATCTTTCTCCAAATATATTCCCATTCTAAGGTTCTAGATATTATTGCTTGAGCATATGAATTTAGGGGAAGGGGAAGGCTCATAATTCAAAGCATAAAAATTTCTTTGACATAATGATAAACATTGCTATACAGTATTTGGGAAATTCTTGTTCTAGCCTCTCTTACCCATCTCCACAGCCATTCTTTTTTTCTGAAATTATTATAATAAACTTTTAATCATACTTCCTGCCATCAATAACTACTCCCCTGGTAAGCATATCCTTGAAAATGGTACGAAAATTATCTGCTGAGAAAAGCAATCTAGTTATGTTTCTTCCCTGTTTATAAAAACTTGTTCTTGTCTATCACTGGCTACAGAATAAAACAAAACTTATTCTTGAGAATGAGTAAAGTACTTCAAAACATCACTCAGCCTTCCTACTTCCCTTGTGTAACCCCATTTCTAGACAGACTAAAATTTCACATTACCCCCCCACAACATATAGGAAGCCCCTATAAATGCCACTTTTTAGAAAGAAGCGCCTTGCACAGGCATTCCTCCCTAAATATTTATTATTCAAGTTCCAAGTCATGTATCCTGATTCTCACGTTTTTTTTTTTTTTCCTGATTTCTACTGATAACAGCTGCTCCGCTCCCTTCTTTGGAAATCCACATAGTATGTATCTTTATTATAGTACTTAATCATTACATGGTATTATCTCATTTTTACTTTCTTTTCTCTCAACGTGAGGAGAGAGAGCTATGAAAGCATCAATTTTAAATTATTGACTTTTATATCCTCATTACTTGCTTCAGGTAAAGGCAAATAGTGTATGTCCAACAAAACAAATCATCTAACACTGTTTAATGAATTACATAAAGAAAAAAGACCCTTCCCTTTCCACTGCTCTCATGTTTAGGCATGCCATATAGCTAAGGTGAAAGGGGAGATGTTTTATCTTATGTGAACTACATAGGGATTCTCATTTTGGCTTAAGGAAGCTGAATCAAGGAACTGAAGCTTTTACAAAAGAAATCTCCATTAAAAAAATACCAAACTAAGGTGAAGGAATTAACCTGTTGGCTTATTTTTTAAATTGTCATGTTCTTCATAACAATCTACAAGTGCATAGAGAGGGCTCCATGAAAAGCCTGAGAAAAATGAAGAAACTATCTTAGTCACAAAACATTCAAGGTTTTTTAAAAACCAAAAAGAAAATTAACTAGATCCAGATAAAATCCTGTAGGCTTCAAAAACAAAAATATAAGTTAATGTTTATTCACCTAAATTCATATTTTGTACAAGTGTGTTACACAGTGGATCCATGAGCATGTTTGTATGAACGAGTTCCTTCTGACTTAGCCAGTTCTGGTATGCAGACAACCATATAGGTTTGGCTAACCCCATCTGACTCAGCTACAGTGTGAGTTCATTATGTGTGTTTCACTGATAGCTATTTTTGTTTTAGATATTTGTGTTCTCATGTATTTGAATCTATGCTAGTATTCCTTCAATTCCATTAGAATGAATATGTATTGGAAAGAAAAAAAAGAATGCTTCATTTCTTCTTCATGCCTAATGAGTAAGGCATGTCAATAATTCATTGTTTTGTAGAGTCCACAGAAGCAGAGAAGGTTCCTTAATATAATGGGATAGAGACCACGAAAGAAGAGAATCAACTTTTAATCACCTAACTCACTGACAGAGATCCTCATCTATGTATTGCATAGCCAGAATCAAGGTGTTCCCCTTCATGGCTTTGCCTGCATCATCTCCCACATGTAATTAATTGGAAGCCTGTGAACCCTAGAGCCTAGTACAAATCAGCCCATGTATTTTCATTTACCCTGCCACATCTTATTCCAGTCTACCCTCATCTCTGGCCTTGCTTACTGCTTTGGTCTTCTAAGTATTCTACCAGTTTCCACTTCTTCTGTACTAAAAGCTATTCTCCAAGAGAATACTCAGAGTGATCTGCTTAGAATGTGAATCAAATCATGTCACAGTCCTGTAAACACACACACACACACACACACACACACACACACACACACACACCTTTATACTGCACATGGAATAAAATCCAAGCTCCTTTTCCTACAAAGACTTGAATGAGGTGGCCCTTGTCATCAACTTCTTCCATTATCTCTTTTGCCAGAACACTTCTTTGAGTTCTTCTATACCAAAATATAAAATAGCTCCCAACATAGTGCCTTAGCGTGTCCACTATTTCCTTCCCCCAGAAAACTCTTCCCCTAGATTAGGGCTGCTCAACTTCAGCACTGTTGATATTTTGCACCAGGCAATTACTTCTTTGGGGAGCAGACTTTTGTAGTATATCTGTCCTCCACTCACTAGATTCAGGTAGGATCCCTCCCCTGAGTTACATTGCCCACAAGTATCCCCAGACATGGACAAATTCATTTGGTGGAGGAAAGTCATACTCAGTTAAGAACTACAGTTATTTAGTGCTTAAAAATAAGAATATGTTCTGAGAAACATGCCCTTAGGTACTTCTGTTTCTGTAGCAACATCAGATTGTATTTACACAGACTAAGATGGCTACAGTGTCACTAGGTGGTCTAGTCATATAGGACCACCATAGCATACGCAGCGCATACTTGACCAAAACATTGCTATGCAGTACAGGATATACTTCAGTGACTGGCTTTTTCTAACTCTCAGCATGCACACAGTACTGCTCTCATGTGCCTCACACTAATCTAAGGGGGTTGGGGTACTACAAGTGCAAGACTAAAAAGAAGGCCTGCCCTCAGGAGTTTAATTTAAATAGAAGTGAGATAAATACACAAATACAAATAAATATACAAATACAAGATCCATCTAGAATAGTAACTTAAAGACCAGCTCCTCAGGAGACCTTCCCTGAAAACTGACAATATAAAAGCCATCCTGCCTTACTGTCTATCACCTCACCCCACTTCTCTACTGTTCATACCAATTTCCCCCCTCCCTCCTTTTCTTACTGGTGATTGAATCCAGGCTCTGACACATTCTAGGCAAGTGCTCTACTACTGAGCTATATCCCAGCCTTTCTTTTGTAATTATTTATGTTTTTGAGAAAGGGTCTCACTATGTTGCCCAGGCTGGCCTGGAACTTGTGATCATCCCACTTCAGTCTCCCAGCGGATGGCATTTTAGGCATGCACCACCACACTCAGGTTGATACATTTTTTGACTGTTATCTCCTTATAGAGTATAAGCTCTAAGATAACAGGATGTTAATTAGCCTTGTGTAAGGCTGTGTGTATCATCAGCATCTAAGGAATAATGCCCAGCACATCATGGATAATTGATGACTGTTTCTTGAATGAATAAAAAAACTTAAGACTAAATAAAAATCCTTGATTAACTAATACTGACTGCATAAATACTGACTGCATGATTCTATTTATAAGGATAAACTTTAACTTATCCTTAAGTTAGGAATGATCTTAAATACAACAAAATAATTTAAAAATACATGACAGTTCCTAAATATTGTTGTATTTAACTCAAATGAAATTTATATTTATATATAAATGTAAAAATTGAAACTAAATCATTAAATTAAAAAAAATTGTGAGTATTGTTCAAATCAAGAAGAGATAAAAATAAACTCATTCAAGAATGAAAAATGCCCTAGAATTTTAGGGCTAGTAATAAGTTGCAGATTATTTTCTTCCTTTAAAAAATTAACAAAAATTTAATAGTGTCAAAGCAATAGTCTTTGCCAGATTTTTTAAGAATGTTATTGTTGGTGTTTCTTAGTCTATTAGTGTTACAATTTAGATAGGACATTTCCTTGGTTTAATTTTTTTATGGAAATTTTGCTTTCAACTGGTTTTCTACTTGAAGCATCTAAAAATAATTCACTGTGTTTCCTTTAAAAATTCTATGTGGTGCTGGGTGCATTGTTGCATGCCTGTAATCCCAGAAGCTTGGGTGGGGGGCGGGGAAGCAGGAGGATCACAAGTTCAAAGTCAGCCCAGCAACTTAGTGAAGCCTTAGGTAACTTAGTGAGAGCATGCTTCAAAATAAAAAATAAAAGGTCTGGGAATGTGGCTCAGTCGTTAAGTACCTCTGGCTTCATCCCTGATACCAAAAAAAGAAAGAAAGAAAGAAAGAAAGAAAGAAAGAAAGAAAGAAAGAAAGAAAGAAAGAAAGAAAGAAAGAACGAACGAACTAGGAAAAAAATTCTGTATGGTGTAGTACCCTCAAGTATGTACAACATTTTTTATGTATCACTTAAAATATGAATTTGTTAGAAATTCATGCATGATGAAAGAGCTACTATTGACTATAAACTCTAGGAGGGCAGGGATCTTTCTGGTAACATGATATCTCCAGAGAGAGCTCATAGCAAGGCAGAACCACATAAATTTAAAAAAATGAGAACATAATGAATAAAGACTTACTTAAATCACTCAACATCTACAACTAAAACTCCTTTCAGTGATATTCATTCATCAAGAGAGAAAAGGCAGACTCTTCATCAAAAGGAATGAATGGAAATGACATTATTCCAATTTTTTAAAGGAGTATCTGTCATCTAACTTGTAAACATGTAGAAATAAGTCCTCTTCATTAAGAAATAATTTTATCAAATTCTGATAAAATTTAGCCACATTCTTCATTGTAATATAGAAATCCCTCAGAAACTAGAATCAATTAAAATTAAATAAGGAATATTATATGCCTGACAATAAATAAATGATATCCTCTGCTAATACTTTAACTTTTTTTTTTCAACAAAGTAACTTGCCAGGACCTACTTATTATTTTTTATATTTATGTAAAATTTTGAACTTTTCAAAGCTCATACCTTTTTAAAATATTTATAATTTAAAAATATTGTTATGGTCTTTGCTTCAACATCCTAAAGGGTGGGGGATATTGGTTTGTATTGAAATCCATCTACCTTAGAAAGCTTTTGATTTTAAGGGTGACTGCCATTCGAGTGAAGTAGAGCACCTGACAAGTAACTATGGTCTTTACCCTGTTGTCTCAGGCTGAATGTTTTGTTTCTGGGACATTGGAACAAGATGCATTTTTAATGTATTAAAAATCCATAGTGAGCAGGGCATAGTGGTGCAAACCTGTAACCCCAGTGGCTTGGGAGGCTGAGGCAGGAGGACTGTGAGTTCAAAGCCAGCCTCAACAATGACAAGGCACTAATAAATAATAAAACAATTCAGTGAGATCCTGTCTCTAAATAAAATACAAAATAGGGCTGAGGATGTGGTTCAGTGGTTGAGTGCCCCTGAGTTCGATTCCTAGTACCCTCCTCCCCCCTAAAAAAAAATCCATAATGAAATCAAAGGTCATTCATGTTAGCTTTTTTAGAAACACGATTCTATCAAATATTTTATACTGTTAAAAAATTTTACCTATTAATATAAATTGAAATTTTAATTATCTTTTCAAGAATATTCCATTAACTTATTACACTTAAAATATATAAAAAATACTTTTGAAAAATATCACATTTTGTTGTCTTTGGAATGTAGTCAATAACTATCATCTCAAAACAAGGAATTTTTCATTTGTCATTTATTCTCAAATATTAGCCAAAACTTTGGGCTAATAGTAAATTAGGTGGTCTACATGGGAAAGGTCATTATGTAAATAGACTAATGATACAAAATACTATGTGTGAGAAGAGATCTGAGCACAAATATTCTGGGTGCAAATTCGAGGGGCACTCCATTAGATTCAGTAAGTCTAAAAGGGTTTTCAAGTTTTAAAGGATTTTAGAGTTCTCTGTCCAATTCTATTGGAGACTGATTGCCACACTCCATGTAAAAAACTGGGCAGCCCCTCTGCTACAACTAAAGTGTGTGGTTTTGATCATCTGAGTCCAACTTTTTCATATCTAAAATCAGAATGACAATCACAAGAATTTTGTAAGGTAGATGTTTACGAAGTGATAAGCAATAAATTGCAACTTTTCTTAAGTGATCAGATGAGGAAACAAATCAAAAGAAGTAAACTGAATTCCACAAGTACTTAGAAAAATCAGGGTCTCAGGATGAGAAATTCTTTTGGCTCCGTATGCTTCTCAAGTAAATGTTAGTATAAAACAGAAAAAGGCTTTAGGTTAATTGCATTATCCAATCATCTGGATCTTATTTAAACAAGATTTGGAATCCATATCTACAACAACATAAATAATGTTTTCTATAATTATTTAAAGAATCTTGTACCTATCAAACTAATGAATATTCTTTAAGTGAATTAATGCATTTTTAAATGAGGGAAAAAATTAAGAGAATTTTTTATATATAAAACCAAGATTAAATATGAGTTGAGAATTTCAAATCATGTTTAAAACATGCATTTTACAAAGTTTGTGAAATGTCCTCTTTGGTGGACCAGACATACAGATCAGTTGAGATCCAGGGGCCAGTCCTCTCTTCCCCTCAGTAGCTGTGTTTGTGCACTGGTGTGAAGGTGATAGCATCCAGAGATAGAACAAATCACTGGTTTATAGAGAATGTAGTCACTTTTGGCTTTTATAGATATTGCCAAACTTATTTTAAAAACTTATATTTCGTGTGCCAGCAGTCTTTCTTTAGTTCTTATGAAGTTTTTACAAAAAGTGAAAACATTACTCATAAGCAACTACAGAGGAGCTATAAAACTGGCTTAGTGGATTAAAAACATAAACATTTACTTTATTTAGAAGTAAATGACTACATGTTATGTACCTTCCTTATGGTTGACTCTTATATTGAATAAATTCCAGATTCAACAGTACTCTCAGAAAATCATCAACATTTCTAACCCCTTTGTAAAACTCTGCAGATGCACATGTTTTAGGTTATTGTGCAAATATAACAGTCATAAGGTACTCTTAGCAATCCTTGCGGTTCTTAAATAGTTATTGGATTTCTAAAGAATGAGTTTAAAACAACTTTGAAGATGATAAAAATCCGTACATATCAAAATGCTGAAATTTTACTTTCCAAGTTTCAACTCTACAAAACTCTAATGATCCCTTATTAGATTTTTTTTTTTTAAACCTGGGATCTGATTCCTAGTAAAAGCCTGCTTAATTTCAAATCATTTAATGTTGTTTAGACAGAATTTCCTCTTTCAAGGCAAACAGGGGATCTATATCTCTCTTTTATCTCAAAATTATACATGTCATCTGAGAGATTATTCTCTTTACATATTGAAGCACATGTCTTCAATTCATGAACTCTAAAGGCTGTAGCACTGCTGAATGGATTATTTCCTTGATCCATCATTGGTAGTTCTAGAGCTGTTTGGTATTTGCCTTAATGTCCCATCTTCCAGAAAGAACAAAATTATAGCTTTCAAAAAGAGCCAATTTTATTTTATTATCTCAAATACAGCTGGCATTTTCCTTAACATTAGACATAATACTTTGTGAGCCTAAAT
Organism: Spermophilus citellus; assembly: GCF_964194105.1. Lineage (NCBI taxonomy): Eukaryota > Metazoa > Chordata > Mammalia > Rodentia > Sciuridae > Spermophilus > Spermophilus citellus. The sequence goes on from NC_138197.1 coordinate 49,033,516, forward strand.
TAATGCAGTGTGACCAGGATCAGAAGGGTGTGCCAGGGATACTAAGGGGAAACAATCCAGCCTCTAAAAAATTCTCCAAAGGAGGCAGGTAAGAATGGGATGTAGCCCTTTCTGCATGACCTGGTCAGAGATCCTCCAAACAATGCCCTACTTTACTTTATGAGGAGAGAAATAGAAGTATGCATACAGATACTTGTGTTATAATTCTACAAATAAATATTAAGTCAGCAAAATACAAAATTTGCAATTGCTTTTTTTGAAAAACAAATGATCTTTTTAGATTAGTCTAAGTGCCATGGATCCCCAGACACCGTCCTCAGGTGAAGTGCCAATTCGGTGACCTTCAGTGTAATGGAATTTCATGCTAGCTGAAACAGTGTGTGGCAGCACTGGTTGCCAACTGGAGTGCAATCACTATTTTCCCCCTTCTCAATAACCATGAGACGATAAAAGGAATTTCTGCACCTTCCCCCGACCATTACTCAGTCCTTCTGCTACAGATAAGGGAGAAAGACTCTGTAAACCAGCCAGTTATACAACATAGCTGATTAGAAAAGAAGAAACAAATAATTCCTTCAGGCAGCTAATCAGTTTATAGCATATATTGACTGCTCACTGTTGGCAGAGCTGTTTTGTCAAACTGTTTTGTTCTGCAAAACTGGACCTCCTGTCCTTTTTGTGTGTTCGTTAGAGGATTGTTTCTAATGTAACTTTAAAACCTAACTGCACATTTCCAACGTACCAGAGCATAAAATGGCATCAGTTCGAAGGCAAAATTATCTAATGTGAAAAAAAAATAATTTTGTGATCTTAGAAGTTAGTGACCTTTATTAACCCTCATTGTTTCTTGAAAATGAGACTGACTTTAAATGGGTATGACAGCTATTTTTTGATAGCTGAAACATCCAACTCAAATGCTATTTATTCCTCCTATTTTACAATGTTTATCATTTTTTTTTTTACTTTTGAACACTACTAGTGAGAAATACAGTTCTAAACTTTTCCAAGCTGTGATTCTTATGAAAGTAATTATCCAAATGCAACTTACAAAAGCAGCCCCTAAGAATCCAGCTTGGTTCTCTTTGGCTACAGTCTTCAATATTCAAAAAAGGGCATAGGCTTTCTGGTTTACTCACTTGCTCTTTCTTACACTCACATATTTCTGGGAACTAATTAAAATTAAATGAAAAATGATCAGTGTAAGTGGAGGAGCCAAGTTTTTAGTTCACAAGGCCCAGGAAATTCTGCAAAGGCTGCAAACATCCTAACAAATGCAAAGATTCTATGTGAATACATTACTTTAAATTTTCATTAATAAATCATCTAATAATTTGATAAGTTCGTGTTTGCATATTTGAGAAAAGCAGCACATACTTATCTTTCCTCCTCCTAAACAAAACCGGAGTATGTAAGACTTATGCCTTTATTTGCCTCACCAAAAATAGCTGCCAAAACAACTAAGCCATTGTTCTTGTCTAACTTCTTCAGAGGTGGCAAGAAAACTACATTCCTGGGCACTGCATAATCTTCTCGCCTGACCCCCCAAGAACCTTTAGTCAAATTCATTTACCCCTAGAGGGCAACCTACTATTGTATCCTCTCCACTTTCTAGCCACCTATGAACAATGGATAGTAATTGCAACTGTCACGGGCAGTCAGCAGGAAAAGTAACCCGGTGCTTTTTTTCCCAGTTTACTGCCAAACCTGAGCTGAGCACCTAATAACCATGCTCCCAACAGAAGAAAGACCTACAGTTGCTTTTAAAATGCATCTGAAAACAGCTTTTTGAACAGAACCAGACAGAGGACAATAACCAAACTTGTGCTCTGAATGTGAAGCTTAAAAAACTCAAAATTAAAGACAGAAACTTCTTTTGTGATTGTACTGTAGCTTCCTAAACTAACCCCCCAGGCAAGCCTAAAAGGACAGCTGAGCCTCTTTCCTCTAAGCTTATCATCGCTGCTGTTGAGGCTTTTAAGTCTGACTTGTAAAGGAAAACGAGGGAGGGAAAAAAATGTTTGTCCTCCAATGGAATGAGATCACAAGGCTTGGGACAGGCGGTCCTCTCTGCTCTCCGCTCAGTTATTACCTAGGTCAGTGGAGAATAAAGAACCTGGGAGAATACATCCTATGCCTCACGTGCAAATGGGTTAAAATCCATCAAAATAAGATAAAGGACCTGCTGCCTTTCAAAATCATACTTCTCGGTTCTCCTTCAACTTTGTCTGCAAGCTCTTTCAGACACATCAATTATTATTTTATTATTCATTTAAATGTTATTACAGGATAGATTTTGCTTAGTTGAACTAGGTGACTGTCACTCATTCTCTCCCCATCCGGTCACAATTAATCATTGACTGAATATACGTGATTCCAAATGATTAACAGGAACAAATGAGAAATTCAGTCAAATATTTTCTGAAAGTTTCCAAGTATCCAGATATGAACATCTTGTAGGCCAATGTCTTGAGAAGGCATGAGATGTCCTTCTCAAAAAAAGTCATTTACACACATATTTTTTCATGCATGTTAACATAAATCTTGTGAATTTCTAAATATATATTCAACATCTACCAAAATATACACAACAATATGTAACTAAATATATTAATATTGATGATTATCCAGGCGCAGTGGTGCACAGCTGTAATCCCAGCAATTTGGGAGGCTGAGACAGAAGGATCACAAGTTCAAAGCCAGCTTCAGCAATGGTGAGTCGCTAAGCAACTCAGTGACACTCTGTCTCTAAATAAAATACAAAATAGGGCTGGGGATGTTGTTCAGTGTTCAGGTGCCCTTGAGTTCAATCCCCAGTACTAAATATATATATAGATGATCAACTATCTTGACTTTCTCAAAATTAATCCTACTTTAGAAATTAGATTTGGTTAAGTGTCCTGTTGGCAATGAGCAGGAAACTATAGCTTGTCTATCAGATTGTGAGAAAATATGCTTTGAAATTCATTGAAAGGATCATTTCCTTCTATTTCTATGTAAAGAAATTAAATCTTCTCCTCTTGGTGTTAGTGGAAATTTATTAAAATATGGATATTTGGTATCTTCCATAGTCCATAAAGAATCTTTCTACCTTGTGTATAATTGCTGTTTCAAATAAAACAAAAGCAAAAATATTGGCCTTATACTGCAAAACAACTTTGTATTATGCCATCCCCATTCCATTCATCATTTCTGGTTTCAAATGCAAAACATGTGCATGCATACTTTCAAAATATAGAGTGTATAAAATCATGGTATAAGATATATCCTTTAACCTTGCTGTAGGTATATAGTCCAGCTTATGAAACAAATCACTTAAGTTTAAAAAAAATAAGGAGAACTTAAGCATGTTAAATATATAATGGGGTTATTCTATTAAAAACAACCTACCACTAAAGGCACTAACAAAGAAAAATAAGAACACTGATAACATTCCCCTTCAAGCTAGAAAGATCGAACACAGAAAATGCATGGCAAAGAAGGGGGTGGAGGAAGATGTACTTTATCACTATTAATATTCCTTAATATCAGCTTCATTTCTGCACAGTTTGGGTCAAAATAATTATACACATATTACCTTTTATTTCGCCAAAGTTCCCTGATCCCATTGCAAGAAGCTTGTCTTTCCAGTCCTTTGAGAGTAGCTTTTCAATACTGGGGGTTTCTAAATAAAGAAAAAAAAATGTAAGCAAATCAACATAACTGTCTTTACAATGGGGCTCAGTTAAATAGCTATCTGCTAAAAATAAGGCCATCCCTATCCTGGCCCCAGTTCATAATGACTTCATCAACAAACTGATAACAGGGGAGGAAGAAAAGGGATGTGTTTTGTCACCTGCTGTTTCAAAATCATTAGCTTTTTCCTCTTGCGGAACAAAGCCATACTAATTCTTGATGACAATGGGTACATATAAACCTGCAGTTCATTGTTTTTCAATTTGGTGAACAAATTCTTGCTATAATGGATGCTTGTCAATTTCAGGGTGTTAGTCTGCAGTCAAAAAATAATTATGTTGATAAAATGCAGAGTAAAAAAAAAAGGCAAAGAATTAGCTCTTAAATCTGCTACATGTAATTATATCCCTCTGTGTGTTTACAATTACATCCACTTTATAATATGTGTTTAACATCGCATGGTGGAAGCACACTGTGGTAAGATTTGCCAGTGCCATGAACATTTAAAAAAAAAAAAAAGTTGATATAAAAAAAGCTTTAAAAGGAGTGCAAAATTTAGAGAAGTGAGCAATGCCTATAATGGAAACCTATTATTTTTGTATTTCAGATTGGCATCACACTCTTTTAAAATGCCCTGTATTGGGACAGGACACACGTTTTAGAAAGCAAGGTTAAGCTTCAGTCTGGTATTTGTTCCTATATATCACATGGTTTTTTGACCTCTCCCTTTTGTGTTGGATTTTAATGTATAAGTAAATATAAATGCTGATAAAACTCCCAAACATTAAACTCAGTTCCAAACAATGTAATTGTATATTCTTGTCAGCATTTAGATGGGTACACAATTACAATGGCTTTCAATCCCACTATTAGCACTGCTTTCAGTTAGAAAATGGAGTGTACTAAAAGATAAGTGTCCCAGTATGCTCCATCTAAATAACAATACCCACACTTATTATCTAGATCTAAGACATGCACTGCCATTCTCCACATCGGTGTTTATGTGTATTTGTGTTTGCTCAGGCATTTGTTTACCCCCTAGGAGGAACATAAAGGGAGTACATGTTAACTTATCAAAGGGACCTTCTGTCCTAGAGACCATAAGATTATTAGAAACTGATTAATTCTCCACATAGTAAAAGGCATTGCAAGGAACCTTCATCATCATCTTTGGCTGGTGTCACTACTTTGTTCAGGGTCCCATCTTGCAACCACCAGCTACAAGAATCACAAGCCTAAGTGGAGTTTGCACAGAGCAAAGAATATGGAATACTTCTTCCTCAGATTTCATAATTGGTGGAAATTGAAATGATGAAAAGCTCTGATTACTTTTTTACATACTTCTCACATGTGGTGCAAATATATACACACATACCACCAATACTATGTGCAGCTTCACCTATGGAATATAGAAAAGTATTTTTTGCCCTTTGTAACAAAAATTTCCATTTTTCACATTTAAGGTAAAAAAAAAAAAAAGATCCTAAGGAATTTACTTTTACGTTTTCTTGAAATATCCCTACTTGTATATCATATTGCCTCAAAAATAATAATGGTAATTCTGAGTAACAAAGTAAATATCGTTGTACTGTAATCAATATTTCTGTTCACCGAAGCTTTAGAAGTAACTTGGAAATACTTCTGCAAGGATTTTCAACCTTTCTATATTCCCAGTATATACTTTGTGAGCAAAATCATTTCTTAAACCTTATCAGAGCAGGTCAAACAAACACCACTGTTTCTTTTTTCCAGCACTCTACAAAAATTCTTGAGTAGCATATAAACAAGGCACAGCCAATATGGTATTTGCAATTGAGTACTGTCAGTCATTAAAAGCTAACAAACCTTTGCAAAGCAGGAATGCAGCAATAGAAATCCATTGTGCACTAACAATAGGCCCCTGAACCTCCCTGCACCAAAAGCAGACCATTTTACTTTTAAGGCTATTGTCTGTAAAGTCCATGACAAAGCTTTTCCCCTGCAGCTAGACAAAATATTCACTGTAGTGTGCTCATAAAGAAACAGAAGTCTTCTGTCTAAGTTGCAGAGTTAAAGAAACAGCAGCTAGATTTCTGAGACCTACAGAACATTCCTGGCCTCTTTATTAAGGAGCATAAAGATATGAGGTTCCTGTACAGAACCACTTTTTTCAAGTACCTGACTTTTAGTACACAGTACAGAAAAATGAATAACTTCTTTAGGACCAAGTTATTTGTAAAATATAAAATGAGAAACATATCTGACTCAGGGTTTTCTTGTCTGTGGGTGAATAAAGACACTAATACTTGCAATTTGGATTAAATTCAGGTTCAAATACAGTTATTGAACAGCTTGTCTGCCAGGAACTATGCTAGATGTTTTGACCTGTCTTTCTCTCATTTAATCACAGCAACCAACTGAAGACTTACGAGTGTGTCGTCATATCTTTTATATAGGTTAATAAAAGGATACCCACAGAAAAAAATGACTGGTCTGAGTTTTCACAAAATGTATGGGAAGATTTAAGGTCCTGAACTAAGTATTCTAGCCTACAAATTCCTATCTCGAATCCACAACAAAATGATAATGAAACCAAGACTAAGTGCTAAGCAGTGCACCAGATCCTTCACACAGGGTATCTCAAACTTCTCACAATAATCCTCTGCATTAAAGATTGATGCTTCTGTTTCACCTCTTAAACCAAGAGTTTAGGGAGATATCATGACTTGCCCAATATAGAGGCTAAATTCAGCTGACTGGACCACAAAATCTTTGCATATGCACATTCCCTCATTTCATATATTAAAAAAAAAATATGTATGAATAGTAGCAAAAACTATTGTTATTAACTCTACTGAATGGATGAAGTAAACACAGTATGACAGCTATGGTTAAAGGCAAGGATTTTCACACTTTCATTATACTCAGAATGTAGTTCAACTATAGGACTTTGCACTTTAGAATTCTCGACAACTTAATGAAAACCTATGACCATATAACAGAGATTACAATGAAATAGCAGTTTTCTTTATATTGTGGAAGGAATATCGGCCTCCATGTCAGACAACTTGGGCTCTTCCCAAGACTCTGACACTGGCCAGCTGAGGAATTAGCCCTAGGGGGTGGGGAGATTCTATGCACATGACTTTATCTTTCTGTCTGTATTTCTGTAAAATAAAGAGCTTCAGTGAATCCACATCCAGTGTCCTATCAAGGCTACAGTGTCAATTTTTTTCCATTGGTGGTTCCCAAAGAAATGCTAAGAAATTATCTCACAATAATGAGCACAATGAATGACTACGTAGCAATGGCTGAACTTCTGAAAAAAAAAAAAAAAAGAAAAAAAAACAGTAAATATCTCTTAGAAAATTCACAATTGGAAATGTAAAAGACCAAATGGCAAAATCCCAATATTTACAATAAACCTATTTGTTAATGTGTGAATCAAATAAAGTGAAATTTATCACAATTTTGTTAAGTGCTAGTGCTGCTTCATTATATATGGAGTAAAAAGAGATAACAGTCATCTATTAATTAATATTTAATTTTCTAAAATGAGATTTTAAAAAAGAGATATTGCGTTTTATACTATGAATTTGATAAGTCTCAAGCACAGGTGTTTTTAAGTGTTCAAACTCTGGATCTTTTTTTTCTTCTATTTTTTTTTTTTTTTTACTTGTAGGTGGACACAATATTAATTTATTTTTATGTGGCTGAGGTTCTAACCCAGTGCCCCACACATGTGAGGCAAGTGCACTACCACTGAGCTACAGCCCCAGCCCCATGGATCTTTTATTTTTATATCAAATAAAATGCGTAGTGTTTTTAAACTTTTAAAAATTTTCCTGAGATTCCTTTCTCTTGAGAGTTCATTATTCCAAACATTGGAGTTTTATGATTATCTCCAAAATAGGAGCAAGGGCTCCCTATATTAAAATAAGTGTAAGAGTCAATTATCACTGCCTTTTTGCATGGGGTTCAGTTTGCAGAGTGCTGCCCAGTACAATACCCTGGTCAGTAGCATGTCTAGTTATATCCATTTTGTCGATGAGGAAACTAAGCCTGGGAAATGTGCTCTGCTCCACATCATCTAGTTGGAAAGTAGAACAGATGGAATACACAACCAGGTCCTGTTAATTCAAAGATATCTTAGGGAAAAGTTAAATGTGTATACTTAAAAGAAAAAAATAAATGTTTTTTTTTAAATAGTCTAAATTGAAGATAAATGAATGGTATCCTTCATCAGCCAACATATTAATATTAAGATGAGTCGAATCAGATTACTTTGTTTCTGCCACCAGGACCCTTTTGATATATTTGCTTGCTTTTCCTTTCTTGCTCTTGATTCTTTTGCTCACATATGCTTCTCCACATCAATGCCTATGGCAATCCCCACCAGTGAACTGGCCCCCCAACTGTGCCAGCCATTGTTACAACAGCATCCTGCCTCTTTAGGGCCTGTTCATTCCCTATAACTCTCACTCTGTTTTCCCTTCAGTGCCAAACACTCTTAAGACTGACTCCCTCATCTGGAACAATGAGACCTAGAGACTCATGCCAACATATTGTAATTCTCCAACAAGCTGCCAGTGCCAAGAATTAAACCACATTCGCTCCAGTGCAGTAGCTTTACACACAAGCTCAGGTTTTTGCTTTGTGTTTATGTAGGGTTTCCACCCCCCCTAATCTCCCTTGAGCTGCTGTGGCAGAGCTCATTGAAAAATCGAACAAGCAAAAAATATGTATGTAGGATATTTGACTTTTCAAAAAAGTGCCAGGAGTTAGTTCGTACCAAATGTATCACTGTTTATACTTTAATTTTGTAGCTTAAACTAAGCTGTGTTATTCTAGACACGCGATAGTGTGCGCATTTAGGAATGGGAGTTGTCATTTGGAAGGAACAATAATATAGCTAAATATCCAATACCTTTTTTGAAGTCAAGAAGTAAAAGCATATGTATATTATTCATGCAATAAAATCAGAATTTTAGAACTATGAAGATCTTTAGATATCATTTAGATAAGCAAAATCATAAAATTAATTTACTAAAACATTTATTGACATAAATAGAACATAAATGGTTTGGCTATGTAAAACTAAAACTAAAACAAAATAAACATTCCATTGCCATGTAAATCTAATTTACACTAAACAAATTTGAATTTCTTTTCTACAAGAATTAGATCTTTTTAGGTGCTAACAGATTGCCAATCTTTAAGTGAGTTATGGATTATACAGTATTCTTTAAATATTTTACCAAGGCAATTAGCATTGGAAATGACTATTTTGCCCAATAGCTGGTCTAGACCAAACTCTTCATTTTACAGACTGGAACATGATAAATTAGAAATTTTAAATAACTTGCTCAAAATCACAAGTCTATTTAAAGATAAAGGCAGGACTTGAAGCATAATTCCCTATTCAGTGAGTGTTCTCTTCAATGTATCACAATCCAGTACCACAATGTTTTTTTTTTTTTTTTAATTTTTCTTTCTTTTTTTTTCAATGCTGGGAATTAAACCCAGGGCCATGCACATGTTAAGTACACACACTACCACTGAGCTGAGCCCACAGACCACCACAAATTTCTTTAATAAAGAACCAAACTCTCTGAAAAATGAAAATTTAGCCCCATTTTATTCACCTCTTCTAGTTTTAGTTGGTAATTATATGATAGGTGATTCTGTTATAATTAGGTACTATTAACTCAATAATCTCTGCTGGAATTAGGAACTGATAACTCTGTCTTCTACTCCTGAAAGCTTTCATCTGATCATACTATGAAAGTGAAGAATAAACGCAAGCTAGTTTATTTAGCCAAATGGTTTTCTTCAAAAAGCTATTTACAATTCAATGTATTATTCTTTAATTATTCAATTCAGGATCATAAGATTATTTTTGAGAGGAAATTGGGGTAAACAGGAAATCACATATCAGTAAATGTTCAATTCATGTTGACAATAACATCAACAAAATGTTTGGGGGCAAATATTAAACAATGCACATAAGTAACAGACTCAGATTTCTGGAAAGTTACTTATGCACTGTAGACCAGAAGGCCCTACAAGAGTCTCCTTCACCAACCACTGTAGCTAGTCTGCCACTGGAAATGTCAAATTCTTCCAGGAAATGTTTAAAAATTACAAACACCACACCACACAACAGAAACACATCTGAAATTCCAAAGCATTAAGATTTCAATAAGCCTTACTTTTATATGTAATTATCCTGAAGGGAACTAAGCTCTGGAAATACTTTAGTTTTTAGTGTTGCCAAAATACTTGTTTGTTTCCACTTGAAAGTTAATAAGAGCTTGTAACAGGGGGAAAAAATTCTTTGATTGACTCAAGTTATAAAAATTTTAATGTGGGCTGGGGATGTGGCTCAGCGGTAGCGCGCTCGCCTAGCATGCGTGCGGCCCGGGTTCGATCCTCAGCACCACATACAAACAAAGATGTTGTGTCCGCCGAGAACTAAAAAATAAATATTAAAAATTAAAAAAAAAAAAAAATTTTTAATGTGCAATCAGTTTGGGGGATATGCAATACCAAATTCATTAGTTACTACTTAAGCTTTCTTATCATACCAGCTCATACAAGGAACACACCTGTTCTGTCATCCCCCAAAATTGTACCACATTTTAGAAGACTATTTTTTATCACATGATTAAATATATCATCATCACTATGGCATAAGGGCTACCGACCAATAACCTGGGGTTGTACCTGACAAGACAGTTCTATATTTTCTACTCAAAAATCTCCATGAAAAGATAGACTTAATTTGTGACTGATAGAAGAAATGACCATTTCACCTACTCCATCACTCAACAAGTAACTATATTTCTTGTCTAGACTAATGCTCATTGTTTTGTTTGTTTCAAATATTAGATCCCAGCAAAAGTATCACCAGTCATTTGAAGATACCATTTCAACAAATAATTGCACTGAGTTAGTCCTCACATACAAAATCTCCTTCATGTTTTACTAATAAATACAAAAAACCAATTTAATGTCAGAAAACCTGACTCCATCACTTAGTAGTTTTGTGATCTTTGACAAGTAATTTAAACTCTATAGTCAATTTACTCCCCAGAATAAAGAATCGTAACTGCCTTTATTTCATGCTTGCTGTGAGAATTTATTTATGGCAGGCACTTAAAACAATGCTGGATACAAAACATCTAAAAATGTTAATTAACATTACAACTCCTACTTAGTACACAACAATTCCAGAGAGCTATTTAAAATAATCAAATAAAATATATCTAGATGTGTTTTACTTCATCTGTCCTTAAAACTACCCAGAAATCGAAAGTTTCTTTGATGGGGAATAGCTCCACCTGTATCCATTTTTTACGATAATTACCTACTATTAGTTTTCTTCCTGATGTGACAAATGAAGGGATGCTGTAATATGACCTACAGGGAAGGTATCCTCTTGTGGGTTACTGCATGGGATATCCCAGAACAGTGTGTACTCATGGGTGCACACATACAAACACACACAAAAACAAACATAAAACTAATCTGTGTTTTTTTTTTAATAAGTTGTCTTTCTAACTTTCCAAATGTTCTATTAGGTCTTCAATGATACCTAAAGCTTTTAAAAAGCCAGTGCATTTGACAAGTGAAAGGGAACAACAAGTAGCTTTGTAGTGCTCTCTTCCCAGGGCCACTGAACCAATAGTAATAGTTATTATTTTTATTTATTAGCAGTGTAGCCATGTGCTCTCTCATGGAGAACTCACCCCAACCCCCCTGACAGCTAAAGCATTTTAACTTTTAATAAAAATGGGAGAGTGCAGCACTCTTGTGCAAGGCTCTTTCAGTAAAGTGCTCAGCTAATGAATATTGTCCATTTGGATCCAAATAATTTATGATGTCAGCAATGTGTGGGTGGAGAGATGTGAATCAAGTTCTAGCCATGTTACAATGAAAGAGTGAGAGTGGAGAGGAGGAGGAAGCAAGAGGGTTACTAAGGAAAGAGGGATAGGAAAGAAAAGCAAAAGCAACTTGAAAGAAAGAAAATTTGGAGGAAAGTTGTTGATAATGCATCCCCAGTAGCCAATTTGTAAATCAAAAGATGACAACACATAGTTCTAAATAAGTTACACATCCCTATTGACATATCTAAAAAGAGAATTAATGGAAATGTTTTTATGTTATAAATGATACAACTACCCTACCACAAAGAGTACACACACATAATCATTTAAATTCATATATAGAAGATGCTAAAAATGAAAATTAAAGATACTCGTAGAATTTTTTGTTCGTTCAAAATTGTAAAATTGGATGGTTAGAAAAGAGAAAGGAGATACAAAAAGCATAGAAATAGAAAAGCACTTAACATACATTAGAATAAGAAGTCCAATACTTTAAAAATATGACAGAATGTTTTACCACTGGAAGTGAGAATTAAAGCGCATACAGCCTGATGCTAAACCACTACACATCCTGAATCTTCTCTATCACAACATATGTGAACACAAATCGCAATCTCAGCCTGCCAGATGCCTGAAAAGATAGGAACAATAAAAACTGACATGATTCATATGATAAATCAGAGTTCGTGATATGCAGGTAATAGAACGGTTGAGCTGAAAAGCTAGTTGTAATTCAAATTATATTTTTTATGTTCTAATAATACAATTGGATTTAAAATCCAAGAAAAATATTCTCTGATTTGCTTGAAATCATATATCAAAATTTGCACATAGCCTTCTCAACCAAAGTAGTCCATCTGCCTTAACAACTTGTTATATTTGGTCTCTCATAACCTTTTCATGAATTTTGGATTGTGTCATTTGTAGAGTAATTTTAGATGAGAAAATACAATAGTTTTATTTCTAAAATGGCATTTCAAATTCACAAGCTTAGACATAATCTAATCACAATGTAACCTGTAGTTAGCTATGCTATGTCTTCCAAGAGTACAGAACCACAGAATAACAAAAACCTAACCTGTAATGGTTTCTTTAAAGAGTATTTTCATTTAAGAAGGAACAAGATAAAGAATATAAAGAGAAAGACCCCCAAAATTTAAAAAGATCAAAATATGGAAAATAGTAAAAGTCAAATGAGTTTTTTTTTAACCTTTGTGTGTCACCAAAGTTTTTGCATTTTAACTATATAGGTAGCCAATGTAAAATTAGACATGTAAAATTTATTGATCCATTTATATAATTTTGTACAATAGAATGATTGTATAAAACTAATATATTTTCTTTAATGGCATAATGCACTATGAAAGCTATCAGAGTACTCTAAAAATAGATGCAATATATGCCACATATGGATACTGCCATTTTCTTTATTTTGCACAATTCACATACAACAGGCACATGTGCATACCCACATAAAATCAGAAAGTATCGTACCCTGTCCATTTATTCATTCATTGGCCTAACCATCTTCTGTAATGCTGGGATAGGCACTGAGACTGAGAGCCTTTACTCCTCAAGAGACCAACCATCTTGTGGGAAGAGTCTAGATTGTGTCCAGACTCTAAAACCTTCAACTCAAATAGCCACAGTGTCACTGAGTTGCTGTCTTCATCTCTCATTTATTGAATCAAAATTAGAGATAATGCCTTGCTTGAATTAATATAGGAAAGGATAGTAAATGAATGTGTGGATAGATTTTTTTTTCCCCCACAAATGCTACTAGGGTAGCAGTTCCATAAAATAATATGGAATTTTATATATATAAATGCTACATATATGTATACACATATATATACATATATATAAATACTATATATATATATATATATATATATATATATATATATATATATATATATTTATACCTAAATATATATAAATGCTATTACATAGAAAAAAGTGAAGATGCTGATTTACTGGTATATAGTAATCAAAATTTTGTTTAAGATTTTGAAATAAGGGCTCATGAATCATGTGCTTACGGATTACAAACACATGTATTCTTTTTTACTATGGTGTTGGGCAACACATGTAAGAGGTATATATGTGCCTATGTAAATGACAGAGAACAGGAATTCCTGAGGTGTCTACCAACTGACAAGGGAGTCATCTCTGAGATGAGAACTGAACTGGGGGCAAGTCCGAAGGAGAATGGTAGAACAATCTTACAAGCAATCTGGTGAATCAGAGAAGAATGGATGAGATAAAGGACTTCTCATTTGGAGAATTCTCTGTGTAAAGCCTTTAAGGGCATGGCAGGACCACAAATTATTTATACTGGAAAGTATGTTATAGTAGAAAATAAAATACTCAGTCTTTACCTTGAACAGAGTTAATGGGGATTTGTATAGTTAGCAACATTTTTACTGCTTATTCTTCATATACTGTTAAAAAAAAATTGGTTGGTAACCTCCATAGACTCATGTCTCAGATCTAATGAGAGGAAACCGTGGCACATAGTGTTTGAGAATAATCGCATAGTGGGGAGGAAGGTGTAGGGAAGAGAAAGGGAACTGCTGAATGTTCCTTCTTGCTCCTGTTTCTGCTTTCCAGGAGTAAGCCTTGAACAACTTGATGCTCAGGCATGTAATAAAATGATACAGATGCTGATCTGTAGATGTGGGCCTAGATCTCTTTGACATTAACACAAATTCAGTATACTGACATATAATATTTATATGAGCCATATAATTTGATCTCAACTCCTCACATGAAAGATATCTAAGGAAAAAAAAAAAGCAGGTAGTAGTGGGAAGGACTCAAAAGTTGCTCTGCACACTCTGACTAATATTCTTTGCTTTCCTAATGAGTCTCTGCTTTAAAAGAACAAAATTGTTTAAAAGACAAAAAATAAATTAAAATAAAGCCCATTTAAAACAATATAGGGATTTTGGTAAAATATAGTGAATTATCAGCAGTTTAAAAATTAAGGTATAGATCAGTATTTCATTTCAAAAGGATGGGTAGCATCCAGTAAAAATGAAGACCACCCAATTTTCTGACCTGGGGGTCAGAGAGCAAGCTTTTACAACTTGGGAATGGTCTATTTTAAAGTCCCGAAAGTCTGCGTGGCACATGTTAGAAACTCAAAGGTGTTTACACCTCTGGGGGTTTTCTCTGAGGGCTATGAAAACCCTTATGAACCTGCTATCACAGTTCTCACAGAGAGTCAAAGTGTTTTCTCCCGCAGGGTCTCTGTTACAGGACATTAGATCTCCCACTTCAACTGAACACCAGAATGAATGTGAAGGTTTCAAAATGACTTTAGTGTCCTTAACTAAATTGGAATAATTCTTGTAATGCTAGGAGGAAGAGTCACATAAAACATGGCTAATAATTAATATAAATTACGGAACTATATTTTGAATCATTCTTACAAAGTATTCCAATAATAGACCTGATTTCTTCAGTTTTAATTACAAACATCCCAAATAAATAATTCCAAGTGTAGTAGCTGCTCATAAACTAAATTGCACAAAGCTTAATTTTTATTTTATTTTGTTTCTTTGATGCTGGGGATTGAGCCCAGAACCTCACACATTTCAGGCAAATGCTCTACCACTAAGACAAATCTCCAAGCTGACCAGATAAATAATTCAATGCAAAAGATTTGGTAAACTAAAAATTGCAAGTCATTGCAATACATTTGCAATCATCAAAATTAATCTTTTTACTTGATAGGAGTTGACACTGAAAAATGTGGTATCTACTTAAAATATATCACTTATGAGATTAAAAATAAAGAAAGGAAGTATTCCATTTCTAAAGAAAGAAAGAAAAACATCATTGTTCCATGGTAGCTACCAAAGAACAAAAGAGAAATTACTTTATATAATGACAGGATTAAATTCTTCACAAGAGTGTTTTCAAGATGTATAAATTACATTAAATACATACATAATCTAGCAGGTTTTCCCATTTTACAGTAGGTGTCAATTTATTATTTCATCCCATAATTCTAGATGTAAACCTTGAGTTATTTATTTCTCTTTTTTTCTCTCAGCAAATCATTCGGCTTATAGCGCAGCACTTGCTGAAATTATAAAGCAGCAAAGCCAAATTCCGAAAATGTGAAGAGTTCCATGCCAAACAAAGCTGTATAAAAACTAAAAACCAGCACCTTAAAAAAAAATTGATGGGAGTTTAATTGAAACTCTTATTTTCATACATATTTCAGCCTTTCTGTTGTGTTGTGACACAAATAGTGCCTACAAAATAATGATCAGTGAGATTTCACAGCATGGAGAGGAAAAAATGAGAAGGGAAAAAAGTTTATTCCACACTATGTGAATTACATTTAGGTAGTTCTCTATGGGGCTACTACCAAATCCTTTAAGCCCACCAGCCTCTTACCTACATTAAATTAATGAGGCATCTCAAGCGTTCATTCTTTCACCAGCAGCTCAAGGCTCTCCAGTTGGACACCTACAATTTACTAAATTACAAACAGTGACCTAGGGGAGACATCTGTTTGTTATATACAATATTGCATTATAAAATAAACCAGAAAAAAATATTTGGGAGATTAAGATGATAAGGTATCTGCTGTATTGTATTTTCTGGGGTTAATAGGGGCCGCTGGACAACTCTGTGATCTTCTCCTTGCAGATATAAATTCCTATTTTCCCACCAGGAAGAAAAGGCCTCTGAAGATCAACATGACGACATACAATCCTGATGAACGAGCCACAGCTAAGAGGTCTCTGTGATGCCATGGTACTCACCACTGCCATACAATACATTTATTAAGCCTAAATACATTAAGCTTGATTATAATCAATTTTTTATAATACCACCTTCTTACTAATGCTCATAACACTTGGCTCCCAGGGATGTACTTGTAATGAGATGGCTGGGTGTATTTTCCATTAAAGGCCTCTGTTGGAGTTCCTATAGTACTTTTTCTCATATATTTCAAGTTAAATGCTCCCTCTATTTTTATGTTTGCCACACAATAGCCAGTCCTTTTTCAATGATTAATTTTCTATTCAAAATCAATTTGCTGCTTCTTCCTTTGTGCTCTCATGATTTCAGAAATACCTCTTGCCTTTTCCTTGCCCACTGCAGAAAGTGTCCTCCTATCCCCACAGACCACCACCTTCCAGCCCCAAAATTATTTTTACTGACATAGTAGCTCCTCACCACCGCAGCAGGAGACTACTCAATTAACAAAAATAAACCCCTGAATTATCAAGGCTATAAGTGTGCCAAAAAGTACTGTAGCCACTTATATTATATGACCTCAGCAGCCTGTGATTGAATTGCAACCCTTGCATTAAATCAAACACTATGTGCTGTGTGTGTGAGACTTTATAAATGCTGGGTGTGTAAGGTAGAATCAGGGGGGGATGGGGGTGGCAAAGAGATTATTAAAAACCTCAGAAATAATTCTCATTTCAGAATGCATTTTTTTTCATTATAAACATGCTCTTTACTTTGTTTTGAAACTTAGACATTTTGTGAAATTCTCTGAACCGGTATTCTTAGGCATGTTTAAACAACAGAAATAATGGAAGCATAATTGACTGCAGCTGGGAACTGTCATCCTATCAGTAAGCAGCACCTACCCGGCAAATACTACAAGCTTGTTCAAGATTCCTTTATGAATTGGGCACTGTAAGGGAACTGGGCATTTTTTTTTATCCCACAAATTCAAATCAAAATCTTCACTGATTTATTTCTCCAATTTTACTAGACTAGAAACAGTAAGTGGTTAGTCTGTTGGCCTCTATCCAAGGTGTTTAGGCAGAGAAGGTGGGGTGCTTTTGTTTCATAAAGTTAAATACATAACAGGTTTATAAACATGCTATGACTTTCAGTCTTCATGAAGATATTCTGTAAAAACAGTCTTCTCAGTACGTGAACTTTCACAGGAGAAAAAGAAAAAAGTAAAACTACCTCACTTGGAAATCCATTTTTGTGAATCAAATTACTATAAATTTCTCCAAACGTATCATATTCTAATCAGGGAATACCAAGGTTCAATTCTTATCTAGAAGCAGCTTTTATATCATTCTTTAAGTTTACTTAACTCAGACTTTCCCCTCCAAAAGGGAGGGCGGTTAGAAAGGAAAACTAATAACTCCACATTAACTTACTAAGAGAAAGGCTACAGTAAGTCCCTTTTCCTATTTTCTTATATTTGTGTAGCTGTTACACATTTTGCAAAGGAGGGGAGTACCAGCCAGCCTTTCACAACAAAAGGCCCACTGTCACCGAGCCAGTCCCAGACATGGTGGAAACCAGCCCACAGGAAAAGGCCTGGCTCCAATGTTAGGCCCCGGCCGAGTACAGTCACTATATTCACTCAAATTGGCAACAGGTCTCAGTGTTCCTGGCTTTGAGCTGTGAACAAGGGTCGGGATTGAATAACCAATTATACAACCGCTGACTGAGTTTATCCAAGGTTTGCAAACTGCTATAATAGCCCAGTATTCAACCAACTGTTTCATCCTTTTCCAGATAAAGTGTCATATCTCCCCTTGTGCTCCATTTACATGTCACTTTATTACATACATCCATTAGAAAGGTTAATACAGTGTCACACTCAATGCCTAAATGTTGCCTTACAGGGGCACTGCTTTTCCCCAGGGCATTTCGTATAGATACCTTTCTCTGTCTTTCACTTTCTTTCTGCAAGTTAAACCAAGTTTCTGTCAAGACTACAAAACAGCACATGAAACAACAGTAGCCAAATGTTAACTGTTTTCCAAAATACTCCTTATACTAATAGGCTGTTTAAACCCACCTTGGTATATAAAAAAAAAAAAAGTGAAAATTCTGAAGTTTGGCAGTTCATAGTAGCACCCAAATTTGAGGAGCTGGTATAAATCCATCCAAACCTGTGCCTTTCTGTCTGCCAAAATGAATCTCTCTTTCAAAGCTCAAGAGGACCTACAATTTCTCCCAGGATATTTGCATGCCTACTTTTATACAAAGTAGATAGGATGGAAAAATAAAAGAAATAGAAATGGAATTTCAAGTACTTTTCCTAAATATCCACAAAACTGAAGTTCTTGAAGGAGTACCTTCCAACTTAATAAACAAAGGAAGGGAAATGGTAGAAATATCAAGTAGCTGTGAAGGAGTTGGCAGTTTTTGATATCTTGATCTTTGGCTCTTCGTTTTCATTCCATGCCTGGTGTTAACATATGTTTTACACACAATTTTATCTTCTCCACCAGGGATATTTATCTTAACAATCAATATTAGAGATTTCTGACCTGGACACTAAAAAATGGAAGATGTTGATGAAAGAAATTCAAGAGGACACAAATGAGTGGAAATGTATTTCATGCTCATGAATGGGAAAAAATAATATTGTTAAAATGTTCACATCACCTAAGGTAATATAGAGATTCATAACAATCTCTATCAAACCCTCCTGATAGTCTTTATAGAAATACTAAAATAAACTTTAAAAAATTTGATGGAACCACACCCACACACCAAAAAATCACACCCCTCCCCTCCCGCAAAAAAAAAAAAAAAAAAAATGGCCAAAGCAATCCTGAAAAAAAAAAAGTTGGAGGCATCATACTTCCCAGTTTAAGGTTATATTAGAAAACTGCAGTAACCAAAATGATATGGTATTGAAATAAAAATAGATTCATAGACTAAGATAACTATAAAAAACTCAAAATAAATCCAAACTAGTATTTGACAATAAATGCAATACTACATGGAAAATATGCAACATTATCCTCAATAATCATGCTGCAGAAACTGTATTGTCATGAGCAAAAGAATAACATTAAACTTTTCTCTGAAACACAAATATCAACTCAAAATGAATAAAAGACCTAAAACCAGAAAACTATTCAAAGAAAACAGCAAAAGTTCCTTGCCACTGTACTTTATAATATATATATATATATATATATATATATATATATATATATATATATTAGATATCACATTGAAATCTCAGACTACAAAAGAACAATAAATAAATGGAACTATGTCAAAATGAAGGTTTTTTTTTTTTTTTTTTTTTTTTTTTTTTTTGCATAGAAAGGGAAGCAGTTGGGGGGCTCCGAGGTAGAGAGCAGTATGTAAGGCACTGGCTTTGGTCCTCACCAGAACATAAACACAAATAAATAAATAAATAAAATTATTTGTCCATCTACAACTAAAAATAAATTTAAATTTATTTTTTGAAAAGGAGAAGCACTTTGGGAGGCTGTGGTTATAGTTCAGTGGTAGAGTGCTCGCTTAGCACATGTGAGGCACTGGGTTCAATCCTTAGCACCACAAAAATAAATAAGTAAATAAAGGTATTGTGTCCATCTACAACTGAAAAAAAAATTAAACAGAAACAAATAAAAAAGGAAAGGAAGCAGTTGAAAAAATGAACTGGAAACCTGCAGAATGGGAAACATATTTGCAAGCCATATATCAGATAAGATTTAAAAAGAACTTCCAAGATTTATAACGAACTCATCCAACTCAATAGCAAGAAAACATATATAAACATATTAAGAAATGGGCAAATAACTTGATTCAACATTTTTCCAAAGATGAGATAAAAATGACCAGCAAGTACACGAAAAAGTGCTCAATATAACTTATCACCAGGGAAATGCAAAAATAAAACCACTATGAGATACCTAGCCATTCTTTCTAGAGATAAAAAGTGTTGTAAAGGGTGTGGAGAAAAGATCCCTTGTACATTGTTGCTGGAAATACAGACTGGTGCAGCCATTAGAGAAAATAATATGGAGGTTACTGAAGAAATTAAAAACTTAACTATCACATGACCCAGCAATCCCTTTTACATACCCAAAGGAAATGAACTTACCATCTCATAAAGACATCTGCACTCCCATAATCTTTGCAACATTATTCACAATAGTGAAGATATTGGACAACCTATCTGTCCATCAGTAGATTAATGGTTAAAGAAAAGATTACATGCATATGTGTATGCACACGCACACACACGCACACGCGCACACACACACGCACAGTGAACCTTTGAAATAGATGAATCCTGCCATTTGCTAAACATGGAAGGACCCGGAGGACATTATGTAAAGTGAAATAAGCCACACACAGAAAGAAAAAAAACAAGTATATGTCAAAACTAAAATATGTCAATTAGAAAGTAGTATAGCAACTATTAGAGATTGGGAAGGGTGGGCAGGAGTAGGGCTGGAAAAAGAGATGCTACATTTGATCCATTTATGCTATATGTATATATGGAAAAATCACATTAAACCCTATTAATATGAACAATTGGCATGCATTAATAATTCTTTTAAGGAAAGTACTTTATGGCTAAATAGTCAAATCTCAAGAAGCTCAGATAGTGGTAGAAATAATAGAAAATGCCTGCTTTTTCAAGAAAATCAATATCAGCAAAAATTTTACATGTGTGCATGGAATTACTACTAATAATTTAGGCTTTTATTTATTGAGCATACTATTTACAATGCCAAAGTAGCAGTACACTATTCTAATAAATGGGTCTAATATTTTCTGTGCAGCTCATACGTTTGATATAAATACCTAAAATTCTGAATTCTACCATGGTCTTCCTTTATGTCATCATGAATTCTAGCTAGAAGTTTGAAGTCTAGTTTTGTTATGTGTTATGGTTTGGATGCAAGGTATCCCCCAAATCTCATATGACAGACAATGCAAGAAGGTTTACAGAAGAAGTGATTGGGTCATGAGAACCTTAACCCAATCAGTGAATCACTCACCTGATGGGATTAACTGAGTGGGAACTGAAGTTAGGTTGGGTGAGGCTGGAGGAGGTGGGGCATTGGGGCA
Organism: Spermophilus citellus; assembly: GCF_964194105.1. Classification (NCBI taxonomy): domain Eukaryota; kingdom Metazoa; phylum Chordata; class Mammalia; order Rodentia; family Sciuridae; genus Spermophilus; species Spermophilus citellus. The sequence goes on from NC_138197.1 coordinate 49,054,893, forward strand.
TGGCTTTGGGGTATACATTTGTATCTGGCAAGTGGAGATCTCTTTCTCTGCCCCCTGATCATTATGTGAGCAGCTTCCCTCTGTCATACTCTTCCTCCATGATATGTAGCCTCATCTGGAGCCCTGAGGAATGGAGTCTGTACTATGGATTGAGACCTCTGAAACCACGAGCCCCTAAATAAGCTTTTTGTCCTTTACAATAGCTCTGGTCATATCTTTTAGTCACAGCAGAGAAAAAGCTGACTAAAACATTATATTAGACCTAAAAAAATAAGCACTTCTAATTTCTTGACCTTCATCTGTCACTAGGCATAATTTGATTACCAAATCAAAAGGTGGTATGAAGAGCAAAATGAAGTCAATTCTAAAGTAAAGACAATTTGTAAATAAAAAGACTATGTATATCCCTCTCATTGGTACTAGGACATTTACTATTAGAAATTGTTGCTGATATTTAAAAAGAAGGAAATATGAGTTTGCATACACTGAGAGGTTTTAGAGGTAGATAGATGCCAATCATAAAAACCAATATTAAACCTAACATGCAATGTGAAGCATCAAAATGCTAATAGACTGCAATAAGGATGACATTTGCAGGTGGCTGACTGAATCAGGTTCATGACTTTATCACAGGTAGCATAGTCCAGGGGGAGAAAGATGTCAGAGTTGGTCAGAACCACTTGAATCTTGGTGCTGTTCTTTATTAACAAGGGAACTAAGATAAGGTATTCAACGAGGATCTCCATTTGCTCATTTAAAAAAGAAAGATTATGAAGTATGGTTGCCTTACAAAAATAAAGAGAAAAAAAAAAGAAAGAGAAAGCCAGACAGGAACAACCAAAGAATAAAATGTGTCTGACATAGTGAGTGCTTCCTAGAGAACAGTGGCTCTGACCATCTTCCGCACTGCATCAGCACCTCCACGCTACCTCTTCCTGTGGCTCTAATTGTAAGCAGAGCAACTCTGTGACTCACGTCACTAGAACCAGTGATTTGAAGAGTTATATGTGGGTTTAAAATGTTTTCTAAACCAAACAATTTGTATCTAGGTCCTGCAACTGGACAATGGCAGGGAAATGGGCAATAAGGGGGGGGTAGTAAAAAATGAAAATATTTTTACATATTTTTGCTAGAATAATAAAATGAAATTATCCAGAATATTTATCTAGTGTTTTCATCATGTTTTAGAATAACATGAAAGACTGACACTGAAAAATAATATTTGTATTTTTTTTTCTTGCTTTACCCCACCATTATAACTTCAAAATACTCTCATTTGGTCCATTATTTTGTTCTAAATTTTTGAAAGTTATTTTAAATATATATACATAGGTATTATAGACATAGATAGATATAATGTAAATAACTGGTTCAATTAAAAGTCATGGTAAGTTTTTAAGGTTTGACTCTGATTATGATTGTATCCTAACAGCATCAGCATAGCAGAGAGAGGAAGTAAAGGCAAATGAGAAGTTCTTCACATTCTATCACCCTAACCAAGAGAGAAATTCTGCATTGAAAAGTCCTCTATTTCACAGAGTCTTGTTCTTTGGGTCATTTTCTCTGCAAAAAAAAAAAATGCTTCTGTAATATTATTCTGGCTAACTGGAGAAATGTAAAGAAAGTCTACCATAAAGTTTGCATGAATACATATTTAATGAGTAAAAAGAGATTTTTCTGTGATAACATCTTTAATCTAAATCCACAACTTTACAGTATAGATTTCCTCACTTATGCTCTTTTAAAATATGCAAAATTCAAGTATGTATATCCTTTTGTGTATGTAAGAAAATTTGCCCTATAACTGACTCTGCATCCATACTAAGCATTACAAACCCATGTAGCTCAACAAATTATGGAAATTAAAAGACCAAAGAGACAACTGTAACCCAAGTCAATTAAACAAATGCTCTAAATAGCATAGATACTGCACATTTTGGAGCTATATTGGAATTGTTCCCTTTCTCCTATTTTTTATAGGATATTTCAATCATTAATATTTATTAATATTTACTATTCATCAGATTATGCATAATGCTCCCGTTCATATAATTATCTCATTCAAAATTCAAAACCAAACTTATGAGGCAGGTACTATTATTACCATATTTTTTAGAAAGAAAACTGAGGCTTAGAAAGATTAAATCATTAAATCATTTCCTAGTGAGGAAATAAGCCAGGATTTGAACTCTTGTCTGCTGTATTTCATAGACTGCTCTCCTAACCAGTAACTGTACCAAGTGACCAAGCCCATTAACAATAAGTATGGGTAAAATATCAAGAAGAATTAAGTGCATATAATGCAGTACCATTCTAAGCTGTCAGTGATGGTCTCAATTCTCCAGCCACCCTAATGAAATCCAAAACTCTTACCAAGGCCTACATTATTCTACAAGCCTTGGCCTCCATTTCTTCTCCAGGGTCACCTTATATGATTCCTCCATCATACAATAGCCACTGTGCCCATTTTTCTATTCTACCACTTTGCCAGATTCACCATTACTTCTCTGTGCTTCCCCTTCCTGTCTATGTTTGGGGCAATTTTCTCTAAAAACCTCAAGACTTGTGGTATTACTTCTGTAATTCACATCTTAACCTGTTTAACCAAGAAAAGCCTCTTTGACACACCATCTGAAGCAAAACAGCCCTCCCCTAATTTCTATTCAATTTCTATCCAGTTTCCTTTACTTTTTACATGATTATTCACTAATAGAAATCATCATATTTATTTATTTATTTTCTCTTCCTTTTCATTAGAATATTAGCTTTAGAAGAAATGGTAACTAACTCACATCTTTTACTGTGTACTTCCATCCATAAAACTGACCCTGGAATATATCAGACACAACAGATATTCGCTGACTGCATGAATATATGAACATTCTACCAAATTCTTAGAGCTCTTCTTTACTTTAAGGCATTCCAAGGTTATGCATTATTTGGAATGGGTAGAAAATTTTTTATAAGAAGAAAGAACATTCATTGAATTTCCCATAATTAGAGTATAATATGATAAATGTTTATATAAGTTTCTCAATTATAGTCCATGTATACCATACATTGAAGGAGTTATGCTGTGAATATAGGTGGGGCTATTCTTGTTATATATAATTAAATTTACTAAGAGAGAAAGTAATCAGAACTTTTGAAGTTACTAGAAACTAATAGCTATATAATTTCCTTATCCTCTTAAATAATTCTGGACTCATTTTTTTCTAATTTTGAATGAATTCAGTCTCTTTCTGAATACACTGATTATATCAGGGAGCCACAATCAATGACCACAATATCAGCCTCTGCGTCAAATTTCTGTAAACACAGATACACAAAACCACACATAACTTCTAATTACACTTACATTAAACTTATATTTGCATGTGCATTTTTGGGGGGTAAATTAAGCAAAAAGATTCCTTTACTGGAGAGTTATTCACATTATATAAACATTTTACTCATTGAAATTCAACTTTGAAAAATAAATTTTAAAAAGTTAAAAACTAGCAAGTTAAGTAAGGTAGAGAATTCTGCTTTCGGTGCTCTCAATAAGCTTGGGCTGAGTGAGGTGACACATGACACCAGATTTGTGACTGCTATTCTCTCAGCTGGTCCCAGTTCCTGTAAGCCTCTCACTGTTTAAGCATCTTTCCATACCAACAGTAGGTTTCATGTTTAAGGCATTTGGTTTTTAACAGAATGAAACATAAGCCAACAACTTCATTTAAGGCTCAACCAAAGAATCGGCCACATGTTACAGTGCTTTGATGGACTGACCAAATGATTGTGGCACTCTGGTCTTCCAGTGACAAGTTCCTGAGGTATTTCCAAGCACAATTCTGCCTTTCCCATTGACTATACTCTGAATTCAGTTTATATGTGACCTTACTATATTTATTTTAAATGAAATTCATTAAATAGTGAATATATTTAACATGCCCATTTTAAATGCATATATAGGAAAGAACAAATTTTCTTCCAGTTTTTTATATTTTCTAAAAAAAAAGTTTTGGATATTAATACAGGAAGGTGCACACAAGGAAACAAGGTTAAATGAGACAAGAGAACTATGTTAAATGAGCAGAGAATTGATATAATCAGATTGGTAAAGTCCCCTCCTTTAGTAGAGCTGGGGCTCAGAAGATGAAACCCAAAGGGAGGGTCTCAGAAGCAGTCAAGTTCAGAAGCAAAATTTTTGACCTTTTCTTGTCCTCTTGCCTTTTGTTCCTCATTTTCTCCAAGATAGGCCTTGAAAAGTAGAATTCCTCTTCCCCTATGTGGACCATAAAAACCAAAACCACTTTTCCCCAAAATTAGAGAAAAAAATTACAATTATTACTCTAACTTTCCTCTGTCTTTCTGTGAAGAATTGGCAATAAGAAAATTCTCTGATCAACTTTGTAGGTCTCATAAGACCCCCAATTCCAGATAGGACTCTACCCCATATTTGGAAAGAAGACATACAGCAGAGAGGCCCAAACTAATTTAAACAGATAGGCCTTGCTGGGTTTCCCCCAGCCCCTTAGCATATTACTTGCACAATCATATTTTTTGTTGTTTAATCATATTTCTGTACATCTGCCCATGATACATTGAACTTAGGCATGAAAACAGGTAGCTCACTCTGGGTCTTTAATCTCTTTAATCAGAAGGCTGTTGTGTGATGTTAAACTATGTTCAAATAAATGTGATATATTTTCTTTTTTTTTTGATTATTAGAGACATTTTAATAATGAATAAGCTCATTGGTATGTACTACTTGTGATTTGCTAGGTTATGCATTTTTATGCTCTCACATGCATTCTTCTTATTTAAAATGAAATCTTTATAATTGCAAGATATTAAAATATTTCTGCATTATGCTGCAACTTTTTTACAGTTTGTAATTTTTTTAATTTATATTTAAATTTATCCATTCATATTTTCTTTTGTTTTCCACTTTTCCACTCTAAGGTCAGTAGGATATTTATATTTAATTCTTTTATATTTAAATGTATAAGCCATATAAATAAATTTCTATAATAAATAGCTTTCCAAGTTGTTTTTGCATTTTTATTCAATTATCCTGTCATTATAACTCCAGTGCTTCCTCACAGATTTGAAATTTCATTTTATTACATTCAATTTATACCGATTATGTATATACTTATCTTTATCTAAAATCTTTATGTTCCAAACCTTGCTGAAATTCTAATGCAAATGCCATACTGTTTTGAGTAATGTCATTTAAAACATTTTAATATTCAATATTGCATTCTTTTAAGGACCTATCATGCCTATTTTCTTGAATTTATTTTTCTAGGTAAATTCTAGAATTAATGATCAACTTTAAAATAATAATCAGTAGATACTGGGTTAAAACTGCATTAAATGTACACATTATTATGAGGAAGAAATGACAACTTTCATTGTTGAATATTCCCATAATAAAGCAAAATATATATTTCCATTTATTGTTTTAAAATTTTCAGCAAAGCTTTCTAGTCGTTTTTTCCTGAGTTTCAGTATGTTTCATATTGTTACTAAAATTTGTGTATATTTTATATTTCTTGCTAACCTCTCTTGTGTTAACCATAAATTTTTATAATAAGCAGAGAAGGGATTCTTTTCATCCCTACATCATGAAGGTTTGGGAGAACCAAACTAGATGACATGGTCCTGTGAAGTGAGCTTTTGTTGGGAGCCCTTTTACCCAAAACTGCAGATAGTTTTGGAGAAAGAGAGAATAAGAAGCTACCATGTCTTTACCATAAGAGCATGGTGAGGCTTGTGAAACAAGTGTGTCTAAATGTTGTTTGCAAGCAAGAAGTTCCCAAAGCAGGTGTCTGAGGCTGAAGTAGTGATGGCAGAAAAGGAAAAGTCAGAAAAATGGGACCAAGGTACACCAAATCAAAACAGAGGAGGAGACTACAATCTCAATGAATTTAAACAACATAAAATTATTTTACTGGTGAGGCAAATAACTGTTGTAGAAAAATTATTCTGAGTTCATGGCCAATGTGAATGGCTTTACTGCTTCCTAGCAAAAGACACTTATAAGATAAAACTTTTCCATAATGGAGTCTAATGTTTAACTATTGTGCTTCCAAGTACAGAATGCTAATTTTCATAAATAGTCACTTAACAATACTCTCCCTTCATAGAAGCCTTAGCAAATGCTATTTCGTGAAATGGTGAATTTTCTTCCCCCCAAGACACTTAGCCACAAAAGCAAGTTCAAGAACAAGGAGGGCTACACTTATTATTACAAAGTCATATGAATCCAGTAAAATCATTAGACTTTACTTTCCCTGAATGGACTAACTCAGACCCCTCTCAAACTTTTGAGATTGCTATGTAGTATGTGCCAAAAAGCAGATTCAAATTACAAAATAAATGAACCAGTAGCAAACAAATATTAATAAACATTAATATATAAACTTAAAAATGACTAATCTTGTTTAGTTTGACAGTTTTTAAATAAATTTTTTAGTTGTAGGTGGACACAATACTTTTATTTATTTTTACATTTATGTGGTGCTGAGGATCAAACCTAGTGCCCCACAAGTGCCAGGCAAGCGCTCTACCACGGAGCCATATCCCCAGCCCCAATTGGACAGTTTAAAAAAAAAATTATATATATATATATATATATATATATATATATATATATATTTAGTTTTAGGTGGATACAATATCTTTATTTTATTTTTATGTGGTGCTGAGGATCAAACCCAGTACCTCACACATGCTAGGTGAGCACTCTACCACTTGAGCCACAACCCCAGTCCTAGACAATTTTTAATTCAAGTCATGGGCTTGAATTAAAACTTTAGAAGGCTTGAGAAGATACCTGTGATTTTAATATGGACATATATAACAAAGTCATAATATTTTCTAAAACTATTTCTAATCCATATGATGAATTCATTTTTTAATGGCCTGACCCAAAGTGTATCACAAGTAAAAATACTGGCCTGAATTTAATTGCACAAGAATCTGTTATTTCAGTTTTATGGCAAATTCTTTTGATTTTAAACATAATGCTTTGGGATACTCCACCAAAGTTTTACATGTTTCTTGAATCTATAATTTTACATATGACAGATGTATACGCACACACAAATCTATTTATATACATATACTGATTAATATCCTGATAGCACAATTAGTGTTTCATTTAAAAAAAGACTGTGCATGTGTGTATATATAGCTGAGGGCATGTGTACACACCTATGTGAATTCAAGTCTTAAGGACAAGGTACTATATTCACCATTGATAGGCACCACAATTTTCTAAGTAATTTTTCCCAAATCAATATTTGTCTGTAGTCTCTTGACAAAAAAAATAGTTTTTATTTATAATAAAGATTGATGGGTCTCAGGTTGTAGCTCAGTGGTAGAGTGCTTGCCTAGCATGTGTGAAGCACTGGGTTCCATCTTCAGCATCACATAAAAATAAATCAATAAAATAAAGGTATTGTGTCCATCTATAACTAGAAATATTTTTAAAAGAAGGTTGATGCTGTCATATTGGGACTACCCAAAAAATATGGATACTAGCTATTTTATGTATTAAATAGTGCTAAGTATCTAATACATATTATTTCATAAAATGCTAGTTAATCTATTAGTGTCTTTTATATCAACAGAAAAAGCAGTATTTCTTAATTTTGAAAATTCTCCTTTTAAGAGACTACAGATTATATATTGTTTAAGAGAAAAAGAAAACCAGTAAGTGAAAAAGTAGGTAATATGCTCAACATATTATGAATCTTGTAGTTTTAAGAAATTGGTTCCTGTTTTCAAGGATCCTATAACATAGCATATATATGCACCCATGTGTGTGTATAAACTGATATGCATGAAGCAAAAAGATATGATAAGTGTTAACAAAGTGATACTGATGCTGAGTGTGATTTAAAAAAAAATAGAAAAGGAAGAAGGAACTATATCAGCACTAAAATTAGTCCAAACCTCTTGAATGAGGCAGAATCTATTTTAACTCAGCAAAGGAGATAAGAACAAGAACATACAAACAGGGACTAGAATGAACATATACAAAAAAAAAAAAAAAAAACAGCAAAATTTTACTTGGCAATGCTGAGCAATTAATTCGATCATCACATTTGGAAAGCCTTGAGAAGAGGCAAAGAGTTTACCTTTGGTGCAGTGTATAACATGGCGCCATGGAAATGCTTGATAGAGGACTAAGATAGTAAGAGTGACATTTTAAAGCCTGAGAGTTCAGAATTACAGGAGACAGTGTCCTGGTGCGAAGCAGAAATAGTAGCAGGGAGAAAGGAGAGGGGCTCCACTCTAGACATGAGGAGATGAGGCCTGCAGACCTCCTACAGGTTGTGCAGAGAGTGAAGGAAATTTCTGGAAGGAAGGTCCAAAAAAGAGCTGCATCATTACTGCTCATAAAATAGTAGAGCTCATTTTTTTGAAGAGGATTATTACCCACTTTCATTATGTTTACTGATTCTGGAAGTCATTTTAGCCCTGGAATTCCTAGCCTCAACCCAGAGTGTTACAAGTTCTGCAAGGACAGAGAAAACAGTCCCCATATTTTGGAAAGAGGACAAGATACCAAGGTAAAAATTCATACCTATTGAAGGATAAGCCACTCAACTTTCCTTGTAATTCCTTTCTTTCATGCTTTTATTGAAAACGATTTCCTCTTCTTTTTCATTTAATCTCACATCTCTGCTCTGGCCAACTAACCACCACACTAAAAGCCGTCTTCCTCCTAATCTGTGGTATGACATTGTTAACAGATGATCATAACCAATACACAGAAATCAAGAAAGCACGCATGCACTCAAAACATGACCGTTAAAAATAGCTGAGTCCCTTTTTCTAAAAAAAAAAAAAAAGAAAAAAGAAAACCAATTAGCTTAATTTTACTATCCACTTTCCTTCTGTAATTCAAAATTTACTTTAAAGTGAAAAGTAAAAGAAGGCAAATGATTTCAGGTAAACCAGTAAAAATGAAGAAAAACATATTAGCCAAGAAAAAAGGTTACAACACAACACTTTGAATATTTTCTGTTCTTGCTTGCTCATTCTTTCACTCCCTGTAATTTTTCATTATTCTGAAATCAACACAGAATCAAGGAGAATTTGCCAATCTGAAGCTAAATTAAAGACCAAATTCAGGAACTACTTTTATATCCACAAAGTTAAACTGAAATAATGAGTTATGACAATTGTTAACAGAAGATAGTCAACTTCTTAAGGTGAAAAGAAACTAATAGAAATCAAATTTTAAAATTTAGGATTTGATGGTATGACTGACTATACACGGCTTTTTGCAAACTAGAGATTTCTATGAAACACATGTGAAATGGCAACTTCATTCTAGGTTCCATTGGTGTCTTGGTGTCTCAGGAGGCATCCTGGTATATCTTCAGTTTACAACCCTAGGGAAATATTTAGGATACACATTTAAAATATAGAGCTAAAAATATGTACATAATAATGATACTTCTACAAAACTAGGTTAGATTCACACTCCTGTATCTAAGCCTTTATCATGTGCTTTTGTCATTTTATCAACAAGGAAGACATGTGAAGTATGAGAATTTGGAGGCTTCATATTCTTGCTGAGGTTTTAGTAGTAAAATAATATGACTACCAAGGGGATAGTACATCTCAGGATCAAAGCATAGTGGATTCAAATCAGAACTATATAGAAGCAGAAGGGCTCCTCAAGTTCTTAAGAATTTAGTTCAACTCATTTGAAGGTATTAAAATATCTAAAAAGCCAGTGAGAAAGTTCTAGGCATCTAAAAATTTGGAGGTGGGTAGGAGCTGGGATTGGATGAATAAAGGAAAGAGGGAGAAAAGTGGACTTAGCCAAAATGACTAAGGTTCTGAACACAATGGCAAGTCCACACATCCTTAAGATTATGGTTGTATTAACTAAAAATATCAAATTTATGTAACTCCTCTATGTTCTGCTAACATGTTTACCATCAGTTTTAAGGTAATTATTTGGCTCTCCACATGAGTAGCTTGAACACAAGAAGAGAAAATGTAAGCCTTGTCATCTGGAGTTTCAGTATTCTGAACATTAAAATAATTGTTCTTTATTTTAAATATATGATCTTGTTATGTGTGGGTAAAATCAGGGTATGATCAGATTTACAACCTCATAAATTCTGTGATCATTAATGTAATAAATATTCTCCCGTAAGGCACTTTGAGAGCCTTTCTTTTGATTAATGTTCTCTTGTCATCATCCCTGTTCTTTCTCAGCTCCAATGCCACTTCCATAAGCAGATTTTTTTTTCTGAGAACTCTATTCAAATTAGCCCATAATAGTTGCTGTTAGTAATGTATGTACTTCATAACCCTACTGTCTGAAACTATCTTTCTCATTTGCTTATTATCTCTCTATATTCATAGAATATAAGTTCTACGAGAGCAGGGACTTTGTCTATCATCCTAAATAATTCTTATCTCCATTTTCTAGAAAAATGTGTGGATCACAGAAAACAACTTATAGATATGGTTTAATGTCAGATGGATATAAAATAGAGGAGTTGTGCCTAATTTATAAGTGGTAGATACAACAAGTAGTAATATGATAAGAAAAATAGAACTTTGGTCACTGTGCAATCTTGGAAGATTTACTAACATGGGGGAAAGAGAAAATAATGAAATGCAAACTTTATTGACCAGTGAGAACTAAGCAAAAATCAAAAAGTACTTTTAGTTTATCACTATAAAGTAATCTATCCAGCAAAGCTGACTAAATACTGAGTAACTGAGTTGAAATAGAAGTGCATTTCACCTAGCCAAATAGGAATTCAATTTAAAAACAACTCTCCTGGGCTGGGGATGTGGCTCAAGCGGTAGCGTGTTCGACTGGCATGCGTGCGGCCCGGGTTTGATCCTCAGCACCACATACCAACAAAGATGTTGTGTCCGCTGAGAACTAAAAAATAAATATTAAAAAAAATTCTCTCTCTCTCTCTCCTCTCTCTTTAAAAAAAATAAACAAAAATAAAAACAACTCTCCTTCCTAGAAAACTGCTTTTGTTTGTTCTAGCAAATGGAAAATAATAATACCATTACAAATACAGATATATAAAGGAAGACATTAATCCATGAGAAAATCATTTAGTATAAGTTGTGCTTATAAATTTTCATCTTATTTTTATCTCAACTTCACAGTAAATTTACCTAAATTTTATAAAATGCAGATTATTTTGATAATGTTCAGTTGCCACAGAACTTCACATGGCTTCACATGGGCCACTCAAGTTCATTTCTTTGACATTCAGCAAGTATGTACAGAGAATTTACCATGTACCAGACATTGGACAAGTGTCTGGGAATCCATCAATGAACAAATGGGGGCACTTCTGCCTGCCATCTTGGAGTTTATGACCTAGATAAGTATTATAAGAAAAAAAAAACAACACAACATCTATGACCCAGTCATTGTATTTTTCTTAACAAAACAATCAGAATTTAATGTCTGGACAATTTATATCTCTAATTTCCAAACACATCTTTAAAACTACTTGACAAATTGAGTGTATTTAATATGTAACAGTAAAATGCCAAAAGAGTAACTGAAATAGTACACGCTTGACTCATGAAGACCTGGTTCTTAACTTGCCTGTTCTTTCAATCATTTAGTAGGTTTGGGTAAATCATGGCATCTCAACAGTCCTCAACAGTTCTCTTCTTAGCAAGATGAGGGATTGTTGACAAAATTTCTTAAATTATATCTAGACCTATGGATGGTTCTCTATTTGATTAATACATTACATTTATATATAAAATGAAATAAAATGGGGACACGCAACAAAAACTGGTTTTTTCTAGGCTCTGCAAAGCTTCCTTTACAGCATAATAGAAAAATTTTATTTACTAATCAATGAAAAGCAGCTTCTTTGGGAAAGATTACAACTGCAAAGTGGTTTTGATATACATCCCCTTATCATTTGTACCAGAGTTGAATAAAGTAATTTTATGAGCGGTGATTGTTTCTAAATCTGAGAACATTTATTGAGAATTTAGACTTTTGGACAGGTACAGAATTCATGTTTCACTGTGTAAAATTAATCTTTAGAAGTTGTAAATCAAAATCCACTACCCAAAATACCTAATTTTTCCATTTCCATCAGTTCCTTGTTGTAGGATTAGTATAAATGCTGAATTGGTATCATTTGTGTTTAAACCAAACATTAATTTATTTATGGAAAAAAATAACAAGTGGTTGGATGTTGCAAAATTAAATTAAATCATCTTAACAAAAAGTCTGAATCATTACAAATATTTAGTGAATTTTAATGTTTATTCTAAAACATTACTTTTTATCTAGTAGCAGGCCTTCCAAAGAAAGATAAGAACAAAATACAAAGCATAAGCAACATTTTGGGTTTTTTTTAATTGATTACAAATTCACTCATTAGACACTTATATGAATAAATCATTTACAAAGGTAATAATGTTAAAGAACACTATGATTTAAAAAAATCATAAAACATTGAAATTATTTATAGTTGGAATCCACCCCCTTGAAATGCATTGAGAATGCTTTTAGGTCCAAAGGAAGCATACGAAATCTTAATTTTCTTAAATCCATCCAAATCTAGTTAAGTCTCAAAAACTAAGCAATAATAGAAAAATTATAAATTTTTTTCATGGTGTTTCTTTTTCCTTCTTTTTTTTGTTCATATTTCATTTTCTTGTTTGGGCAAAAACTACAAACAGGAGAAAAGAACTATAAAGAATTTTAAAAAAGGGAAAAGGAAGGTATTTAAGCTTCTTTGAATTTAAAATAAGAAAATTATTTTTCTAGGTATTAATTCAGTGTTTTTTACTTTAGATAAAAACATTAGACTACTCTTTCTCCATTGCTCACTGAATTCTTGCACGAACAATGAGATGTAATAAGATACAGATATTAAGAATCATTGGATTACTCTATACCAGCTGGTGTTTCAATCACAACAGAAAGATATTCCTCTACTTTCAAATACTAAAAAGTGGATTCTACACTCTTGTTTACAGACTTTGGATGATTAAGTTCAAACTATTGTATAAATATATTTAAAATATTAAAAAGGCTGTTTTAAATATACATATTTTATTTTTAAGAAACAAAATGAAATTATTGCTTAGATATTAATTAGTAACAAAGAAGTTTTAAGAAAATTCAGGGAAAACAATGATATTAATATAAAAAGATTTGTTTTTGAATGTTAATTCATTTCAGTTCAATATTTAATAAATACCTTGTCCGGTAGAAAAAAGTCAGAAATCATAGGGCTCTTTGAGAAGACCAATTCTCCTACTGTATCAATATATAATGACTTTTCCTGAAGAAACTTTAACAATAGAATAGGTATGTAGCAATAACATCATATGAAAAATAGTAAATAAAACATTTTAAGCTAAATAAAATTTACTTTTTCTGAATTTTTATTATTTTTATCTCCACCTTTTTGAATCTGATCAGTGGAACTGAATATTTAAGAACAAAAATTACAAAAGAAAACTTGAAATTATGAAAATAATTTATGTAACCACATTTTTACCTTTCTTTGAATTAGGATTGTTTTTTTTTATTTTGGTAGTGAAATGAAGTGTTCACTGGTTGTAAGTTGAGAGCCACTAATAATACCCACGTAGATAGTTGCTGTGAGGTAGAATAAAATAAGCCAGAAGAGAGTATTTTCTGCATTGTAATTTTCCAAAGGTATATAGAATTAGGCAAATCCGAGTACTTCTTTTGGTCTTGCATGCTAGTTGTGGGAGGGAGACAGATTGTACTAGAACCACATAATTTCTAGATACTTCCAAATTGTAATTTTGGAAATTAAATATTCATGAAAACTATCTGTGGGTTTATCTCAGTATAAGTAATTGATTTTTAAAAAGGCATTTATGATATATAAAAGTAACAAAAATAAATTGACACAAGGAAATGGCCTCATATAAGCAATTATATTTGAATGAACAGATAGGGAGGAAATATGAAATTCTGAATAACTGAATTTGTCTTCAGTATCAAAAAGCTATTTTAAAAAATAGTAAAGGACTTTTTGCTGAATTTTTTTCCATTATCAACTTTTTGAGATTGTTTAGAGTTGAATTAAAAAAAAAAAATTTCAAACTCATTAAGTACAAAATAAACCTAAATTTGCCAATTATTTTAAGCTTAAGATGAAATCAGAATGAAAGTTCTTCTTTAACTAATTTCAGCCCCAGGGGAGAAAGGAGTGTTTAAAAGCTCAAAGCATTCCATGACAGGCTCAGGACACCCGAAAGAACTTACATCTTAATTCAGGCTTGCACAGATAAGGACTGCATGATGGAGTTAATCATGGGAAATGCTATAAAGGCTCATCCTGTCTTTTGATTTTGTTAATGTTCACTCATTTTGTATAAGACAGCCTCCTGTAGAAAGCTAAGTTAGATTTGGATATCCCAGTTCAATTTAGATATCTGTACCCATGATTATGTTGAAGATAACATTTAAACAACAAAAAGAACATCAGAACACATTCAACAACACATTGAGGGCCCAATAACAAAAGCATGGTCTTAGAAACCCTATGCTGTACCAGACATTAAATTCTTAGGTCTTGAAGAGGCCAAGGTGGTCTAGGAGAAGGAATGAAACAGGCAGAGTAAGAGAAGGACCCTCCTGGGCTGAGTATATGTGCTAGTCACTAATAGTAAAGGGCACTTTTAATGTTACTGCTGTGCACCTCACCAAAACATCCATCAAAGTGTGCTATCACTTATAGACTCTATTTGGGTCTTCCACCTAAATGGAAAAGACTGTATCTTATTTTCCTATTTCCTTTGTATCCTCCAGAGCTAGAATAGTACCTGACAAAAAGCAGGCATTAAGTAAATATTCATTGGATTTGCACATGAAATTTAATGTATCAATTTAGAGACTGAGCTAAATGGCTTTGATGATTTTTTATCAGAAATTCTAATTTATGGTACATTTAGCTTCTTGAAAATATCAAGGGTGCAAAAGAGTGGTCATGTAATTTTACCAGGTACTGGGGTTTTTATAAAATGCTTTTGAATACTTAAGAAAACAAAGCATTTTATCATCAATAGGTTTGAATAGAGAGCAATGAAATCCTAAAGTCTTATTCATCTTAAAAAATGTCATTGTAAGGTATTGTTCAGGATAGTATTAAACATGATAGAAAGGGGAAACTGAAATAGCAGAATTATAAGCTATTGAGATTTTATGTTAAGTCAGCAAGGTACAGATGAGAACCAATATCTCCTGAACCTAACCCAACTGTTCTGTACTAGATTATACCGAAAGGCAATTAAAAAACATTCTTTTCCATATCACAAGTTAAAAGAGAATTATACATTTGCTTTCATCCAAGGTTTGTACATATGATAAAAACAGTCTTCTGAAATTTATCTACAGCAGCTTAATTATAATCACAATCACATTCCTTACAGGGAACACCCATTGCTAACATAACAATTTAAAATCATTATTAAGAGAACACAGTTGTGTGATATATGCTTTGAGAAATGAGCCACTGTGCCTGCTATCTTATAATCAATCAAAGATACTTCAACTTATAGCGGATGTATTACAAAATGTAGAAACAATATTGATGTTACTTGTAAAGGGAAATGAGAGTTAAAATTCACGACACTGTAGTTAAAGGCTCAATGATCAAATCCACTATAGGTCAACATTAGCGGGAGAAGTGTTCAAGAATGAGCAAGTGCTCTTGTTTGGATCTGAGAGGCAGCAAAAGTAGCAACAGAGTCATAGAAAAGAGACAATATTCTTATCATGTGAACACAATAAGAAGGATTTATATACTCACTTAATATTGGAATTTCTATAGATTTTATAGTAGATGTGACAAAAATGAAACAATAGCCAAAACACGGGTGCAAGGGATTGTAAAAAGTTCTTCATCATTATGTCTCTTATTAACAGAAAAAAAAATGACTGAAGTTACAGAAAGACATCAAAGCCAACAATAAAAAATATATCACTGAGAAAATATAGAAAAAGACAAATTTGAAAGTAAATGGATTGTGAGGTCAAAGTCATGAAGAGCAGCACATTTAAACCCAAGGTCAGGTCCAACGTGAGAGCCTCCTACTGTCCAGAACTGTGAAAAATAGTTTCCAGTTGTATCATGTCTATCAGATAAAAACAAACCAGTAACTTAGGTGTAAAAAGCTTTTATGACACGCAAACTTCAGTAAAAATTTTCCCATGGGCCCTCATTAATGAAACACTGAATTTGATTTAGTGAACTATATTTTTGTGATAGCATATTTTTATGAATGTTTCTTTTTAAATTCTTCAATGCACACTAATGATATAATGCCAAAGCATTGTCTAATAAAAGCAATTTCTAACAGCCTAAGAATGGAGCATGATGAAGTTCTCTTTCATCCAGGGATAAAATTTAGATACCTTTAGGTGTGCTTAGACATGGGGTAATCAAATGCATATGCTAGTTTTCAATTTAGCTTTGGATAAGAATGGAACAGCTGAGATTTCAGATTTGGTACAACTTGACAAGAATATGAAAAGCAGACATTATATATTGCCAAGTGATTGAATAAATAATTCCATATTACGAATCAATAATTCAATAAATATTGAATATATGTAGTGTGCCAGGCACCATTGCCTGGAAATGAAGAATAATACTGAGATTAAACAAAAATACAGCTTAAATACCAATAAACTGCAGTGTTTCTATGTTGTACCCAACAAAACTCATTAAGATAAAAATTAAAGAATAACTACAACCTATCTGTAGGATCTGCCAATGAATCTTATTTTCAGATAGCAGAATTGCCAAAGTTAAGTAAAAATGTCTCCAAAAATTAAACAGAAATCATAAAGCTCCTTGAGTGATATAAGAAATTTGTCCAATATATCTAGTTTTGAGATATAGGATAAAGTACATAGAAAAGAGCCAAACACAGTGGTACACACCTATAGCATGGCTTGTAATCCCAGCAGCCAGGGAGGCCAAAGCAGAAGGATTGCAAGTTTGAGGCCAACATCAGCAACTCAGTGGTTAAATCCCCAGTGCCAAAAGAAAAAAAAGGTGAGAGAAGGAGGGAGGAAGGAAGGAGTTGGAATTGAACGAATGAATGAATAAATCACAATGCAATAAGAGATTACCCATTTTTCTACTACAACTGATCTTTGCTTTTTAAAAATATTTTTTTAGTTGTAGATGGACACAATATTTTTATTTTATCTATTTATTTTTATGCAGTGCTGAGGATCAAACCCAGTGCTAAAATTTATGCATGTGAGGCAACTGCTCTACCACTGAGCTACAACCACAGCCCTTATAACTGATCCTTTCTTTGAAACCAAAAAGAAATATTTCATTAACATTTATAAAGCCTATCTTGCTGTGCACCTAAAATATATTTTAATTCCAACAGTAACAATACTTATTTCTGACAATATTCAAGGAATGTGTGTGTATGTTTTCTTATTGTCATTAATTAGTCTTTTAAGTGACAAAATGGAGAACATCTTTCTAGCAAATATGATATGAAGGACAGGGTAAACCGTTACTCATGAGCTTTACTGTTTTCCTTTAACCTATACTTAAAGGAGAATATGATATTCCTTAAACTAAAACATAATGTGCATAGAACAGGATCAGAGACTTGGGTTAAATATGGATGTGAGACAGATTTAAACTGTTCCTTGGCCACAGGCTATCGATTATAAGAAGCCCAAGATATGTGAATGAATATATGCATTACAAATATATCACTACTACTGGGAAAGATTTCAAAGCAGGCGCATAAGCAATATTCTAGCTTTTGCTATTCTTTAACTAAGGGGGTGAGAGGACTGTCTGTCAATTCAAGCAAACTTCTCAAGCATACTTCAAAAATAGATTTTGCTAGCTGTTTCTAAATTAAAACTGCTGCAGACAAGTTTTACAGTTGCGGTAATACCACAGGCACCCAGTAGTCATATAGCTTCACTTTGCATGATTTCAGCCACCTATAGTCAAAGGCAATCCAAAAACATTAATATCTGTCTTGACTTTTGAAAGATCACATTGTCTGAAGCACTAATTTATTGGTGTAATTTCTGTTAATCTTTTACTGTACCTAATTCATAATTTAAAATTTATCATAGATATACATGTACAGGAAAAAGCATAGGTACATGTGTAAGGTTATTTTTCTGTGTGTGTGTGTGTCTGTGTGTGTGTGTCTGTGTGTGTGTGTTTCATTACTAACAGTTTCAGGAATCCACAGTGGGTCTTAGAATAGATGGGGTAACCACCGTAATTTTGTTTTTTGGGTTTTTTTTACTTAACTTGTTTGAAGAATTGAGTTATAAACTAAGAAAGCTTAAATTACGAAATTGTAATATTAGGACTGATTATCTTCATAATAGGACAAAGATGATTATTACCTACTCTCTCTAAAGATTAATTGCCTATTGTGTCAATACAGCAAAAGTTACCATTAAATTTTGAGCATAATATATCAAGTAAATACACTTTCAAAAGATCTAGAAAAGAAAATTGTATTTACGAATATGTCAACTTCAATTTTAAGGTCTATAAGAAAAATCACAGAGAAAGGTAATAGAATAGAAAATGATTATCATTGTTGTTTGAGTGCAACTAACAGAATCAAATCTTGATCTGGATGTTACCCGATACATGTGAGGAGGAAAATAAGGAAAACAATCATACACAGAGAAATACTGAACATTCCATACTTCTGAAGGACATTGAATCTGTGTCTCAGTACAATGTAACACCTCACTTTATCAAGCTCAACCCTCTGGTTCATTCTTTGAATGAACTGTATGGCATCTACCAAGTCAATAGCAAAGCCTCAATCTATACATAAGAGCATCAAATATATATAGACTATACCTAACAATTTGGTTACAGTATAATAATTAAAAAACTGAAAAACCAATGTTTAAAAAGGACAATATTTGCTTTAATATTCTCAGTTTATATGTGCTACTTAATTACCAGAAGATATTATTTCTCTTCATTCAAATAATTTTCTCTGTGTTTATGTGAATTTTACTATATCATAATCACATTTTAAGTGTCATGATTTTGCAAAATATATGTTAGTGTGAATTAAACATGGAAAAAATTTAAGGCATTATTTTAGGAAAACAGGGTATCATACATCCAATAAAAACATCAAGATATGATATAATCAAAAACTGAATAACATATCCAATAAGTAAGAGCAATTTTATATTATACTATGCTTAGCTCTCATACTTCTCTTACAATACATTTCACTGGTGCTTTTTGTAGTGCCTGCCCTACCCTCCCACATACCACTCATACAAATACATGCACATACACACAGGTCCACAAAGTAAAGTTCTATGAACAACAGTTTTCTCTTTACACTCTACACAGTTTCCACTGGTGACCTCAATAATTCCCATTTCACTGTCATGTAGATTAATACTAAGGCTTTCTACTTAGGCCATCCAGACACGTTTTACAACTATTTCTTAAGTATCTCTGATTTCCATTTAGTCATAAATCAAATTATCCAAACTTATATTTTTCAATCCATCTACCAGTAATCAGAATTTGCTAATTACTGAGAGGCAACTCTTCTGAAGACTAAGCGGCTATTATCATGGGTGTGCAAGGCCAGTGGACTCATGCTGTAAAATCAAAAACACTTTTGAGGTCCAACTAATGAATGTGGAATAATAAATCATTTATATGTTACAGTTCTAATCTCTCAGATATGGTCAGTCTAAATGATGCAAGAGTTTGTGTGAGTTACTGAGACTCAATAACTGCTGAATGGCAGCTGATGCATCTCTTTGCAGGGGGATATATTCACTGAAATTCTGAAGCTCCCCAAATTTGACAAATTGCCAAATAAAAAGGTTTTACTCATTTCAAATATGCCTCTTCTGCTAAAAAGGAGCTTTAACAAAAATTAGTAAAGAATTCAAAGTTAAATAGCCCGATGTGGTGGCACACGCCTGTAATCCCAGTGCTTGGGAGGCTGATTCAGGAGGATCATGAGTTCAAAGCCAGCCTCAGCAAAAATGAGTCAGTAGGGCTGGGGTTGTAGCTCAGTGGTAGAGCATTTGTCTAGCACATGTGACGCACTAGGTTTGATCCTCAGCACCACATTAAAAAAAAAAAAAAAAAAGAAAAGAAAAGAAAGAAAGAAAAGAAAAGGTGTTGTGTCCATCCACAATAAAAAAGAAAAATGAGATACTAAGCAACTCAGGGAGACCCTGTTTCTAAATACAATACAAAATAAGAATGAGGATATGGCTCAGTGGTCAAGTGAGTTCAATCCCAGGTACCCCCCATCCAAAAAAACAATACATTTTAAAAATAATTTCTTTTCTAAATTTAGTCTCTGATCAGATAAGATTTTAAAATAATATTTATTAGTTTGGATTTTAAAATATCATTTTAAAATAATATTGAGAAGTTAGGTGTAAAAATTTTAATACAAAGTCATTTGTATTAAGTAAAAAATATTCACATATAACTAATTAGAGAAATTCAGGGGGAAAAGGTGGTGAAAAATCAGGAGAATTTCAAACATTAGCTAGAAGGGAGAGTTTAAGACCATGTCCTAAGAAAAGTAATCTGAAGTATGGAAGTTGGGGGGGGGGGACGACAAAGCATCTCAATGCAGAGCAGTTAAACAGGCTGCCAAGGGATTCCCGGAGGACACCTGCATGGTCTATAAATGCCCTGCAGGCTGCTCAGATCCACCCTCTGTGGTTAATCTCTATCTATTAAGTTGAGACATCTTGCTCTTACTTCCTTTCTATTTTTCCAGAATGTTTTTCTGCCATAGAAAAAGAGGAGGAAGTCAGTAGCCAACAGAAGACACTTAATATCTTTTGTTCTCTTTTGTTATCTCTAGCTGTTACAAACAAAACCAAAGAGACCTTAGTTAAGGTTTTGGAAATTCCAATCTGATAAGCAAGATAAAAAGTTTTAAAGACAAACTAAGCAAATATGGGGGGAAAAAACCCTGCAACTTCCCTCACATAAGTCTTTCAACTAAAGATCTTAGAACTTCTACTAAAATTACAGTAATCTTCTAACTATAAATTCACCTCATGTGAAAATAAGTAGATATATATTTGTATTCTTTTTTCATCGCTACAAGAATTCCTGATAAAATATATGGCAATCATGAGAGCCTCCAAGGTTTAAAGTAAAAGATTGGGGGGGCTGGGATTATGGATCAGCGGTAGAGCACTGGCCTAGCGCGTGGAAGGCATCACATAAAAATAAATAAATAAAAGTATTGTGTTCCAACTACAACTAAAAAATAAATATTAAAAAAATCACAAAAAAGATTGGTTGTTATGGTGAAATGCATTTATTCAACAAGCATTTATTAAATGCCTACTCTGTGCCCTGTATTCTCCTCTATGTCCTTGAGGTCAGGGGCTGATTCTAAAATCAGCACATTAACAAAAAAGTAGCTTATATATGAAATAAATATTTTTTTTAAATCTCTTTATTTACACGGAAGGTCTATAGTATGATACATATCCTAAACAGTAACTTAAAAGTTACTTAAAAGCATTAAAAAAGACAATAGAATGCCTATATAAATACTGAAACCATTTTATGATTAGAAAAGTCATTAAGTCTCTAATCTAAAAATGGGGGATAGGTAGAAAGTTCTAAAAGACTCCTGACTTGTTTCAGAGTTTGTTCAATTGATGCATGTTGGGTGAGGATCCAGCAAATTAATGGTGAAACTATAGAGAATAAGACTCTGAACTTAGCACATAAATTAAATGTGCTTATGTTACAGCCACATGGTATGACCAGAAGCAACACAAACCTGACTCTGTCTTCACAGCTGGACCTGACAGGGGTGAAGCAGGAGAGGCACCTAGAGGGCAATATTTAAGAGGGCACTCAGATTTTGTGGTCCTGTACTTATAAACCTGACATTTGAAAGACCCTGCTGGTGCCATCCTTCTGACATGTTATGACCTAGGTACCAACACTTTATCCCAACTTTCCCAGGAAAGACAATGTTGCTTTCCGTCTCTTCCTTTTACAAGGTAGGGTGATTATACCTTATCAGTTTTATTATAGGTAAACCTACAAAGATGTATGTTCTCTCTGTATAATCCTTCATTGAAATATTTAATGCAAAATAAATTAAAAAGCATTTCTTTGAAACCACAAAGGAAAAATATTTGAAAAGTTGTATTTAGAAAGGAATGACCCTCTATATTTTAGTGTATGACAAAAAAGGCATTATTCCTTTTCTTTTAATTGGCATGCTCTTCTTACAGGTTTATTTTAGTGAATATAAAGGTAAGTATTTATATACATTTTCCCTAAATATATATTCATACAGGATCATTTATAAATCTAATTATTCATAGAGTCTTTAGCTTACTTGAGCAAGGTCTTTAAATGTGAGAGCAATCATACATTTGATGTCAGAACACTTTTCACATCCTGCTGTTTAGTTACAGACATGGATATCACTGTCTCGCAGTTGGTGTTAACTACTGGGAAAAATGAGATGTCATAAGAAAACTACCATAAAACACTAGTGCTACTCTTCATGTTCTCCACCTAGGTTTAAAGGTTGAATCTCATTTAGCTTAGCACTCCCTGCAACAAATAGGAGCATGTCTTTCCCGTAAGTAGGCATTCAACAGATGTAATATCAACAACAACAACAACAACAACAAAACCCCAATTCTTAGTGAACACAATTCTGTTTCCTTGTAATAAGAATGTTTAAAAACTATTTATGGTAGGAAAGGGACTCTTAGGGTACCAGGGAGAGGGGGAGGGTAAGAGAAGTAAGGTGGATATCACCAATGCCCAATATATGCATGTACAAAAATGTCACACTGAATCCCCTCAATGTGTAAAAGTAATACATGCTAATAACTATAATTAAAAACGTTAGAAAAGAGTACAGAATAATGTATTTATATAGCATTAACAAAACTATTTCTACAAAAATACGTAAATGATTTCATTTAGTCTTTTTCATAAATATATGGATTATATATATATATACACATACAAATATTCATATGTAGGTTATATGTGTGTGTGTCTATATATATTTATATATGTAAAAAGTTGCTTAACTTAAGACTAATTCACTTAGGTCTAGATAAGAATAGCACTTTTTGTAATATAGATGCTCTTCTATTTATGATGGGATCAGGTCTCTATAAATCCATCATAAATTGAGAATAAGTCAAAAATGTATTTCATACAGCTAACCTACAGAACAACACAGTTTATCAACACAGTATACCATAAAATATTGGTTGTTTACTTTCATAATCATATGGCTGCCATGGAGCTTTGGGCTTGCTGTCACTATCTAGCATCTCCAAAGAGTATCATACTGCATATATCAAAAGCCCAAGAAAAAACAAAATTCAAAATTTGAAGTAAGGCTTCTACTGAATGTGTATAATTTTCACATCACCATAAAGTTGAAAACTTGTAAGTGAAATCATTGTAAATCGGGATTGTCCATGTTGGCATTAAAATAATATCTTCTTAGTCAATTAGTGACATTCAGACTCTTCTACAAATCCTAAACATCTTCTCACATAGTTTTAAAGGTACATTACTTGATTTAGATTAGAAAGATGTTTCTAGAAATCTAGTGATGTATGAAATAATAGAGAAACACTTCTAACAAAACTACAGGAAGGGGATCCTAAGGGTAAACTGTAGTATCATCATCCAGTGGCCAACGTACAGGATCTCACCCTACAGTCTTTTGTTAGAAGTCTCATTGGCACATGTAGCTGTGAGTGTTCATGAGTCACAAGTTACATCTTGGACAACTGAAGGACCGTATTTGACTTTTTTGCAGAACAGAGTAGTACTCTGAATTTTCTGGAAAATAGGACGTATCATTCCACACAGCACCAAATTAATGTATATTAAAGAAATAAATTCAAACAGACGCGTCTTACCATTGCCTTTTTAAAAAATTTTCCTTTAATGGACTGAATTGTGCAAAATTTTTCAAAGAACAGAGTGGTCCTGAAGAATTCTGTCAAAAGATGCTCTGGAGATAATCTATTGAGTACAGAAAAGACGTACTGTGGTTTGAAACACAATTTCCCCCTTTCCACACCTCAAATATGTTTCTCAAATTTTACCTTTGTAGACTGCCTTTGAATCCCTTTTTAAGAGAATTGACACAGTCTTGCCTTGTGGCTAAATTGAGGATCAGGTGGAGCCAAATGGGAGGGTGGTTTTTGTGATGTGGGATAAGCACATATGTGAGTGGGTGCTCATGTGTGTGTGCCTATTAACTGTTCAAATAATCCAGGAAAACATAAAACTTGCTGAATGGGAGTTTTGTGGTTAGGACGAGCCAGGCAACAGAGCCTTTGCTGTGCATCAGTTAGTGAATTTCCAAAGGTTGCTGCTACATAATGAAGCTACAGTTTCCAGAAGGCCACCCTCAGGAAAACGTGTGTTTGTGTGCATACACATGTGCGTGTGTGTGAAATATAAAATTATTTGCCACATTTGTATTGATTACCATTTTCTCTTCCTGGAAAAAAAATCTTCAAAGAATGGAGCTTTCTAGTATTTAAATAACTGGGTAGTACTTAACTAATAAACTAAAAAATACTCTGGAGTCTGGATGACAAGGTCAAGAAAGGGTGTAATTTAAGAGTCTGAAACTATCTGATGTGTAGCTCCCATTTGGCCACATAAAAGGGCATCTGGAAAACCCCTAACTGTTACCTATCTATAGCCAATTGTCTACCAAATCCTTTTAACTACAATTTAGTTATGATGAATACTTTTAAACTACAGATGAATCAATGATGTTTACAAGTCAAATTATACACTGCCACTTCATTCAAAGTTCTTTTGCCTAAAGTCTTGCCTGGGAGAGAAATTCCTTCTTTCTTAGTGACATGAATTGCAATGCAACATTGAACAAAGTCCCTCAGAATCCAATAAGATGGCAATGGGCAATAGAGAAGAGCAGAGAAAGTAAATGTATCATTATTCTAAAGAGTTCTAAGTATCCCTGGAGGATAAATTTCAGGAAAAGTGTGAAAGGAAAGTATATCTGAATGAGCTCTCTGAATTTCATAAGATAGCAGCAGTCAAAGGTCACATATGCAAGCCAAGTTGCATAGCTAACACTTTAAAATCATATCAAGGAGTTTAATGACAAGGAAAGTTGTAGAACAGGCAGGTAAAAAACATATCACCTGTGTTGGAATTTTTATATTCCAGTAGTCCTTCCTGGGAACTAGGTAGGAGAAATTAAGTCTGAATCAAACTCTCAAATTGTGTTTACCTCCTAAAAAACTGTGTCTCCCAAATGAAGACTATTTCTAATTGCAAAATTTATTGGGTTTTACAATTCCAATGCATGAAAGAACTAACTGAAACCTAACTAAAGATATTAGTAATACAGTAATTTCCATTCTGATTTAGTGCACTTATTCATTTATATAGTATTGTATATGTGTGGTATGTATTTAAATATTTTCATGTTGGAAAACTTGAAGATAAAACACATTTACAAACATGTGAGAGAAAAGGTAGATCCAACCTTTGACTCTTAGCTATATCCTATCTCACAGAAGCATTTTTATTTAAAAAAATGAAATAGTGTTTGTAATTAAATTTATATGTATTAAAAATCAAAATATGAATTATCTCAAAGGTAAAACATGAAAACAATCAGCTTTAAAGTGGTATTAATTAACATCAGATGCCTTTTCAGTCTAAATAATCTTACTAGAATAGATTCCTCATACCCTCCTGTTCTTTTAGCCCTTTAATTAAATGAACTCTTAAAAATATGAGAGCATCAATTTTTTTTCAGACTACGTATTGGCACAATCAGGTTAATAGAGATACTAAAGCCTCTAAGTTTTCTCTTTAGTGTCTTTTGAGCAATGGTTCAGGAATCTGCCATAAACTTTTGAGAATTTAGACAGGTGTATCCTTTCAGAAGGCTGTGTGGGTCAGCTGACCATATTCCCAATCACAAGGTAATGATGAAACCACTAAGTCAAACTGCACTTGAGTTTTGGTTTGTAAATCATGCTGGAAAAGAGTTCCAGAAGTGATAGAAGTTCTGTGTATCTGTTTGAGTTTGGATTAAAAGTTCTTGGTAACTCCCAAAACCTCTAAAACATTGGGCTAAATCTACAGAAAACTCAAGGCACAAGAAATATTTTTGGTGGTCTCTACAAGCACTTCATGGCACTACTCTGAAGCCACCCAATAGCCCTCACTTCTTTCAGTTAAGAGCAGGAGTCCCTGCACTGGCTGTCAATACTCTACAGTCCTGTGCCTCCTTCTCTTTCTGAATTCCCTTCCTCCTAACCTCCCCTTACCTCATTTCATTCCAGTCACACTGGCTCCTTGCCTTCAAACCTGTCAGGTCCTTTGCACTCTTCTGGAATGATCTGCCAAATATCCACACAGCTTACTTGTTCAACATCATGGCTTTGCTCAAATATTGTCTCGGGAAAGATATAAATTTATCCATTCCTACCATTTCCAATCTCCATCTCTTGTTGAAGTTTTCTCCTATAACTTATTGTCTAGGGAACTATAAAATTAACCTATTCATTATAATTTAGTTTCTTTTACCAGAGATCCATAAATATAGGGATGTCTAGCTTGTCCTCTGCTATAGCTCCATACCTAGAAGAGGTTCTTGCCTACAGCAAGTACTGAACACATGTTTGATGGACTGAATTATATGTAAAGATCTAAAGATTTGTGCTGCCTGTGAAATATAAAGAATTATTTTCTTCCTCTCTCCCACAGGTACCATTTTGAAAAACTACAAATTAAGAATTCATACTATTTCAACAGTTTTAGAGGCAGAAACTTAGCCTGGATTTTGGATCTCCATTATCATATAGTTAGTTAATCCCACATAAGGAATACAAATTGTATATATGCATTATATATACAATTATATATATATACACACACAGAGAGACTTACAATTTACATATACATATATAACTATATCTATATTTCTATCTAACTGTAGATAGATAGATAGGTAGGTAGGTAGGTAGAGGCAATATCACATTTTTGTGGTCCTAAGTGACAAAGTACCAAAAATTAAAAAGAGTAGACTTTTCCTTTAAGTTTCATTTCAAAGCTCTGACCAGTTGTTCTTGCTACTTGGTAAATTGGGCAAAATTACAAACTAATGTAGAATCCATTGTTAAAGCAAATAAATGACTAATTAGTATTTCTTTATTAGGAATATAATAAAAATATTTGTGAAAACAATTTGATCTATAAAAAGCAAATGTACAAGTAAGTTTTCATAACAAACCTATTATATAAAATGAGGTCTACCAGTTCTGCTTAGCCAAAGAAGAAACTTCAACATTACTAATTAAAAAATCAAGGCTGGGCCAACAAGTATGTGAAAATATGTTCAACATCATTAATCATCAAGAAAATGCAAATCAAAACTACAAGATATCTCACCCCACTTAGGCTGATTCTACTTTTTTATTGTTGATTTTTGTTAATATGCTTGCTTGCTTGCTTTTGCAGTGCTAGGGATCAAATTCAGGGTTACATACATATCAGGCAAGTTGTTTACCACTGAGCTACAACTTCTAGCCTCACACCAGTAAGAATGGCTAATATCAAAAGGATAAAAATTAAATGGTGATGAGCATGAGGATGGGAAGCTCACACACTATGGAGGGTGATGTAAATTAGTGCAGCCACTATGGAAAACAGTAAAGAGGCTCCTGATTAAACTAGGAATGGAACCACTATATAATCCACTAATCCCAGTACTAGATACATAAAATGAAATCAGTCTGTTGAAGAGCTGTCTGTACGTGTTTTCATTGCAACAATAGTCACAGGAGCCAATATATGAAATTGACCTAGGTGTCCATCCATGGATGAAAGGACAAAGAAAATATGGCATACATACACATGAAATATTATTCTTCCACAAAAAGAATAAAATTCTGTCATTTACAGCAATACGGATGGAACTGGAGGACATTAACTTAAGTTAGGCACAGAAAGAGAAATCCTAAATGTTCCCATTTATATGTGGAAGACAAAATGTTCATCTCAAGTAAGTTTCAAATAGAACAGTCATTATCAGAGTCTCTGAAAGATGTTGGGGATGGAGGATGGTTAATGGGTTCAAGGGTGAAGTTGGATAGAAGAATAACTTCTAATGTTCTATAATTGTGTTAGTCAACTGTCTGTCACTGTGACCAAAATGTCTGATAAAATCAGTCTAGAGGGGGATAATTTTATTTTGTGCTCATGGCTTCAGAGGTTCAGTCAATGACAGGCTGACTCCACTGCTTTGGGCCTGAGGTGAAGGGAACATCATGGAAGGAGGACATGGTAGAGGAAACCTGTTGGGCTCCTGGCAGCCAAGAAGCAGAGAGAGTGAGGAGCCTGGGAGAAGATATAATCCCCATGGGCTTATATGCCGCATCGATCTATAGTTACCACCCTGTAGTCCACTCAAACTATTAATCCATCAAATTGATTAATTCACTGATGAGATAGATTACAGTTCTCATGATCTAATCATTTTCCTCTGAACGTCCCTGTGTTCTCTACCAGGTGCTTTTAAGGAACATCAAGGATTGAAATCCTAACAATAGTACGGTGGTGGGATAACGATGGGTAACAAGTGCTGAATATTTTAAAAAATAAGTTAGTTCAGAGATTTTGAATGTTCTTATTACCCAAAATAAATAAAAGAAATATCTGAGGTAACAAATATGCCAATTACCCTGAGCTAATCACTGCACATTGTATACATGTACTGAAATATCACATTGCAGTGAGTAAATATGTAAAATTACTATGCATTAAAATGAAACATTTAAATTGCATAAATTACAAAGGCAAAATAAAACAAAAACTGGCTCAAGAAAGTAATCATTATACTAGCAATAGAAAACTTCTTTTTGGGCTTGGGATGGATCTCAGTGAGACCTTGCTTACCATGTGCAGGGCTCTGAGTTCAATACCCAGTAATGCATAAAGAAAAATGGAAAATAAATTCTTTTCTCTTCTTCAACCATAGGAAGAAGTACAGCAAGGTCCTATCTCGTTAGTTTTCTGAAGGTCTCACTACCCACTTCCCCCAACACACAGAACAGGGTTGTGACTTGGTCATATTATCCATTCTACATTATTTTCTTTCAGGCAATAAGGGTTTCTGAAATAAAGATTAAGAGTTATCAAGCAAGATAACTTATTCTTACTCATCAGTTTGGCAGTAATAATGCTAAAATGCTATATTGTAATAACAGTATTTAATATAATAGAATCTGCCTGAATGTTAAAAGTCAGACCTTCCTTCTAATGTCTGTTAATTAAGAATGAGATATGAGAGACCTAAAAATGATAATGAGCTTACAAAATAAACACTATGTCCTTTCTATTCCACAGTTTATTCAACTCTTTCCAATTTAATATATTTCAGAACAAAGACACTGTAGGCATGCCCCACCTGTACTGGCTAGTAAATGGGTAAACAGTGAAACCCTCAGGCAATCTCAGCTAGGGGAAAAGTATGATAAAGCGACCAAAGAAATAATATGAAGTAAAAATTTTTACACAGGGAACATTTCTTCAAGAACTTTATCCTAGAAGTGTCCCTGTGTGGACATTAACCAGCTACTAAACTGCTTATTCCAGAAGGTAAGTTCAATTTTCTTCAACTAATATTTTTTTTTTGCCTTTATAAAGTACACAATAAAGAAAACCATTTCGGCATTATTAAGCTGAACAAAATTTATCCAACAGAAAATTACAGATAGTGTTCTTAGGGACAAGATTAAAAAGACCATATACTTCAGAACTATGCTAGTTTCTGCTAGAAACTATACAGAGTTTAAGGACTTATTGTATTTATGGGGTCTTAAAAGCTGGACATAATGCATTATGCAATACATAATAACCTAAACTAATTTTCAATGATATAATTTTAATGCCAATATTTGAAAGGTATTGAAATTAAATGTAAAATTTAAAATAAGTTATGGTCTTAAATAACAGTATATTTGAAAGATAGCTGAAATATTCTTAAAACTGAGATCAGAGATGTCAGTAAAAATAATAGAGGGTGTCTTGATACTTTATGACTTCTAATATCAAATAGCGGTGTGGTTTTTATGAAACTGGAGCAACCTAGACCCCAAACACAGTACGAATTCCACCAATACTTGCTAACATATGCATGAACCACCATTAGGCAGATGAACCAAAGGAATGAACACAGTGAGGAGAGGGAGCTCAAAACATGCAAGCTGATGATAAGTAGGAGATAGCAGCATTTCCAAATTGGGACATAAGTGATATATAGTTTAGCTAACAGTTTTCTTCATGAAGCAAAACAAAACCTCAGTACAAAAACATCCAAGAGGTTAAGCAGTTACACCACTAATCCACTAATACAGATGAAGAGCAGAAAATTTTATATTTAGTGTTTCCTTTTACACCTGTCATATTAGATGTTCCTCTAAAGCACCACATTTGGGGAAAAAGAGACCTGCACCTGCTCACATGGCAACCTATGTTTGAAGCAATGACGGGCCTGAAGGTGAAGACCTATCATAAAATAAATATACTCGTTCCAAATTTATTTAACAGTTCCATATATAGCCTTTATGATTGCTTCTTATCTATAAAATTTGGATAATATTTCCTTATGGGATTGTAAAATTAAATTAGATGATAATGTAAATAAAGCATTTACATTATTACCTGGAGAACCTGTTAAAATGCACACCTCTGAGGGCTGGGTTTGTGGCTCATTGGTAGAGCACTTGCCTAGCATATGTGAGGCACTGGGTTCAATTCTCAGCACCACATATGAATAAAACCAAGGTCCATCAACAACTAAATAAAAATTTTAAAAAAGATTTTTTAAAAATGCAGATCTCTGAAAAGCACACCGGGCCTGGCTCTGACCAAGTGGCTCATGGAAGTCTGAGACCACACTTTGAGAACTACTCCTCTAGGAAGTCATTACAGTTGTTGCATAATAACCCTCTTATTTTCCACAAAAAGCCGATGAGAAGGCTCACACAAAATAGGAATACTTGCTATCCATCTGTTCCTTGGCTCCTGGGGCAGTTTTGTAGGAACCAAGTCTAGGGAGTATACATCAACAAAATCCTAAGGATAGAAATTTGCTGGCCATGATAGATGCAAGATCTGTTATAACTCTCAAACAATGGTCTATAGGAAGAAAGAAGAGGGAAAAAAGGGAAAGAAGAGAAGAACAGAATATGGAGAAGAAAATAATGTGGCAATTAAAAGCCTCTCTTTAATCTTTTAAACCTCTTTAAACAGCAAATTTTTAGAAGATGTCAGTAAACGGTGGAATTCAACCACAGTAAACCCCTGGATTACCAGAGGTTGGTTTGTCTGTCATGCTACAGACCAAGAGTGAGCCCAATTTGTCACCTAAAAGATTCCTTGAAAGAAACATAACTTTTTTTGGTGATGTTTTAAAAAATAAAAAGTTTTAAAAAATAGCTTGATGTGATTTTCCATATTTTATGTACAAAAGTTTACCTTTTTGCAAAGCATGAATTCTTACATCTAGGATTTCTCCACACTTCTGGACACTATTAATTATACAAAAATTTATTTACACATAATTTTCAGTTAAGTCATACAATAGAAATAAAACTACAATATGACCTGAATTTCATCTCAATTGCTAAATTCAGATATAAATGTTGGTCATACTTTTAGTTGCACCTGCACCCATTAATTTTACAATTAAGGGAAATGAACCAGATATTTTCTTCATGTTTCACCATATTTACTATCATTAGATTGTGGCAATCCTATGGAAGAAGAACAACAGGATGATCTCCAGAATATTTACCTACTCACTATCTAAAGAAGAAAGCTCTCTACTAGGAAATAACTACTATAACCACAGTGTACAATTCAAAATATTAGACATGAAATACACTTTAGAGTCACTGGTTTTGACCAGGTGGCTCTCTTGTAACAGAGCTCTTCTTACATTTTTGAACACTTAGAACCAAACTCAGAGTCTTGTGAAGGGTTACGTATATGGATACACATTATGTGCAATGTGTGATGCAGATGACAAATACTAGCTGTCCAAATACTAATTTTTGAGTTTAGATCCCCAAATAAAACATGTTTATTGAACATTGCTGGCTCATGGAAATCAATATGGTTTGTCTGTGTGATTATCCTTAATTTGGAATTATGAAATCCTCCCCAAATATCCACTTTAACTTTTATATTCTCTCAAATATACAGGAAGGGAAAGATCAACTTTAATTGTTTGAAAAAGGTATTTGTTTCTATTACACATCTCAATACAATTCACATAAAGATCTTCCATGGGTTTGTGTGCCATTTTAGATGAAAATAGAAATGCCACGAAGTGATTTGAACTTGGCTGCTCACATAATTTATCATCCTACTGCTTTCCTTCCTGCATCCTTTGTCCTCTGCAGTCTGGCTTCTAATTAGGTAAGTTACTTACTTCTAAACCACACCATGGAATATTACACTGTTAACCACTTCTACCTCAACCACTCTCCTCCTAGGTTTTTCCAATACACTCAACTTTAACTCTCCTGAAATTGCTCTTTATCTCTATTTATTCATTCCCTGTTGCTGTTCTTCTGAATGGAGCCATTAGAAGTTGTCCCACAAGATTCCATCTTCCCTCTATCACTCATGCACATCAATTACCATTATGATGTGAATGGTTTTGCCAATTTCTGCCCTTTTCTGACCTAGTAAAGGTTTTAACTTCTTATTAATTACTTTTGAAACATCACAGTACAGTCTATTAGTTCCTCCAAATTGTTGAGTCCAGGACTCATCAACTGTCTCAAAGAAATCAGCTCCTCCTCTTTCATCTCCAACATTGTTTAATGGCAGTTTCAAACTGCACATCAATTTGCATATTTAACTTCTCTCTCTAATCTCCACATATCATCTGTCACCAGGTCCCATTAATGTTTTCCTTCAATATTTGTGAAATTCTTATTGTCTTCCCTATTTGTAAAGCAAAATCCTTGTTTAGGTCTTGGTTTTCTCTATTACAGAGCACTCTGATAGCCTCCTAATGAATATCTCTCTTCCCTAATTCATAATTCATTCATAAAATTGGTAATATGCTACCTAACAAATACTGTATTAGTCCAAGAACACAAGAATGAAATGATATAGTTCTACCCCCAAGGAATTTGTAATCTTGTGGAGGAGACTTGAAATAGATTAAATGCTATGAGATATATGTATAGAAAATCTTATGCAAATACAAAACAACGAGCAAGGAGGTACATTTCTAACCAGCCTGAAAAGAAAATCCTTCTCAGAAGTTATGTATTGCTGAGGTGAAAGGATATCTAATGATTATCCTAGAAAAGGAAGAGTTAAGAGTTTTCATGAAGATGGTACATCCTGAACAGTATCTCATCAGTATGAACAATCATGATATATTCACAGAACCTCAGAGTTGGATGTCCTGTCAGGCAGAAGTGAAGGTAGAGGAAGACAAGAGTCACAGACTTTTGTTTGTTGGAATTTTACCAATTTAAAAAACAATTATTTAATAGGCATCTGATATTTCATCATCAATAAACAATAATTAGGAAACTACTATATTCTAAAGTAATGTTATTTAGTAAATAAATATGACTCCTGGTTTGGGTACTCCCAATCTAATGTTAGAAAGAAGCATTGCAATGACTAGAATAAAATGAAAGTTTTATAAAGAAGTAACATAAAATTCAGAGTGGCTGCATCATATCAACATGGGGCTAACTGATCACACTATCTACTGGACCTCTCACTAAAAATCCCATTTAAGAGGAAAAAATACAGATTTTATATATATATATATATATATATATATATATATATATATATATATATATATATATATAAATACCTGTCCACATATCCAAGGCACAACAGTTTTTTAGTTATTGTTGTTGCTGTTAACCAAATGAAGTTCAAGTGTGTGTGGTCAGGAAGAATAGGCACTCTGATCAGGTCATCCTTTTGCTGAAAACTATTAATAACTTTTCAGTTCCTAACCCATAAAGTTTCAGTTCTTCAGCATGACTTTCAGGGCTTTTCACAATAGATCCTCCTACATTTGAAACTTAAGTTTTTTCCTTTTCTCAATTTGTTCTCTCTTTATTCCCAGCAAATTAAATTACTTATGATCCCTGATGATCCTTGATGTATTTTAACCTTTATGATCTTAATTAAACTATTAGAATAGTCGTCCCAAGTCTACCTCATTGTTCCTGGAAGTGTTCATTCCCCCTATTTGCCTACTAAAATACTGGCCACCTTCAATGACGAGTTGGAGTGTCATCTCCTTCTTTTTTTTTTTATTCTTTTTTTTTATTGGTTGTTCACAACATTACAAAGCTCTTGACATATCATATTTCATACATTAGAATCAAGTGGGTTATGAACTCCCATTTTTACCCCAAATACAGAATCACATCGGTTACACATCACATTTTTACATACTGCCATATTAGTGACTGTTTTATTCTGCTACCTTTCCTAACCTCTACTATCCCCCCTCCCCTCCCCTCCCATCTTCTCTCTCTACCCCATCTACTGTAATTCATTTCCCTCCATGTTTGTTATCCCATTCCCCTCATAACCTCTTATATGTAATTTAAACTCTTCTCTCCTTAGTCTTTCTTGAAATAATCCAACTTTGTTCTGGATCAAGATATTTGTGCCTTTCTAATGGAAATTATTTTCTGATACCCAATTTCTTTCTTACCTACCTTATCAGTGCATATAGCTATTGGTACACCTGAAAAAAAAGTCTTCATCATAATAATTTAACTCTCCGTGTGATAGGATTGGCACCTTCCTTTGGTGTCTATGAGGATACTTTGCAAGACTAAATGATTCACAAATTTATTCATATTAACTAGCTCATCACATTATTTTAAGTGTAGAGAGATGCTATAGTATAATGATTAAACAGCTAGTGCTTTACTCAGTATCTCTAAGATAAAGCCCTGCTTTTAATAACACTGTAGGCAATTTATGTAGTCCATCTAGACATCAGGTATTCTTTTTTAGTGGCATGTATTAGTATGTGTGTTTCTGTGTGAATGCATCTCTAAGATTAGTACAAATTGATTATGGTTATATTATTCCTAGTTTCTACCATTAAAAGATAGATAAAACCATTACATTTTACTGAATCCAAACATAGGAACCTGACATACATGGATCACGCTGATCTAAATAAATTCATATAGTCCAACATCATAATTCAGAGCACAGTCAAACTTATAACCTAGGTGAAAGTTTTAGCAGTCTGAATTCTTCTTCCAGTTTAATAACCATCAAATTTAATATTTGAATATTTTACTCTATGTGCCATTAAGTTTTGGTATTTGCCTGATTAGAGAAGGAATAAGGAAAATGTCTGCTCATCTTCTCCCAAGGGTCCTGCAGGCACAGAAAGAGTACACATGCTATACTGCTTTAATGTATCCTTGAGTTTATGAAATTGTGAATGTTCTAAGATTTAGGTGATCAATTTTATGAGTAATTACTTTTCTTCTGACAAAATGAATATGACAAATGTCAAGTGGCAAATATTGCTACTTCTATCCTGCCTTGACTGACAACATTAGCCTTAAAAACCTAATAAGAAAAATCTTCCTTTTTTTTTTCCCCATAATCCAATGAAAACTCAGAGTTCAACACTTAGACTTAACATTTCACAACATCACTCTTCAGAAATGCCAGAGGAGAGTTCAAGCAGCGTACACCACTGCCCTTTCCTCCCTGGTCTTGACCTGAAAATGGTTCACTAGCTTTGACTGTAACACTCTGCTCCTAACAAGTGGTGGAGACATGTTTAACTCCTGTGTAAATACAGAGAGGTTAGCCTTGGTACCATTCTACTCAAACATTTCTTTTGATCTTTGGTTTATAGCATAAGAATCCATTTAAAATGTAAACCAAAAACTAAGGAGCTATTACAAAGTAAAAATTATCTATTTTTCCTTTGAAAAAAAAAAAAAAAAACCTCTTTTCTTCTACAGTAATAAAGCCCAGTAGAGAAGATAGGATTTTATTTAGCCAATCACAGTAATTTTTGACTTTGTTTCTAAACAATAATACTGTTGGCAAAACAGTCACAATCCCAGTAACAATGGGCTAACAAACAAAGGAACATCTGTAAACCTTCTATGTAACTTTTCCAATGACAGGGCACCAAAATTTTCTTCACATCCATAACAGGATCAGCATTTTGGCAACAAAATGACTTTTAGGGATGCAAAAGCATTTTCTACTTATGAGAAACAAGAATGTGTCTGTTTGTACATTGTAATAGTCTCACTCACCTTTTAGTAACATTTTCTATCATTTATCCACTTACAAATATCCACCTAGGGCCTTCAGTCTACCTTTTGGATGTTCAGACTTCCCGCTGAAATGTCCACTTATGTATAATGCCCTATATCGAAGCTTCAAAGTTCAACTCCAAAAA
This sequence comes from Spermophilus citellus, assembly GCF_964194105.1. NCBI lineage: Eukaryota > Metazoa > Chordata > Mammalia > Rodentia > Sciuridae > Spermophilus > Spermophilus citellus. The sequence goes on from NC_138197.1 coordinate 49,091,451, forward strand.
TTGTTTTTTAATCTTTTAATCTTATGTAGTACCAACTTAAACTCATTCTGTAATTAAATGGTTTCATAGCAATCTATAAATAATCAACTTGCATATCTATCCATTTATATTTATATTTTTAAGAGTGTAATAAACATAATTGTGACCCCACAAAAAGTATCTGGAAACCTTAATACATATCCAACTGTGACTATAGTCTTATTTAGGATGACTTAAGATCTTTGCAGATTTAATCAAATCGAAATGAAGTCATTAGGGTGGGTTCTAAAATAGTATGACTGGAATCTTAAAGTCATGTGAAGATCCAGATACAAAAAAAGAGTATTACATAACAATGGGCAGAAACTGGAGAGATGCAGTTGCAAGCCAAGAAACAACAAGGCTTGAAGGACATCACCAGAAATGAGGGAGTGGCAATGAAGAAGGTACACAGGTTCTCAAAGGGAGCATGGCTCTAACTTCCTGGTGACTTAAAACCTCTACCTTCTAAAACTGGGAAAAATAAATTTCCATTGTTTTAGTCTACTCACTTTTTTTGTAGCACATCATTATAGCAATTCTAGGAAACTAATAGGGAGAGTAGTTTAGTAATTAGAGACATTCATCTTTACCAGAAAGTGTGCAGAACACATCTTAGAGCAAGGCATCCTTTTTTCACATTGAGATTTCGCATTGATGTGGACTCATTTGTGTGAACAAGCAAGTTCATGTTCAAGCTGCCTTTCCCACCAATTATTTAAGGAAGGTGATTTATTCAAATATGGCTTCAGAAATAAAAGGACCAAAGTTAACCTTATTTTCTATTTACCATTTTTTAACACCCTTCTCATGATCCTCTCTAATGCCCCCTTTCCACACAATCATTCTTAACTTAGTGAGTGATGCTCACATATTTTATATTCCATTAGTTTTTAATGACACATTTTCCTATATAAATTGATTTTGCAAAACTATTAGTAAAATCCATAAATAATTCTTTTAGCATCACTACAGATTGTTCATTTTAAGATTAAACTCTTAGTAATTAGTTAAATACAGCCAAAGTAATAGCCAAAATAAGGCATTTATTTGTATCTTATTATATCTACTTTTAGATAAATATCTAATACTTAAATTTGCACAGAAGCATATATACATATACTTTTTTTTCTAGTAGTGGGGACTGAACCCAGGAGTGCTTTATAACTGATCCACATCTCCAGCCCTTTTTTAGTGTTTTATTTTGAGACAGGATCTTACTAAGCTGTTTAGGGCCTTGCTAAGTTCCTGCGGCTGGCCTCCAGTTTACCTCTGCTTCCCAAGCTGCTGGGATTACAGGTGTGTGCCTCACTGTACCCAGCTCACAAGCAAACACACTTTTTAAAATGAGATAATCTTCTAACATTATTAAACTTTTAATATTTAAAGTATAAATAATGGACACTTTTCCATATTTCTATGAATGAGTATCTGTGCTAGTTAAATTTCCCTCACTATAAAAAATACTTGAGATAATCAACTTACAAAGAGAAAAGGTTTATTTTGGCTCACAGTTTTGGAAGTTTCAGTCTATGATCAGGTATTCTCATTGATTTTTAGACTTGAGTGTGGGGAGGGATAGCAACAGGAGCTTGAGGCCCAGCAAAACTGTTCACCTCATGGCTGGGAATCAAAAGAGGAGAACTAGGTCCCATTATATTCTTTGAGGATGTGCCCCTAATGATAAGGAGACCTAGGCCCAACCTCTTAATGTTTTCTACCACCTCCCCATAGCACCAAGCTAGGGACTAACCACATGGGCCTTTAGGGAAAAGTCGATCTAAACTACAAGAGTGCTCACCTAACAATTTCATAATAATCCAACTATGAATACAGAGTAATACACTTAACCAGTCCCTTACATTTAAAGTGTTTCTAGTTTGTTTACAATAGTGATGTTACATGTTCTCATATATTCTACTTTATATGTGTGAGATTATAGGTATCATCAGCTTTTAACAGTGGATTCCACTATTTTAATTTTGATGAGCATTGACAGACTGAGAGCCTATATTCTTAAATTATAATCCTCAACTATAATAAATTAATACATATAAAACCATGTCATATACATTGTAATATGATCCTTCATGATCATATTTTTATAGGAAAAGCATTATTAAATTAATATGTAAATCCAGAGATAATCACATCAAACTTTGAGGTGAGCCTATGCTTATGATGTATATCAGAAATATAGGTACACACATGTATCTACATGATTATGTTTTCGTGTGCACACAATATCTTGAGAGATATGGAAAAATATATGTTACATGAGTCCTTCTAGAAGAGGAACTTGTTTTATTGTGGGAAGGGAGACAATGGTAAGGAAAAAGAGCTAGAGAGAAACACTTTTCATTATGTATCTTTCATTACAATCTTATTGTGTATCTTGTGCATTTAATAGCTTCCCCAAACAGGTCCATTTTTATAAACAAAATATGAAAACAAAAATTACCTTAGAAATTAAGAAACACAGAGCACAGTTCTACTGTGCACATTTATTCAGTGCTTGTATTAAGTTAAATGTTTAAAATACTGTATACTAGCCTGAAATTCTGTGACTACTACTCTGTATTGAAATTGTCTTTATTGTGAGTCTGATTAAATTATTCTTAAACATAGAAATTAAAAATCAACTTAAACCACCTCTTCTATTTTTCTTTTTAAACATACTTTTTAATATCAAAAACAAATCCCCAAATTTAGACTTTGTAAAACAAACAAAAAAAACCCTATATTTACCCTTTTATAATGTGTAAGGTTAGAAGATGAAAACTCATTGGCTTCAGATGCTTACAGGTTTCACAAATGAAATTCTTTTTTCTCTCTGTCCTTTTTAATTTTTTTAAACAGAACTAAGATTACTACACATTTTTAATAGGTTCCAATTGTTGAGAAAAGACTGGATTTTCTAATATCCTTTCCTTTCCTCCACATATTAGCTGAGAATGTGACTATGAAATAGGTCCCAAGTATTAAAATTACACAAGAAATGCTTTCATGATTTAAAATCTTCAATTGGAGGGATCTAGTAAAAAAAAAAAAAAACAAGTTATTTCAAACCAAATGACTGGTGTGAAATTACAGTTATTCAAAATGTTAATAAACTACTTCAGTGTAAGATAAAAGTTATAAATCTGGAAGTAACTATTGTTTCTAGAAACATGGAAACTATCAGAGGCAGGTACAATACTACCTTCCACCTCCTCACTTCTTTTCATATAATTTCTTACATGATTTCTAAGTTGACTTATTATTCAATAGATTAAAAGCACCAAAAAGTTATGTAAGACACCACCAAATATAGACAGAATGGCATTTAGCACACAGTTTATTTATATATAACAAAGCATGGCACCAGACTGTATTTTAAAATTATTATTATTATGATCATTTCATATGCACAGCATCACAATACCAGACCCCTTTAAAAAACCCACAAATTGTTACTCTAGTGCATTCAGAGAGACACACAATGCAGGCTCAGATCTTGGCAACCTGTGAAAGTGCCCAGTCGAAAATTACTAACAGCTGGAGATGACAGTTGTTTTAACAGCTGAGCTGACAGGATTAATTTAAATGCACTGAAATCAAAAGTAGATAACACCTGTTTAGTCTTCTAGGGCCATTCGACAAGGTAGGCCAAAGGAAAAATGCAGAGCCAGAATTGCGTCTCTCTCTCCTAGAAGGACAGAGGGGCTTCAGAGGAGAATGTCACCTTTCTGATGGAGGTGGGGATAGATTTTAGCAGCAGGGGGCTGGTCAGCCTTTATCAGTTTTTAACATCTGGTTCCTATAATATACCTCCTTCCCTTTTTCCTTCCCCGTCCAAGGTCTTTGACCCAAACCCAACAGTGGATAAAGATCACTAGATTTCAAAGCTACAGTTCTCACTACAGCTTCCTAGAAATTCTCTTGGGTTAATTAATGTATTCTCTTTGAGCTTCACAGCCACAGAAGAGCTGATTTTTTTTTCTCTCTCTCTTCTTATCTTTAGTTCCAAAATATATCATGTCATAGGAGAGTTTGCATTTCAAATGGTTGCCAAAAATTTATTCAGAGTTGATGTCTGTGTAGGATATTTGCAAATATTTGATTGTTCTAATCTGAAAATTATTTCTACAAAAATAACCTGAAATGTCTTTTTTTTTAATTTGGCAATACAAAAAAAATTATTCTAGGTTTGTGTAAGTGAGGGTAGGTAGGTTATCATGATTTCTTCAGAAGGTGCATGCAATCCTTGATTTTATATATTCATATGAACACAAGCATAAAAATGAAGCAAAATCAAACACTCTGGAAACATAAGTGTTTATTTTGTTTCATTTCCAAAATTTAGACTCTAAATTGACCTGAGGAATATAAAGATTATTTTCCCTTACACAAAGAAATATTTTGGCCTAATATAAAGAATCATAACATCCATGAATCAAAAACCATCCCATTAAAATGTTCAGAAAATTGTACTCATATTGGTCACAGGTAATAAGGTAGAATGAATGTTTTAGTAACATTAGGTTTGTCTTTCAAAATTTTACCTAATTCTGTACTTGCCCCACTTAAAAGAAAATGTATTTCTATCTTGTAGAGCAGGAAAAGGAAATATCTTCAGGCTTAAGGCTGCTGCCTTTTCAGCCAGCTCTACATGTTGAAAACCACAGAATATGAGTTTTTATGTTCATTGGATTTAACCAAAATGAAGATACAAGACAATAATATTTTCCTTTTTCCCATTTAGGAGAAAATACATGTGCATGAGCTTTTTTAAAAAGCACAAAATTTTGAATATTAGAATTCTGAAACTTTCTTTTCTTTTTTTAATATTTTTTTTTTTATTTTTTAGTTTTCGGTGGACACAACATCTTTATTTTATCTTATTTTTTTTTAATGTGGTGCTGAGGATGGAACCCAGCACCCCGTGCATGCCAGGCGAGCACGCTACCTCTTGAACCACATCCCCAGCCCTAGAAACTCCGAAACTTTCAAAATGGTCAAAACTGAGGTACACCTAAAAGAAAAGAATGATTTAGAAATTTGGGTACTTATGGGAAAAGTAGGATGATACCCTCAAAGGAGAGTCCAACTTCCAAGGCAGATAGTACTTCCAGTTTTCCTGTTGCATAAGAATAAGTTCTTCATTACAAGGACTTAAAAAATCACATTTGTAATACATCAGAAATTCATTCTGAAATACTCTCATTAAAGACATCTCTCTTTTGAAAACTTTAGAATGATATGAATATATGAAAGATTTCTCCAACAACTCAAAACAAAAAGTGCCTTACTTTTCCTTACTCACTGAAGAAGGATGTTTTGGAATACAGTCATTTTAAACAAGAACAAAATGTTCTTATATTTCCAAGAAATTCTCAATAATATTTGGATATTTTTAAATCTTGGAGATGCACTAAATCATTGCATTCCATTTAATGAATTGCAACAATACAAAAACAAATGGACAAATTATTTGCCTCTGGTAGTTACACTGTATAAAACTAAAGTCTAATCCATAACTGAGGCTATGTGATAGAAAATAGCAACTAATGGTGTGTATTTCTATTTTTATTAATCATCTAACAAGTCCACACAAATATTAATACTGGTGACTGAGGTTTTATTACCCAACAAGCTGCAATAAAGAAACTCTTGGTAGAATAATGACGGTCATATTTTCTTGCCAACATTAAAGTTATGACTGGGTATGGACAGTAAAAGTGCCATGACACATTTTAAATACATTGGGTCAAAATGTCTGGCAGGAATTTGTTTCTTCATGGTAGTTTCTTAGAGTAATTTCTAAAGAAAAAAAACACAGATGGAAATTTTTTTTCTCAGAAAGAAACATTTATACTTTAAAGGACAATCTGTTATATGGTATTAGTTATTAGATCTCCTTAGAGAAAGATTCAAGAAGAAAATTTCAAACACAGCAATAATTTAAGCAAGGCCAAAATCAAACCAAAAAGGAATTTTAAGAGGATATTTATTTTGTTTCCTTGATATCCAGTATTTGCATTTGGTGTTGGGTTGATAAGAAGAACAGCGATTGATTTAAATACCAGTTAAGAGTTTAAAATATGAATAATCAAACTGTCACCTAGTGACAACTTTGCCTCAAAAGATAAATACTGATGTACAATATTTTAGAACAATATGGATTCTTATAATTCACACTAAAACATTTGTATCTGAAAGCATCCAAGTGAAGTATGCAATGTAAAAATATCAGACAATGATGACCTTCAAGTGGCAGTTATTATGGGAACCAAAAGAAATTAATGCTAATTTCATTTTTTCTGTTAACATTCAGTTCTGTCTTAACAATCACACACACACACACACAAAAATGAATCACAATTTTTTTAAAAAAGCTAACTGTATTTATAAAACCATTTGGTTCCAGAAAAAAAAATCTGGCTTTTCAGTTTTATGCTTGTTTCAAAGTTTTCAGTCTATTGGGCACATAACAATAATTGTTATTCTATTCTGCCTAATGATAGATTCTTCAACTTTTATAAAATAAGAAGCAGTTTCTTCTCTGCTTTTTATTTCTTTATACGACTCAGAGACTCAAAGAAGATAATTACAAACAATGCCTGAAGAATGGTTCAGTTAATGTTAATTTATACAACAAACTAATTACTACCAAATGGTAAAAATCACATGTGGAAGTTCCTCTCTCCCACGCACACAGCTAAACCAGCAGCCATCTGTCTCAGCTTGGGGAGAGCTCAGGGACACCCAGAGACGACAAGGAAAAGGAAGGGTGCAGACGCATGGGCTCATTTGCCTCCACACACATCACGGGACCTGCTGACCATGTTTCTGAACATTAAATGTTTTCAGGAAAAGAAAAAAAGTAAATAGAAAGGAGGCATTTCAAAATTATGTTTGTGAAAGTGATTAACATGATTTTTCTTATCACCATCACAGGTAGAAAGTAATTGCTATGTAATTTGTTTTAGATACAAACTACATATTTTTAAGCTATCGTTCTTCATCCAGGTATCATTTTGCTACATAAAAAAAGCCCTCTTCAACTTCCTAAAGGAGTTAATCATTTCTGAGTTCTGAAAAGTGGATATCTGTATTTTGAGCAATTAATAAAACAATCTCCTTGCATATGATCAATGTAATTTGAGAGATACTTGCTAAATTATTATTATTGAAATGATATCATGCATTTTTAACACATAATGCTATCAATACTTTGACGTTTAATCAGGCTGTAATTTATCTATGCAGCAAAATAAAGGCAGTATTTTTTTCTTTAAAATCACAAGGTAAATCTTGACGTTTAACGAATAATGGATTTTCATATGGAAAACAAGTAAGAATGGAAGAATATTAAAACACTTTTTATGTTTATAAAGTAAAAAATATTCATTCAGAGATGAGTTTTGGTATTAGAAGAGCATCATTGGTTCTTGGAAAATATTTTTTGAGTGGAAAACAGAATGAGAAAACTAAAGGGAGTAACAATAATATTAATTTCCCCTAGGATACCTCCTCTCTGGTATTAGAAATGCTTTACATATAACATGTTCTCATCTCTGGTATAGGTTGTTTGACTTGCCCTTTACAAACTTACTGGTACCTAATCTGAATCAATGATAGACCACACAATGGCCTGAAGTAGTGGACTTGTGTGAAATTTATTGTCTTGCATAATGAGATGTGCCCTAACTAAGGGTTCCAGATCTTCAGTATAAGCAATTATTTAGAAAGCAGTGGGAAAATGGTGTAACAAGTAGTAAGATCTCAATACCTGGAGTGAGGAGACCATGAAGTTACATACTTGTTTCTTGAGGTTTATTTCCTGGAAGTTGATGCACAGCTTCTAGAAAATATGTTTTCTGAAGTTTTTCCTGGCTGTGCACAATTTCATTTTTCACTTTCATTAGTAGGTTCTAAATTTCTGGAAATATTTTACCCATTGCTTATCTACTTCTTTAAGAAGTCCTACACTTGGGGAAACTGGGAACACTGTTTTAGATGACATTCCTATTAAATGAGCATTTCACAAAGCCTGTTAGGGTCTTCAGCAAACACTACAGAACATACTGCTATATAAATTTCAATGCTATATTTTAGTGCTTTATATAATAAAAGGTTGGAAATTGGAATTATTCATTTTTAAAAAATATTTTGAAAATAATCTTTACACTTTCATTTGTTACAGGGTTTTGTGATAATCACCTATACTCAGGAATATTCTCTTGGCAGTAAGAATATTTTAAAAGAAGAGTCTAACACATTACACATGTGAATGCCTTTTGGACTAGATTAGACATAGTTATAAAATGCAAGAGTTTCCACCCAAAAAGACTTAAAAATTTTATAGTGATATGTTCATTCAATAAAAATATTGGGGCACAATATTACAACAGGCACCCCTATAGAAATCAAAGATCACTTTATAGTTATAAGGACTATTTAATTTTTTTAATTTATAAAATAAGACATGCTGGTTAGTTACCAACATTGCCCTTCATCGAGCTTGAAATAACTCAGGGTGGGGGGGGCTTCATATAAAAGAGGATAAAATGACAAAAAAAAGAAATAAATACACAACAATTTAGGATTCTAGCAAAAACTAACATTAAACATATCTGTCATTGGGCAAAATTACCACTTAAAACAATGTAGATAAATTATAGACCACATAACACATAGGTCTTATAACACAAGATGTTGTCTTTCATTCTAATACATTAATACAGAGATTTATAGTCCAAATGAACATACTTTTTAAAAGAGTTTGGATCATTGCAGAACACCTAGTCAAAAGCAATAGTACACCTGGTATGCAATGGATCTGTAAGAGTTCATTATTTCTTTCTTCTTTTGTCCATATTTCTTAATAAAGAGCTTTCCAAGTCTTTCCTCCTTTTTTGCATATTGACTAAATAAAATATTGATCTAACATCTCTAGAATTTTATGTCTGGAAAGAACTATAAGATCCATTAAATGCAATTATTTAAAAATGAAGCACTTGTTCAAGTTCATACAGATAATGACAGAGCAAATGCTACCACCCAGGTCTTCATAATTCAGTATTTCCTCTATTAAACTTCCACTAGGACCAGAGCCAGGAGCCCTTGGGTGGATGACTTGGATTAGGTCAGAAATAGCTTACTCAACCATTTAATTACTTGTTCAATTAGAAGTCACTGTGCTAGGAACTCTGGTTGATGGGGCAACTTTAATGCCATTCCCACTCTTTAGGACAGGGACTAGTAATCTGCACAGGGCCAGATAGCAAAGATTTTAGGCTGTGAAGTTGATCCAACTTAACCTTGCCATTGTGGCATTACATTACATTAATATTCAAATGAACAAGTATGGCTGTGTTCCAATACAACTTCATGGACACAAATTGAACTTCATATAATATACATGTGTCATAGAGTATTCTTTTGATTTTTCTCAACAATTAAAAATGGTAAAGTCTATTCTTAGTTTGTAGGTCATATAAAAGCAGGCAGGAGGATCTATATCCTGACCACTGCTCTAGGAGGTCAAAATCTAATGGAGGAGAGACATAGACAAGATGTCTTAAGGAAGGATAGAGATTTGGAGCTAGCAGAAAATTCCTTGTAGGGATGAATTCTGAATTAACTATTAAGGACACAAGCAATGTAAGGTAAAGGTATTGTAGCTAGACATCACCACCAAAGAAAAATATGGAGGCTGAGAAAAGCAACAGGCAACTGGGCACAGTTAGAACAAAAGTCATAAAGAATGATGCAAGGAATGGCAGGAAATGAGAAATGAGGCTGGAGAGTTAGACAGGAAGTGAGCTCGCTGCAGCTGCAGGCTTGACTACACCCACTTTAATAAAGGTTTCTGGGAGACCCAATAAAATACACAGGATGGCACAAGAACTACATCACATGCCAACTGAGGCTGTCATTCCACTTTTAGGAAAATATGATATAACCCTACTCCCCTATTCCTGAAGCTACTTTCCATTGTTTCTCTTTCTTTATCTTTCTCTCTCTCTCTCTCTCAAGCACTCCAGTGTTCCCCCTCCCCCCCACCCCGTGCTGACCCTTAGGCACAAGATTGTTTTAAAAATGGACATTTTCTCGCAGCCAATATGAGCTTGTCGGAATAATTGTATTTATATGCTGTTTTATTTGTATGTGTTATATACTTATATGTTTTGGAATTCAAGCAAGTTAAAAGTGGAAATAAAATTATAGCACAAACTTTTGACAAATTTTGGCTAAGTATTTACATTTTTTTTTTTTATTATGGATCAGCACATGAACCAAGAACTAACAAAGCTAAGTACATTTTATCTCCCTGAGTTAGATTTAGGGTAAGTTAGGTAAACTTTATTATTATTACCATGAACTTGGTTCAACTTTCCTAATAGCATTCTGCTGGGCTAAAATAAATGTTCAAAGTTAATATTCTTTGATAATAGTTTGAGTGAGCATGTGACTAAGCAATAAAACAACAACAACAAAAAGATTAAATTTGTAGAGAAAGGAGATACCGACTCTATCTTGGGCATTGAAAGACTGTACAAAGGATGTTAACAAAAGGTAATGAAAACTGGGCATGGCGTTGCACGACTATAATCCCAGTTGACTCAGGAGACTGAGGCAGGAGGATTGAAGTTCAAGACCAGCCTCAGCAACTGAGTGAGGCCCTAAGCAATTTAGCGTCTCAAAAGGGATGGGGATGTGACTCAGTGGTTATGTGTCTCTGGTACAAAAAAAAAGTCTAGAAAAAAATAGAGAACATGAATGGAAGTCCCTATTCTGTATTGAGATCCCGATCTGTGTACTTTATTTTGTCCAAAAATATTGTTGGCAAAAAATTTCACATTAGAGATTGAGTGAGATAAATATTCCTAAAATCAAACTGTAACTTCATTGTTTTTATTTTACATAAATGCATATTTGCATGCGTATGTGTGTGTGTAGTCATTCATTTATGGAAATTTTAAGATCTGAATTAGCAAGATTATTTCCTGTGTATGTGAGTATGAATACAGATATAAAAACACATGAAGAATAGAGACAGAGATAGACTTAACATTTCTCTAACTACAATTCTACAGAACAAACAAAATATTTCAGAAGATTTGTAATTTAGCTAGGCCACTTCAAAACACGTAATGTATAACTCTCTGAATGTGACATTTGAAAAACAAAGGAAAATATCCCAGCAGTAATACATAAGGACTCCAAGACCTACTATTCATTTTAATTTAATTAATACTTTATGAGCCCCTTATTATAATTGTTTGAGTGAAAAAGCTGTGCTAAAAAATACACAATTTCAATTTATTGTCACTGACATTTCTTTATTCCTAATGATTCCTATGAGATAAATGGCAGAAAGACTAAGTAAAGTAATGATGTGGCTGTCCAATCACATTGTAGAACAACAGAGATGGTCCAGATTCCCAACTAAACCACTGAGGAGGCAAAATGCAAGCCAACACAGACACTTCTTAGCTTATGACTTTTATATTGCACATTTTTTTTCTCCCTGAAATTTGGATAGGTTCTACATTCACTGAGATCTGACCTCTCCTGCTTACACAGTACTGCTCCCAACACCACAACCCCCATGCATGTGCTCTACTGCTCTAAGCCAGGAGATCCTGACATTGATGAAAAGTGTCACAATGCTGAGTCAAGGACTGGTGCAGGAAAACTAAGGATAAAACAAACAAACAAGTGAAACAATAAACAAACAAACAAACAAACTGAAGAAAATCAGAGAAAGAAAAACTCCAAAAGGCAGAGGGTGGGTTTTGTGCATTTATATGGTTTTCTGCTCGCAAGTCTTCCACATGACTGATGTCACACTGGGGTGTATAAACCTTTCAGGCACATTTCCACAAATGAAGCATAACTTCTCAGAAAAGAAAGGTCTAAGCAACAGAGATCTAATTCATCTGAAACAGCGAATCAATTCTTATCTATTAACACACTAAACACCAGCACGGCAGCACTGTCCTATAATAAACAGACATGCTCAATTATGGTGTGCTTTCCCAGTTACAGATCTCTTCAGTAATTACACCATGCAATGAGCACCACATTGATATTATTTATTGTGTGGGGAGAAGAGAACTTAAAATACACATTAAACCAAGGCTCAATATTTTAGTGAACCTTACACAGGCCTGAGAACAAATGGTACTTTTCTTAAAAGGAAGTATAAATGTTGATGTACAGTATCTCATTTTCTAATTCTAATTTAAAAGTTCATATATGAATGTTACATTGGAATTCTGGTCTCTTAACTTTCCATTTCAAAAAATGTGGATAAAATCATCTATCATGCTTCATAATCACCTATACTTACTATATTTATAGCAATACAATCTTCAAAAAATATTTTACACAGAGATGTTGCAATAAAAAGAAAATGGCAAATAGAAACTTTTTCTACAAAGACAAAACACAGGAATAAAGTTCAAAAAAAGGTTCCTCACCCTCTGCAGAACTGTCAAACAACTTCTATTGACCAAGAATAGCACACAGTAAACATACCAAACAAAAGGAATGATGAAAGATGTATTTACTTGTTCAGGGCCTTTATTTTTCTTTCTATTTCATATACACCCACATTGAACAGTCTGCATTGTGTTAATAAATAACCAGCAGCAACCTAAGTGAACAGAAGGGGGGTTTCCAGGATGCTGTCAGGTACCAGACAGTTGTTGGCACTGCGGCTACAGCTCTCCACATGTGAGTTGCACGCCCCCACAAAATAGAGAGGATATAGGCTAACAAAAGTATCCTGTAGCATATTAGATTCAATAGGAAGAAAGGAATAAAAGTTGGGAAATAGTACTTGTTTTTTGTTTTGTTTTGCTTTTGGAATTTTCCAACCCTTTGAATTTGGAAGGGCATCAACCAATTCTAGGGACTCAGTCCTTCCAGAGTTATCTTTGACCAAATGACCTTCAGTGCTTATCTGGAAATCTAGTAAACTGTCACCCCAAACAGCTTAACAATAAAGGGTTTTTTATTATTATTACTTTAGCTTCCAAATTGTTTCTAATGTAGGTTCCATGGTTTATTTTATACATATATATATATATATATATATATATATATATATATATATATATAAAATTGAAATTGAAATATTGTGAACAAATTTTTCAATTTGTTTTCTAAAATACAAAAAGAAACATCTATATAATACACAGTAATTGAGAGTAAAATGCACAAACTCAGGTCAGTATGTTAGTGTTTACCTTATTTATGACACTAACAAAGAAGAAAACTACTGTGTTTTATCAGTGTGTGACATTTTCAGTTTACACTTCATAAAAGTTTGTTTCCAAATGTCCCATGACATTCTTCCCTAGAGCTATGGAGAAAGTCTAACATAAATGAAAATAGATTAGGTCCATAAATATTCAGAAGTGAGTATATATATATATATATGTGTGTGTGTGTGTGTGTGTGTGTGTGTGTGTGTGTGTGTATGTGTGTGTGTGGAGAGAGAGAGAGAGAGAGAGAGAGAGAGAGAGTTAGTTCACGTGCTATTGCATTATAAATGGCTTCTATGTTATATGTATATGACAAGGAAACAAGTGAAAGATAGGTAAGTAAAGTTGCCTTTCAAATTCAAGACACAAAAGAAAGAACACTCATTCTGAATTCCAAACAAGAATTTCACCAAAAGCTTCCAAAGTTCATCATCCAAAAATAAGAGCACAGAGTACAATCTGGTATCCAAAGTTTTTTAACATGTAAGATGGGTTGTCTTAATCAGTCCAAAATGTCCAGGTCATATGCTCACTCTGTTCTGCCCTAGCCTCACTGCTCCCTCATGATGTGGGCCATATTTCTCCTCAATGATAAGGGTGGTTTGGACAGGCACACTGGGAGCCCTCAAGGTCTCAGAACTCTGGGAGCAGGTGGCAAAGGCAATTCTGAGTGAGCTCTCCACTGACTCTAGTGCTGTCCGTGCCTTCTCCATAAGTAACTCCTATTAAAAAAAAAGACCAAGCATCCACTAGAACAAAACCAAGCAGGCCTATTTAATTAGGGCAAATGCTTGATATCCACTTCTCCATGTTAAACACACAGCCACACAGGCCTGGGAGGTCTGATTAATTTTAATATGCACGGTCGTGACAAGTGCCTCAAGGGTAACGGAGTGAAAAACACACACGCACGTAAACACAAAATCCTCCAGCTAGTCTGACAAATCAGTTTCAGGAAGATTCGATGTGTGTTGCCCAGATTAGAGTGTTACAATTCAGCAAGGGCCTGGACCTTCAATGTGAGAGAAAAGAGGCCTCAGAAACAGGTGGCTAGCTCTCCACTCTTGAATAAATGATATCCCCAAAAGCTGTGGCACATAAGCAACAAGACAGGCTGGCATGCTCTCCTCGTGTTTGTGAATGTACAGCCTGGGTCACTGGGTTTTCCTTTAGGTGATCCACACATTGAAACTGAAAGTCTGCAACTGACAGATTTGGTTAAGCACAAGGAAAAGAGGTGCTCCATTTATATGAAAATTTCAGAAAAATACTAGAATCATCTGGGTAAAAAAAAAAAAACAAAAAACATTTGGAATGGTTCAGACAGTCCCCTCAGTAGACAAACTCATGTATGAGCAGGGATGAAACACTTAGGGATCAAATATTTACTGTCTCATGTTAAAATGCAAACAGCTAACTAAAAATGATAACTTGATCATTCACAGAACAATGCAGAAGATGAAGGACATAAATTTATAATGCGGTTACATGTTATTAGCAAGAGTGCAAGTTAGAGTTTAAAACAAAAATAGAAACTGTCTTGGCCAAATGGTTTTGTTATTCAGATACCCTGGATTTCAAGCTCAGGGACTCACTAGGTGAAGATTTCCAAGGGCAATCATGAAGCCTTTACGATCCCAGTCAGAGGGTCTTTCAAGAAAATACAAATTAATTTTCTCTAACACTTAATGAAATCAACAAGATCAGGATAAACTATAATAAATGATAAGCGATGATGAATACTACTTGAAAAGGAGATGACAGTGAACAAGTTTCACTCTAGTGTTGAAAAATGACACTTCAAACTCAGCTAACTCGGCTAAAGTTAAAACCCTTATTCCTGAGGAAATAGGCTCTACAACATTTGAGGGTGTCTTCTTGTCCTGACCTTTGAAAAAATAAACTCCTTTCTTTATCATCACTTTTTGAGTGTCGATTTCCATACAGTGATGCCTTTGAAAGGGTGCTGGAGGTTAGCCTGTAGCTTGCTCAACAAGAAGAGAGACATTTTCCAGTGACAGACTGCACAGATGAACACAGCCACAATACATCAGGAGTAGCCTCCAACAGCAGCGGGAGTGTGAGGAACAAAACTTAAAAGAGCTCAATTGAAAAGTACCCTTGTTTGTCCTTCAGTGGAACAGCACTTACAAAGCCTCTTCAACATGTACTTTGTCAAAAGGACAGTGAGCAACTAAACAAAAGCAACTCAAACCTCTGCCAATTAAAGTATCTTTAGGCTTTTCCCCTGATCTGCTCACTTTTGATTTTTCCCACCTCATCAAATGTGATTTTAAAACAAGACTGAATTTCAAAGTGCCCTCTTCTTTCAATTAATGGAATGCTTTGGGATTTTTGAATTTACAAAAGCCTATCTCTGTAATTTTCCCATTAAAAAAATAGTAATTAGAAACTTGATAAAATTAGGGGTAATTCTGAATTCGTATTTCAACTTGTCTGTTAATGTGATATGGTCCAATTTAATTTCTAAAGGGCTGCTCAACAACAGACATTTAACTTATAAGAACTAACATTGAGATTTATAACATAAATTCAAACATCACACTTGTAAAGCCAATAGAAATGTTCAGAAGGCCAAATCTCATGCACCAGGGGCCTGTCTTTTCTATAGAATAATTACATATAATGTTGTAGTAAACTGCAGATGAAAATACACTGCTTATAAAACCTACATAAGCAACCCTAAAGTAAATCTTAAATGGGGGGGGAGTTTATAACTGTTTGAAGGAGCTATACATTTGCAATAAAAATTAAAATGCATTATCAATTTTTCTGAAAAGAGGCACAAGTAACATATGAAAGTGCAATCAAGTGAATTACATTTAGGACATGTAAATATCAAAAAGACGCAATAATATCCATGAATAGTTTTAAGTTTTAAAAGAGACCAATTTTATGAACAATGTATACATTATTTTGGGTTCATAACATTTAGGAATAAACATAAAATGTGTCCAATAGAATCCTACAAGTGGTACAACTAGAGTTAAGTGTTTTTGGCATTTGCCTCTAAGAATCTGTATTGTACCGCAAAGTATGAGAGAGAGAGAGAGAGAGAGAGAGAGAGAGAGAGAGAGAGAGAGAGAGAGAATCCTGCCTTTCCTTCACCTACTGATGGTGATAGATAACTCTATGGTAAAGGCTTGAAGTCTGTCACAAATGTACTTTTTCAAGCCCATTCCATTATTTTTATTAGTTCTCCCAAGAAGAGAACTCTTTTTGTGAAGTCCATACTAAAAGCAATGAACTGCTTCATGTAAAGTAACACTGGGTGACTTTGGTAATATGTTGTGCCTTTTGGGTCTTGTCATATAAAATGGTGAGCAAAGATCTTGTGAAGTTCAGGGAAAAAAGTTCCAGTTGTGTAAATAAAAAGAAAGCCAAGTTCCAGCAGAAACAGAATTTCATACGTGAATGCAGTTTCTCACACACGCATCATGGCAAAACAATCCTGGAGGTGTGGGTTTCATACTCTAAGAAGGAAGAACAGGGGGAGAGAGAGTTGCCATACAAAATCAAGGAATTCAGGATCTGAAAGGGAATGACACACACACATACACATGCACACATGTGCACACTTGTGCACACAAAAGAAATCATAAAAAGAAAGCAAAATAAAGTAGAAAAGCAAGAACAAATGAATCACAGAACAGAAAACTATGAAAATTTAAAAAAACTTATGAAGCATTGGGCCCAAATAATATTTGTCTTCACATATATTCACATTTATCATGGAAAAAGTAGCCAATCCACAAATCTAATGTTAAACAGCCCCTTCTAGTTACACGTGCATCACAATTTGTGATTTCATTCATCATCAATTCGGAGAAATTTTCATTCCCTTAAAAATGTAATTCTTCAGGTAGGAAATTGTCAAAACATGTATTTATCTGGGGTAACTTATATAAGTAAACATCAAAGCAACTACCTCTGCAGGATTTTTTGACTGTTGGATTTGCTGTTACTTTTTATTGTTCTTGTGTTGTTAACTATATATCCTAAGTTTCAAAGTTTTATAGTTCTGAATCAGAATTTTTAGTATATAATAATATCTTGGGAAAAGAGCACTATACACTTTGGGTGTACCTAAAGTAGCCAGGTTCCCAGTGAACCAAGATGTGATACTGACAACAACTGGTAAGATTCCAAGTTGATTATGACTGACAGAGTACTGTGATATGCATTACCTCATTTGTTCTCTTCAACAACCTTCTGATGAAAGTGGCCCAGTTAGCATTGCCAATGCAGACAGAACACTCATTATATTAACACAATTATTATAGCAAATAGTGTAAGTAAATATTACATTTTAAGTGTAAATTTTAAGGAAGATGTGCAATTTTAGGCAGAAAAAAATCTTTTCTAACATAGAACTTGAATTTCTGCAAAATGTTATAAATTTCAAGAGAAAAGTAGGTAAAAGTATATTTAAATTATTGCTAAATATATTTAAATTATCACCTCAAAATTGATCAGAAACTAAACTATATAGATGTGTTAAACCATAATCACTTAATCAAAGAGTCAGAACTAAAATCCCAAGAGGAAATTCTGTCTACTTAACTCATTTATTTGAAAGCCAAATAAAAGCTCAGTACTATCTCTCAAAAAAAAAAAAAAAAAAAAGGAAAACCACACAAAATTTCAATCTCATAAATAACTGCCATGATTTATAAAAGCCTCTGCAGCCACTCAGGAATCCTGAGTTTGCTTACCTCCTTGCTCATAAACTTCACTATCCTCGAGGGAACCTATTAAGAGTCCTTGGAACACTGGGAGAGGCTAGGCAGGTGTTGAAAGGAGACACTTGCTCTCCTTCTACCATGGCACATAAGGTGACCTGGAGGAGTCTGCCCCAGTCCTGAACCCATCCTGAGAAGTATGAACTATGATTCTCATGCCTTTTCTATTTACCTAGAAAAGGGTACTGCACTCCATTATGATGCAACACATTAAAGAACAAGTTATAGTTCTAGATTCTGAAAGATTATTCAAAAATCAATCAAATTCACTTCTCACTTTACTTACAGCACTGGGATATAATTATTACCTGTGGCCAGTAATCCATAGAGAATGTCAAAGTATTTCCTAAATGAAATGTATTAAAGCCACTTAAAGCATTAATATGAATAAAAAAATTACATTAGTGTAACAAACACATCATATGTATATTTTAGTGTTATACTCTGGGTTTTCAAATATCCACCTTTGTGCCAGGGTAACACGTTAACCTCTAAGTCACAGAAAGAACTGAAATAAATGATCTCAATAAAGACAGAATATGTTTATGAGAAAAAGAAACTCAGAGAAGACAGAATGAACTAGAGAAGGGGGTAAAAGAAAAGTCTGAGTAGAATATGAAGGCAATATCAGATGAAAGACAAGTGAAACCTAATGTATTTGCAGGGGAGTGTTGGCAAAGTCCAAAGAATGTCAGTTAGTAGGTAGACTGTCACCTAAGTGAAGACAAACACCTACTAAGCTCATTATCAGAAAACCCAAAGGGACTCTTCCAAGAACATTGTATTTAGATGACCACAAACTACTGTAGAGGAAGTTGGGGTAATCATCCTGTGGGAAGAGCTACAGAGATGAATTAGTGTAAGCAGTGCAAGCCGAGCCAGAGTCTGACAAGGGTGTTAAGAGAAAAGTGTTGGGTATTAAAAGGTGAATAAAAATTCACTAGGTAGATAAGATAGAAATGGCATGTAAGGCAGAGGAACAGCATCTGAAAAGGCACACTAGTATTAAACATACAGATCATTGAGGGAACTGCATTCATATTGATGAGAGAGCAGAAGAATGAGGACTTGGAGAGTTGTAGAGCATAGGGCTAAAGGGAAAAAAGAGGGTGGAGTCAGGTTAAATATGGTCTTGTAAATACAGAGTTGCATGGGGAACAGTACTTTTGCTCTAAATCAGGTTCCTCCATAAAATAACAGGAAGATGTTATGAAGCCTTGTTTTATCTTTAAATAATAAATGACACCAACTTCAAAGTTTGGGGGAGGGTTGAATGAAGTAGAGAGGAGAGGCAGATTTTTTTTAGGTCTCTCTCTCCTTTACCCATGACAGTGATGGGACAATATTGAGGCAGTTTAAGCATTAAACAAATAATTTCTTTCAACAAATAATTTGAATACCAATTATGTGGACTTAACTCACCCTTAAAATTTTTAATGGTAGAAGAGAAACACACTATTACATACCACGTAATCAGTATTATGTTAGAGTAATGATAACAATGATGGAAATTCTTGAAGATGTGAAAACAATGAGTGGAGCCCATATACTGCATGATTCTGTCTAGCAATTTAGGCTGGAAGATAAGAGAAACGGAATTGTATAGAGAGGACGGAAATAAAGGAAAGCTGAGTTTTGTTTGCTCTGGTTCTAGGAGGTAGGAACAAATGTATCAAATAGATTGAAATGTCCATTCCAAAGAGAAACTGAAGTTAATAGTAATGCATAAATGTTAAAATAAGAATTCAGTTGCATTCTTTGCATCTAAAGGGATCCTATCTGAAGTGATATCTAAGGTACTCATCAAAATAAAAATTATTTTCACCTTTCTGTAATTATCCTAAAGTTGCATAAAATCAAACTGAGGTTTGGATTGGATCATAAATTTAACTGTAGACCTGTATTTACAGACCAATCCAGAACACCTGAAACTTTAGGGCAAGGGTACTTTTGGAAACCTAGCTCTGTCACAGTGTGACATAGTGATATAATTTTAAAGTGAAAACACTGTTTTTAAAAGGAATAAAGAATATCTGAATTCAAGAGTGGATAAAGAAGAACTCAGACCCATATGCTGTGGGCTGGACTCTCCATCTGACTTTAATATTAACAGGCTGTGTAACATCAGGCACATCTCTGCCGTGTTCTCCCTCTCTCTAAAATGACAATGGGGGCCTCAAATGTGTACATATTTCATTCTAGTTATGAATTTCTCTTAGTCAATGATAATTTTGCTCCTAGACATTTTTTTTCCTACAACAAGTTTTTATTAAGGAATAACTTTGAGACATTTTTTTTGAGTAGTTGAAACTGAAATGATCTTCTATTAAAACCTTTCTGGAAATTTGATCACTGTGGAGGAATGAAGAACTTACTTTAGTAGAAAATTATTAAATACCACTTTAGTATTCAATATTTCAAAGGCATGGGAAACATTAAACAAATGTGTGACAAAATTCCTAACTGGACAGGCTGGAGTTGTGGCTCAGGGGAAGAGTGCTTACCACGCATGTGTGAAGCACTGGGATCGATCCTCAGCACCACATAAAAAATAAATAAATAAATAAATAAATAAATAAATAAATAAATAAATAAATAAATAAATGTATTGTCTCCATCTATACCTAAAAAAAATGTTTCCTAACTGGAGGAAACAGTGTGAATGGTGGTTAAGGCATAGACTCTATCTAGACTGACAGTGAATTCAGTGTGACATATTTAACCATCAGTTTCTCATCTGAAAATGGAAATAATAGAAATTACAATATTTAAGTAACATTAATAGTACTTCCTAAGATAGGAATTCGGGCTATGCATGGCAGCTCTGTTATCAAGATATACATAAAGATTAAATATTTCATATAAATTGCTTAACACTATAGTTAACACATGATATATACTTAATATGTGTTAGCAACTTATATATTGTTATACATATCATATTTTCTATTTATATATATATATATATTTCCCCCTGAATGAATCATATTCACATAGTGTCTTGATACAGAAATGATGTGTTAACATACTGTGATATTAAACTTCATTGTGACTCTAGAACTGCGAAGTCTAATAATGCTAACTGATAGAGCCCAGATATTATCAATATAATGGAACTAAAATACATAGGCCAGATATTTGAAACCACAAATTTACTGTGAACTGTGATACACCATATCAGTTAAGGTGACATTGAACAATAAGAAACTTTAGCACCAGACTTTTTTGGGTGATGAGAGGCAAAAAAGTATGATAGAGCAAAAACACACCAACAAACATATACTATTATGTTTTTCTTCTAATATAACTCTTAAAATATTTTAATAAATTGCTTGAAAAAATAGGCTAGCTAGAATACAGTACAGACTTTTCATTAACCCATATGCAAATCTGAGTTTTCTTTCTAACCATCTCACCTCAGTGGACTCCTTTTGGGCAACACACTATTCTCTTCTAACTTCTGAATTGCTGTTAGTTTGCTACTGGCAGGGATAAGTTGAAAACAATGTGGTCTTTCTATTGAAATCTGCTTTCCCCTCAACAAGAGGAAGCAAAGGCAAGAATATGGCACCCTCATAAT
This sequence comes from Spermophilus citellus, assembly GCF_964194105.1. NCBI lineage: Eukaryota > Metazoa > Chordata > Mammalia > Rodentia > Sciuridae > Spermophilus > Spermophilus citellus. The sequence continues at coordinate 49,113,074 of NC_138197.1, forward strand.
CATTTAGCTGGGGCTTAATGAAATTTTCATCACAACCTGCTGTTCATTTTAATGGCCTTTGAAAAACAATGGAAAAAATTGCTTGAGGGAAGAAAAGATTTGTCTGTGGCATATATTTGTGAGCTTAACATTTAGTTTCCTTCATTCTGTCTCTGTTCCCCTCATATCCATATTGCTGTTCTCTTCAAAGAGCTGTAACAATGTTTGCTAGTTTTCAGAGTAAAAACTTTTCAGTTCACTTGTTAAATGTACTTCTAAGTGTTTTATTTTTTAATTTTTAATTTTTATTTTTTAGTTGTAGTTGGACACAATGACTTTATTTTATTTATTTTTATGTGGTGCTGAGGATCGAATCCAGGGCCTTGAAAGTGCTAAGCGAGCGCTCTGACACTGAGACACAACCCCGGCCCTGTTTTATTCTTTTTGATGATATAGATCCCTTTTTTTGTGTGTGTGCTATACAGAATGCCTCTCTTCTGTTGCTTGGATGACATGAGGTTTTAGTGACAATTCTCAAGTCCAATCTTCCTCTTTGATTGATGAAGTCTTTAAAGATAATGTATTTTTCCAATTGTTGTGAGATTTTTACATAGCTCCTGAAACATAATTCCCTCTGCATTTTCCCCTGCAATTAAAACAACAACAACAACAACAACAACAACAAAACTTCTTCAACATTCTATTATTTTGGATTATGAAACTTCTTATATTGTAATTATCTTACTGAATTTTTTCTTTATGACTAATATAATCATTCTACTCAAATAACTATAACTCTTTGACATATCTCTAAACTGTTTCAGTAATAAACATTTTTTCCATGGCAAATTATCACTAAGAACAAGTTCATTTACAGTTCTATGTATTCAAAATACATGTCTAGGAATATTGAATATGCAAACATAAGTGAATCTTCATGGTTCTATGTTCACACAGAAATTATCTTTCTGTAACTCAGACTTTTAGATGCTTGCCTTTTAAAATTATGTCTGTCCTCTTTAAAATTCTACTTCTGTATTTGTGCTATATCTTTATATTATTTAATAACAGTTCATTGGTTAGCCAAGCTTTAAAAATATTTTTAGAGGGGAAAATACACAAAAACACACAAATTGGGGAAATACAAAATAAACAATAGTCTAATGTTCATATTAAATGGCGATGTTTCTTTGTGTCAATCCTTCCTGCTGAAGATGCTCCATCCTTAGACTGAGTAATGGTTACTCTAATTTTGTTTTAATTTTCCATACTTCTTAGTGTCTCCCCCTAAGTAAATCAGGGTTGGGTACTGTCTCCTGCCCTCTTTCCTGTTGGGATATATCTACTCGATTTAGGCTTATAGTATACTTCCAAATAAAGAGTTTATGCATTCACTTGTAAGCCAACAGAATATGCTGGGAGATGGGGGAATACCAAGGTCATCCATCAAATTTCTACAGAGAACATCATCTAACAATAAACTCCCCAAATTTCCTTTGTAATATAATCCACACCACCACAGGTTGGTCCTTACTAACCTTTAACCCTGCATCCTAAACACATCTGAAACAATAATCAAAAATGTATATATGAGGAAAGCACTTCCTAACTTATTTTATGAAACCAGACTTGTTTTCCTGGCCAAAATTAGAAAATGACATTATATACAAGGAAAACAATAGACCAATATATGTTATGAACACAGGTGCAAACATCCTCAACAAATTATAAGCATGTGAAATCTAACTACTAAAATGAACTACAAACTGTGACTCAGTGGGATTTTTTCCAAGTTTAGAGACTGGTTCAACATTTGAAAATGGCATAGTCTCAATAGTATAAAGGAGAATAATCCCACATCATATCTACACATAACCAAAAAACAAAAGATGATTCTAAAACATTCATGAAAAAACACCTCTTAGCAAACTAGGAACAGGAGAAACCTCCTTAACTAGATAATGATCTTCTGCAAGAAACTTAGAGCTAACATCATTGTTAATGGTTAGAACCAGATGTTTTTCCTTTATATCAAGAATAAGGCAAGGAAGTCCCCTCTCACCATGCTCAGTCAACATGGTCCTGGAAGTTTTAGCTTTGTCCAAAGACAAGAAGAAGAAATGAAAGCTACACAGCTTAAGAAAAAAGAAATCAAACTTTCTGTTTGCAGATAACATGATAGTCTATGCAGAAAATTGCAAGGAAATTGATAAAAAAACTTCTAGAGTTAACATTGATTACTGAAAGAACACAGAATACCAATTTGTATATGAAAGTCAATTGTATCCTATACACCAGCACAAAGTAATTGAAATTCAAAATTAAAAACACGGTCTGATTTTTATTTACATCAACGTGCAGGTTTGTATAAAAATATTCAAGGATATAAATATAACAAAATAAGTATAAAACCTATATGGAGACAACTCTGACACTCCAAAGAAATTAAGGATCTTAATAAATGGGACACATCTTGTATTCATGGAGATGAAGACTCAGTATTTTCAAGATGCTAATTTTTCCCAATGTTATCTGTAGATAAAACATATTCTCAATCTAATCCAAGTTATTTGGTGGATATATGCAAACTTATCCTAAAGTTTATAGGAAAGGTAAAAGATCCAAGATGATCCAAACAATACTGTCAGAAAGAAAGAAAGTCAGAGGACTGAACTACCCAACTTCAAGAATTATTATCAACCTACAGTAATGAAGGTAGCCTGGTATTGGCCAAAGTACAAACCAATGAATCAAGAGAACAGATATAGGGGGCAAAAATAAATAGTCAACTATCCTGACAAGGGAACAAAGGCAATTAAATAGAAAAAGGGAGGTTTTTTCAACAAATGGTGCTGAAATAGATGGAAATCTATAAACAAAAAATTAATCTAGACACAAAATTTATAACTTTAAAAAAAATTGACAATAATCTTAGACCTAAATTGTAAAATGCAAAATTATAAAACTCTAGATGTTAACATAGGAGAAAATCTAAATGACTTTGCTTAAGATAATAAGTGTGTATCTATCAAAAATATTAGGTATGCAAAAAAGTCAGTAATTGGACTTTATTAAAACTGAGACTTTCATTCTAAAAAAGAAAACATTCAAAGAATGAAATCACAAGCCACAGACTTGGAGAGAAAAATTTTCAGAATATATATCTGATAAATGACTTATATCCCAAATATATAAAGATGTCTTAAAACTAAATTTTATGAAAGTGACTGGATTAACAAATGCACAAAACAGCTAAACCAACACATCACCAGAGAAAATACACATACATCAAACAAGCATATGAAAAGATGTTGAACATTGCTTGTCATTACAGAATTGAGAATTAAAACAACAACAAGATACTATTACAAACCTATTTGAATTAATAAAATCCAAAAAACTAACAATATCAAATGCTGAAGAAGATGTGGAGCAACAGGAACTTACATTTATCACAGGAATGTAAAATCATATAGCCACATTTAAAACAGTTTAGCAGTTTCTTAAAAAGCCAAACATTTTGCTGTCATATATTGCAGCAATCATTTTCCCAGGTATTTACTCAATTGAGCTGAAAACTTATGTCCACACAAAAATCTGCACATGAATATTGATAGAAGCTTTATTCCAAATAAGCCAAAACTGGAAGTAACCAAGATGTCCTTTGATATGCAAATGGATAAACAAACTGTGGTACATTCACACAATGACTATTATTCACTGATAAAAAGAGATGAGCTATCAAGCCATGAAAAGACATGGAAGTAATATATATTAATAAGTAAAGAGCTTGTCTGAAAAGGCTACATGCTGTATGCTTCTAATTATAAGATATTCTAGTAAAGTTGAAACTGTAGGAATAGGAAAAGATAACCATTTGTCTGGTATTCTGGAAAAGGAGGGAGGGATGATCAGGTAAAGCACAGGGGATATTTAGGATGATGAAAACTGTCTCCACGGTAGTGAAATGGGGACTAAGTGATTATATCCATTTATCAAGACAATTAGAAATGCAAAATGCAAAGGTTGAACCTTAATATAAAAGCAAATTTTTTTAAAAAAAGCATTTAGAAGTTTGAGGAATATCAAGAAAGAAAATAGAAAAGAATTTAATTGTATTACAAATGTATGAAATGACCTTACTGAATGGGGTGGAGGGAAAGTAAGTTACAAAGTAAGTTGGGTAAAGAATGGAATCTCTAAGAAGAAAAGCAGGAGGAATTCCATATAAGAACTATACTATAGTTGATCAAGATATTTCTTATCATGGTACCAGTTAATAATTCTGGTATTGTTATATGTACATAATGTCATTAAACAATTAAGTAAGTGGATGGTGGGAGTCAGATGGATGGGAGTGTACAGAAGAGATTATGCTAAAATAATCCCTGGGGATAAACAGGGATTAATATTGGAGACACTAGTAAGAATTCATGTGTAGCTCCAGAGAGGTATTGTTAAACATAGTAATATTTATAGATATGTATGTAGATTAGTATATACATATAAATTTATTTGTTGTACCAGCTGAGAGGCCCTAAAAGAAATTGTTATGGCTTAGATGTGGTGTCCCCCAAAAGCTCATATGTGAGACAATGCAAGGAGGTCTGGAGGAGAAATGATTGAGTTATATAGCCCTAACCTAACTAGTGAATAAATTCTTCATGGGATTAACTGAGTGGTTGCTGGAGGCAGATGGGGTGTGGCTGGAGAAAGTGGTTCATGGAGGTATGGCTATGGGGTATATACTTTGTATCTAGAGAGTGGAGTCTCTGCTTCCTGATCACCACCATGTGAGCTGCTTTCCTCTCCTACATTCTTCTGCCAGGTTGTTCCTGTCTCATCTGGAACACTGAGGAGTGGAGTCCACTGTCTATGGATTGAGACCTCTGAAACTGTGAGCCCTTAAATAACTTTTTCCTCCACTACAGTTGTTCTGGTCATCTGTTTAGTCACAGCAATGAAAATGCTTATTAAAATAGAAATAGCATCTCAGAAGCAATGAGCACACCTAGAATCCAGATCCTTTCTCCAATAAAAGGAACCAGGGCTTCTTGGAAAAATATCTGATTGTAGAACAGGAGTATGCGAAAGGTATAAAATGAGCCTACAGCACCACAAAATAAGGCAGAGAGAAACTAAAACAATTAAACACAATCACAATACTAGTGGCATGTCTAAGTGACATACAAAGTATAAAATAAATTTCCTTGAGTCTACAGTAGTATAAATAAATGGCTAAATGAGGGAGAAGAAATAAATGAAAAATAATTCTGATGCAATGATGTAGATACACCACCCTAAACAAGGGGAATGCACATAACACCCTCCTCCTTAGTTGTGGACATGCAGAATTCTCTCCTTTCAAAGAATGTGGTGTGGAAAGAGGGCAGGCAGCAACTTTACAGCAGAGAAACCTGACAAACACTACTTTAGCTAGATCCTTAAGGTCAACATCGACATGGGTAATTGCATAGAAAGTATATAATTGATATGATGTGACAAAAAATGTACTTTACTCAGTGGTCATGCTCCCCAAACTGCAAGCCCCAGTCTAATTAAGATTAAAACATCTGACAAATTCCAATCAATGGACATCCTGCCATATGCATGAATCTCAAAACTTTCAAGGTCATCAAAAACAAAAACAGTATAACTACTGTACATCTCAAAATGCTAGAAGAAAAACTTCTTTATATTTTCACCATAAAGAAGTCATAAATGTTTGAGAAGACAGGTATGTTCAATTTGATTACAAAAATGAATGCATCCATTGAAACATCGCAGGGTACCCCGTTAGTATGGATAATTTTTGTTTTGATGTGTTAAAAACCAAATTCCACGTAAAAATAATTTAAAATAAAGAAAACAAGAACAGTCTAACAAACAGTCATAGTCAAAACGACCCTAGGAGAAATGACAACTAAATATAATGTGTTTTTATTTTTAAACTTTCATGGGATCCCCAAATAGAAAAAAACAAACAAACAAACAAAAAACACCCTTGTTGAAAGCAAAGGAAATCTGAATAAACTATGGACTTTGGTAAATAATAATCTAATAAGATTGGTTCATTAATTACAATAAATGTAGTTATACTAATGTAAAATATTAATAAGAGGAAATTGTATATGGAGGAAACACATGGGAATTCTCTTATTATCTGCTTAATTTTTCTATAAATATGAAACTGCTCTATGAAAATAAAGATCTATTAATTTAAAAATACATGAATGATAATAGTGAATACCTTTGAATATTTGGCAGCTATTTTTTTTCAAATCACATTTAATGATAAGAGAAAACACACTAAAATGTTAAGTGCAACTGAAGATGCAAAATAATTTGAAAGGAAGAAGTTCCTCCTGTTTAATAAACAGAATATACAAAAATAAATGTATCACAGGTTTCATATAAAAATCTGCAATTTTAAGTAAATTTTATTTTCTCCATTAAATGTTTTTTGTTTTTAAAATAATTTGTATAATAAGATCATATTTTTTTTAATATCAGGAAAACACACACAGTATATTTTTTAAAAAGTTGTCTGGGTTCTCCATAAAGCTTCATTTTTATCTCTGTGAGAATAGAAAGGGATGTAAGATATCAAAATACCAAAAGTTCTTGGGTGACTCAATCATTTCTAGAATTCTTTCCAATTCTAAGATCATGAGAATTGCATAAATAAAAACCATAATCCATGGCCCAGCTCTATATCTGATAGGGATCCAGGAATATTTATCACATAATTCCCAAATAAATTAGTTAACAAACATTTTGTGTCAGAGAGACTTAGTATTTGTAACAGACTAGAAATGAGTACAACAACTCAGTATTGCATAGCGTACATGCAGTATATTTTTGGTTTATAATATGTCTTTGCATGCTATTACTGGTTGGTTTGATTGAAACAGGAGACATGTTCATGCTTGTGGTGTGGAATTCATGGTTGGGGCGTACACAGGTGTAAGTAGGTGTTTGTAAGCATCAGCAACATAAAGCTCACATCCATTGTGCATGAGCTTGTACTGGTGTATTTGCCTTACTGTTAAAATAAGTCCCTGTGCATATCACTTTCAGGCTGCTGTCACAAAATGTTAAAGAGAGTCAGAGATGAAATCTTAAAAGAATAACTCTAGAAGTTCAACAAAATGGGGAGCACATCTAGGAGTTTAAGAGAATCACTAATTTTTAAATACACAGTAGGCCTAACCATATGAATTTTGGACTATCAAAGAAATAGACCTAAGATATATTAAGTTTTAAAAATGTAATAAATTCTAAAAGTTTAAAAAATGTAATTAAATTCTAAAATGGTCTTTGATGCAAAGAAATTACTGGACATAAACAAACAAGACTGAGATATTTGACAGGTCTGTGACTTTTGTGGGCTCGGCTGCCAAATTCCATTCTTGAATCTAAGTTTCACTCAACCACAACTCACTTGTGTGTGGAAAATAAGGAAGACATCAGAACATAAAAGTATGATTTTAAAAATCCAGAGATGTACATCTAAGTGTTTCTGAGAAAGAATACTGTTCATCTTCATTGCATTTGGTTTCTGTTTTGTCCAATTTAACTTTATGAGCATAAAGGAAAAAAAAAAAACACACACACACCTAGGAGTTAAAATCAAGGTACTGAAACCACACAGCAGAAATTACTCAATTTCCTTTTCCAGCCTTTACCTTCTGGTTCATTTTTGATGAGCTCCTCCATTTTCCTCTGCTTCAAGGTGTCAACAACGTCAGCCAAGCTGCCCTTGCGCCGCTCAGGAGTCCCCAGGGCTGCGCTAGACAAGGATTCGCCACTCTGTCGCCCACCTTCTTCTGCCTTCTGAGGTGAGGTAGATGAGTTGTGTGGAGCGAATGAAGACATAACTTTATTGCCATCAACTTCCTGAAAGACAAAGCAAAAGAAAAAAGATTTTTTGTTGTTGTTTGTTTAAAATTCAGTAAATGCTTTTAAAATTGGTCATGTGGCTCATTGAGTTGACACATTAAAGTGGCATGTCACTTTTTGCAAGAGCAAAAGAACAAAGACATTTCAGAAAAGTAAGGTAATTTCACAGCACTAGAGTGAGTCAATGACCAACTCTTAGGAAAAATCAAAATATAAGGCTTTTCTCCCTTAAACTGAAATAATAAAGCCTAAAAGTAAATAAATGACAGTATAGTCTTATACAAAACCTATATTGATGAGATTTTCTTATTTTTCTTCTTTTGCTTGAAAGTCTTAAGATTTATCCATGAACATTAAATGTATTGGTCCTCCGGATTAAGGTTCTTCATGACATATTTAAGCAAATAGCAGTATATGTATATTATTTTCATTTTAAGTAGCTGCCTCTTCTTGATAGCACTCTTAATTAAAATGGGCTTCTCCCCTAGTCCTCCACCACATTCGCAGGCTTTTAAGAAAACACAGGTGATTTAGATATCAGACAAGAATATTGCAAGTTCATTTTTGCTTATGCTGAGGGTCTTTCTAATCTCATTTGTTATCCAAAACACAGGTTGATTCCAAATACTCTTTGCTATTTTGTATTTTTGAGCCTCCTTGGCCCTATAAAATAGTTTCCTGCAATTTTTGCTTCTTTATTTTTATGTATATTTGTATTAAAATAATTTATTCTATAATTCTAAATATTAAATAATATTTTTGTATTATTCCGTTGTCATCATTTCCCCCCATGAATTCTACCAGAACTTTGCAACATGTATACTATTTAGGGAATATTTTGTATCTACTACACTAAATTGATTTTTCAGGCACTTTTAAGGAGTGAAATTGAAATGATAAAAACAATTTTTTGCTTAAAGGTTTTCATAATATAGTCCATTAATTTCACAATCCTTTAACTTCCTACAAGGCAGAGTGTCTTAAAAATAAAACTAAGTCCTAAAAACTTTTATTGTCACCCTAAGTGTATTTCTTATATCTACAGTATTAAAAGTTTCCATTAAAATATATTTGAGTATGAACATATTTAATATTCAGAATAACAGATTACACCTGTTCACATATTCCTTCTCTACCTATTTAAGTCATATTAATAGGTTCTGTTGACTCCAGAAAAGTGACAAATCACATTGATTGATATCTAATGTTTTTAAGGTTAATGTTTTTAATGCTAATATTTTTGACTAGCTTAAAAATACACTAAAAATACTTAACTAAAAAACCTGTCATGCAATTTTTTAAAAGTAGATTAAAAATAGAGATGTCAATGCAAACAATATGGTAATATGATTGTGCACTAATGGATATGAGCGAATATAAGGACAATAGCTATGGTAAAACATCAGTTTGTTGGATGGGGCTATGACCTGTAGAAAGCAAAAGAAAAAAAATGTGTTTATACAATCTTCCAAATTGTTATTCTAAATCCCAAATGATTTCCATTTCTTACAAACATTAAGGAAAATGCTTCTGATGTACTACACTTTGAACTATACATAGTTTAGTTTCTAATGTATTTGGGTTTAGAAAACAATATGCATAATGTAATAATTATAATCCTCTGCAGGTGAAGATACACTTTCAGAATTGTGTGTTGAAAACCCACACATAAACATGAGCAAACATATTAAGCCTGCGCATGTGTGCACATGCACACCCCCCCACACACACACTTCTCTCCAGAAAAGAGCAGTCACAAATTCTTTCAGTAAACAGGCATGCTTTTATGGATGGTCTATAACACATCAGCATAGATTTGTGTATATTACATGTTATTTTTCCATGTAATATTTTTCTTCTCATTTATTTCTGGGGACCAAAGCAGAAACACTCCAATGCTACCTTCATTTTGAACATTTTTATTTGTACTTTATTTTCACATTAAATGAAGACAAACTATAGAAGCAAGAATTGGTAGCTAACCTTCATTTGCCATAACTGGAAATTGCATGCATCTTTCTATAGTATATCATCACTAGAGGGAATGGCACTCATATCTGCATGCAGTCAAATATACCAAAATATCACAAAAATACTTTCAAATAAAATATCCCATTTTTCAGGTCTCTCATTTTCCACACCTTGCAAACTGGAAGAAAATATCTTTAGAGAGTTTAACATATTTCACAAGAATTCTAAATTCAGTTGCTCTGGTAGAATTACAATAAACAAATTAATTAAACATCATTGCTATTACAGGCAGGAATATTTATCTTATCACTATTTCACCTGTCTGATTAGATTTTAGCCTCTGGCACTGTTGATTCTTTTTAACAGTTTGATGTAGTTAACAGCTGCTTCAGTGTGGGACTTCACTGTTCATTTGCATGGTGAATAACTTGATAAGGAGTGCTGGCACAGTCTCCAAGCAAAGAAGTCCTAAGCATCTTCAGTTTCTTCCCTGGGATTGCCTGTGCCATACATGAAGTAATGACTACATTTTTCTCTGGACTCTGCCAACAAGTAAAATCCAGAGTCAACTAACTAAGGGATATGTTGCCCAGCCCTGCCATATGTATTTCATCATGTCTCATAGATTCTAAGTATTAGTAAGCTTCAGGGTTTTGCAGATGAGCTCACAGTGATGTATGCCTTCTAAAGTTATATGATAAAAAAGGTTCTAAACTTTTAGAATGAAGTTGGTAATCTTCCTTTGTTATTCTTCAACAAGCTTACTTAATCTTATCACCTTTGTAACCAAGAGAAAAAAAAAAGGGTATGCCAAAACATCTATCCTCATTGAAATACCTTTTCAATTCCTATCAAAAATAGCATTTTGTTATGAACTTGAGAAAAACATTGTGTCAATTTTAATATTTAAATTTTTATTTGGATATTCAGATGAAATAAAGATATATACACATTTCCTTCATCATTTGAAATAAAGGTATACATGTTTCCTTTATTATTCAAAGGAAATTTCATTCCTTTTTTGGTTTTTATCCACAAGAAACACATTATTGTGTTGACTTGTCTTGTTTGTTTGCCAGGCAAAACCTTTAGGTCTCATTTTAATTTTTTTTAATTTGTTCTAATTAGTTATATAACTTTTTGGTCCTATAAACTGAAGTAAACTGAAGTGTTAAAGAGTAGTAAAATAATGACATTTAATAATATATCAGAATAAAAGTGATAAAATAATAGGTAATATTTATTGAATACTTTGTGTTAGACATGGCTCAAAGTGCCTTATGTACATAAATTTAATTAATTTCATGTCAAGTGTAACTATGATTTCCATTTCATAGCTAGGGAACCTGAAATGCACAGATTGAAAAATACCTGAGATCACATGAATGATAAATCACAGGCTAGAAAATCAAATCCAATCTACTGGGCTCTGGAGCCCTTCTTAACCTTAATGCTACTTACTGTGCCTCTTGTTAAAAAACAAAACCAAACAAACAAACAAAACCAATGAGGTGAAGCAGCTCAACTATCTAATTCCAGCTACTTTGGATGTTGAGGCAGAAGAATCACAAGTTTGAGGCCCGCATAGTCAATTTAGTGAAATCCTACCTCTAAAATTAAAAAAAAAAAATTAAAAGGGATAGGGAGGTAGTTGAATCATAAAGCACTTGGCTACCATATGAGAGGCCCTGGGTTCAATCCCCAGCACTGAAAAATAAAACTATCAACTCTATTTTATTAATGTTACAAGTGAACAAATATGCTGTCTTCTTATAATGAAGTATGAAAATGAGAGTTTTCCATTCCAATATGCCTAAAGAAAAGAAATAGCATAAATGCCTTCAAATTAGTTAAACCAACTATCTTCCAGTTTCCTAAAGCTCTGTCCATTCAAATATACACTCACTTATATCACATTAAAAAATATGAAGTTGGACATTTAAAGCCAACACAAAGAATTTTTTTCTAAATGGCTATTCAGAGTAATGTTACTAGATAATTTATGTTTTATAAACTATTAGTATGAAATCTGTGAGTCTTTTAAATATTTTTTTAGTTGTAGTAGGATACTTTTATAAATACCTTTATTTTATTTTATTTTTATGTGGTGCTGAGGATCAAACCCAGCATCTCACATGTGCTAGGCAAACACTCTACCACTGTGCTATAGCCCCAGCCCTGGGTATCTTCTTTCTAACAAAATTAAGTTTTGAACTTAGAAAAATGCTAAGACAGAAGATGTGAACTATCATAATTTGATTCTCATTAATGCAAGTTCATTAATTTTGGTATTATGTATAAATAGCATAAAATGAACTACAGATAGAGAGAAAATGCTTTGCAATTCAAAGTTTTTCCATGGTCATATTCTTCATCTAACCCCAGGCTATTCTTGTAAAAAATCACCACGAAAAGATGCAACACAATTGAAAAGTATCTTAAAAGATACAATGTTTGTTTATTCTTCAACTTCTATAAAAAATGGATAAAAACATATCTTATTACAAATGTTTATCTTGAAACAAACTTTCACTACTTTTAATCTCTGCTGTCAAACTGGAAGATGCCAAATTTAGTATAGTAATAGCAGAATATGTGAGTATTTTTTATGTATAAGTAGTTTTCTCAAATATTTTTAAACTTTTTTTGCTGAAGATAATTTTTGATAACATTTCTCCATGGAAATCTAAACCACATTTTATTCCTTTTTGATCAGAGATCTCTTAATGATACTATAAACATTCTCTTAAATACACATGCACATGTGTACACACAAACATATACTCATGTTATTGCACATATTGCCACATGGAATTTTAGAGAGTTAACTACTTTTCTATTTTCAGAATTCCAGCTGTAAATCTACACCATGACATCATACAGCAACTGCTGTTTACCATGGATTCCAGCTTAAGAATCTGTGACCTAAATGTATATCAGCCCAGAAAGTACTATAAACTCATCAATATCTACAATTATTCTAAATACCCAGTTATTTGCCACCCCCAAACCCCTCAAACAATAGCTTCCATTGACATTTGACAATGATAAAGTTAACTAAAGGGATATAGAGCAGGAACTTAAAATATTACTGTTCCAAAGGTAAGCAATTACAAAGAGATAAATATTTCAGTTGTTCTTTCAAATACTAATCTTCCTGAAAACAGGATGTCAATATAAGAAGGATACACTGAGACAAAACCAACACTTGACAAAAAATTCAATAGAGAACACTAAAAAGTTTTTCTTTGGTTGACACGATCAAATTTAGTATTCTTCCCAAGATACGGTCAGTTCTGAATACCTACAAAACAAAAGTTAGCACTTACAGACAGACCTTTGATGGGTGTTGTTATACTTGTGATTATAGATGATTTTAAAGCCATTCAATTTAAAGTCTTTCCTTAGCTTTTTGCGGAAAAATAGCTGCCTAATGTGTACTTAGGTCTGGTATTTCGAGAGAAAAAAAAAAAAAGAAGGAAAATGACAGAAGCAGTTTTGTTTGGGCTATTTCTGTATTCATCTACCCAGAGAGAGCTTATCACAACTGGTAATCCTTCTATACTGAAAAAAGCCACCAAGAATACTGCTCTAAAACTTAGCAGAGTTTTTATAATAGCAAAATCCCTTAGTGCCTAAACAACTACAAGGTTCACTAATAGAGAGTTCAGATTTTAGATGAATTGTTCATATATTTATCTGGGGAAGAGGCCAACAAGCTATATATATGGATTTTTAAAAAAAAAATTTCTTAGGAGAGTGTGATGGTCACATGCCAGGATTGGAAGCACTGGCCTATTCTAGATTCCTTGCAAGCTACAGACTTAAGTACCCAATGACAGTTTTTAAGGAATACTTATATACATTTCAAGAATTATGTGATTCTTTGAAAATTAGTACTTTGGATCCTTAATATCCAAACATCACAACATGCATAATATTGGTGGGAATTCTAAAAGGCTTCAATAGATAGTGTTATCTATTTTTGCTCTGGGATCTACTGAAAGCTCTATATTTCATGTCCTGCATAGTTCTAATTTTAAAGGCTACTAAAGTTATCTTACAAGATTTCTTTAATGCACACATAACCTGCTCTTGGGGCAGATCTAATATTCTATAAACAGTGACAGGATTCATCAAGTTTACTAAAAATTATTGTGTTATAAAAATGGTTCCACTATATTTCAAATATAGGTTTCTGCTCACACTTCATACATTTTCCCTGTATTTTGGGACAGCATAAACAGAAGTGTTTGATATTTTTTTTCAAAGTCCAAAAATATAGATTTTTTTAAAGATTGTTGTTCAATAGGATGGAAATTCTGCAAAAGTCTAAGTTGGTTTGCATTTCTGTGCCAAGCACTGAGATGAAATATTATATTAGGCTTACATTTAATTACTGATCAGAAAAATAAAAATTAAAAATGCATTCTTTTCAAGATGAATTCACATGGTTCTAACAACAATAAGGGACAACTAAGAGAGTTTAGCTTACTGACAGGTGATTTGTATAAATATGATTTTCAAACATGGGTACTTGAACTAATATCATTGGCATAACCAGTAATATTTTACACATTTTTGTCAGCCCTCCCTCTAGAATTCCTAAATCAAAAACTAAAAAGGTGGAGCCCAACCATATGTGATTTAACAAGCCTTCTGAGAGAGACTGATGTATACTAAAGTTTGAGAACCACTGTTATAAAATAAGCTGTGAGAGTTAATGAGAGAGAAACAGGGAGAGTGAAAAGGGAGATGATTAGCAGCTGCAGTGGGGGAGAAATATATCATTACACTGATAGAACTTAAAGGAAATGAGGAGAGAGAAAAAAGAAAATATATTCCAGAGAAGAGAACTAATGGGGCTGGAGCGAAAGGCAAGAGTCAAAGAAATCAGACATGCTGGAGACAAATGATTTTTTTAAAATAGTCATGTGTCTGTTGATTTCTTATTAACTGCATAGATCCATAGATTGGAGAGTCTGAAATTTTTGGCAAAATTGCATGATTGAAATAGATTATTTTAGAAATAAAGCAAAAAGGTGGTTTAAATTTATTGTACTTTTATCTGTTTTATACTATGAAGGAAAAACAATGTTTCTTTTGTTTTTAGAATTATTGCCATATTTGCCACCTAACTTAAATCCAGTAAATGAAACTCATTTTTTTTTAATTGGTTGAAACTCAAAATTTTTTTTAAAGAGAGAGTGAGAGAGGAGAGAGAGAGAGAGAGAGAGAGAGAGAGAGAGAGAGAGAGAGAGAGAATTTTTAATATTTATTTTTTAGTTCTCGGCGGACACAACATCTTTGTTGGTATGTGGTGCTGAGGATCGAACCCGGGCCGCACACATGCCAGGCGAGCGGGCTACCGCTTGAGCCACATCCCCAGCCTGAAACTCAAATTTAAGGGCACATTTTCTGATTATCAATGAGATGCTAGAAACATGAAAATTTCGAAAGTATATTCAATTTCATGTACAGGCTACATGAGCAGAAGTCTCTCATTTCTTTCTATTTTTTTTTCCCAAATACTCCTTCAGAATCACGTTTGGTAAGAATCTCAGAATTGCTGTATTCAAGAATAAAATGTATGTTTTCATGTGCTCTCAAAACCACTTAATAAGCAAAAGTGGCATTTAGAGAATTGCTAATACATTAACTAATAGAACCTGTAAAAACAAAGAACATTTTGTGCTGTGACAGCCTCATTATCTTCCTGCCTATGATTTGTGCGCTGTCTTACTTATGATTAAACATCAAGCAAATACACTCTAAGACATTTGATGATCTCTTCCCTGAGGGCTCAAAGGTCAACCATAAGATGTTTCTAAACAAAAATTAGACTGCACATCAAAACATTTCCATTTAACACTTATCATTTACAATAAACTTTCCATAACTAGCCACTGATGATATATAATTCTTATCATTTCTCGAAGAAGTCACCAGAACATTCCTGCTGCACTTGTTAGCCAACTAAATACTGTTCTCACTCACTCCCTCTCCATCTCCCTCCCTCCCCCCCTCCCTAGTACAAAGGAAGAAATGAGGCTTAAGAGTATTCCTCAATAGGAAATCCTTGCCAAAACTGGCTATGTTAGTTGCTAAGTATAAGGGAAATTATGAAATGACTTTCTTTTTAATTTTTTTTGTACTAGGGATTGAACTCAGGGGCACTCTACCACTGAGCCACACCTCCAGCTATATTTTGTATTTTATTTAGACACAGGGTCTCACTGAGTTGCTTAGCATCTCACCATTGCTGACGCTGACTTTGAACTTGCAATCCTCCTGCCTCAGTCTCCCAAGCTGCTGGGGATTACAGGTGTTAGTCACCACACCCATTGTGGAATGACTTTTTAATTCTCTCTATATACATAGCAAATAATATTGTTGCTTACAAAGAGTTGAGATTTGGTTAAGTTAACAAGCCCTTTGCCAGCACTGCTTTTAAGTGGAAATTGACTATGTTTAATAATAAAGAGAATAGATGTTAATCCCTTTACCCTATTCAGTGAAATATGCCAGCAGTAAAGCAGAATAAAGTGGTGGCTAAGCAAGGTAGACTTGGGGCTGGTGTTGAATTTAAATCCAGGTGCTTTTATCTATTAACTATATAATCTTGGGCAAGTTATCTAAACTCTCTAGTCCCATTTCCTCTTCCACAACAATGGAATAATAAAAGATAACTCATAGGTGCTTGTACATGTGAATATATACATGTGCACTCACATATATACACATTAAATTGATCTCTGGAATTCAACACTAATGAAAAAATGTAAACAGTTAAAGGTGGAGCTATTATTTAATTCACTCCATTTTTGCTTCCATTGATGTAGCAAAAACCTGGGAATATAGCTCAGTGGTAGAGCACCTGTCTAGCATGAGAGATGTCTATATGGCATGGGCAGGGGGAGTCTGAAACTAACTTACGAGACAGCATAATGATAAATACAGAGAATCTAAAGACAAATACCTGTGTTTCAAATCCTGGTTCCACCATTCACTAGCTATTAAATGTTTTTGAATATTTTTATGTCTTAGATTCTTATCTGCAAAATGGAGATAATTCTAGCATCTGCCTCATTAGGTTCTTAGAATATTATGGGTCAAGATATACTGAATTATCTGAGTTAGGGAATTACATAAATTAAAATATGTGTTACAAGTTACAAAACTCATAAAATGGTAACTGGGACTTGACAAGAGCTATATAAGTATTTGTGTGTTCCAAGGAATGACCCAATATGTTAGGTTATAAATATAAACAAAATATATAGTATGCAAGAGCAAATTTAAAAAAAAAAGTCAAGCGCTTTGTCAGAAAGGTGAAAAAAATGTCAACAAGAGACAAACCCTTTTCCTATTCTTCCTACTAAAAATAAGAAAACACATATAAAAGTAGTTTCACAGTATTTCAAATAAAATCAAACTGCATCAAAGGGAAACATTTTTATGGAATTTAAAACATTTTTAATGTGGCTTTTAAAAATTGGTTTATTTATTTTTTCCTTTTAGATATACATGACAGTAGAGTCTATTTTGACATAGAATACATACATGAATAATATCTTAATTTATGTAGGATCCCATTCTTATGGTTGTACATGCTGTGGAGTTTCACTGGTGGATTATTTGTATATGAATATAGGAAATTATATCTGATTCATTCTACTGTCTTTCTATTCTTATCCCCCCTCCATAAAGATAACCTAGTATAAACTTTGTTTAGAAAGAAAGAAAGCATCCGACCATGTATCATTCAGTGGCTTTTACCTCTGTTCTATACTCAACTTTCAAATTTCACAGCTCCACGGTTCTCTACAAAGTAGTAACTCATGGAAATAATCAAAGAAAAGCATTGTTCAATTACATCTTGTTACCAAATAAAACTTAAAAGGCAAGGTTTTAAGACACTCAAAAGTAATGAATTGTTTCATAAATACATGACACTAATTACTTATATTGTGACATTTCTACATTTCTTTCCCATTTTCTTTATTCTTGTGCAATACACACATCAAGATTTTTCTTTCTTCATGAGAATATTAGTAGTACTAGATTCTCTTGCAAATTAATCCTGAGTTCCTTTACACTATAATTACAAAGCACCAATAAAGGGAACAGGAAGGACAGATAAGCTCTAATTCTCCATTCTGTCTACCTTCTCTCTTCTATGTTTCAGCAGTGCTGTGAATAAAATCCCTTATGGGCAACATGTCTTCTCAATGGATCAGGCTAACTTTCAGGGGAACGTCTGGCCCCTCTATCATGCCATCAGAGTAACTCCATCTTCCTATTTAAAAAATGCTAAGGGCATTTGTCAATACTAATCGAGGCTTTAAGTTACATGACTATGTTCACAGAAAAAGTAGCACTTTTTCTTTGAAAAGATCTTTTAGCATGAGTTGACATTAGCAGTGATTTGAGAAAACAGAAGTGAAAGCTTTAGTGCATACTCTAAAAGTAATAATAAAGCAATATGTAGTCCACACATTTAAAAAAATTTCCAACTAAATAAATGACTTAATTGGACTATAAAGCAGAATTTCCTGAGCCCACTTTAGTAGATGTATAAGGTATTCATTTTTTTTTTTTATGTACTGGGGATTGAAACTTGCTACATCACCAGCCCTAGCAGACATATGAGATCCGTCCCATAGCATACACAATCACAGAGATATGGATGTTCTTTATGTAAAACATCCCTGTAAAGATGACCTATAACAGTTTAATGAGAAATGCTATATATATAGATTTTATTTTAGTCTCTTAGTTTCAAAGGATTTTTAAAAACCATTAAACTACACATTTTCCTGACCAAATGCACAAAATCTGTTTAAATTCACTAAAACATCAGTAAAAATATAGCTACCACTTCTGCAGTTCTTAATGGCACTATTCTAAATGTTTTATGGACTTTATCTTTTATATTCTCAGAGGAATTCCATGAAGACTGTTATCCCTATTTAACATGTGAGGAAATTAAGGTTTCTAAGAGTAATTTACCCAAAGTAATCACAAAAAATGTTAAATTGAAGAATTAAACTGAAACTCATGCTGGTCATCATTCTGCTATGCTACTGTGCTCAGTAACATCAGGTACTGCAAGAGATGCCCAAGATGTAAAAAAGCAAAGCTGATTCTGTCCTCAAAGAGTTCAAAATCTGAGAGGCATTGAAATACATATGAAACAATTAGTAATCATAACAACTATAATGAGTATTAATTTTAAGAGTAGAAAATTAGAAGCAAAAAATTCAGAAATTTATAGGAGAACACTGAAAACCAAAGAAAGATGGAAATCTCCATTACATACGACTAAGCACACACATTTTAGGATTCCTTATTTTATATTGTTTCTATACCATTAAGAGAGGAGACATCTTAGAATATGAACCACATACCCCAGTTCTTTTTATCAGTGTTCAACAAACACAAATTGACTTAATTATAAAATTATTAAATATTTTTTTTAAAGAGAGAGGGAGAGGGAGGGAGGGAGAGAGAGAGAGAGAGAGAGAATTTTAATATTTTATTTTTTAGTTATTGGCAGACACAACATCTTTGTTTGTATGTGGTGCTGAGGATCGAACCCGGGCCGCACGCATGCCAGGCGAGCGCGCTACCGCTGAGCCACATCTCCAGCCCAAGTTATTAAATATTTATGCATAGTAGTCTTTATTCTATGCCTAGAAGAAATTATAGAGAAGAAAATATACAAAGCATTCTCAAAGACGTTACCCAGGAAATTTTGGTGTTCTGCTTTGACACTGAAGGATTGAATCTGGGGGTGCTTTAGCACCAGCTATATCCTTACTTCTATTTATTTATTTATTTATTTATTTATTTTTGAGGCAGATCTCACTAAGTTTCTTAGGCTGGCTTCAAATATGTGATCCTTTTGTCTCAGCCTACCCAAGTCACTGGGATTATTGGTGTGCACTACTGCACCTGGCTCACCCAGGAAACATTTGAGTATATACACACATACACATATACTATAGGGAAGGAAGTGGCTTAGCTCCCCAAAATGGGGAATGATAAATTTAAAAAAAAAACTAACTAAATACAAAGGTCATTTCACAAAGGGTCATGAGTTTCAAGTAGGAGAGTTTACATTTGACCTAGCAGGCAATGGAAAACTGTTGATTCTGTAGAGAGTTGATTCTATTAAAGTACCTTATTAGAAAGATTAGTCCAGCAGTTGTATGTAGGATGAATTGGACAGAGGGGAAAGTAAAAATCTCCACTGAATAGGAAACTCTTACCATGGCATGTATGTGACAAAGCATTCCACTAGATTATAGCAGTGAGAGTTCAAAAGAACCATCAAATCTATATGTCATTTTGATTATTAACTGGGGAAACAGGTTACACTCATCAATGAACTTTTCCAAACTGTACATATGCAAATTATTTTTGTTTGCATTCTGTAGTGCATCCTCTTCCCCTTCGAATTCATCCCATCCAGAACCCAGGGACAATTACTTCTGTAGGCACATTGATGGGAATTAGTATGCCATATGGGGAAAGGCTAATAGATGCCTTAGATAGCTGGATGTTCTAGATATGATCTTTGTAATGTATTAGATGACCGTGTATGAATGGGGATCTTTTTGTTTGTATTTAAATGTGCTTATGTGTCTGAGGAATATACACATGATCTTTGATATTTTGTTTTTTTTTCCAATTTAAATTATTACTAAAAGATCAAATCCTAAAGACAATTCGAAGGAAGAGATGATAGGATTAGATAACTTGTAAATAAAGAGAAAGGGATTCAAAGATAAATGAGGTTCTTGCTTAGGAAGTAGAAATAATGATTATGGTGTTGACCAAAAATAATAATTAGCAAGGAGGATTTTTAAAATAGAGTCAGTATATCTAAAAAGTTTTAATATATCCTTTTTAATTTAATTAGTTTGTAAGTTGATCATTAGCTCTTATTTCTGACCCCAGTACTATAAA
Source organism: Spermophilus citellus (assembly GCF_964194105.1). Classification (NCBI taxonomy): domain Eukaryota; kingdom Metazoa; phylum Chordata; class Mammalia; order Rodentia; family Sciuridae; genus Spermophilus; species Spermophilus citellus. The sequence goes on from NC_138197.1 coordinate 49,133,900, forward strand.
TACTAAGTATCACATAATTACACTCAGAAGATTGAAATGATGGCTTTATATTAAGATATTTAAATCTGTATGTAGAAGTGTCTGGAAATACAAGATACAGGTGAAGAAATGAGGGTTGTAAAATGGTAACTTAAGAACTATTTCTTTCCAATGAATTATTAAATCCATTTTAGGTCATCATCCTTCAGAACATGTCTACAGGGAGATCAAATGGGCAAGTCCTCTTCACATATCTAAAAATGGCTGTTATAAGTGGATAATACCTTCTCCTTATAAAATGTTGGTTTATCATGTAGATTTTTATAAGCTTATCACTATTAATAATTGGAAATTATTATCACTATTAATAATTTTGAAAGATGTTTTATAAGTATAAATACACTTAGAAAATAATAATGATTACCTATAGAAGAAGCAAAACCTAAAAAGACATGAGAAGACTCTAGAACAAAAATGTCAGAATAAGAGATTTTAGTTATTCCACGAAGTAAGGCTATAGTAAGACAAAAAGATAGCACTGTAAAAATAAGGGGGAAAGAAACAGAACCAATTTTTCCCTTACTTACAATTAATGAATGGGATCTCCACATGCTGATTTCCTGGTGCTGTACCTGTCCTGCCTTATAGATGTCAGAATGAAGAGGAAGCAAATGTGATTTATCAATAGCAAAAAATGTTTTTGTAGAAACCGTTTGCTCTAAGTCCTCCAAGTTGTAATCACAGGTGTAAATTGGATCTAATAGTATTTTCCCCCAGTGACATATTGCTTAGGTGGGGATGTACATATAAAAATTAAATTGAGTTTAAGTTATACTAAATCCTATGGTATACAGAGAGAAAATAAATATTTTTGCATTTTAGACAGATATGTTCCTATGTATAATTCTGTATTAATTTCTACCTTTTGAATGTCCCTAGATATTTCTGTTATTTCAGAGTGACTCTGGCTTGGTACTCAATAACCCACAAAAATGCCAATCCAAAATGAAGGCAGGTACTCTTTATATTCCCCCAAACCAAAAGAATAAAGAGAATATAGGATTTGTTTTGTGTTATAAAGCCGCATTGTTTGACTAATGGAGATCAATTTAAATAGTCATTTTCTTTAAGCCTGAAATTTATTAAGACTAAGTCTCAAGGTGGGAACCAACCAGGTATCGCTATGCTTAGCAGCTCTGAGATGATTCACACACACAGGCTTCTTACAAAAGTCCTTTGCTATCTATTCATTATACTTAGCAACATCAAACAGGGAAAAATAATTAAAAAGCTCCTATTGAGCACCTAGAGACCTTGAACATAGACAGGGGGTGAATACAAAGACAGAATATTTGGTTACAAGAGTCACACTTCATTCCTTTAATTAATTTTTTTATACAGTACATTTTTGGTTTTTCCATTATTTTCCTTCTACTCCCCTGGTTCTAACAGAGGTATACACATACATGTATATATTTCATTAAGGGGAAATAAAAGGGTTGTCTTTAGTTAAGATGTTTCCATTCACAGAGACTACACATTTAAAAAATAAATTGCCTGAATAAATTCAATTATCTAGATAAGCAAAGGAAATCACATGCAAATGACATTATATGCCAAGGCCATTCCGACAGCTTCATGTTTATTTTTATTGTTTCAGTCAGTGGAAGGGAAAAGCTGTCAAAAATGTAACATCTCTTCCTTTTTAAAGGCCCAATATCCATGATATTGAAAATTGCATGAGCAATAATATTGAGAAAAGAAATTTGTCTACAACTGGAAATGGAGAAGGTTCAGATTCTCTCCAGCTCAATGCTAGCACAAAAGTTGGCCCCCATATACCTTGCATGTATTTTCCCGATAGAAAGAAAAGAATACCATGTAATTTGCTAATAGTTCAGCATCAATCCAGACAATGAAAACTGGCTTAAAAATAGAGTATCTAAAAAAAGTAATAAATCCACATAAGTCACATTATCCTGTAATGTGACTTAACGTAAATTCTGCCTTCTGCCAACAGCACTGTAAATAGTATGTACCACAAAGGACTTTATCAGAAGAGACTCTTCAGCCATGTACATTCCTATTCCTCTGTGTGTATGTGTGTATATGTGTAGGTGTGTGAAATTATATACATACATGAGAGAGAGAGAGAGAGAGAGAGAGAGAGAGAGAGAGAGAGAGAGAGAGAGAGATTGAGAGAGATTCCCACCTGTCTTTTGAGATGACAAAAATAAGTGAATAAGATTTAGACTGACTTTGTGATACATTCTTGCTGAAAATCCCTGGCTTTTTACACTGAATTTACGTGCTACCTGAGTTCTCTTGAAGAGTGAATATACCAAGTAAATGTGGCATATGTTTGTATTTTCTTGCCAATTCCAAATTCATTCATTCAAATCACTCACTGTAGGCCAAATTCTTATCCAATTCCACAGAGTCACTAATTTTCCTGGAAGTGAATAGCAGCTTTGTGCATGGAAACTGGGAAGTCAATAGCAGGTCTGTACATGGAAGAACCATGCAACTAGTGGAAAGGATAAGAATTTGACCACAGGATTTCTTGAGTTTGGTAGAACCAAGTTGGAAATGACTTAAATGATGAAGTTTTCAACACTTTCACTTGGGTGTCAATCCAAGCCCTGACAATTTGAATAACAGAATTTTTTCTCTCTGGACTCAGTATGTATCTCTATTTTTGCTCTTTCTATGGCCATATTATATACCACTCTGATTCAATATGGATGAGATTAACTCTTTAATATACTTGTATTACAATGTTCTCTGTCATAATTAATCTTAAATTTTATTCAGAACCTAAAAATATCTTCTGAGCAAAATAATAAAAGTACCATTTATTAAACTGGATGTGCCAATCACTATATGCGTTTTTAATAAGCAGTTTCTCTGATCCCTCCTGACAGACCTATGATGTAGGCAATGTTTGCACTACTTTTACACATACTGAAACTGAGTTTAGCAGTAGGCTTACGTTAAATGATAAATAATTTGAATCCACATCTAGCTGATTCCTACTAATGTACTTTTAACCACCCTGCCATATAACTTCTCATCAGAATGAAATACCTAATTGTTTTAATTTTACAAACCTTAATCTAATTTTCTAGGCAAAGTCTGTATTGCTCCACATATGTCATACTTCAATCCCAATACATTATTTTCAATGCCATGGTTTGAATTTATAATGTATTTTATTAAAATATTTAATTTTCTATATAATTTCCAATTGACTACATTTTATACCTCAACTTCCATGACTTGTATTTCCAAATGGAAATTAGGCAGTTTGGGCATACTTCTAAACAACACACATACCAATAAAGCATCCCACAAAATTTGTTAACCACGGACTTACTTTTTGGAAAGTATCCTGGGTCCTGGTAGGAATAAATAATCTAGAAATAAAACCCAATGTTTCTCATGACCTCTTCTAAATAAGTGAAAGTAAGAATACTATGTTTCCATTTTCTAGCTTTTGATGGCCCACCCTCTGCTCACTGGTCAGCTTTCTCTCAGGCATTGCCTGTTTTAACCTTCAATGGTCAAAAGCAAATTCTAAGCCATAATGAGTTCATACTTTTTGCACAGACCCCTTTACTTTCTAAACTCTCTGTCTGAGGGAATTGATCTTGACATGTTGTTGAAGTTCTTTTCTGTGGCTTCCCCCTGGCTCTCAAAAAAAATGAGAACATCTTTGAATGACATGCAAATCTGTCTATCCCCATTCTCCACTCTGCCTATGGATACAAGGGCAGTTTAACTCCTTGCTCTCAAAACCATGGGCCCCTATTTCCTCATTTCCTTGTCCCTTCCAAGAATACACTAAGCTTTGAAACTCTCTTTGGGTTTACATCCTTGGGCATTTACAATTTCAATAAATATTTGTTGAATACAGGACCTTCCTGAAATACACAATTTCAAATCTTGTGTCTAAGCCGGTAATTTTCACATTTCTGTCTCCTGCAGGGAGATTTCCATCACATAATTTCAATCTTCTGTCTACCATCTGAGTATCTCAGTACCTCAGGCCTGGCATACATAAATGCAAACTCAGAATACTGTCTCTTAATCTGGCTGCTGTGTGGGGCTCATTTTTAACTGCTTATAGTGACACATTTTCCCAGTCACACAAGGATCAAAACAGAAATCACTACTTTGGAATCCAGGTGAGTCTCTTAACCTGTCTAAACTTTCCTATCTCAAAATAAGTATTATTGATCTAATGACAGATTTGAAATTCCATAGATATGTAATTGGTAGATATAAGAAAATACAAACAGGTAGTTGCCTTATCTTTGGTCTTTAATCATTCTAAAACTTTCTATCGCTCCATCATTCTTAAAAAGTCCACTTTAAAAAAAGTCTGGATTTATAGTAAGATAAACTAGAAATTTGTACTATCTTCAACCACTGAAAGGAATTAAGTAGGCTAGATCTGTCCCTATGGAAAGGAATAGGTTTATCCTAGGCACTATGCCACCACCAAATGGACGGTGATGTCCCTTACTGTGAAAAGCAGATCTGTAAGTTAAGCTCCAGCTGTGTATAAATAACAAAGGAGACAGCAAGAAAAATTCTACTTACAAATACAATTAACATAAAAATTATGACTCCACTATAAATAATATAAATCCAAATATAGAGGTAACTAAATACAACCAGGGAGTTTTCACCTCGACTGAAAAACAAAGACATGAAGACAATGTGAAGAAATGATACAATAAACTTGAATTTCCTTCCTCCCTCCTCTTCTTTTTTTCTTGCTTTCTTCCAATGATTCTGTAAAGTTCAATGGATTTGAATATTAGTTCTTTCGTCAGATTTCCTTTTTTGCCTTTTCTGCTTGTTGTGACATATTCTACTCTATGGTCCTTCTCAGGATTTCTAGGGAAGACAAAGACAGTCAAGATTTTTCTTTTTGTTGAGTTCTCTAAAATGCTTAATTGTTTCTCTGACTTTGCCACATTCTGACTGGCCTGGGCAAAGGAAATAAGTTTAAGCCTGGAAAGAAAATATATTACAAAAATTTTGAAGGAAGCACAAATTATTTCTTTTTCATATTTGTTATTTCTTGTAATTTCTCCTGCTATTCACAACTTTGCTCTTACTCTCCACTTTCTTATGCTTGTGGCAATATCCCTATAATCAAACCCTGAGTTAGATGTACAAGTATTTTTCTGATTCATAACAGAAAAAAAATCTGGTGCTATTTCACAGAATTTAGTTGACACTATCTTTATATATTTCTTTCTTTTTTTTTTTTTAAAGACAGAGTGAGGGGTGGGGAGAGAGACAGAGAGAGAGAGAGAATTTTTAATATTTATTTTTTAGTTCTCGGCGGACACAACATCTTTGTTGGTATGTGGTGCTGAGAATTGAACCCAGGCCGCACGCATGCCAGGCGAGCGCGCTACCGCTTTAGCCACATCCCCAGCCCTATCTTTATATATTTCACTTAACTACAAGTAAGTCCAAATATTGGAGGAATTTTCATTTTGTTTTTCTTTAATGGCCTGTTGCACATGAGGCAAGTGCTCTACCTTTGAGCTCTATCCCCAGACAGAGGGATTTTCTTACATGAACACATCTCCCTTCCTTCCCATCCTATTAAGAGGTGAATTCTGGTTCAATGTTGTTTTAGTGGATCGGTTACAGAAACAAATCTGAATTAAACGTTTTCATTTTTTTCCCCCAGAAGATCCATATTTAGAATCTAAACTAAATGACAATTTACAATTTAGTTCATGAGACTGGATTTTAATGATGCCATTTGTATATCTGAAACCTTTCATGAGTCCTAAAAATCAGAAATTCTAACTTATGACAGTATTTAAGCTCCCCACCTACCCCCCCACCAATCTGTCCTTAATTTACTTTTAACTTTTCCCATGAGAACATGATCTTTCAATTCAAGCCCATTCCTCCTGGTTGTGTGACTTTATTCCATTCTCTTCATTCTATACCCATGTGAATAAAATGGGAATGACACATAACTGCTTTGCAGAAGGTTTAAAAGTTTACAAGGCATGATCAACACAAATATAAATGCTTTACATAATCCTCTGATCACATTTTTTCCCCTTATAGTATTGAGCTTTTAACCTAGGTGTACTTAACTACTGAGCTATATTCCTAGTCCTTATTTATTTATTTTTTATTTTTTTACAGGGTCTCCTTAAAATGCCCAGGCTGAGCTCAAACTTGCAATCCTCTTGAGATTCTAGAGGATTTACATTTTGATAAATCTTACTTCCTTTTTACTGGACTCCTTGAATGAACACTTGTCATTAAATAGATTATGTTAGCCAATGTTCCACAACTACACCTGGACATTCCCTGGAAAAACAAAGCTAGTGCAGGTCATGAGACACAGACTTTCAGAACTCCTCAAGAGGATCTGTTCCCAAGTTGAGCTCTTTCTCTCTCCTTAGAACATCTTCTTCCCTTTTTCTCTACCTCATTTTGAAACCATCTATTTTTCAAGACTTTGCTTAAATATCTTGGTTTGTAGGAACCCTTTACTCATTTTCCCCCACCCATGAAATGGCTCTAAGAACCACCCTATGTACCAATTTTGAAATGGATCCCACTCCTGCCTGTGATTTCTACAAAATTGCAAGAATTGCGCCCTGTCCTCTAGATGAATGATCTTTGAAGCACCAGATCATGGAGAGATAAGATGCTAGCACAGAGTGGAAATCAATACAACCATGAGGCACTCCATTCAGTTAGCTCGTGGTCTCTGCATAGTAGACTTTGAAACAACATAGGGGACACTTTTGAGTAACACTGCTCTAGAGCCCTAGGTCAGCAATTCCCTTTATTCCTTCAGTCATAAAATGTCATTCTTCACTTGTAAACTCCCATAAGATATCACATATCCCTGAAATCTCTAGCACTCATGACGATATTATCCCAGTTAAAATGGGGCTTATGTGTGTATCCACTTTCCACATCACGCTATGAATTCCCAGAGGATGAAAATGTGCCTTTCTCATGTTGCCATTGAATATATTTTATATAGGAGATACTCAATAAATGTTAATTAAATTGAAATGACTTCACTGTCATTCCTTTAAGGGGGAGGCCTTTGAGATTTAGGTAAAACATGATGTCCTCCTCTGCCAAAATCTTTTCTATTATACAAGCACTCAGAATGCTGGTGCTCAGGTGTAAACAGCATTAAGAGGAGAGTGCTAATGAGAGAAGTAACTATAGAAGGTATGTGCAGTGAAAGAAAGACTGGAGAAGAGAAGTTATTAAAAATAAAATGAAGCTGAGTGCAGTGGTGCAGACTTGTAATCCCAGCTGCTCAGGAGGCTGAGACAGAAGGATTTCAAGTTCAAAATCAGCCTCAGTAATTTATTGAGGCCCTAAGCAACTCAGTGAGACCCTGTCTATCAATAAAATACAAAGGGGCTGGAGATGTGGCTCAGTAATTAAGTGCCCCTGGGTTAAATCCCTGGTACCAAATAAATAACTAAGTAAATTGAAGAAGAAAAGAGTATATAGAAGTCTGTCATGAGTAAAATTTTAACTATTTCTCACTGATAAGATATTGAGACGATATCTTGAAATTAATTAAAATACATTGGAGATGAAGAAGTGGGCAAAAACATAAAGATTTAAAAATATACTTAATTTCTAAACTTTCCATACACCAAAGGAAAAAAAAGCTTTTTTTGTTGCCTGTTGTTTTATAAACTAGAGGCCCTTCAAATACATGACACATTTCCCTAATAAATATAGCTCTAAGACTGATAAGAAAGCTCTAAGACTGTTACCAGATAAGAAATCAGGTAACAACACAAAACTGTAAGGATTGATGAAAATTCAAATAATATGGGAGCATGATCATATGTATATATAAAAACATATTTTTTACGTTAAAAAATATTTATTGTAAGGGCTGGAGCTATAGCTTGGTAAAGTGCTTGTCTCATATTCATGAGGCCCTGGTTTCAATCCCCATCACCACCACCAACAACAACAACAAAAAGTATTTTTTAAAGTATGTATAATTTTGTGCATATTTATTTAAACATACTTCTATATGTTTTTTTCCATATTTTTATTGGTACTTTATAGTTGTACATACTTGTATGATTCATAGATACATATTTGCACATGCACACAATATAACAATATAATTTGGGCAATATTTTTAAAATAAAAATAATGAAATATTTCAAACAACTTGGGTTGTATCAAGTAACTGATAAAGATCTACTTGCATGGTCCAAACACTACTGAACTACAAGATCCTAGATTCTCATCACAATCCCACAATAATTATTCAACCTAGTTTTTTCCATTTAACTATGTAGAACAGGTGTTCAGATAGGAAAACAGGACTTGGTGCTAAATTTTGTTCTAAATTGGATTTGTGCCATTTTGTGTGGTTTTGCAGTATTCATATTTCTTAGCTATGATTTCTAGATGCATTGATCTTTCATATTTTCACTATTGCTACTTATGTAAGATTTACTGTGATGTAGGGGTTTTCTCCTTCAGTTGAGGTGCATAAATGAGGCACTTCACTCACTAAGGAAATCTCTTTATAATTACAGGGATCATATAAAAATCCCCTTATCCACCATGGAAATCTGGTAGCTATTTCAATGTAACAGAAATACTTAACTATTCAAAATTAGATGAAAGAACTACTGTCTTTTAAATAAAGTAAAATTGAAGACACTTTTCTGAAAAAATAATAAACAATACCTCTGAGAAATATTTACAGAAATTAAGTGCCTATGTATAGCTAATATATTAAATTAAAAGCATCTGAATCACAAATAATCAAGTTTTCATTTTGATGTCAGGTTGTGATTTTTTCATTATATCTGAATGAACTATTTAGCAAATACAGGAGAAGTAACAGGATATAGAAAGAAAAATAGTACGGAATATCTTTGAGCTTCTATTTTTAAAAATTTTTCAATTTATCTTGAATGTATTATGTAGAGTTGCTGAAAATCTCCACCTAGATGTACAACTGCCACAATTTATGCAATACCTAAGTGAATTAACACGGGTCTAAAAATGAAAATTAATTTGATCTTTGTTTTGGACTATGCAGTAGATGAATTAATACTGAGATCATTTGGTTAATATTATATAATTATTCAATCTAATGAATAATTTGTAAATAAGAATGGCATACCAATTTCAGATCCAGAATGATTAAACATGAAACATCAAAAAGTAAGTAATAGGCCATGGGAAAAGAAAAAAGAGAAGTAGTAGGAGTTGTGCATAAAAGGCATCTTTGTAACTTATTTTTTTTTCAAAATTATTTCTGTGTTTTGTCCTTCTACCAGGGACATATCATTATTTTCCAGGACTTAAGAATTTTTGCCTTTGCAAATGTCTTCCTCCATAAAAAATGAAAGAAAGAAAGAATGAATAAATAAAATGGAATATTTTAAATTACATTTTATGACAGTATGAGAACGTATATTAGTTATGTATTAAAACATAATCTTCAAATTAAATGTTCCCTTTTCCTCTGATTTTACAAGAAATCAAAACATTTTCATGGATTCCTGAATACCCCTGGGTATGGTAGGCACTGTGCCTACAATGCCTAACAAATAAGTTGGCCCAGTCTAGAACAACAGGTCTACTCTCCAATTACCTTTTATTATGATTAGTCTATGGCATTTATCAGTCTAATATTTGCAAATCTTGATTTAACATGGAATTATATTCTCACTGAATCTTCCGTACATGTTACATTTACCTACTTCCATACCTTCAAATTGCTGACTGATGGTTTTATGAGCAATTATCATAAATATTCAAAAGTACAAGCCCACATATAACAACATATAACTTCTTCTAAAAGTTATATCATCCATCTGTCATAAAAGGACCTGAACATATAGTCTGCCTTATGGAACAAAGCATTCAAATTTTTAAAAAATTATATTTGTTCTGGGCATAGATTGGCAATAGATTTATTTTTTGAAATTGGGAATTAACATATAAAGAAATCCCCGCCATGATTTTCTTGAACTGTATATAGTATGTACTTAAGTGATCATGTTACTATCTGGATGGATTACCTGGTAACTGGTTTGCTATAGAGCTCGGGAGTTCTATCATACAGTTATTCATAAATCCTCAGTTTTTACAGTTAGAAATATGATTGTCTTCACAAGAATTCTGAAGGCTGCATAAGGAACTGGGCTAAAAAGGAGGCACCAACCTCTAACACCACGTTAGCTAGAGGCACCCTGGAAATGAAAGGGGCGATAAGCATCCTTGGTAGATCTTCTTCATATTCAGTGACTAACTAAACGTTAGACTAGTGGAATAAAATGCTTTCACCAATTGGCATAAATAGTTAAAATGACTTTTACTCCAAAACTCTCTAAACCTGTAAAACAGAACAGAGTTTAATAGCTCACTTTCCTTGTAAAAGACAGTCTTAGCAAAGAAAAGAGAACATTTTTAAAATGCCCTTTTTTCCCCACTGTAACTCAAGTTTGATATTTAAGTTCTTCATTAAGTCAATATCTCTGAGCATTTGATTCCTGGGCCAAGACAGAAGTATATTGTCATTACTGACACCAAAAATAAACCACTTGCTTACATGTTAATGAGTCTTTATTATAAGATACCAGTTTGCATGCCTGCAGACAAGGAAAACATTCTCTCCAACACCTCAATTGTGACTTTTTTTTTTTGCATATATACTAATTTCCATACTGTATTCTTCCATAAACCAAAAGTTTCTATTATTTCTGCTTTAGATTATGTAATTCTCTTTTCTTTGCCACAAAGCTTATATTGGAACCTGCTAGTAAAGAATTGCTACCAGAGTGGGAAGGGTATATAAAGTACATGTAGATGAATTTTGAGTAAGAGACTCACAAAGAAGGTTCAAAGGCCACATGTAGTTAACTGGCCATCATGCTATTTATATTTAACTAATTATTAAAGAAGATGCTAAAATTTGAATATAGAAGACTTTTACCATGTGGACTTTACTTCTGAGCTATAGGCTTTTTGGTAAAATTATGGTTAACTGTAGGACTCTTTTCAGTGGATTTTCTGAATTAAAATAAATGGGAACATGATAATTCACAAAACTATACTCTCCTGTGTAACAAATCAAAGAATCAGAAATAATCATATGAAAATGTATAAAGCCAAATCTTATCACAAAGAACAGGAAAAGATGAGAATAATCTTTCTTAGACTAAGAAACATGAAGATAATTTCCAGTAACATTTAAAGTAATATTTCCTCCTGTAAAGTCTTAGGTGAATCTTCTCTCAGAAACTGAATTTTAATGTTTATATATTTATGCTCAATAAATTTACACAATAGAAATTCAAGGAGGAAATTAATCTCAGTGCCACGTTTTGTCCCCAGTGGTTGCTGCTGGTTATGGACCGGGAGCACCAAGTTCAATGAAGCACCATATACACACCATCAGAACCAGGTTATTGTATGAGGGGGCCCAGTTAAATAATTCTCTTTTTAAAATTCCCCTAAAATGAAAGAAATTAAAAAAAATAGTGAAGACACAATAGGTTTCGTGTCTTTGTAAATAGTTAATTGAAGGCCTATTACTTGGAAGAGAAATTTGAAATATTACTACTAGCAACATGGAAGGGAATTTAACCAAAAGTTTGAGCTGTAGGAAGGGAGATAAAGTGAAAACATGACCCCAGGATGGTGCAGAGCCCAAGATGAAATCAAGGAGGTGAAAGGTGAAACCCAAATCTGCTGTGTGTATATACACTCTCCAGGGAGAACATGTAAACCTGAACCTAGATGGGGGGAGTCATGAGGAAACAGATTTGTTTTATAAATGATGAGAAAATACATCTGTAAAGATGTCAAAGTAGGGCATTATGTAAAATTGTGGATGTGTAACCAACGTGATTCTGCAATCTGCATTTGGGGTAAAATTGGGGGTTCATAACCCACTTCAATCTAATGTATGAAATATGATATGTCAAGAGCTTTGTAATGTTGTGAACAACCAATAAAAAAAAAAGATGTCAAAGTAGTGACAGTGAGCAAGTCTGACTTATCCCTGCCTTTAAAGGGAACTAGGGAATTTTAAGGATAAGGTGGAACCAATTGTCAGCCTAAGACTGTACTAGCATCACTTATAAACTATTTACAAAGAATGTGAACAGTGGATGCCAAATTTTATCAAATACCTTCCTGAGTATTTTCACACGAGATTTCCTCTGGAGCCAGTGAGGATACAGACCAGTGATAGACGACATTTTTTCTACAAAGAGCCATATAATAAATACCTTTGGTTTTATAGACTGGGAACCTCTGTTACAACTACTGTAGGGTACCACCTCAGCACAGAAGCAGCCATAGACACCAAACACCCATATTAACTCTTTTTGACATAGTCTGTTGAATGTCTGGTAAAAGAAATGGATAACTTTCTCTAATTTTATTTAGGATTTTTGCTTCTATAGTCAAAGTGTGATAAGACTTATTTTCTTTCTGCTTTTTGGAGAGGGAGGAGGTTACATTTATGCTAAGTGTGGAAAAGTTTAAATTTATTTTTTGCTCTGGAAAGAAGTTTTACACAGCATGGGAATTTTCTGTTCCTTAGAAGTTGAAAATATCTCTGTTAAAACTACTGAACTGATTATAGCTACCATTTCTGGAGAATATTCTTTGACTTACTAAGAAAGTCTTTCACAAGTAGAGTCTGTTTAGGTTTCTTACTGTCTTTGTAGTCCTATAAAATCATATATTTCGACAAGATTATCAAATTTATTAAGAAGTAATTTTACACAGCCATGTTTACAAATGTGTGTTCAATGGGATATTACTCCTTAGTGATTTATTTAATAAGGGTTATACTAAGCAAGAGTTCTATGAATAAATATGAGAAACATCGTGCAAGATAAAATTGTCTCGCTTTCAGAATAAGAGAAGTGACTTCTCAAAATATTTATTATTCCATGTGGAATCTGAATATAAAAAATAGAATATTTTAAAGAATGCTTTCTGAATTGATTTGACTTCAACTCTGTCTTAGACATGGTATGACATGTGTGTTCTTTAAGATACATTTTGAAAATACAGAATGTATTTAAGAGCTGTATAATATGTAATTTACAATATTTCCATAACTATAATGATATTACCCTTCATCATTTCTAATTTTGCATGTGTGTTTGCTTTGACATTTATTAACCTAGGAGAAAATCTGCCCAATTCCCTCCCAGGTTTTAAAATTTATTTTCTTATATACTTCAAGTTCTATGCCTATATTGAGTTATTTTAATTGCCCCTACACTCTTTTCTTTTTTAAAATAATTAAGGCATTTGAAGTTATAGATTTCCCTGATATTAGGACTTTGATCACTTCATACTAGTTTTGGTATTTAATATTCATGCTATTGTTTTTTAGGTAGCTTGTAATTAGTTTTTTCCCTTTATTTTAATATAGGAATTATTTAGTAATGCACATCTTTACATATTTTCATGAGCTCCACATCTAGATAAGGTAAACTTTATTTGTTGTATCTCTCAAGGCCCATGTCTTATTTGTGGTCTAACACACCTGCCTAACAGAAAAGGGATACTTCAACATCTTTCAGTATTATTTGGTTTCTTTCAGCATAAAATAATACTTTTGCTTTCCATAGTTTATTCAGTGTATAAATATTGATGTATTTTTATCTCTCTATCACAATATTAAAGGACTCTATTGTAGATATTTCATTCTATGTATGATAACAATAATGCTATCTCAGCTCTTAGTCTGTGAGTACCTACTCTATTTTTATCCTTCTCTTTACTTTTAACATTTTCATGTTGTTTTAGGTCTGTCTCTTTCATGCAATATTAAACTAGATTTTAAACAAATCCAGTAAATAGTAATTGCTGCAAAGGAAGTTTATTCTCTTACGTTTAGTGTGAAAACTAATGACTGCTTGTTTTATAGGTTTCCTCCATGTGTGTGGGTGCCTGTGTGTGTGTGTGTGTGTGTATAAAATTTCTTCCCTCTTTTTCTTAGGGTTTCCATTTTTATGAAATAGTATTTCACATCAGTTTTCTGAATATTAAGGATTTCCTCAAAAAGAATACCCAATATTCAAATGTTCTACTTAGACATCCAGCACAGAATAAAAATCTCCATCTTTCCAATCTTTTAGGTGGTTGTGGCTACCTGCCATTTAGGCTGCTTCTTACAGCTCTGAGTTAGGAGGTAAAATCAAGTTTGCCAGGATCTTTTCCTATTACTTTTTGATGTTTCCTAATATAGAAAATTGTGCCTGTTCTCCATGGCTTCTTATATCAAATTCAACTTGTATAATATAAATCTTTCAAAGTCTTAATATGTAAGTGCATGCAGTGCTCATTAAATACATTTATAAAATAGATAGAGATTTCAATTAAGAATGGAGAAAAGTTTAATGATTCTAACAATACCATATCCATTTAGCTGAGTCCAGAGCTTAACTAAAAGAATTATTTCACTATGTTAGAAAAAGATAAATGTAGGAGAGAGTGGCTAATAAGTGACTACCTACTTTAGCTACAAGAGTTACTGATGTATTTAATCTGATGGGAAAAACGAGGAGAAGAAATTATGGAGGGGGAGAAGGAGGAGGAAGACTCAACAGTGACTATTTATTATTGACTCCCAAATAATATAGCATGCAAAGAAAACTGAGTGGGAATTTTGGTCAGTTTTATCTTTTCTTTGGAAACATACAATGTTTATGAAATACTGAATATAAGCACACTACCTTGGTACTAAAAATCCTGTATTAGTCAAATAGCATGGAACCTGGGAACCTTGGGAAGGACTTAAAATTAGGTCCCCCCTGAATCAATTTGTATCTTTGCACAGTTATGACAATATGCTTATCAGGGGAAAAGGAAGACAGGAACAGAGGGCAGGATGAGGCAACCATAAGAGATATAGGAAATACATATCCCCCATTCCATACATACCTCTCTCACAAGCTACATGGTCTTTTTGTGTGTGTGTGTGATCCTAGGGTGTGATCCCTGAATATAGGATATGGGAGAACTGAACCTTATCCTTACACTACAAGTATAGTGAGTCTATGGTCAAAAAGCATAAAAGGGTGCTAGAGGAACTGTATCAAGTGGTAAAGAGCAACAGGTGGAACATAGGACTAATCCATCACAGGAGCCCCATGAGGTCTCCAAGACAGCTGGGTGAATGCGCTTCCTGCTACTTCCTAAACAGGAACACAGCAGAGGCTGTATGTTACTATCTCACTTGGAACATATCTAACCCACTATGAGGATGTACCCCAGTGATACCCTAAGTAAGAATTTAGCTTGAAAGAAATAATAATCTATTTTGGTTGCTTAAGATTTTGAGAGATTATAATGTAGCTGTGGACTCTGTTTCTAGAAAAGTCTGTGAGGGAGGGCAGTGGTGAAGAGAAATAGTAGATCATACAGTTTCAGGGGATCTCAAAGATTCCACAAAGTTTATCTTACAGCTCTTAAAGTGATTTAATACCTAGGTTAAAAAATACTTGCTCTAGAGATTAGTGAGGGAGCAGGTCACAGGGCTATATTTTGGGGATGCCAAGTCTTGAGCCGGGATATGAGGGGATGAACACCCCCATATTATGATATTTTGAAGCCATGCCTCTTGCTTTGACTCAAATTCCACTAGCCCTTACTGAGCTCAGAAAATTACCCCATTGGATTGTCATTGGTTTATCAACATTTTAAGAGAGGAGTAAAATAGTGTTAGCATACTTCTTATACTAGTTGTTAGAAAACCTGAAAAGATCAGATGCAGACTGGCAGAGGGTGCGACAAATTAGTCCTATGACCTCATCTCCTTCTTTCTGTCTGTCTTTCTCCTTCTAATAAAGAAAAGAATCTGAGGAATGAAATAGGACCTGGCAAATTCTGGGAAGACGGGATTACCTGGTTACCTCTATCTAAGGCATATCACCTTGCTGCTTCTCTTGGGCTCTTTCCATCTGTCCAGGACACAGAACCAATGTCTGAGCCTCACTTCCCCCACCTCTTCACCACCAATTAAACCTTACAGAAACTGTAGACATGAACTCTTACAAAAGTGAGTGAACTACTTATAGAATAACAATAAGATATTGAAATGATAGCAAATGCATTCTTAATTCTAATGGATAAAGATGATATGCTATTGTTAGAACACTGAATAAATAAAATTTTATTATTGTATGCAAAGCAACTATTTGAGCTAACTGAAACCTATCTATTGTCAGGTTAAAATATTTAAAAATTTTATGATAGTTTAAAAATAGTTACAGTATAATCTCCAAATGTGTTAAGAGTATAAGGAGGGGGGGGGGAGAGAGAGAGAGAGAGAGAGAGAGAGAGAGAGAGAGAGAGAGATACTCTGAGACTTTAAATACCATCTCTCTTCTAGGCAGCAATTTCCCCAGATGAAGAGGTCACCACTGTTTAACAGTGTGCTGCCATGTTAATTTAGTATGACAAGATAAAGCAGTAATCTCAGCTCCTGGAGGCTGTAAACCGTCTGCTATCCAGGGACATGCTCAAGTCGATTTGCACTGTATATCACTTTATACAATTGCCATGACAAAGCCCCCTGAGTTCTCACATGTAAATCTCTCTATCCCTCTCTTCCACCAGCCCCCTCTTTTTCTTTCATTCCTTTGCAATTCCCTTCTCCTTGCTTCATGTCCAGGTAGACCCCATCCACTCAGCACTAATCTCTGAAAAGTTAATGCTCTGCACATGACAAGGGACACACAACACACACTCCTCTCACAACCACTCTGTCAAGTCCCCCAATTTAAGAGAAGATGTTCAGGGACTTAGATAATCCATTGATCCCACTTGCATCGGCTTTTATATTTCAATCTGTCGTGTTAAGTTGTCAAGAGCAGCGATTAAACTGATGTTTCATGATTTGAGATTTACTTTCTTAGGAATGATAGTTCTCAAAGCTTGTCTTAGTAAGTTCTGCTTAAAGATTATCCCTAAGAAAGCTGGTGTATCTTCACTGGTATAAATCTAGTAATAACACAATAAAGTGTTTTAGGTAAGGACATTTTAGAGATATTCAGGGTTATAAACACAAGACTGTAAAACTGAATAAAATTTGGATTTTTAAAGAATGTCATCTGTGTAGCTCTCTCTGAATGAAGCAAAAACACCATATGTAAAAAAGGAGGAAAAACATGTTTCTATCTATGTAAAACAAAAATAATTATAGAATCACTGAAGAGGATATAAGTACACAGGGAAGAATTAATATGATAGGAAATAAAAAGATCATATGAAGCACGTTAGGAAAGTGACACATCAACGTTTCATCCAATAAAGCAAAGGCAGGATATATGTTTAATCATCAAGAATTAGCAGTTGCAGATATAGATATTTTGGTTGGGTATGTCAGTTTTAGATGCAATATGTCAGATTTCTGACAGGCGAGCTGTTATATTATAAAAATCCACTTGTATTGTGCCTTTTCCTCATATCATATCCTTTTTACATCATCTCAAGCTGTTCTTGTGGGTAAATTAGAAAGAGATCAAAGGACTATACAGCAATAAACATAATACTAATAAACAAAGGGCTGAACCCCTCACAGAACCTCTAAAATTCCTGAATGAATATCAGGAACTTAGAAGTGGATTGAAATATTTAAAAAGGAGAGGATATGCTAGTTAATAAAACTACAGTAATAAACACAAGCCCCACAGTCATACCCTGAAAGAAAACGAGTGTGTAGCCATTAGGAGGTTCATTCAAGAAAACTAGGTAATCTTAAGACACTGGCCAAATTATATTGTTAGGTTGTGTGCATGTATGAACATGTAACAATTCTCAACACTATGTGCAACTGTAATGTATCAATAAAAATATGGAAAAAAGAAAAATAATATTAAATTCTACTATTGTGGCGTGTTGCTCTGCTGATATTGTTATTTTCTTCTGGTAAGCTCTTTGTGGAGAAGTGTGGTATGTGAACTACAGACAGATAAACATGATTTTCTACCAGGGTGATCTGAAGAGCAACTGAGCTGAGAGGAGTTGAGGGTAATGTTCACAGTGACAACACAGTCACTCTAGGACGAGCGCTGCAGTAGGTCATTATTCCACTCAATAGTTAGATCAACTGCCTAAGAATTAAGTATCATTATTTCAAGGTTTAGATAAAGGTATATTCAGAATGTCTTCTGTGAGCACAGACACTGAAGATATTTACACATTCCTACATTCAACTACGGGCATGTGCCACTTAATGAAGGGGATACAATCTGATGCAGGTATTGAGAAGAGTTTCATCACTGAGCACACATTATATATGCAGTGTGCTTACACAAAACTAGCCTGGGTAGCCTACCACACACAGCCTGTGTTATATAGTCTTCAGAGACAATTTTAATACAGGCAGCCCCTCATTGACTGAAATGTTATTACATGGTACATGGCTATACTTTGAAATATTTCCTGGGTGTCAGTCATGGTACTAGACTCTGGAAAAACAGCCATGAATAAGACAGACATGTTGTCCCAAAGGGCCATAGAACTTTCTCCTACAAATGAGTTTGCATCTTTTGTTCAAGGCAAACTACATCAGAAGACACTGAGGGAACTTACCAGTAAGATGAGTGAAGCACTCAAAATGAGAGGGAAACGTGAACAAGTCATTACAAGAAAACGGGAATAGGGGGGGCCCCCAGTCTTTAAAAACACAGTCTTTGTTCTGGTCAACAGTAGTAATTAGTCAACCAAGCAGGAACTATTCAAGAACTATAGCATCTATTAAGTTCTTGTGAAGTGCCAGGCATGGTTCAAAGCTATTTATGAGAATTCTATTTTAACATTTTAAAATAAAGAGGTTCTTTTATGATCTCCATTCTCTCAGGAGAAAGCAAAGACATAGAGAAGCCCACAAAACTTAAGACTAGATCACATGCCTCCTATAATCTGGAATTGTGACTGGAAGCCAGGCAAGTTCAGGGAGTGCTTAGACTCTCTACCAAGGCATTATAATCTCTTAATCGTATCAAAATTCTATTTTGACTTTTCTTAGGCAGATTCTTCTGGTTATGATGATGAAGGTGGATGCTTTTGCTTAACAGTCTTAACACTATTAACCAAAAATTTTGCTGTCGATAAATAATATTTATGATAAGTGAATGTCATAAATATTTGACTGATAATGTCTCTGAGAGAATGGCTTCCTTTTTGAATAGTTAAAATATATTTAAGAAACCTTTTAGTAACAAGAGTTTTAATGTTTCTATTTGATTTCTCATTCCATAAGAGTTTTTCTTTAGCTTAAAAGTTTCTTGTAGAATACTTAAATTTATGAGAGTTGAATGAGAACCATGTACCATTTTTCTCCTAGATCACAGAATTTGAACATTCTTTAAGCACTTGCTTAATAACTAGCATTTATTGAGCACCTCCTATATACCAGATGCCAGAACATTTTATGTATATTGACTTTAGTGAACATTATGGGGACCCTTAGATGCTATTGTCCCCATTTCCCAGATGGTAAAAAATAAGGTCAAGAAAATTCCCATAATGTGATAAATGCCATACACATATCAAACAAAAACTTTCAATTTACCCAGTATCTTTGTCACTAGGCTTCATGTGCTTAGCCACCACACTATACTAGCATTCTTACAGCCTGTCTACAAATTAATATTCACTGTTACAAAAAGGTTTAGCAAACAATCCTTCGGAATCACATATATTGCCTAATATCCTATACAGAACTTCCTGCATACTATACCCATTTCCCATTAAATCCAGTCTAAAAGAGAAACACTGGATAATCTTGAATTAGGACAGAATAATTAAGTAAAGACTAGTGTGCCAGGTATGGTATGGTGACACATGCCCTGTAATTCCAAGTGATGTGAGAGGCTGAGACAGAAGGATGACAAATTCAAGGCCAGCTTGGACAACTTAGAAAGATGCTGTCTTTGAAAAAAAATTTTTTTTTCTACCTGCCTGCCCCAAAAGTATTTCTAAAGACTTAAAACTTAGAATTGTTTATTCCAATAAAAAGGATTTTAGTGTTCAAAGAAGTAGAGAGGTAATGAGCATTAGGTGTTTAAGGTCTTTTAAGGCATGAACCACTTATTTAGCAGGCAAGTCACTTTATCCAAGACAGTTTTCCAACTGTGAACTTGGATAATCACAGTTGCTGAATTCACTGGGTTAATATAGGATGGGCTCAGATAATAGGTGTAGGTTAGGGCTAGCAAGCAGAAAACATTGAAAAATCCACACTCCTATTACTGTTATTTACAAAATACCTTAAAGAACACTGACTCTTTAAAATCTCCTATATTTGAATTTCACCTTTCAGACTGAAGACAGAGTATAAGATATATTCACACGAGAGACTTTCAGGGCTGCTTCTTATGTTCTACTGATGACCCTGGGGAAATCAGTCTCAGATTCACAGGAAGCATGTTCTCTGGTCCCTGTGTCCCCAGTGATAGAAAGCACGCCAGCCACCGCCACAAAGCTTGAGGATGGATACTGGTAAGCGACCAGCAATCTCCCCTCCTCCAGGACTGTGTTTAAACAGATGGGAGTGTCCAAAGGGGCCCAGAAGTGGTTGCCAGGCTTAGAACACTCTAAGTGTAATGCTGTCATTATTGCAACTTATTTTTACTACTCATTAATAATAGGTTTCAAATTCATACTTGGTACATATTTTATATTTGTCTATAAATACAAAGCTACTTAACAGTACCTTTGGGTTTATTTATCTACCTGTCTTTTTCATACATTACCTCCACTTTAAATTTCTTATTAACTCTTAGGATATTATTTTCTAGTTTAGGGATATCGACAAATAAGATTAACTGTTTTATCTTGAGACAGGCTGGATTTTTAAGAGCTAAGAAGAGACACTAAAGTAAACACTGCCTCTCCATATAATGATAACATTGTTTGCCCTGCTGCCACAGAAGCAGCCTTGACTAAATAAGACACAAAATCCAGTCACTTGTGTTCATGTACTTTATCATGTGATGTCAGTGTCACAGAGCCGGCCAAGGCTGCTCTCCTTATATTCACACCTCATCTGCTCTCAGAGATCCTTCCTAGACATGGTCTATGGGAAAAATTTTAAAAGCATGTTTCCTTTGTACAAAGGAGATAGGGGACAAAAAGGAACAACCACAGTGGGTAACTTAAATTAGCCTTACTTTTATTTCCCATTTCAAAAACTAAAAAGCTTTTCCTTTGCCCTAAGAGACTACAGAAAAAAAAAATCAGAATTTATGTTTTAAAGCAAAAACAAAAAGAATGGGGCAAGAATTGCACAAGGTGATCCAAATTGATAGCATTTTGAATCCTGTCAGAAATTCAGTTGAAATGCCTGCTTTATGCCTGGACAAACTATATGATCTCAGACTTTGTAGAGAAAGGATTTAAGTAACAATTCTTTTAAATTCATCAAATGTGGTGCTGATAGTAGTCTAAGCCTTTGAATTCCCATTATCATTTCTTAAGGAATCATTTTTTGGAGAGTACTCCCCCACCCCCCAATCTTCCCATTAGATTTTCTATGCTACAGAAACTTTGTTTCTTGATTTATTTTAACAGATAGCCTCAAACTCCAATTGTCTTGGGATATACTTTTAAAGCAAAAGCTGTATATATTTATTTAACTGACAGATATGTGAAAAAAGAAATTACACTAAAAGTTCATACTTCTTTATTTTATTTATTTGTTTAGGGTACCAGGGATTGAACTCAGGGGAACTTGACCATTGAGACACATCCCCAGACCTATTTTTATTTTATTTAGAGACAGGGTCTCACTGAGTTGCTTAGCACCATGCTGTTGCTGAGACTGGCATTGAACCCATGATCCACCTGTCTCAGCCTCCCAGGACAATGGGTTATGACCTGTCATTCTTAAGATCTAAATGACATGATACTGGTTCTGCTTCACAAAGATGCTGCCATACAAACATGATTTTTCCCTTTTTTGAATACAATGGCACTGTATCTAACTGATGTGACCAAGAGGAAATATGGTATAAGCATTATCTGAAATATTTTGAGGTTCCATAGATAATTGAGTTCCAAGCCTTAAAGATTTCATTCTAATTCCTAGAAACCAGGCATCAACCTGTAAGATTTTTATGGGACTCTCTTATGTGAGTATCTTTCGATAGTGGGATATAATAACTGATGCATACTGGCATTATAGTTGTCACTAACACAGTGATGCTGACATCATAATCACTTTCTTATTATGTTAATAATGTTCTTCCCTATTTCTTATATTTTGCCTAACTCCTAGAATTTTTCCTGATCTTTGTAAGTAAAATCTAAGTTTTAAGAAAGAAATTTGAAAAACAAAAGGCACAATTTATCAAGTTAGAGAACTGATTAAAAATAGTAACATAAGCTGCCAAATAACTTTAAATGGAAGATAGTAATAGGCACATAAAGAACATAAGTATCCCCTAAATTACTAGTTCCCAAACTAATATTTAGGTTCATCAGAATAACTGTTCAAAGTAATGTGTAACCAACAGAGGGTTTTGAATCTTGTTCTGCCAAGTTAAAGAGATTAAACAAATTACCATTTGTTATCAATATTGGATCAGGAAAGAAAAGTAAAGTACTACAATCTCAATTCAAAAATGTAGTGTATAGTTTTTTGAAGAACTCACTACACTGTCCCTGTTTTCTAAAAACCAGTGAAAATGTGATCACAAAACCAATTGATCTTTATTAATCACATGCAGTAAGAGAAGCCTAGGCTGACTTTAGGAAGGTCTGGCAAATCCCCAGGGCCAATATATGTAAATAGCTATCAGAGGAAGTCTATCAGAGGACAATGGTGCTGACTCTCCTACCCAGTCTCCCTCTCTGATAATGGCTCTATTGAGATCCACAAGCACATCTATTAAGAATGTTTTCTTACAGAGACAACTGAAAGAGAAAGGAAGAAGAGCAGTGAAAGAAGAAAAGAATCAAAGAAAAAAATGAGGAAGAACTAAAAACAAAACATCAAAGATACAGAATAAAGTCTGATTACAAACAGACATTGCATTATTTTTAACTTTATAATAGATGAACCTCCCCACCTCCCCTGTTTTCAATTCATGTCTGAGACTAACAAATGAGATATAGATGACCACCTGTCCATTCCACAAAATCAGAAGCAGCATTCAAGTAAGTTTCCAGCATTGCTTCTTGGTGTCCTTGCTATTTCCAGATCCCAGCCAAGTATTTCATCATTCTTCCCACTGCATTGAAGGTGGTCATCCAGATAAAGAAAGGAAACATTTAAAACCCCCAAAGCTACAGTAGCTGCTTTTATCCCTATCAATGTCAGGCACATGTTTTACTAACCTCTCTACATTTTATATAAAAGTCTTACAGTACACTTTCAATTTTTTTTTCCTCTGTCATTCTTTCTGAGCTATATCTTATATCTGCTGGAGAAAATAAGAAAAATACAAAATTTCACCATAAAGACCTCACGTTAATGGTAATTGACCCAATGTATGTATGCATATGTGAATATATATTTTCTACATTTTAAAATATAGAAAAACCTACTCATTATATTCTGTAGAAACTATTTCAAATTTATCTATTTTGGTATTTTTAAACTATGAATCTCTTGTATCAGGAATCTAACATATTATGTTATATTATGGTGATTTGGTGCTTATCTCCATACTACACAAAAAAAGAAAAAAAGACTAGTTCTTATTAATGTCTTTATTTCTGCTGGTAAGTATTCATTGTATATATCTGAGCTGAATCTTTCTGCAAAACTCCCTATTAAATGAAAGACAGAAAATTCCGCAAGAGGCCAAATCTTTTAAAGTAAACTTGCTTCCCCCTTACTGCAGCATTAGAGGTTCTAGCCTCTTCCCCTGTCTCTGCAGAGCACTGTGTGGAGAAGCTCAGAGCAAACCCTTATTAGGTATCTTGAACAATCTCACAACTCCACCTTACACTTTTTCTGTGAGAATGGTGAACTTGGTAATTTCTCTAGGCCCAGCTGACTTTTCACTCAGCAGTATTACTTCAATGACTGTGGATATTATATGAATGAAAGTTTTCTTGACTTAACATTAGACACCCCCTCCTGCCACTGAGTGGAATGGAATAGTTTGGCAATAGGATAAAAGGGTGTAGTGAGCAACTTATCCAGTGTCTATGATGGGCTCCAGTAGATTATGTTTCACATGGTCCCTGTTCCTGCTAGCCCTGGGGGTAATTTACTAAAACAATGCAAGTGTAAAGATTAAACTACTTATATTTAAACACAAGGTTGGGATCATATCTAGATAAACAGCTTCATGTGGTATTTTGTGACAACATGTACAGAATAATGTTTGTAACAATGTAATTTCATTGTATGATAAACATCAATTTACCATAAAAAACAAATACAAACTTGTCACCATTTTCACCTTGTTTCAATTGAATTGGCCTTGTTCAGATAAGCAAGCCTATCTCTTACAGAAACAACAGTTTATAGATAAACTGTGAAATCGGGTGTGTGTGCATAGAATTATACTGCCTGCTATCATAATTTTATACTGCCACACTGCACATATGGCTTCCAAGCTTACTTTATCTGAATCTTTCTGAATCTATTCTCCATGCTATTAAGCTGAGCACATTCCACATCGTTCAAAAGTAATTACACTTTTGTCTAGAGTGTAGGAGACGGCTCTCCCTAAACAATGAAATTCTCATTATTAGAACTGGCACAATAACCAACACTGGCTTAACAATGGTATGCATTATAGCATCACAATAACTTATGCTAAGTTGGATGTACAAAGGTAACCCGAAACTAAAAAAGCTTATCAAAAGCACCATATAAAAATAGGACTCTTTACCATACCATAATTAAGGCCCTATTCTGTGACTAATTTTTAAGTAAGTCATGAATTTTTCTCTTTTCCTTCTTGAATTTTCTGGATAATATTTCATACAAAACACTATTCAAAACAAACAGCAAAAACATACAACTGACTTCTAGATTATAAATAAAACTAATATAATGAGTATCTCAAGATAGTTATAACATAGTAATTAAAAATATTTGGTGTAAACAAAAAAAAACCCAGGAGCTTCCATGAACCTGAGAAAGTATAGCTTTTCTCTGCCATGTATACTGAATGCTGTTTTCTATTGTTTAAGGCTAGATTTCATTCACTGGAGTCTTACTGTACTGTTATACTTGGGGTTTCACCTATACATCTAACCTTTACAAAAGATTTATTTAAAAACAAATATTTTTCTTCTTTTGATGGATTTAAGGAAGAAACTGACTCTCATTGAATGTTGCTTTAGGATAATTAGGATTCTTGCAAAGTTTAAGCTCATTAATTTTAATATACTTCATATTATTAAGCTAAGATAATGCATACCTAGAGTCTTTAACAATTCCAGGGAAATGTCATCAATATGAACAATAAATAAGATACTAATAAGATTATACTCCCAAATCCAATAGATCTTTAAATATACTTTTTAAAATATACTCAGTTGTTACAATGACACACGCCTGTAGTCCCAGACCCTGAGGAGGCTAAAGCCGGAGGATTTTTTGAGTCCAAGAATTTGAGATCAGCCTGGGCAGCACAAGGAGGCTTTGTCTCAAAAAACAAAAACAAAAACAAAACAAGGTGGCTGGTGCAGCTCTGTGATACAGTTCTTATCTAGTATGTATAGTACTTATCTAGTATGAACTAAATCATAAACACTGCAAAAAATATTTAAAATTAAAAACTATAGACATGTAGTATTTATTTTACAATAAAATTTAGCTCTCTAGGGCAAGTTACTCAAATTATATTTATAATGAAAATATTATGCTCTTTCTTCAATAAAATAGTGACCTAAGATTACCTATTATTCAGCAACCACAGGTGGTCAACACTTTCATTTGATGTTACATTTGACACTGGGATGACAATCTAACCAACAGAAGTAGCAATAACCAGACAGAAAATTAGCACCAATGGCTTCCACAGAGCCCCTGGCTTGTTTAGATGCCATGGCCTCAATTCTCTCCAGACTCATTCTAGATTTTTCTAATGCCCATCCATGCTCACCTTAACTGACATGCAGACATGTTCTGGATGTCAGTTTCTCACATCATCCAATAAATCCATCTGCATCAGAACTATTAGTGAAAATAAGCCAGAAAATCATAGTGATTCTCGCCTCTGAAACTTGAAGCAACAATCTCCAAATCCATGTTAAATAAACCAACAACAAAGGGGACCAGGAGAAACTAATCAAAAGAAATGAAGCTCATAAAAAAAAAAGGCTTTCTGCTCATTTCAGAATCGGACTTTCACAAATGCTTTTAACTTTTAGAAGCGTATACATGAATCAAATCTTACTATTAATTGCTTGGCAATATTATGAGAGCTTCATTGAAGGAACTAACAGAATCAGTTTCTTTCATAGACTTACAACAATCTTTGCCTGAATCTCTGATGAACGAGAAATATGAGGGAAGTTGATGAACGTATGTATATAATGTGATTCTAAGACAGTTCATTCATAGTCCTCTCTGAATAGTGAATAAAACATTCCAAGTATGAATGAACTTTTAGTCTTCATAAGGATTACAGCTGTTTAGGAGTTGCTCTTAGTTAGGCTTTGAGTTTATTTCTGCAAAATACTAAGGCAATAAACACAATTTCAGAATTACATCCTTATCTGGCACAGTTTCAACCTTAACACTTGCATACCCTTGATAGAAACATTTTTAAATGACTATAGTCATCAAGTATACAGAACTTTTATCTCAGGAAATGTTTTCCGATTTAAGTTTTATACTGAAAGCATCTCTCTATAACCTCAAGCCAGCATCACAGGAATCACTCAGTGATTTTACTTTGTCTCTAACCTATTCAGGCAAGCAAAATATACACCTTCTAAAATCTTTTTGTCTCTATTTAAGAATGGAGTATGAATGTCACACATAAATAGGCAATGAAATATGCCTCTTTTTCTTGAATTGAACTCTATGATATAAAGACTATGAAACATTCTCTGTTTTCAAAGATATTGAATAGGAAAAAAATAGAGAATGTATTTCCTTACTGAAATAAAAGAACCTATTGTGTAAATAGGACAATGGCCTAGTATCCAGAAAAAAAGAAAAAGGATCATGTTGAATAATAATACTATAAATATATTTAATCATTTTGATAAATGAGTAAAAGATATCTTAATCTATTTAACAGCTGAATACATCATGACATTCTGCTTTCTGAATGTATTACATTAGCAAATTCTACTTTTAGTTCTAAAATTTCTAGAACTACAGTCACCATGAGTTAGTGTCTTTAACAACTTTTCCCAAGACACAGTTACTATTTATTCATCCATATCAATTCAGCCATTTAGTCAATAATCATAAATTGAGTATCTATTATATGCTAGATTCCAGAAATATAAATATATATCAACACACTGTGCCTCTAAAAATAAATACATTATATGGAAAGGCAGACATGTGAATGCATAAATTATAATGCAGACCACAAGAAAAGATGTAAGAAAATGTCATGGATAAAAGAATAATGCAATAGTCAGTTCCCTTCCTGCCATGGGAAATCAGTGAAAACATCAAAGAAGTGACAATTTTTGAACCCACTCTGTGGGAGAAACACGATTCCCTAAAAAGGTAAAATTTGAGAGATTTTTCCAGGTAGAAAGAATAAAACTGTTATTCAAAAGCCAACTGTTATATTCATGAACATGCTTGGAAAGCAAAGCATGATGGGTCCATAGCAAGACATGGTAACCGAGAAAACAAAAGGCAGAGACTGATGCTTTATAGAGAATGTTGCTAAGATAAAGAGTTTGGGACTAAATCCTGTGACCAACAGGACATACAGTCTCAAAAGTGAGGTAAACAATCCAAGTTCCTCAAGGAATTTGGAAAAAAGAATAGAAAGAAAGGCTGAAATTTTGAGTTCATGTAGATGACGCTTCCAACTGTCTACTCAAGAGAAGAAAAGCAGCTCAAATCAATAAACATTTGAAGAAGAAACAAATTCAGAAGCCAATCAGATATACAGTAAGAGAAAGTGTAAGTGCTGATGTCACTACAGCAACAGTGAATCATGTGTGTGCCCTGCTCTAACACACAGAATGGCAGATCCCAATCTTCCTGGGTTACAGAGGTACTTGAAAGACTGATGGGAGCCAGAACATGACTCAAGTATGCTCACACACAGAGTCCTCCCTTTGCTTTCAAGAGATCCACAGATTCCAATGAAGAATATCACCGTTACATGGAGAGTGAGTTGTGTTTCATTGAGGGAAAGTACTATTCCTACAATGTCTAACATAAAACTTAGTACAAAGTGGGCAGTGCATAGCTTTTATTTAGCTACACAAATTCCCATTAAAAACTGAAGGGTTTTATGTACACTAACTACCTACATCACAGCATCTCCTTAGGTCACTGCATAATGCAAATTAACGAACTTTTCCCATATCCATTTGTGAGTGTACTTAAAATCATCTCCTCTTTTATCTTTTTTTTTTTTGTATTCTAGCCATACTATTTATATACAACCCTGAAACCAGTATTATAGGTACAGTACTATCACAGGAAAACCAATCTCAGAGGCATTCTCAGTTGGGTATTCCCAGAGAGCAGGTGGTGGTCAAAATGCTAAGAGGGAAAAGGCGTGACAAGTGACACAATACCAGAAGGAGACAGGCTGGCTTCCTGACCCTTTTGACCTGTGTAGTACCCACTGTCCCTACTTCTCCTTAAGTTTCACCTTTTTGAGAGGAGGATACAGAGTTACGCTGTTGCACGTAGCTAACATGAACTTATAATGATAGGAAGAACAAAGAATTATGATGAGTGTGATTTAATTTGCCAAGTTATAGATAATGAGAATCTCAAACATGCCTGTGCTCTTGTGAAGAAGCAGTGGTACATAAGGTTTATAATCATGGACTCCAAAGCCAGACTGCCTGAGTAAACCCTAGTTCTTCCACTTATTATCTGTGATCTGGAGCCAGTTATTTAACCTCTTCATGCCTTTGTTTCTTCATTATTAATCTTGTCTTACAAGATTAATTATAACAAGATTAATTAATTACCTCGTGGAATTATTGTGATGGCTGAGTTATTATATTATTAAGCAGTACTTAAAATATCACCTTTATGTAAGTGCTATATATGTGTTAGCTGAACAATTCTTGATGGGGGGGGATCTGGGAACATAATCAAATACTCAAAGAAATTTTAAACTATGAAGCATAAAATGTTGAATGAGATTATTTAAATCTAATGTGAAAATCAGAGTATCCTGTTTATCATACAGCTCTTAGAAGACATCTGATTTTTCTTGATTTAATTTTCTATATAGTAATTCTGTAACAGGAACAAATACATTTATGATATGTAATAATTTCCTGGAGAAAAAAAAAGATTTAACAGAATTAGCACTGTCTTTAAAAGTCTGAAAATATATGATGAAACCTATTTTTGTTGGTGTAATCAGGTTCAAACTAACTGCACTGGCATCCTTGAAGGAGAAAAAATGAAGGAGAGGAAAGGTCACAAAAATGTGGCATCCATTCAAGCGCCATGTTGACAACATGAGGGTGGCATTACTGGCAGCCAAGTGTCCTGCTACCTCACAGGCTAGAGTGATGATCTTCCGTATTTAAGTTGGTAAGAAGGATCCAAAACCCTTGTTTGTGTTTGTGTGTGCTGTCCAGGCTTGCACCAACCATGCTATACTGCCTTCTTTCTTCTTGCACACGAAGTCCCAGTTTCCTGATCATCTGGAGACCCAGACCATAGCGTGAAGGCCCAGAGGAATTACCCTGAGGCACATGTTCTAGAATAGAATATGACAGAGAATGGCTGATTTCTGGAAACAACAGCATGTATGGGGTCGAGTTAGAAAGTAATATTAGTGTGGTCATATTAGAAAACTGTAGTCCTTTTGAAATATATCTTCTACAAAATTCCAGGCTCTATAAGGAATACTGGAATTAAATCTGGGCAAAGCCAAAAAAAAAAAAAAAAAACATGAAAAAAAGCCTTGATTTCTCATGGTGGAAATGGCCAAGCCATGATCACTGCAACTCTATCCAGATAAAACTTGTATCATAATGAATCTGACATCTAACTTTCATGCTAATTTTAAATGTGTTACTTTAATATTATTTTTATGATTTGTGTGGTTTTTATTTTAATTAAACTGTAAATGTCTCAAAAGCAAAATTTTGAAAGCAAAACAAAACAAAAAAATGAAATAACATTTTCTACTGGAACCAGTTAACTGCATAGAATTCCATGATGCTAGGAGTGAATCCTGTGCATGGCTATTAAGTAGGTGATAATTATAAAGCAAAGGACTGAAGCCAAACTATTAGAGAAGACTGGTCACAAAGTGAGTGTAGGCACAACAGACTATGAGAAACCTACCATTGTATTGTGCTGAGAAGTGGGAGTCCTATGGCCACAAGTCTCTTGCGTCAGCAGAGAAACTGGCTGAAATTCCTCAGAGTGAGGCTTGTTGGGAAAACTCACATGCAAGGGAAGGTGAAAGGCTGGGAGCCCGTCACTCTCCTCTTCTTCCACTTTCTGTCTGCTTGTCACCATGGCTACCTCTCCATCTGCTTCCCCATACGGAGAGGCTGGTCGCTTGGAAGACATCCTGGAAAGAACAAAAGAGGAGAAAATAATGAAACCTCCACATAAATCCTTAATGCCGTCATTGTGTGGTTAGGGGCCATTGTAACAGAAATGCCTTTTTGTGCTAGCAGAGAGCAGGAAACCTTCCAAATACCACTGCAAAGCACACACAATCAGAAACAATGGCCAAGCAGGTAGCAACAGAACAGTGCTTGTTTGTTGTGAGAATAATACACTAATATAGCACTCTCTTGTATTCTGGCTTCTTAAACAAGAGAATTCACCTAAGAACACTGCATAATGAAAGACCATTTCGTTTTAAAGGAAAGAAAAATACCCATCTAGTTTTACACTTTGATAGACCTTATTGAAGACAGAACATCTATGAATAGCAAATACTGTTGGCAGTTTTAAAAGAAGGAAATAACTAAAATTTCCTTCATCAAAAATAAACCAAATAAATAAATGATTGTCATTAGAAGAAATTTGCATTTTATTAAAAGTAGGATTATTGTGAAAGGCAGAAATATTGGTTATAAGCAAACCTCAGAGCAACTGACAAAAAGTTTGGTATTTGTTGAAAGCTTAAGAATGGAATAAATTTTAGAATCATGGTTAATCTTGAAACATTTGAAAATTTTCTTTGCCTCACTTCCCCAAAACACCCAATTTTGTCATTTAGTTCTGATATCAAAGTTGCAAGGTAATAAAAGGATCAGATTATAAAACGATTTCAATTCTACTTTCACAACTCTATGAATGATTTAGTTGTGATTTTGCCAAACTATTTACCCCTTAGAATTCTTTAAGACAGAAAATCTAAAGAAGGATGTTTTGTTTTGATAAGCTAAGGCCTTTATGAAAATAGACTTAGATAACTGAGCAAGTTTTAAACATTTTCTTTGTATTGGGGGCTGATTCAAAATATCAAACATTAAAAATACATGGCAAATATTTTTTAGTTAAAAAGAAAGTTCCTTTTCCTTTCATTAAAAATTTTTCATAGAAATGAAATTGTGTTAAAATATTTGATGAAAAGAAAAACTCCCCTGCAATATTTACAACTTGATCTGACCTTGAAAATGCTGTATTTTTTGTTCAACAAAGAGTGTTTACAGAATCATCCATTCTTATTCTAGACCAGTGGGATAAGCAAAAAGCATCATTCCCTGACTGCCACACCACTTCCCTCATAGACAGCACAGATTTTTAAATTTAAGATGTATTTCCAAAAGAAAGGCTTCTAATCATTGTTGGAGAATACTACTATGAGTGTTAGAAGTTTCAGTAGGAAAATGTGTTCCAATACTGAAGATATCCTATTAAGTAATAAGACAGTAGAAAAACTTAAGGGCTTTAGTATCAAACATGGGTTAAAACACTGATTCTGCCATTTACTAGTTGTGAGATTTAATCTATCTCAGTTTACTCATTTTCAAGGTGAGATATAATATCTACCTCTTCAATCTTTTTGAAAATGAACTATGTACCATATGAAAATAACTGGTATGGTACTTAATGAAGAGTATATACTCAAATAAAAGCACTTTCTTATTTTACAAAACTTAAAACTCCAGGGTGACCCACATACTCTCAAAAAACCTATATACACACACACACACAAAAAAAAAACCCACCAAAATAAAGAAAGTGAATTTCTTTCCAAGAGCTTAAATGTAAACTCAATGTGAATCACAAAATCTCCTATTAGAGAAATGCTCCTTGGCCAGCAATACTTAACTCTAAGTTGGTCAAATGTATTAGTAAGTATTAAAAAGAAATGTTAACAGTAGAGGTGATCAGCCAATATCAGAAAAGGAGGAGGAAATATTGGCAGCTACCACGCTCGGTAGGTTTTGCCTTAGGGAAAAATAGTTTGGGTCATCATATTTCTAGTATTTTACTCTACCTTTGATTCTAGTATGGACATCTATTCCATGTACATTGTCAAAAATGGAGAGGAATATAAAGGGTTAGAATTAAGAGTTAGAATTGTTTTAGTCTCATTGGCAGTGCCATTTCTCTCATTTCTATCATTAAACTGATATTTTATTACAAGTAACAACCCCTAAACATTAGAAAGATTTAACTCCTGCTGTTCCGGTTGCCACTTTTGCAAACAAACTTCTGATTCCCATATTAAACAAAAATGAATAGACAAAACATACTTGAAATATTCAGGTCTTTGTAAAGAGATTTGTCACAGTAAATTAATAAAGGGACTTTTAATTATTTGTTGGTTTCACCTGTACTTAAGTATAAGGAGATTATGTCTTTGTTATAACAAACAGCAGAATTTGTGGTTGGTGTAGGCATTATGATTCTTACTGGAATTAATAAATTCTCTACCTCCACCTCATATGTAGTCTCCCAGTGTCTGAAAACTCTAGGCAATTGACAGTCCGTCTCTGGGTCATCAAAGCAGAAAGCTAGATCAGCTAGCCTTTCCTAAGTTATTACAACTCTATGACTTTTAGAACTATGAATCTTCTGTTGATTTCTACATTAATATCATTATTTATAATGATTATGAAAACTGAAAGTCCAGAAGTAGACATAAGGTAGATAAGACAAACTGATAAGATTTGACACTCTTCTCAAAACTTATGACCATCTCAATATCTAAATTAATTTTATAAGCAACAGGGTAACTATTCTCTGTATATCACATTCTATGGAGCAAAAAATTTTAAACACTGAGCATGAAGGAGTGATGGTGCCACAAGGAAATGCATTCCAAAAATATCCCAGTGTTCATGTCCATTTCAATTTCATTTCCAAAGACTTCCAGAATGTTCTTAATATGTTAAACTTGAAAATATTGTTAGTAAAGATTTCTAAACAAAATTAAGTTATTACAACAAAAACAACCATGGTTATATTTCAGTAACAGGCTATTAAGTTAGAAAATAGTATGCATCTGACAATGATGTAGAGAGGTATCAAGGTGTTGGTCACACCACAAGTACTTATGTTTACTGGGACCTATGGTATCTTTAAAAATATTGATAACCAACTCACCAATAATATTTGACTCTTGAAGGTTGTTAATCTACCAAAGGGCTTCATTTGGGATAAAGGGAAGCCTCAATTTCAAATGCAGGGAGAAGGCGCCACAGATAACCATACAGTGTTACTATAGGATATGCAGGTTTCGGTGCGTGCAGCTTGCAGTATGAGGGAACCTTGAAATAATTTGAGGATCTAGACTGGCATATGCTCAGATGTACTCATTCAGAGAATTTTTTTTGTCATTACTGTGATAAATGCTGGACTTACCAAGGAACAAAACTAATACTTCAAAAAACTTGATATGAGACAGACAAATGTGATTTAATGTCACATTGCTCTGTGGAATTGATGTTAAAACAGTAGTCTTTAACACAGTTTTATGAGTGGTCAAAAAAACCTTCTTGAAAGAATTCATGTTTAATTCCAAGGCAAGAGAGACATTTTCAAATCACCAATAACTATTTACTGACCCTCTACTATGTTCAAGATACTTATCCAATAAGCATTTTAAAAAGCTTATGTACTAGTTAACAAGATTTTAAATAAAGGGAGAAATACTAATAAAAAAAACAGTTCAGAACAAGGGCCAAATGACATTTTAGCCAAATACCCAAGAGCTTCAGGAGATCAGAGCACCCTGAAATATTTCAGAGAATGGTTGACTAGTTGGATCTGGAGGAAAAAGAAGAGCAAATGGAAATTTTTGGACAAATGGAGAGAAATTTCATGTGGGAAGTCATAACAAAAGAAAAGATCCACAGATACTTTTAGAAAGTCAATATAAATTTAGGGGTCAAGCTTACATAGAAAAAGGAGCAGTTTGAGAAGCATGAATCACATCCTATCTCTAGTCTGCAACACTCCTGGAGTGGCTGAGAGAAATGAATGGAAGAGCTAAGCAGCAAGCTGTTTGTACAATAAGCTGCTTTTCCTTCACTTCTCCCTGTAGCATTCTGTACCATCATATTACTCTGGTCAATAGGTAATAGTAATTAAAAATTATTGGGATCTTTTGCTATTGTCTGATGCATCTCCATGTGCATTAGAGTCACTCTGCAAGGAGGATATCCCCATTTGTACCTTGCATGCACAGAGGCAAGAGAAAGAGTGTGAGATTACAACAGAAAAGGAAACCAGTGGTTCTTGACTTGGCTGCACAGTGGAATTATCAAGAGAGGTTTAAAAAAATGTAGATATCTAGGTCCCAGCCCCAGAAATTTTGATGCTATTCGTTCTAGAGTACAGTCTGAGTGTCAGAATTATTTAGAGCTCCCCAGCAATGCTAATGTGAAATCAATGTTGTGAACCATTTGTGTTAGTAGAAATAATGCCCACCTACCCAAAATGTCCTGACCCCAATCCAGGAGGTCTGGGAATTATGTTATCTTAAATGGATAAAAGGATTCTACAGGTATGATGAAGTTAATGATCTTGAAATGGGGAGAGAATTATGAATACTATTGCTGGGTTCAGAGTAATTATAAAGATCCTTATAAGATGAAGAACAGAAAAGTCAGAGGCAGAGGGAGAGACTAGAAGATACTGTGCTACTAGCTTTGAAGATGGAGAATGAGGCTATGAGCCAAGGAAGGTAGATGGCTTCTATTAGCTAGAAAAGGTGATGACTGTTCCCGAAAGGCTCTAGAAGGGACATAGTCCTACCAATATCTTCATCTTAGGACTTCTGACATCCAGAACTAAATAACAGTATGTTTATAATGCTTAAACCAGTAAATATTTGGTAATTTGTTAGATCCCCATTAGAAACTAATATAGCATTGGTTTAAACATTTCTTTCACAGTTGGTATTTTCTCAGTCTGAAATCCTCTTACCCCAATGCACTTTGTCACTTCATTTAGATTTCTACTCAAATAATACATTTCATCAAAAGGCTTCCTTGATTGCTCCTTTGAAACTAGCCCTCCTTCCGTCCTTACTCTCTGTAACCTTTTGACTTTGCCTTAGCTATGGACAGCTGTAATATCTAATCTCATAGGACTAGTATCCTTGCAATATGTCTCAATGACAGAGAACATGAAATCCAATTATGTGGTAATAATATTCTTATTTTAACAATTTCAATGTGAAGCAATTAGGAAACTTTTTTAAAAAGTACTTTTAAAAATCTTACATTTCTGTTTAAAATATGTAAGGAAAACACTACAAGAGTTAAACTACTCAGGGCATGGTGGCACATACTTGTAATCCCAGCAGCTTGGGAGGCTGAGGCAGGAGGATCTCAAGTTCAAAGACAGTCTCGGCAATTTAGTGAGGTGCTAAGCAACTCAGCAACAATTTGTCTCTAAATAAAATATAAAAATGGGCGGGGGATGTGGCTCATGAGTTAGCACACCTAGGTTCAATCCTGGTACCAAAAGAAAAAAAACTACATAAAAACTATACATAGTTAATTCTTAATAAACTTATTACTGAGGTATCACCTACTTACTGCTTTAAACTAAAACAAAACAAAAACCTCTGCCTAAAATATGTTCCTTGTTGTAATTATTCTAGAAAATGACAGCATGACAAAGTCAAAGGAACTCTGCATATGGAACAAATGAAAAATAGAAGTCTCAAGAAAGGAGCTGCTTTCCTTGGAGTTCATCTTACAAGTTTTCATTCTTTAAATATTTTAACCTTTGACTGTTAATCTTCTACTTCAAGGATAAATGAATGTCATAGGTAGCAGTGCCTTCTACTGGTTATTCTTTTGGAATGTTAATATTATTTGTATTTATGTTCACATTTATGGATCATAAAAATTGCAAAAAAATACACATATAGAATGAGAAAACTTCCAGTTTTGCTAAAAAGTCTTCCTTCCCTTCTTACCACTATAGAGGAAGCTCCTGTGCTCACCTCCAAACTACTCCATCAGCTTTCATGAGTCACCTTTATTTAAAAACTAAGCCACATTATAGCTGCAAACTTTACTCAACTTTAAATTTTTCTTCCTCTTCTTTTTATAAATAGTATCTAAAACTGTAACACAAACACCTGAAAAACAAAAAAACATCACTTTTAATTTATTGAATTCTCGTGACTTGTAGTATGTCTTATATTTCTTAATATTTTAGTAAGTCTATTTTTGACCACTTCACTCTCTATCACCAAGACTAATGATAATGATGACTATATGATAAAGTATTTTTCCAAATTGTTTTGTATTTCTTTTTCCAAATAACCTCATCTTCTTTGCTGAATCAGATACAATTAATTATATGACAGCACAATTTCTCACACATAGTTGGCATTTAAACTATTTTTTCTATGAGTAAATGAAAATGAGTTGAATGGATCTCTATTTTGTGCTCAACAAATCACCTCTGTGTTATAAAGAAACAAGCAACTTAGATATCATGACCCTTCTTGTTTATCCTTAATGATGTTAAAGAAGACATTTACCCACTCTTTCATTCATCTATCTAATTCATTAACTCATTAGTTGAAAAACATTTAGTGAAAGACACCATCTACCAGGTGGATAGCAACATAATTAATAAATCAAGAAAAATATTGGCAGGTCAATGAGTTTTTATGAGTACTACAAGTAATGGATAATAGACAATGGATGGCTAAATTAATCAGAGAGAAAACCTGATAACTCAATGGGGTGATGAAAGTTGGATCAGAATTTCAACAGACACAAAGGAGAAAGGCTTATAATCAGAGGAAATGATACTAGCAAATAAATTTAGAGAATAATACAGGCAGTGGGCAAAATGGTTCAGTTAAAGCAGCGGCCTTCAGGAGAAGCCACAACAGGCAAAGTTGAAAGACAGTGACCACAAAACTAAAAAAATAAATATTAAGATTCTCTCTCTCTCTTAAAAAAAAAAAAGAAAGAAAGACAGTGACCAGCCTAGGGACCATGATTCTAATCTGTCAACCTTGAATGATTACACCAAAGAGCTGAAATGCACACTGAGGGAAAAAGGGAGTTAGTGAAAGTTTGTGAATCATACAGCAACATAAGGAAAGAAAGTATTTTAGAAAGAAAAATAATCAGAAATTAGTAACTGTTAGAAAGTTGTAGGGGGCAACCAGAGAAGAATAAGTGGATGAGTTCAAAGAACAAATTACTAATTTAATGGGTAAAGAATGATTGCACTAATAAGAGAAATATATGAATGAGAAGGCAAGGCCAATTTAGGAGAAATAAAGGAAATTTAGTTTTGGAGAGAATCCTTTGTTGATGGTGGGATTTTAATAAAGAAGGAGCAGATAATCAGAAAATGCAGAACTTTTGGGGAGGTAACTACTGCAGTCTTTGAATCACAAGCACCAGTTAAATAATCATTATTTTTTAAAAATTTTTTACTATTTAATTTATTTATTTTACTTAGATATATGTGACAGCAGAACACATTTTTATTCATTGAACACAATTGCAGCACAACTTTTCATTTCTCTGGTTGTACACGATGTAGTATTGCACCATATGTACAGTCATAGGTGTACCTAAGGTAATGATGTCCATCTCATTCCACCATCCTTCCTGCCCCCATGCCTCCTCCCCACCTCTCCTTCCTCTCTGCCACATCAAAGTTCCTCCATTTTTCCCATGCCCACACCCTACATTATAGATCAGCATTCAGTTATCAGAGAGAACATTTAGCCTTTGGTTTTGGGGGATTGGCTTACTTTGCTTAGCATGATATTCTCCAATTCCATCCATTTACTTGCAAATGCCATAATTTTATTCTCTTTTAATGCTGAGTAATATTCCATTGTGAATATGTACCACAATCTCTTTATCCATTCATCTATTGGAAGGCATCTATCATTATATTTATTTTAATGATCACTCTCTCAAGTTAAATCATATGCACAGCAGAACATGTTTTAAAGCCAAATGAAAATAATTTAAAAATGAATATTCTTAGGGAAGCACTGAAATTGGGACTCCTACAAATCTACCATAATTTGGATCCTCAATGTCCCCCAAAGGTCCATGCGGTAGAGAGTTAGTCCCTGAGAAGGCATACAGGGATGTGGCTGACACTTTAAGCATGGGGCCTAGTGGGATGCTTTTACATCCCTGGAAGCATGCTCTCTAAGGGGATAGTGGAACACCACTCCTTCCTATTCTTTTTTGCCTCCTGGGTGTGAGGTGAGAGACTGTGCTCTGGCACATGAATACACAGTTGGGTGTTTCCTTGACACAACCCCAAACCCAATGGGGCCAACCAATTATGGACTGGATCCTCCAAAAGTGTAAGCCAAAAGAGAACTGTTGGGCTTATACATAGATCATCTCAGGTATTTTGTACAATGACAAAAAGCTGACTAATACAATATCAAAGGAGATACCATTTTTCTAGAAGTATGTTCCTTAAACTTTTCTAGTAGCAAGATGATTTGTTCAAGACAAGTACATTTGTCTGGTTCCCTTTATAATTTAAGGTGGTTGTGAGAAGGCTAATCTATACCAGGAATTGAACTTTACCATGTATTAAGAATCTATTTGTAATAGAATATTACCTATCTAATATAAGGAATTAAAACAGGCATTGAGCTTGAAAGAAAATATTTTAATTCAAATGAATGAAAAAAACCAACACTTCTAATATAAACAGAATTATACATAATTAACATATTACTTTATTAAACAAAAATATCTATTCCATTACTCTTATCTATGAATTTGAATTATTGTAATTCACATTGTATGGCTCAGACTTTCCTTTTCCCTCTTACAGGGTTTGAACATAATTTCCACACTGTGAGTTATTTTTGTCGTTACTCTGATAGCATTCCATGTAAATTTGACAACCAAGTCTGTCATATATAATATTCAGAAATCTTTTAAATAGAAAATTTATTTGTGTGAATATGTAATTATTCAAACTTTTACATGTTTCTACTCTTTTCTCTAAATTCTCTTTGTCATAAGTATCTGATATAGAACATGCCAATCTCTATACTTTTCTATCCTTTGCTTCTAGGTACAAAGACCTCATTCATTATATTGTTATTTAGAATCATGAACAAGATTATCAGGTCTTGGCATAAAATGGCAGTAGAAGCACAGAATTCATAGAAATATAAAAACAGACAACACTGAGTAGTAAATGAGACTGGACTTCCTTGTAACCTTGTAATCCTTACTATACATTTCACCAGAGTAGAGATCCACAAAACTTACCATAAAATAAAATACAACAAAATAGAAAAACTAATTTATAATGCTATAGCTACTTAAGATTAAATCTTTATTCCATTTTAAAACTGAATAAGAATATAAAATGCTTTATTACATATTACAAAAGTTTAACTGTATTCAAAACTATGATGATTAAAATGTTGTAATCACCAACAACTTTTTAATGTAATCTTGACCATGGTTATTTCTTATCTTTACCATATCCCATGTATAGTTTCTGAGATGTTCTCTGCATTGAGAACAAGTATGTCATTATATTATTCCTTTGTAATCAGAATAGCCCCATTTTTACCTTCTTTTTTTTTTTCTTAACCACTTCTCTGATCTTCTCTTTGCTGTTCACTGTTCTTATGAAATAGCTCTATACAGCTTCTTCAACCCCACCAAGGTCAGAGATAGACAGGAGGGTAAGAAAAAGGAGGTGCTCACAGAAAACAGTGTAGAATGGAAAATAAATCAGAAATTAAAGATAGAGAAAGACTCAGAAACAGAATTTAATTCCTCTCGGTGGGCATGGGTTGCTTCAGTAGACCTTGAGTATTTAAAGT
The DNA here is from genome assembly GCF_964194105.1 of Spermophilus citellus. NCBI lineage: Eukaryota > Metazoa > Chordata > Mammalia > Rodentia > Sciuridae > Spermophilus > Spermophilus citellus. The sequence continues at coordinate 49,174,303 of NC_138197.1, forward strand.
AAAAAGTAAAATTAACTGTTGGTTTTTTTCTTGTTTTGATTTTTTAAGTAAGGCAGACAACATTTAAAAGACTTTATGGTAGCCTAATTCTATTCTACAATGATTCTCAATTCAAAATTTAATTCTTCATTTTCTGTATTTTCCTATGTTTTATTAATAATTGTAAATCAGTAGAATTTTATTCCAAAATTAGACTATGTCTTACCAGCTAAAGACCCACAGACATTTTTCTAAATAAGAGGATTGCTTTATTATAGTAACATAATAGCTGGTCTGTGGAGCCAAAATTTATCTAAAGGAGTACATATGGCAAATAAAAGTTACTATCTCTAGATTATATTATATGAGTTTTAAATTAATCCACACTTACTAAGTATCTAAAACAATAGCATTCTTGATAAATAAAAAGTAGAAAAAATACTATATTTTTTAAACTTCTCCTGTAATCATTCTATAATATTCTAATACTCAGAAAAGTTATTAAGAGTTCATTATGAAAGACCTGACAAGGCAGAAGGAAAATCAGGGGAACTTTTATGACTCCTAAATATAAACTCACTTTCAAAAAGAAAGAGCTGGTAAGTGTTTCAACAGAATTCTAGATTGTTTGGGAAAAATATGTCAAAACTTTTCTCATGATTTATAAGAAAGAATCTGGCACTTTCTACCTTAAAGAGAGCTTAAATTTGCCTTTATTTGAATCATTACTAATTATTATAATTTCCTTATCTTAAAAGCAGCAACTATTTGAGTTATTAAATACTTAATTAAAAGACTCTCTATAATCATCAAATATACTAAAAATCAACCAAGTAATCTTGAAGAAAAATAATAAAAATGATTATGACCTTTAAATGTCGAAGATAAAATTCTTTAAGGTTGTAGGTAAAATAACTCAATGTAGGAGTATGGGAGAAGGCAACACAAGTCCATCAACAGGAATTTGTTGTGAACTATTTGATTCGTATATTGTTATATATTTGTCATTAATCACGAACAGAAAAAAAAAAGTTTGACTCCAGCCACCTACAGGTTTAAAATGTCAAATTTCTTTTGTTCTAATTATTTTATAAATTACTTCAAATAATCTAGTATTAGGAACTGTGATTCTAGAACTTGTTATTTATAGTTAGAGGGTCTACTTTTTAAGGAATAAAAAGCTTTTTCCATTTAAGCATGGTTTTGCCTTTCTGACAGCTCTAAATCCACAGGATGTGGAGAGATGATTTAAATTTTACATCAAAATTGTGACTGCACTAGACTTTTTTTTTTCCTTCTCAAGGGAGGCATTGTTCTTGCCTCTCCATAACCAGGCGTGACAGCGCCAGACTGGAGTCATACGGCTGGTCTCTGAGTCAGCGTGAAAAGTGCTCACCTCCTGAGTTTCCCCAGATGCTCGGTTCCTTGTGTGTCTGAGGGCTGAGTACGGAGTAGCCACATACCCCACATTTGGGACAGATAGAGGATTGGAGGGAAGAATCCAGGGATTGGTAAAAATAGTCTCTTCCAGTACATGCTGTATAAGTCTTTTAGTAATATATATATTTAAAAGTAGCCAAAACAAAACAAACAAAAACCCCTAAGGAAGACATTTAATATACAAACCATTTTCTAATTCCTAAATTCAGAAAATTAATCAATACCTTGATAAACAAGTAATCATGTAATTCTGGATAAAAGAAATAGAGCAAATCTTAAAATTTAGAAGCCTTTTGGATTTACTGAAACATATGGATGCCACATGTATAAATTTCAGGTCATATACAGTTGGATAGGCACTGAAAGAATATTGTATGAGATGCTTATCTATTCTCAAGATCTCTACAGAGGTATCTTTTAAATCTACAATCTCAGCAACAGGGACCATTTTTTCTACTCTCTGTCAGAATAATTGCTAATATAAAAAAGGGTTAATTCAGTTACTATTGTTCTGTCCTTGAATTAATCTGCCAGGGAAGTTTGAGAGGTATGTGTGTGCCTTGTGTGTGCAGGGGGGTGGGGAGAAGAAAAGAAGAAAAAGGGAAAGAGTGAGAGAAGAAGGAATGGGAGGGCTAAGAGGAGGAGGAAGAGGAGGCAGAGAAAGAAGACTACTACCTAAGGACATGCGAACAGCATTAATATTCTTCCTTTTTTAATGAAATCTCTCTATTAATGACTGGACCACACCACATCAATACAATTATAATCAAATGCTAACAACTTTCATTTACTATGTAATTTTAAACTTTGGTTGAAAATTTTGTACATTTTAAAGAAAAACTTCTTCCCATTGGTTACTCATGAAAAGGAAAATCAAAGGAAATATGTATATATATATATATATATATATATATATATATATATATATATATATATATATATAACCACAGTGAACAGTACTAATCCCTTAATAATGCCATTTTTTTCATGTTATCCTCTTGAGGATGTATTAGTGTCTACATATGCACGTGTATATGGGCATGTTTAATGACTTATTAAAACATTTCACCATATTCAGTATATTTGTAATGAAAAAAGATGAATTTTCATTTGTGAACATCAGTGCTAAGGGTGAGATGAAGATGCAAAATATAATAGGTTTGTGTAGGAAAAAATAGTTCTTTAGGTTTAATGATACTGTGCCGTTTGTAAATACATCCCTTTACTTGTTTTAATCACTTGGTCATTTTGAACTTTTCAGGGCTTCACAATACTGCAGTCTGAAAACTGCAAATAGGAATAAAACTTTTATTTTCCAAAATGATATTCTTAAGTATTTATTTTGAGTCTCCTTCTCTCTCTCCTTATCTGGGCTTCCTCTTAAAGCGCCCATTCCCAGTTCTGGTTTCTCCCTCCCTTCTCACATTACTGGCTAAGTCTTAATAAATAGCAAATTGTTCCATAATCAAAAGTGACTTATTCTTAGCATGGTGTATGCCTTGAAATAAAATCTGTGGCATGTTTAATTTATTTAGGATCTAACAATGATGACAAAAATAATTAAGTAACCAGTCTAGTTTTAATTTCTTTTGTTTTCAAAGGTCATTGTGAAATCAAGCAAGTTAAGCCGTCTAAAGCAACCCTCTAGAGAATGTTTCCCCTGCTAGCAGAAATGAGAAAGGAGACTCAAAGCTAAAAGGAATACTGGACATCAGCATCAGATTTGTCAAGAATTCACTGTCTAAGTAGTCCAATGAAGAGAAATATTCTGACCCCCTATCCTCTTTGGAATCCAAATAACCCTGACAAGGAATAGTTCATATACTACTAAATTCTGGGCAATTTGGTGGCTTAACTGTCTCTCCCCATGTAGACTTGGTTGCAGCTTGTTTCTATAGCAGCTGTTGAAAAATGTACAAAGTAAAAAAATATTTATGCTATATTTAAAATAGACAGCTAAGAACATATATACAGGGCACAAATCTTTCCTAGAACAACAGCTTCTGATGTGAGAGACGGGCATTTGGGGCAAAGATACATTTTCTGAATTTCCCGACAAAAATGAAGAATTTGCCATTATAATCATGAAAAATCCAAAAGTGAGGGTGCAGTGCCAAAGATGATGAGCATCTATCAACCCAAACTCCAAAACAGCGGGATGCAGCTATGGTTGGTGTTATAAGAATGCTGAGCCTCTTCATTGGTGCCTTTCATGCCAAAGCTCCTTTGCTTGGATGAATATGAATTAAACCCATAAGCTTTCCTATTTTTCTAGCTTGACCTCTAAACTCATTTTATGTCTTAACTGTTTATCTTCTTCCCCCATTAATCTTTCTGATTTTAGCACATTCCCTGTTGTTTTTAGGGGGGGAAAAGTTTAAAAGCATGGTTCATATTGCCACAGTGGACATGTTAGGAATGCTAGCTCTTTTTCTAAAAATGGGTAAGAACTGTTGAGTATTAACTGAGAGGCAACCAGTTTTTTAGCCCTGAAATAAAAATACCAAGGGTATGGCCTATACTGTAGAGTAGAAAAATCGTCAAATTCACATAATGCTATGACATGTGTAAACACACAAAAAGATCCCAGTACAAGGTTTGCACTAGATTTTAAAATAAAACTAATGGTAAGATCACTATCAAATTTCCATTTGTTTATATTTTACAAGTATGTCATATAGATAGACCTTTTGAATAAATAGCTTTTCCTTAATGCTTTCTCTTTTCAATCAGTTCTATGGCTAAGCACCAACAATGTTCATGTTCTCTAAAATATTGTCACTGTATTAGACATACCTAAACATAATTATAATTTTAGATGTTAATATAACCGAGTTCATTCCTATTGTTTGTTGAAATACAGCTGTCAAGAATTTTTAATGATCAACATAATCTATTTACATATAATACCCCAAAATCTGTATTTATTTTTTTAATTATTTTTTAAAAAAAATATTTTAAAGGCATTCATTTTACAAATCTTTTTTTTTTTTTAAAGAATCTAACAAAACTAAAGCCATCAAGCTGGAATCCTGCACTGAAGTGCAGTGTTTACCGTGTACCATTTTATAGGTACTCTATCTGCCATCTTTTCTGCTGTTCTCCACTGCTTTCCCCAAAGCTGAACAAAGGCCCAGCTGTATAAACCAGTCCTGTCAAAGAACATAGTTAAGGGATGGATAAAACAGGGAGGGGTGTCTAACATGCTGACCACTGTCTGAGCTTATGAGGATAAAGGTGCCTTGACGGAGAAAAGTAATCATCCATTGCTGTTTTCTTTTTTTTTTTTTTTAACCTCATTACCACATGCTAGAACATTTTTTTTCCACTACCCAAATACCCCCATTCCAGTTCCCCACAAGTGAAAGACCTTTGTGTTCAGCAAGGGACCAGCTCCTCCCCAACCTCTCCTCCCCTCTTTTTTTTTCCTTTTTCTTTCTTTCATTTTCTTTCTTTTTTTTTTCTTTTTTCTTTTTTTTCGCGGGGAGGGGAGTTATTGTTGTTTGTTTTTGCTGCTGTCAGGTTTATGGGGGAATGATCGTTTAAAGTATTCTTAAATATTGTTTTCCTCCTGTATTTTACATTTTCAAGAATGTATTTCTTGGGGAACGTGTATTTCAAGGAGTTGGTTGACTGTGTGGACATAACTGTGAGATATGATTCCAAAACATGAAGGAAAGTTTAGACCGAGCTAATTAATCCTTTCAAAATCCCAACTCTCGTGTGTCCAAGAACATCAAACCATGGGGAAGATTTTCCAGAGATTTCAATACACATTTCCTATTTTCAAGTTTGTCATTCTTACATACTATGCTGACATTATTTACACAGGACTCAAGCCAAATCCCCACACAGATTGCTACCGTAACTGCATTGGTTGAAGAGTCAGCCAAACACATTAAATACCCAAGGAAATCCCTGGGCAGGAGCCACCAGACCTATATGGAGAGAGCTGTATCATCTGCAAAGTTAGTTCTATTTCAGGGTGTCCTTTGAGGTTGGGACAAATATTTGAACATTATTAAATCCTCTATTTATCCAGACACTGCTGCAGCTGCAGCGCAAGGCTTCTTCACATTGCCCTATCCATGACCTAAAGGAATTATCCTTTTTTAGATGGGATAAAACATGATTCCTTCATCTGTCTGTATACTTTTCTATTCAACACAAAATATATATTGTCACATAAAACAATTTCCTTAGGGTACACTATTAGCTATAGATGCTTTCAGAGTACTTCATCCCGCAGCCATGGCTGCTAGGGGTGCCACAGTACAGTCACTCATATTTCAGTTCACTTCAGAAATTCAAATAGAGTAATCACCTTCTCATATTTGGTTCTGAGGTTACAAAGTATATCAAAAACGATAGCTGCCAATGCTACACTCAAATCACCAGAAGTGGAATACAGAGGAATCAAAAAATGGACATACCCTTTGGAAAAGTTTGAAGCAATGGTTAGAACTCACTTCTTTACCATCATAAACTTTTTACCTTTACTTTAAAGTGCTTAACTCTCCAGAAACGTTTGTGGATAATCTATCCACCTTTGACAAAACCTTTCAAAATATTAATTTTTAAAAAATTAAACTACTCTGTGACCACTTAAGAAAATATTTATTTAAATGATTATTAAATAGCAACAAAATTTCCTTAATTTCAATATACTTCCCAGAGACTATCTTGTTTTACTGCAGCATGCCTTACTTTTAACAAACTCTTTTACATTAAAAAAGCAACAGATTCTTGACTCTGTTCAAACTTGTGACTTCCACTAACTGTGCACTGATATGTGCCAGTTACTGTGCTGGATGGTTTAGATTTTTAGTATTATTAGCCTTCTTTCTGGTTATGAAAACAACTCTCTATTGGACTATAGACATAAATATAAGAGCTAAAACTATAAAGAACTCATAAAGAAAGGCAGAAAGGCAACTTCACGACTTCATGTAAGGCCATGGTTTGATAGATTCAACACCAAAAGCTCAAGTGACAAGCAAAGTAATAAAAAATAAAAAATAAGCTGTATTTTATCATCAAAATTTAAAAATACTATCTAAATAATGGGATAAAATACTTTGAAATTACATATCAGTAAAGGACTTGTATCCAGATTGTATAAAAAACTTTGACAATTCATGTATGTATGTGTACGTTACATGTGTGTGTATGTGTGTATACACACATTTAATAGGACAAGTCATTCAGTTTAAAAATGTGTAAAAGATCAGAACAGACATTTCTCCAAAGAAGATCTACAAATAGTAAATAAGCACCTACAAGATGTTCAACATCCTTAGTCACTAGGGAAATGCAAACCAACAGCTTGAATAAGATTTCACTTCCCATCCATTAGGATGGCTAAAGTAAAAAAAGACAGATAATAATAAATGTTGGAGAGGATGTGGAGAAAATTAGAAACATCATAAATTACTCTTAGGAATGTAAACCACTATACATGTTTTAGAAAAGAACTGCCAGTTTCTAAAGAGTTAAATATACAGTTACATTTGATGCAGAATTCTCCTCTGAGGTAAATATACTCACGAGAAATAAAAACACATGTCCATGCAAAACTTGGACACGAAGGTGAACAACATTATTCATAATATCCCAGAGTGGAAACAACCTAAATATTTATCAAATGATGCTTCAAAACACAAAATCCAATGTACATACAATGGCATGTCATTTGACAACAGATAGGAATGAGGTACTGATACATGCAACAACATAAATGAAGCTAAAATATTATGCTACATGAAAGAAGTCAGTCACAAAGGACCACACATTGCTTGATTCCATTTATATAAAATGTCCAGAATACGCAAATTTATAAATAGAAAAAGTAAATTGGAGGTAATCTAGGAGGAGAGAGCATGCTGGAGGGAGTAGAATGGGATTGACTTCTAATGGGTATAGATGTCTTAAGAGTGATGAAACATTCTCAATTTAGATTGTGGGAATGATTACACCATTATGGATATACTAAAAACCATTGACTTGTACACTAAGTGAATAAATTTAAAGGCATGTGAATTACTTTTCAATAAAACAATATTTTTTTAAACTACAAAATATTTTTTAAGTTGTTTTTATTTTTCCTATAGAAACTGACTCAGAAATGTTACATAGTTTGATAAATGTCTCATAGTTAGAAAGCAGCTGAGCTAGAATCTGGAGCTATATCTGCTCCAAATACAGTAGTCTGCCCTTATCTGCTATTTTGCATTCCATGATTTCAGTTATCTGTGTCAACCACAGTCTGTAAATACTAAATGGAAAATTCCAGAAATAAATAATTCACAAGTTTGAAATGAGTGCCATTAAGAACAGCATAATGAATTCTCTCCATCTAGCCTGTATAGGAATCACCTCATTATCCAGCATATCCACACTGTATATGCTACCTGCCAGTTAGTCATTTAGTAGCCCTCTATGTTATCAGCTTGACTGTATGGCTTCAGAGTACTATTTGTTTTGTTTTGTGTTTTTCAGAATAATCAACATCTTTTATTAAGATTCTTTACAGAAATATTTTTTAAAAGAGTGACAAAATTAGTAATAAGCAGAACTTTAAGGTTAAATTAAGGTTGAAACACTATAAAAGAAAATTTTATCACAAATATTATTGAAAGGATAAAACTTTACATAGTAGCCGTAACCCAAGAATCTGCCATCACTCCCCTCACCTCACTTCTTCACATAGACACTATGTCATCTCACATCATCACAAGAGGGTAAGTATAGCACAATATATTTTGAGAAAGAGAAACCACATTCACATAACTTATATTAGAGTATAGCTGTTTTAATGCTAGTTATCATGATTAATCTTTGCCTGTGTCAATATAAATTAAATTTCAATACACATAATATAGAAAAAAATTCCATTATTAATTACAATAAAAATAAGAACATTTAATGAATGACTTAAAAATATACCTTATAACTGATCTTTCCCCAAAGAGTTAGAAATATATTTCTCATTTCTATTACTTTTATTGAATGAAAACTTTTGTTGAACATTATAGTTATACCTATACAAGTAAATGTACCTTGTATTTCTTTTTCATTAGATTCTCTATAATACACAAATATTTAATGATTGTTCTAAAAGAGAACATTGTATACACTTACAATTCACTCCTAATGGTCATACATTCATGGGATGTCCTGTTCCTTCATGACATGCTCCCAATTGTAGACTGCCAATATCTACATTTACTCTTTATTTCTTCACATAAATGCTTATAAAACATAATATGGATTATCTTACTGCTAAATAGTTTACTTTGGAGAAGTTTGATCCAAATTTGTGATGCCATTCTTGGTATCACAAATAAAGATTATGGAAGGTAACTTACATTTAGCTCATCGGAGGAAACTTAAAAGAATCATAAAGTTTGTAATTTCTACAATTATCTCTAAACTAATTATTAGCCATTAATCTGTGCATCCTCCATCTCCAGAGTTCAAGATTAATTCATTCTCTATGAAATCAACTATTGTCAGTACCAGCTATAATCAAGTCTAAAAAAAATTGTTTTTCAAGTTACAGAGGGGAAAAAGAATGGATAAATCAATGGTGCTTACAAATTGTTTTTCATAGCAGTTTGTTTACAAATACATTTCCAACATTATGAAAGTAGAACACAACCCCCAATTATTAATATTCCATGATATATTTCATGATGTTTTCTACTTAACGATAGTAGTTTGAATTAATTTAGAGCAATTCAACATAGCCTTAATTAAATAGACATTGATTTGCTGGGAAAAGAAACTTTAAACCAATTTAGAACTCAGGATATCCTTGAGGTCTATCTAGAAGCAAATATTTCAATTTTTATTTCTTTAAAAATAATTTAAACTCTATCATAGTGAAGAAGAAAGAAATGAATTAGAAGGAAGAGGCAGAGACATTTGGATAATAACAATAACTTTAAAATATGTAAATGTGAACAGTAAAGAAGAGCTTACTGATTCCCAGGGACCCAGATATTCAAGAAGTCAATTACTATTCTCATTACTAATTAAATGAATTGTTTTTAAAATCTGTGCTAGTTGTTCACCTTTATTTTCTGTCTCCTCAAATTCTGCATAAATTTTGTACTACATGTAATATAGGAAATAATCTACTAAAGTAAAACCTCACATTTTTGGGTCTGCATTCCCATAACTGAAAACCACATAAAAGCCTTTTAATCCAGAAAACACTTTTTAATGCACATCGAGGTGACTGTACTACTGGATTATAAACTTTTAAGTCACAGAGAGCCTTACTCATCTTTCAATCTAATGCTGACTCGAAAACAGAGCACAATTAATCAAAGCACAGCCACTGGGTAAGAACAAGTTCTTTGACAAGACAAACCTGGGCTTACCACTAGTTATGCTTCTCCCTGGCTCCATCACCACTATGTTACCTAAATTCTCTGTCTCTGCCCTTATAAGAAATATAAATAGTACAATATTTATGAGTTTTGAGGGAAGTAAATTAGTACTTCAAAAGCATATAGCTCTGTGCCAAACACCATACATACTTTATAAATGCTGTTATTATTGTTGCTGTTATTTGGAATTGAATTGAATTGAATTGAATCTCATTTAAACTACTCAGCTATAAATGATAGTTAAAGTTAAGATACCAAACAACCTAACTGTAATTAGTAGACCTTCTAAAAAGAGTCCAGTTATTTTAATATTCCTATACAGCCAACATTTTTTTAAAATTTTTGAATAAAAACATATGACTTAGAACTCATTGTAGATGCTAACATTTCTGAATCTTGCTTAAAATAAAGTTATACTATGTGGCTCGGCACCATTTGAGGACATCAAATAGCATGAGTTTCAAACTAAGTTAAAAAAAATCATTCCTGAGCTATGCCAGCAGTTGAAATACTTCTACCAAAGTACCAAAACCTCATCCCATTACTAGGAATACAGGATATAGTTTTTGCTTCATGATGTTTATTGCAGAACAATCTATATGAAATAGATTCCCACCATCTGACTCTGTAGGAGAAGGTGAAACCCCCCAGGAAAAAGGAGAGTAGTACATGCTATTATAAGATTCAGTCATTGTAAAAGTTTCATTAGAAACTGCTATTCATCTACACAGTTTCCTCATTCTGTGCATAGGACTTAAGATTTCCACACAAAGAAATGGGTTCCTATTGTGACAAGTAAATGTGGAGCAGAGGTGCATTGTATTGCTGGATTCACTGCACTAGCACTTTAAGAAAATCATGTACTCTTAAGTTTGGCTTAGACTGATGGTTGGCATTGTGAAAGGCATCTGAGGACCATGGGGCTAAACCCAACAAAAGGTTGATTTTTGACCAGGAAAATCTAGCTATCATAAAATACAAGAATTTTTTTTAATCTAGGAAGAATTTCCTTTTCAGTATATGTCATTCTGTTTCAAGGAAACAATTGATTTATACTATTTTCCTATAAATTATCATTAATAATTTTTCCCAGAGCCATTCCCCAAATGCTCACATTATTCTATCTAAAAACATTTGATAGTTCAAAGAAAATGCTTTTTGAAACAAAGGAATATAACCACAAACACTCCAAGAGAAAACAATTGAGCTAGAATGCTCCATCAATCATTTGGCAAAACAAAATCAATAGATAATGTGCAGTTCCAGGTAGATTTCTGCTGGCTATCACCAAAAAAGCCGATGAAAATAATAGCTACTTCAAAATGGAGTGATGTCAAGATAGTTTAAACACAACCAATTACTTGCCATATGGACTATATCTCCTCAGCTCATGGAGTATTTAGAAACTATTCAGAATTAATAAGCACTGCTGTCAATGTACTGTCAAGAAATGTAAACCCTCATTCATATTTTGGAGGTAATGTGGGTAAATATAAGAACGAGTAAATAACTATAATCTAAGGGAAATTAATACTTTGATGTTAAGCAATATTGTTTTAATTGCAAACACTGGGTAAGATATATTTTATAATAAATAATCAATGTAGCCTTTCTTATTCCTGAGACCCTACAGACTATTATCAAGGAATGTATTATTAAAATTCTCAATTCAGTTTTAACATGGGCATCAATCCAGAAGCCACTACTAAAATACACATCTTAAACATTTCCACCAACTGATTTCATGACTTCTGCTTATAGAATTACTATCAGAGATTTTTAAATATCTTAAAAAGGAATAACCTTTAAAATTTTATACATGCATCTTTTGTGCTATATACAGCACACACAGCTAGCTCACTGAGGAGAATAGAAAAAATGCTGAAAGGGAATGATGCTATGGCAGAATTATTTTTGGATTTATTTTGTTCAGGACAGAACATAAACTATTCATTGAGGGTCTACTATATGCCAGGTGCCCTATTTTGTGAAGGCTAGATATAAATAGATAATTATTATCCTAGGTAATATGCAAACTATTTACAAATAAAGGCAAAAGAAGAAAATAAGTTAGAAGCAGAAGTTCAAGAGAACTTGCTTGCCTCAGAAGATAATTAGATGCACAATTCTTTAAGTATTCAAACAGAAGACATATCATTAATCAGAAAGTCTATGTAGAGGATTCATATATTCTTACAGAAGTTTGGGCTAGTTGACTTTTATAGTTCCTTTTAGTGTAACTGAAATTTTACTCTTTTTTTAAGGGTATGATTTACTAATACATCTGTTATATTGCAATGATCAACAGAATTTTAAGGGTCTAATTGGTTTAATGGTAAAAATACCAAATGTTTGAAAATGGAAATTATAATAGCACAAATAAATTTCATGATAACAAATGAATTAAATATATATGTAATTATGGTTAATTCTTCATGAAATGGTATCTGATAATATGAAGATTATACATTACACATTCTTTCATCTTTAGAGATAAGGCTACAAAAATTGGTGCTAGGTTTATATGCATTACAGTCTGAGGCTGGTGATAGATTTTAGATGCTGAATCTTTCTTATTATTCCTCCAAGATTTAGCATGCATTTATGTTCAATATAGAGACAAATATCTGAGTATATTATATGCATGTTTATATATACTGATCATATCATTCAAATATTTTCCTTGACACCATTTTTCCATTTTCTAATGATGGTTTAGGGTATTTTATCTGTAATTTTTATCTTTAAAGAAGTTTAAAGGATATGATTTCTAGAAATTTCTAATTTGGAGTTAACAAGGGCATGTGATTTTAGCAACCTCTCTTTTCTCCCACTAAGTGTCATGTACACTTCAACAAAGAAAAAACTAAGTCTTAAACTACTCGTTAAAATAGCTGAAGCTACTATTCATCAAAATCCTAGATTGACAGAAAAAATGACATTAAAATTTTTTACCCAACAACCCATTTCAGGTAATAGATATGATTCTTTATTGATGGTTATATTTCTAAATGTAAGGGTGTGGTTTATTTAAAGTTCTTCTATATTGGACCATACCTTTCAAATAATTTCTCTTCGAATATTTCAGGGATTTATATATAAGAAAAATGCTACACAGTGAATAGCATAAAAATTTTAACCAAAAAATCAGAATGCCTGGTAGGATGTCATAAAAATCCAGAGACTGAAACTGGTTAGGTAACATCAACAAGAAAAGAAGCTGTTGGGGCTGGGGATGTGGCTCAAGCGGTGGCGCGCTCGCCTGGCATGCGTGCGGCCCGGGTTCGATCCTCAGCACCACATACCAACAAAGATGTTGTGTCCGCCAAGAACTAAAAAATAAATATTAAAAAAAAAATTCTCTCTCTCTCTCTCTCTCCTCTCTCACTCTCTCTTTAAAAAAAAAAAAAAAAGAAAAGAAGCTGACTGCAAATGCCTATACTGTGTGGGAATGTAGGTGACAGGTAGACATAGAAAACTGAGTGTCTCCCCCTGAGAGTGGCTCCTGTGCCTCTCTCCTGGCTCTCAGTTTTCAGGTGGGATTGCTAACTTGAGGGGGCCAAATCATCCAATTATGAGGGAAAACCCAAAATCTGTTTTATTATGAGAAATTTCCAGAGTTTTCATGATAGAATAATCAAAATAAAAACAACAAATACCCACAGCTAACCTATCAAGAATAGAGCATTTGATGTGAGGGCTAACCCAGAATACCTCAGTATTGTGATCCTATTAGACATAGTTCTCTCACTTGAATGTGGTGATCAGATGTAGCTAATGCTAAGATAGCAACTAAAATAATGCACCCAGGGAAATATATTTTCTTATTCATCTATCTCATCCCTTACCTGCCCACCTAATATTTACAATCCTGCAAAACAGGTGCTATATCCACCTCTATCTATGGCTGGGGAAACCAAGGGATGGTGTGAGCAAGGATGTCTCAGATGGGGGTAAAATGACTTTACTCAACTTCCAAAACCAGTCAGTAACAGGAAAATCCTGAGCCTTTGGCAAGAGCACATGCTCTTAACCACTACCCTGCATCTGTTATAGATTGTCTATGCTATGCCTTAAATATATATTTTACCAATATGAAACAAAACCAACACAAACTTAGCTGAAAAATGGCATATCTTCTGGCAAATATATTTGTACCACTTATAAATGAGTAAGAGAGTCTGGAAAATAGCTTAGACTCCAAAATGGTAAGAATTTTGGATAATTTGGATGGCTTAGTTTAACATTTGACACTAAAACTGTCTCAGAAAATCCTGTAAGCTCTGTTATATATGTAATATACCTTCTATAGCCCCATAGCCAAACATTGGCCTTAATTTATTACATACTTTTGTCTAAAAATCTACTAATTTATGGCATGTTTGGTCCTCCAAAATATATATACATATATTTTAATCTTTGATGAACAACTACAAAAGAAGTGTATAGTTACTGGCAGGGGCTGGAGATGTAGCTCAGTGTAGAGCACTTGCTTAGCATGTGCAAGGTCCTGGGTTCAACCCCCATCATGGCAGGTGGGGAGAGAAGTGTGTGTATGTGTATGTGTGTGTGTGTGTGTGTGTGTGTGTGTGTGTGTGTGTGTATATATATATATATATATATATATATATATATGCTTCTTGATATTATTCCCATGAGTCTTTTCATGAAGAGCAAAATGAAAACAACAGTTTACCCACAAAACTTACTTTCTCTTATGAGATACGCCTGCCCCAAACTAAGTGTGGGGAAAAGAAATATGTTGGGTTAAAAAATCTGAAAAATCTTACCTACTTCCAAAGTTTTCACAATAAATTTTTTAAGGGACTCAAAATAAGAACCTTATACAATCCAAAAATTCATAGTAGCATGTTTCAAAACATGACTGTCCCAGTCATTAAGAAAAGTTCTATAAACAATGCTAATATAGCTAATAACAAGTACTCTGAAAAGGGTATATAAAATTATGTAATGGATAACTAGTTAGAGCTATTATTTAGACTGGCAACTTCCTGAGGTCAGAGGCCATGTGTGTTTTCTTCATCTCTATGTACCTTGGACTGACACAGTGTCTGATACATAAAATACTTGTTCAGTTACTCTCCAAATATCTAAAATGGTTATTTCATTTATATAGTTGGAAATTCACGGGTACACAGTCCACCTACCTACATTCTTTCAAAGGGAACCTAAGTTAAAATAGGCTCTGTGCTGCCAAAGAAGCCTAATAAAAAGTACAAAATAATCAACAGGAGCAGCGCATCAATCAGAAGAGGTCTGATCATGATTAAATAAGAGCATTTTAAAAACCTCAAATTTCCGTTCATAAGTAGAATTCAAAGCAGCTGTTCAGTACTAGCACAATTTCTGCCCTAAAAATTAAAAAAAAAAGGCAAATGAGGGCAGCAGAGAAATTATTGCTCTAAGACCTCCAAGTTGATATGACCTTTAAAAAAAAAAAAAAAGAAAAGAAAAAGAAAAATCCAAACAAGGCAATTTTACATTTTCATATTGCACTGGAGACAAAAAAAAAAAGAAAGAAAGAAAAAAAAATTTGGTATTCCAATATTGGGGCCTTTGTTTTTAAACAAGACGCCGAGGTGTTTCCCTTAGAAGCAAAGGTCTTAGGGGACATGTCTGTCACAGCAGTTATTTTCTGTTTCACTTGTTGGCAAACTAACATTTCAAAACAACAACAAAAATGAGCCTCCCCAGCTCCCTGTAAACCAAGGAGGTAGAAAGAAAAAATATTTCAAAGCAAGAAAGCAAACAGACTGTGAGGACTGAAACTCAGACCAAAGGCATCTGCTCTCCAACTCACACTCCCCACAACCACCCAGCCTTCTCACAATCTTACAGATTTTCCTAAGAGATGTTGCCATTTTAGCTTTGTTTTTCCCTAAGTTCTGGCAATACCCATCACTGCAGGCAAGGCAGCAAAGCCACTAGCAGAATCCAAACCGGAAAACAGAAAAGCTGTTCTGTCTTTTCTTCCCCGCCACTCCATTACTAATTTATTTTTTCCAAAGTAAAACTCCCTCATTCTATCCAAAACGGCAATCACTAACTTCCAGTATATAACAATTCCTTCAAAGAATACAGAAATGATGGTAGTCTGCAGGGCTAAAAGATGGGCTTGAAACACTGGACAATTTCCCTCCGGGTTCCCACATTTTTCAGAGAGGAATAATACTATAAACCAGCTAGTGTATTGCTCCTTAAAAAAAATAAATAAATAAAAGGACCAAAGCAATCTTTGTTTTCACTCCTTCTAGAATATCGGATATCTTCTCCTGAATTCCACCCAACATAATGGTTGCCAATGCAGCTTCCAGTCCAGTCTTGATTAAAAAGGAAAAGAAAGAATAATAAGAAGAACAATAGTTCTAATGGATGCTACCATTGATTTTTGATGTATCATTCAGAATACAACAAAAAAAAAAATTTGCTAAGATTCTCCAAAGAATGCCAGTTTTGAAATTTACCCTACACACAGAGCTTATATTTTCCACTTTAAATTCAAAATTAACAGCCCAAAAAAATAAACCCAGGGGTTTGTGTCAAGAAAAATATCACTATTTGTATGAATGCAAAGGGAAGAACAGGAAATCCGCCTGCGTTCATGGGTCACTTGTGCCTTACAAATATTTCTCTCTATGATTTACTATATTTTGCCTCACATGCATAGTTGAAGTTGAAACCAGTCTTGAGATGATAATATTACAGAGAAAATTAGATCCAGAGATAAATGGCTTCTATAACATTCATATGTAACATTTGTCACATCTTATGTTGAAAGTAAGTTCAAGTGCCATTAAATTTATATTAGGTTTGAAAATTCGACTCAATACAATAAGTATTCCTGTTGTTTTGATGTTGTACTTGGCATGGAGAAATAAAGATTAATGAGTCTTTACTAAGGCACTCACAAATATAGTGACATCACAATCTAGTGAGAAGATAAAACTGTCACAGACCCTACTTAGAGCTAGAAAGAAGATCCCATGGAAGTCACAGAGGGAATACAGGTCTGTCCCTCAGTCTAAGGAGGCTTCTTAAAGAATAAAGTTAAATCAGGAATAAATAAAAATTAAATAAGTGCACAGTGTTAAAAAAAGAAAAAGAAATATAGAGTGAGAGTAACTACAGACTAGGGTGCAGATAGGAACTGGCCAACAAATAACCAGATAGGTAAAATAAATGCCAGAGGGTGAGGTTAAGGTCTATTTAATATACATCACTTCAACTCCAAGAATGTGCCTAGAGCTGGAGCTGAGGATGCTGCAAGTAATTTAGAATTATCCAAGTTTATGAAATTAAGTAGCACCACACCAAAAGTTAAGTAATTACAAAGTTTACAATGTAATCCCTGCCCCAAGCTAAAAGAGAATTACTTTTCCAAAGCCTATTGAATAAAGGCCAATCCTAGATTGTGGGGTCCTCCATAGTCTGACCCCAGCCCAGGTGTCCTACACCTCATAGTTGAGTCACAGGATTCTTACATATCAATACTGACCTTGAGTACATTGTATTACTCGTGTTGGTGCTTAATCTGGAATATCCTTTCAAATGCTATCAAGTGCTCTAAAATCCTACTTAACCTGTAGGTTCCAGCCCCAAACTACCACCTTTATATTACTTTGAGTCTTCACAGCTTGGATTTATTTCTCCCATCTTTGGGCTCCTTAGGAATTGTATGGCTATTATATAGATTATATAATGTAGTCGTGTGGTATTTACATAAATATTTCAACCATTCAATTTAAGGATGTTGAAAGGAGATTTTGGTCATCCCTCTTTCCTAAAAGTTGATTAAAGTGGTTTTGCAAAAACATTCAACAAATATTTACTGAATCGTCCTAAGATAAAATATTGAACATGTTTGCATTTTGTTAAAGCAATCTTAAAATGTAGGATTGTTACACAGTTTTAAAGATTGCATAGGAATTTAACATCAGCTATTAAGGGAGATGAAGAGCATCATATCATCGCTTCATTCTTATTTGACATACTTTTATGTAGTCACTACTTTGTTAATCTATACCTACCTACTGTTGTAGTAATTCTTCATGAAAGTTTTTTAACAGTCCTAGTGCCAAAGTTTAACATCAAAATATTACATAACATGGCATAGCATAATAAAATATTTGATGTTACATTTACAAAAGGCCTTATGTAATTTAACAACTTAAGGTAAAACGTGAGTGAAAACACCAAAAATGTCAAGGTGATGTTTTCTTTCTACCATTTGCTATAATCCTTAGAAGAAATGAATATTTGTAAAAATGTTGAATATAAAGGGAAGAATATTTGAAAATAAATAGGTTACATACATGTTATTGACTTCACAACATCAAATAATTGATACTTCAACAAGGTCAACGTTTTCTACCTAAAAAACATATGGCTGAACTCATATTTTTAAATTCCTACAGTTTCAATTTTAAACTTTATTTATTCTTTTCTCATAAGTTAATAAAACCCCAAGCCATGATGTATTTTCTGTGTATCATGCCAATAAATTATCACAAATATTTTATCATGAACTTGTTTGTTTAATTATCATAGCAATATATATATATTTCAAAATATAGCCACCAATCACAAATATGACCTCATATATAAACATAATACTTTGGCTATTATAGTTAGAAGACAATGGAATTTCTCTCAAACCCCTAAAAATGTAAATAATGCCTCAATATTGTGTGTTAAATTTGAATTAACTTACCAAATAATTAATTTTAATGGAGAGTACAAACTTCATCATTGTGATTTTTAACATCTCCCTGATATTCAATTTATGCTATGGTGGTTCATAGATGGTCCCTGACATCCTGTTCTACAATGCTTACAAATCTTATATGCAACAATAAAAACTTCCTATGTAGTTTTGAATATAATTGTTAATTTATTGATAGGTGCCAAGGAAAGTATTTTCTTTTGAAAATTCCAAGTCACACTAAATATGAAGATGAAGACTAAAGGAAATAGAGAGCAGTTATTCTGGAAGAAAAGTTTATACTACAGCATTTTTTTTACATTTTATTTGAGAGGTTAATAACCATGTTGTATTATTTCAAAATAAATATTCTATACCACAAATGATTTTTAAAAAAGAAATCCACTTACGATTCAATAACTTTTGGAGGGAAAGAATGTAAAACTCAATTGTTAATCTGAATTTTTCTATTACTAAGATGATCTTGGACACAAATTGATCTATGTTATATCTGAATACACTACTCTGACAATGTCACATGAATTATTTTATTTAATACTCACATCCTGGAGTGCAGTTAAAGACAATTCAAATAATTTGTAAATGCGTACGGCATGGCAATGATCAGAATGGATACTGTCTGTCAATAACCAAGAGCCATCCTGTTCAGCAGCTAAGTATCAACCCTGCTGTGGAGACAGGCTCTGTAAAGAAAATGATATGCTGGAGTTTCCTATATAAATCATTAGTTTCCATGACCTAGGATGACTTTATATTACAATTAATAATCAACTCCCATTTATTACCTGTGATATTTTCCATTTAATTTGGTTAAATTTGTAGAGGCAAGCCTTATCCTCACATTTATAGAATCTCTTCACACAAGCAATTCAGTTTTGTATTTAGTGGTACATCTTCCAAAAAGTGAATGTGTATAGTAAGAACAAAGCTTCACTCATCAAATATGTTAAGGGAAGCCACATTAAACAGAGTTTCTTTTTCTTTACTTATAGAACTTGGAATACATGCATTGGAGGGAGAGACACAAGGTCATCCACACAAGAATACTAAAAATTCAAAAGAAATAACATCTTACTAATTAATAAGTTTGTTAAATTTCAATCAATGTTCTAGTGAAGACTACTGAACATACAGATTATGTATATCAAAGATATTTAAAATCCTATACTTTGCATCCCTACATCTTTTTTTAAAGCATGGCAATATACATTTCTGTTCTACAAAAAAAAGCATCATTTTGATAATAGAGTTAATTAATGTTTTTTAAACTCATATGTCAAATAACGTACGGGTAAAATGGCTGATGCATTCTGTTTGTCAGGTGATAACAATCAAGGTAGTAAAAACCCTTGAGAAGCACAAATCTCAAAAGAATTGGATGAGAAGGTACAACAGCTTCAGGAGAGAGGGAAATACCAAAAAGCCTGTTCCCAAGAGGACTTGAAATCAAGATGCATTAGCTAACAGATAAAGAACACTGTGCTGCATGCAGAAAGGACCTTGCAATTCTTACCTATCATCTTTTGTATAAATAAATAAATACATAAATAAGAAACAAAGGATCTAGCTAATACAAACAAAAAACATAGAACAATTAATTTGAGATCCTTATTTTTTTAAAGTGAACAATCCTTGCTCTATACTTCTAGAAAGATTGTAGTCTATATTATATGTATCAACTCTGTCAAAAATTCTTATAAATTAGCCAACTCCCTTTTCACTGCCTCTAAGAAGTATAGTAACTACTCAAATAAACTGCATAACCCTTTAGGGGGAGGCTTTTGGTTCTGTGGTAACTTACACTTTGGAGAGAAAGAAGCATTATCTCTTCTACTCAAAGTATATCATGTCTGAGAAGAATTCATAGTATTTTACAAAAGCCACTCCTTCTCATTTTTTTTTCACTTTCTCTATTTGTATCTAAATTGACATTCTCATTCTTTCTCTCTCTCTCCCTTCCTCTTTTTTCTGTCTCCCCTCCTTTTCCCTTCTCTTCCCTCTTCCCTCCTTTTTGTACTCTGTCCCCACTGCTGGGAATTAAATCTTAGAACCACTGTCCTCTGCATGCTAGAAATGAACTCTACCAGGAACTACATCCCAGCCCCTCCCTTTTGGATTCTAATTTGTCTTTGTTTGTTTTCTTTCTTTCTTTCTTTTTTTTTTTTAACCCAGAATTGTACACAGAGTTGCTTAACTACTGAGCCACATACCCAATGCTTTTTAATTTTTTTTTTTAACTTTGAGATAGGATCTATTTAAGTTGCTGAGGCTGGCTTTAAACTTGCAATCCTCCTGCCTTAGATTCCTGAGCCACTGGGATTACAGGTGTGTGCCATGGAGCCCAGATGGATTCTGATTTTATATGCATACATATATACATGTATTTTTATATATGATAAGGCTACAAATACTTTACTAAAAAGATGATCATGGAAAATACTTACTTTAATTATGCTGTTTAACTCACAGGCATACCCACAAACCACTCTCCATCATAATTTAAGGATAAGTAAAAACTTCTATGTTTTGTTACAAGGGGGGAAGAAATCTCTGATATTAAAGTTTATCTTTATGGAATGTGAAGAACAGAAGTTCTGTTTGATTTCACTTTGTCTCTAAGAACCATTGATGGTCTGCTCAGAGTTATGTTTTAAAAGTCACGAGTCACTCTAGACTCTGTTTATACCCTTTGGTGTATTGATATCAGGTGTTTCACAAAATGTACATATCCCTCCTAAATTCATAAAGAAGCACATTTGAAATTCATTTGTGTGAGAAGGGGTGTTACATTTTCCAGAACCCTCCAACTTAGGTGTCTGTTGGAGCCACCAGAGAGGATGGTGTCAGGGTATGGAACCTTCAGGGAGTTCCCCAATGAAAATCCATTGAAGATGGACACTGGGTTGTAGAAACAGGGTAACAAAACCTGATAGTAAGCAGCAGATCAGTCCAGAGAAAACAAGAACAGCTAAGATGTCCAAGAAGTGCCAGGGACCAGGAACAGTATAATAGGACCTTCCGTGAAACCAACAAACCAAGAAAACCAAGATCTTAGAGATTGAATATCTATTAGCAGAGGACCCTTTAGACACAGAATTGTGGATTTTCTTGATCTTAATGGAGTTCAGCACTAGTGTGGGAATTTTATGGAACTCTACAACTCTTTAACTAAAATAGACCTCTATGAAAGCCTAGCAAACCGGCACTGGGAAAAAGATATCTAATTTTTTTGTCTTAAATATGTTTTTTATATATCTGAAGTAATTGTATGCATTTTTGTCTCTAAACTGAAATAGGCATAGAAATGTATATATTTATTATAAAATGATAAAAAAAACTTTTCCTTAATTTTCATTATTCATAAAAATGGTAATTTAGAAATAAGTAAATTAATTGATTACTCTTGAGTAGAGTAAGATAGTTATTATTTTTATCCTCCTGGGTTTTAATTAAAAGAAAAAACTATAATTATAATTTTGATAATGATAGTTAGTTGTCATATATGACTCTTACAGGGATCTGTCAAAGTAGCAAGCAATACCTAATAAATAAAAATATGGACCTTTAAAAATCATGAACTAATCTTTTAGATATCTCAATTTCTATTACCCACTACTGTCTTTATACTTTCAATACATTATCAATTGACTGTTACTTAGTTATAGCAAATAAATCATCATTAAAATATCATGAATATAAATTATAAGAAATGAGCATTTCTGGTTATTTTAATATATGCTTTTGAAAAAACAAAATAGAAACAAGAAAAATTCAACATTAAAAATAAACTTCAAAGCAGACATTTGGCATTTGTTTTTTAGGGCTTGGCTAGCTTCGCTTAGCATAATCTGCTCTAATGCCATCCATTTCCCTGCAAATTCTATGCTTTTGTCATTTCTTAGTGCTGCATAATATTCCATTGTGTATAGATGCCACATTTTTTTATCCATTCATCCATTGAGGGGCATCTAGGTTGGTTCCACAGTCTAGCTATTGTGAATTGTGCCGCTATAATCATTGATGCAGCCGTATCCCTATAGTGCGCTCTTTTAAGGTCCTCAGGGAATAGTCCGAGAAGTGCGATAGCTGGGTCAAATGGTGGATCCATTCCCAGCTTTCCCAGGAATCTCCATACTGCTTTCCAAATTGGCCTCACCATTTTGCAGCCCCACCAGCAGTGTACAAGTGTACCCTTTTCCCCACATCCCCGCCAACACTTATTGTTGTTTGACTTCATAATGGCTGCCAATCTTACTGGAGTGAGATGGTATCTTAGGGTGGTTTTGATTTGAATTTCTCTGATTGCTAGAGATGGTGAGCATTTTTTCATGTACTTGTTGATTGATTGTATGTCCTCCTCTGAGAAGTGTCTGTTCAGGTCCTTGGCCCATTTGTTGATTGGGTTATTTGTTATCTTATTGTTTAATTTTTTAAGTTCTTTGTACATTCTGGACATTAGGGCTCTATCTGAGGTGTGGGGGGTAAAAATTTGTTCCCAGGATGTAGGCTCTCTATTTACCTCTTTTATTGTTTCTCTTGCTGAGAAAAAAACTTTTTAGTTTAAGTAAGTCCCATTTGTTTATTCTTGTTATTAACTCTTGGGCTATGGGTGTCCTATTAAGGAATTTGGAGCCCGACCCCACAATATGTAGATCGTAGCCAACTTTTTCTTCTATCAGACACAGTGTCTCTGATTTGATATCTAGCTCCCTGATCCATTTTTGATATAAAGAGAGCAACTAAGAACAGAACAGGAAGGAAGAGCATGAGGAAAAGACTACAGTAAACAAAGACGAATGGGGGGAGAGAAACGGAGAGAGAAGGGAAAGCATATGGAAATGGTAGGAGACCTTCAATGATACATAAAATTATAAGAGGTCATGAGGGGCAAGGGGGAGGGAAAAAAAGGGAGAGAAATGAACAACAGCAGGGGAGGTAGAGAGGGAAGATGGGAGGAGAGGGGAGGGGAGGGAGGATAGTAGGGGATAGGAAAGGTAGCAGAATACAACAGTCACTAATATGGCATTATGTAAAAATGTGAATATGTAACAGATGTGATTCTGCAATCTGTATTTGGGGTGAAAATGGGAGTTCAAAACACAATTTGAGTCAAATGTATGAAAGATGATATATCATGAGCTATGTAATGCTTTAAATAATCAATAAAAATAAATAAATAAATAAACAAACTTCAAATGTATGTAGACATTCAAAGTTGAATAACAGGAAGAAAATTTGAATTATTTTGCATAGAGCAACTCTTTAAATAACAGTGGCCCATTGCCCTCTCTAATATGTATTATTCCAACATTAAAATTTGTAAAACCAAAAAGCTATTATAAAATTTTAATTCATGTGATATTGTGCAATAGAGTTACATATTAGACATGATACATATGAAAAGGGTAATGTTGTCTCCTTTGGGATTCCCCTATGCCTATTTTTTTTGATTAATAAAAAATTCTGTACTAATATTAGAGAGTCAATTTAATTCAGGGATCTTTAAAGCATAAGTCAAAGTCCACACTTCCTGGGGCTGACCTTTATCTGCATGTTTGTCAATAAGTATCTATCACAGAAAAGAAAATGAACATTTTACCTATCAAAATTATTTAAACCCACTCTGAAAGGAAAAAAAAAAAAACTTTTCTAAAAAAATCACCACAAAATCCAAATGGTGATAAGTAAGGTCACATGGGAGAATATAATTAAAGAGCAAACATCAGGATGAGTAGAAACTATACTTACAAAATAATTCTTTGTATTTATGAACATACATATTTTCACCTGAGGATATCTAATATGTTTGAAAACAATCTTAGAACTACTATTTCTGAGCCCTAACATAACATGACAGCTTGTATTGAACCAACAAAAATGTTATATTTAGTAATTTTTCAGTAAAAAAAAATTTGAAGTTTATTATACTCCATCAATGAACAGGATCATAACGACTTAACAGTTTACTCAAATGAAATCATTCTTCAGCATTCCTATTTAATCAAAGGGGATAATCAATAGCAACAGACCGTTCAAAACCAAAGCTTCCCTACAATTTCTCCTCTCATCCTCATTCTGACCACACAACGACTCTTTTCAATTCAAACCATGCATTCTGGAGCTCCTTTCTCACCCCTCACAAACCTTAGTGGAATGAAGGGCATTAAAAGTAAGTAAACAACCAATAAATGTAACCACGTTACTAAGTCATGTGGGAGGAGGGCAACATGCAGAGAAAATGGATAAGTTGTTCACATTGGTAAAGCAGACTTTGTTCCATAAACTTTCCAAGAACATTGGTAAAATGCTTCATTTTTAATTCATTCAAACACAGTTTAAAATTTACCCAAATGTAGCAATTTGGTTAGGTTATTTTTTGCTCTCACAAAATGCCATTTTTATTAACACATGAAGGAAAAATATAAATATGCTCAGCTTGATATCCTTATTTTTGAAGATCACACTCATGTGAAACTACAAAATAAAGCTCTGTAGCTTCCCATTTATAAGGGAAGGAAGATGAAAGCTGAAGAAAATCTGCAGCACAGGATCCTAGCACAGTCACATGTGAGAAATAAATTAAGGAGTTTTAGTTCCTCCAGTGTGGTTAAGATATCACTGGGACTTAATACAAGCTGAATCCCCTAAAAAACATAGTCAGTATCAATACTGGGTACTTAAAATGTCAAAAGAACAGCTCTGAGTTGTCAGGGATCAACTCCTGATCTACAAAACCATCCTCTGAAATAGGTGTTATTGCCAGCATACCATGAAGGAGTAAACTGAGGTAGGTACAGATCCTAAACTATATACTTGAGGGAGCCCATTCTGTGTATGGTGGATTCAGGCTTCTGAATTAGACCATCTTACACTACAGCATTTGCTTCTGATCCATTGAACAGCCCATGTCTGAAAATTTCAACCAATCTCTTCAATTTCTACCCCTTCCTCAAAAAGGTCTCTGACATAGACACCAGGATTGGTATCTTTCTGCTTACTTCCTATTTGCAGCATTTGCCCAATGTAATGGCTTATTTAATATCTGTCAGACTGTAAGCTTGGTGAGGACAAATCCCATTCATGTTTTGCTCACTTTTAAGTCTCCAGAAGCTAGCAGTCTGGTATATACAGAGCATGCAAAAAAAAAAAAAAAACATTTTATGAAGGAATACATAAATATTTCACCATGCCTTTGGAACCTCTTCTGAATTCCAAGTGGCATTCAGGAATCCCCATTAGTTACTGCAAATATTGACAATTCATCACCAATAATAACAGCTAATATTTAATATTTATTCAGTGCTTACTATACACTTGGGTCCAATTTTAAGCACTTTACATACATTCAATTCTTGATTAGTCATAAAATCATTTTATGTAAGAGGAAAATGGAATGCAGAAAGGTTAAGAAAGCAGCCCAGTATCACACAGCTAGTGAAATATATAGCCAGGATCTAAAACAGGCATCTGACTCCAGAACCTATGCTGTATTACCTCTACAGAGACACGATATTCAAAATAATAAGTTCTCTCTTTTATTTGAGAAGCAAGGTTAAAAAAAGTAGTCAGAATAGAGAACTGGACATCTTGGTAACAAAACCTCTCTAATCCACAGATCCTGACCTATACTTTAAAGTGGAAGAGAGAAAAGAGAGAATAGCTTGTACTTGCTCCTAAATATTTTTTCAAAATTTAGGAAGTATTTCAGAAATTTAAACAAGAACATCTTTGACTTTCCGTAAGGGTAGTGAAAGAAGAAAGAGGAAAACAAGTGAATTTGTTTTGACTGATGTGGTTGATCTCTGGCATTTTTTTTTTTTTTTTTTATGAAAAGTGAGCACTGGAGTTGTTGTAAACACGAACTCTAACAAAATACACTTTACAGTGCCCTGCTATTACACAGACTTTGTATTCAATATTTTTTAGATTAATGCCTGCTAGAAATCACTATTTATGGCATCTGTAGAGTAGACTCTATGGATAAATTGTGATGGTTTCTTAAAGTAGAGGAGCCTTGTTTTCTTGATTATTATGAACTAGTACTAAATAGTTCTGTGCAAGACAAATTATCATAGCTCAGACAGCTTTCTGATTACAGATTAGCTCTCTCAAAAATCTAAGCCAAAAGAGACTCCATGAATCTGGTACATGAAAATCTGAAAGTGGTGGATACTTCTGACAGATATAATTATAATTTTACATGATATAAGAAAGGAAATTATCCTGTACTTAAAAGTCTTGTACCTAACCTGAATCTAATCATAAGGATACAATAACACAAATCCTCAATGCAAAACAGAATATGAGACAAATGATCAATGCCAATGTTAGAACAGAGCTGGCAGGGGACTACTGTCAATTTATGGAGACTTACACAGATGTGACCACCAATGCAATAGCTGCAGCTTGATCTAGTCCTTGACTTAAAAAGAAAACAATATATAAAAGAAATTTCTGGGACAATTAGAAAATGTGATAGGCATGGCATGTCAAACACTATTATTGTATGAATATTCTCTTTCTTGGATGTGCCAATGTTATGATGGTTATACAGGAGATAGTCCTACGTTTCTTAGGGGACTAAGAAAGTCTTAGGGGTGTTATTCTGTAACTTGGAAATAACTCAGAAAAAAAAAATAGAAAGCAAATGTTACAAAAGTTAATAGTAAAATGGGTATGTTCACTGTACTACTTTTTGAACTTTTCTGTATTTCTGGAGTGTTTCAAATTTTAAAAAAGGAGGTAGAAAAGTAATGAACAGTTCTATGTTTGAATATGTTGTGACTTTTTTTAGTTGACCAAGATATTTTTGTTTATAGCAAAGTGAACGAAAAAATATTCTGGGCCGATGAATTAGATTTCCCATCATGATCTGTAAGTGCCTAACTGTCATAACTAACAGTTCTAAAATAATTATGCCAAAATCAAAACCATTAGAAGATACTCTTTGCAAATGGAAAACAGTAACATTTTTAAAATGACATTCTCATAGCAATAAATTGTACAATGTATTTCTTACTCATTCTTTCCTGCATTAATCCCCCACTGCCCCACTCCTGTAATTGGTTTTGACATGTAATTGGTCCTGTCTGACAAACTAGCCACATAGTCAGTGTTCACCAAATATTTTAAAATGAATAACTCAAGGGGGGATGATTCTGTGAGTACATTACTCTAAATGTAGGTGTGCAACTAAATCATATGAAGCACGTACAATTACCTTATCTGCTATTTTAATTCATTCAGTTAATCTTGGATGACTTGTAAAGGTAAGTCAACATGGAGGGCCCCGTATGGCAAAGTATTGCTCAAAATCTGCAGAAACAACACTTACTTATCAGAAGGGACAGTGACTAGTAGAAAGTCTTAACATTGCTTCGTGTGAAGATAACTGCTGCTACACTGTACCGCAGAAATCTAGGGTCCACTGGGATGCTCTTTAGAGACTTTGCTCTATGCACTCCTAAATCTGGAGTCCATTTAAGGACAGAGGTGGGAGGGCCCTCAAATCTAGGCAAGAATACAACTCAGTCAAGAACTGATTGTTCCTCATCTCTTAGCAACAGCCTGGATGCAACAACTGTTATTTAAAGGAGATAGTTTAAGGGACTTGTTAGCCTTTTCTTAGATCTCTGCCTGTATCCTTTCACCAAGAAATCTACATACCTGGCAAACATTAGTTTAGCTACTTATAGAAATGCCTTTTTCTACTAAGTTAGTTATCACTCAGTATTCTTTCTCTTATTTGGTCTCCACTAAAAATGGCAATGTGAAGAATGCCTCTGAATCTTCTGGAATATTTCTATTAAATACAAATAAAGGAGTCATAAAATAAATTATTTCTCAAATGTGAGATCCCTCTCCAAATTGTGATTCCTGATAAAATCATGAGCTTTTCCTTAGAAAATAATAACCATAAACTGCATTATAACCCAAAATTCTTCTTAGCCAATGTTTTAGCTTTAGGAATAATTCTTTTATATTATACATAGCTAGATAGATATATAGAGATCATTTATATTTCATATATTTTTCATATATAGTCATATATATATAAAATAATATGTATGTGATCCATGAATATATTATTTATGTATACATATACTATGTACATATATGTACATATACTATACAAATATGAGCTGTATGATATACATAATACATACACTGTATGTATATAAGCATACACATTATATATTTATAAAATCTGTATATATAAAGAGTTTATAATATATTACATAGGCCTAATTTACATGTAATATAAATAAATGGTTATATGGCATGAATATTTTATCTTGAAGACTTTTTAAGGAAGCAGTTATAGTTCTAATAAGTACTGTACAAATAGACAGCTTCAGCAAAATGTACTGAGTACTTCATATTTATATATAAATATGCAGCCAATTATTACCTGCCATCATACATAGAATATACTTGTAACTCTAAACTCTTAAAAGCTATTAAAGAAAAATAATAATGTACATTTTCTCAACATACTAAGTTATATATGATTTCTTGGTTAGCAATTAAAATGACCTAAAATGGGGATTATTATAATCCCAACTTCACAAAGAAATTAAGGCATGGAGAGTTTATGTAACCTGCAAAGGTCATATAAGTGATAAGTAACACACAAAGAATTTGAAATATTCTACATACAAACTCCATCTATTATATCAAAGTTAGATGGCCTCTCCTTAGTAAGGCATCAAAAAATCAAAGTAAGCACCAGAAACCTCAGATATATCTGCCTTTGAAACAAAGATCAGGATGTAAACTAGAGAACCACAAAAATCAAGATGTAAACCTGATAACCTCAAGTTTACACTAATGTATATAATTTTATAGTAAAACTGAAAAATTCGGTGACCTAAAGTCACAAATTTATCTTCAAATGTTGTCTTATTCCCAGGAACCTGTAGTTATACCACTAATCACATTATTATTATGATACCTGAGTGAAAATTACCATATCTCTCCTGCTACCTGGTAAAAATCAATATATCATGGCTGCATATTACAGCAAAAATTAAAATCATACTAATTATACCATTATTTACCAATTTGCCACCAAGTTTTCTAATTCATATCACTATACAAGATGTAAAAACTGATACTTAATAATGACTATACTATAAAAAGATTTTGTCCCTACTAAGGTAGCAAAAACTACTCAGATCATCTTCTGAGAAAATGGAGTAAAGGTATTTCAGTAGATGTTTCATTGTAAAGTACCTGAGAGACAGATGAGGAGAAATTTACATAGTTATACTTCCCCCACAAGGAGCTTCTAAGAGTGATATGCATTTGAAGTCAGCATCTCTCAAAAACCGTTCTAGGTAGCTGTTACCAAGAAACCCTTTCCATAAGTACCCACATATCTGGGTATCCACCAAAGAGCACATCATCTTGTGCCACATACGAACTGATTCGGAAAAGAGAAATTAGAAATTTATATTACAATCTTGCATGCCATTTATAATGTCTGCATTTCAAATATTTATTCAGCATTTA
The DNA here is from genome assembly GCF_964194105.1 of Spermophilus citellus. Lineage (NCBI taxonomy): Eukaryota > Metazoa > Chordata > Mammalia > Rodentia > Sciuridae > Spermophilus > Spermophilus citellus. The sequence continues at coordinate 49,204,375 of NC_138197.1, forward strand.
AAATAATGCCTGGCATAGTAGCCATTTCAAAGATATTTGTTGAAAGAATAAAGAAATTCCTGCCATTAAAATAAATAATAAAGTTAGGGAAGCACTTTATTATCTAGATCAATACTATATGGTGATAGTTGAGAGCAAGGGCTTTGGGGTTGGGGTTGAAGGCCAGTGGTAGAGTGTGTGACCAGCATACAGGAGACCCAGGGTTGTATCCCTAGCACTACAAAAAATAAATAAAAATAAAAGGAATGAGGATTTTAGAGGTAGACTGTCTGGGTTTGCAATTCCCATTCTTTCACTCATTATATGTGAGAAATTAGACAACTTCCTCTGTTTCATTTTCTTATATGTGAAATGGGGATAAAGAGAAGACTGTTGTGAAGCTACAGGGAAATAATGCATGTAAAGGAACTTACAACAGAGTCTGGCACATAATAAGTTAAGTACATGCTGAATGTTAGCTCTATCTTTACATCTATATTTATAAGTGTATCTCCATATGCATAGAGAAAGAGCTTGGATCACAGCTTCTGGGTCAATTTAAGAAATTGTGTGTAGCATCAGCTGGGGTACAAAAGCTGAAGGTATTTCTATCCAGCCACAAACTTCTTTAAACCATAATGGAGAAAGCAAAGATAGTCATGGTAGCAATTCAAAAAATAAATATAATTCCTCCTTTCAAACATATCAAGTCTAAAATAATCAATACAATCCTTTAGTGAACATCTTCCTTTTATATTGTAACTGCCTGGAAATTCTGGAGAAACAGACAATATTTGCTGGATAAACGACAAATAGGACAGTGCAAGTCAGTGTTACTATCAGGGCTTTTTAAAAAGTGATAAAATTTCACTTCTTGCAGAAGAAAGCTCAGAAGGAAGACAGTTAATAGAAACCCAAGTCTTTCTGACTCATTGCCACCCTACTGAGCTGTGAACTACTAGAATCCAGATACAGATAGAGATTTTCATCTTCCTCCTCCATCCACAGAAAGGTCTACAGCCGTACTGTACAACAGAAATATAATGTGATCCCCAAATGAGAGCCACACATGGATTTTAAATTTTCTAGTAGCTATACTAAAAGAAGGTAAAAAGTAAAAAGAAAGACATGAAATAATTTTAATATATTTTAAGACAATGTATCCAAATACCATTACAACATATAATTAATATTTTTTAAAAATAGAATATTTTTTTTCAACCCAAGAATTTGAAATCCAATGCATATTTTATACCTACAGCTCATCTCAGTTCAGACTAGCCACATCTCAGTGTTCAATAGTAACAAGAGGGTGGCAGTTCCCATATTGGAAAGGACAGACATAGAGGGACTTGGAGAGCGTTTCTTTATACTTTTCTAAATCACTTACTTCTTCTTCAATAGCCAAGAAGATAAAAAAGGTTTTTGGTTTGTTGGGATTTTTTTCAATTTATATAACCTAAACAAATCAATAAACTAGCACATTCAAATAATGAAATTTTCCTAATAGTTAAAAAATTTTAAAAATACATTTCTATAAAATAGGTCAAATAATTACTTAAATTTTAAAAATTTTTGTCTATGATATGCTAAGGAAAAGTCTATAATGATTCTTAAACACTAGCCTATAAATTTAAAAGCTTCTCTTATACAATATTTGCTGATATTCTACTAAGCATTTGGGGGATTTCTTCCTCACCTTTAGGTAAAGCAAACGGGTTGCATAATTAGATTCTATCTATAATTTACTATCTATAGTATGATTTTACTTTACTGTGATAAAACAGTACTGCTCTGATTTAATACTATAAATTCAGAACAAATGGGAAAACATTAAATTCAGAAGTGCTTCTGGACCATTAACCTCCATGCTGATTTGACATGCAACATAGTATTCGGGGAACAGACTCAGAACTATACCCTGTTCCTAAAGCAAACAGAATTTTATCTCATCACCATCTGGGCACTCATCCTAAGGGCCACTTGCTTAGTGTTGCTGATATCTCTGAATATCTTGAGTTATAGCACGGAGATCTGCTTTATTAGTGAAAGACCCATTTTGCTAGGATAAGAAGACTGACATAGGAGAGATTATGGAGGGAACAAAATTTTGGCTGAGGTCCTTGTTTTCATTATTTAGCTGAAGAAAATCATTGGTTATACACGCTTTCAAAAAGCCTATGGTTTTTCTAAGGTACTAATAAAAGTGATACCATTCATAACGTGGACAGTGGTCTCTTTCATATATTGCCTATAGTCGCAAACTTAAGTGCCAAGCAGATGGTTGAAATCTGTTTTGTATAAAATGTGGGCTTTTTTTTTCCAACTGTGTTCTTTGTATTCATATTCAGCCTAGGTTTTAGCCATCAAAACACTGGCACTATGTCGATCATTAGCAGCATTTTAGACAACTGGCAACTAAGGTATTCACTGTTCTCCACAAAATGTTCAGCTAATATTTCCCAGATGTATAATTAAGGCAAAAGATCATCTTCTTAAATTGGTATCAGCACTTTGGATGGCTTCTGGCTTTCAACAGATTATATCAGTGGAAAACAATTTTATATCAAAAATAAGGGTTCTGTTTCTTGGGTGATTTTCTTGGTTGCTATAATGCTCCCCATAAAAAGAAATCTATATATTTCCCCCAACCATCACCTACAGTCCAAAGAATATATAGCTAATGCAAAGTCTCTCATGTTACTTTTAATATGAAAATCTATTTTGTACTGTATTTACATAGAAAATAGTGTAAGTGATGAAATGCTTTCTAATTCTCAAACTATTTGTATAAATACTAGTTTAAAAAAACATGTGTATGTGTGAATTCTTTACATTAACAGAAAATTACTGTTCTTTGTTGTTCACTAATCTCTTTTCTAAAACGTTTCATTCTCATGATTATGCACAAATAAATGAAATTTAATTTGTGCTGCTTAAGGAACAGGAATATGCCAAATCAGCAACTATACCTGATATACTAGTATCTATAAAAACAACTGTTAGTGTATCATATTTCCCACATAGGAAATGACTGAAGACATGGTTTTAGGATGTATAATTATTAGTGGCCAGCAGTCAGAGGAAACTATAGCTATATTACTGCTGTTTAAGTACACGTTACCTGAAGCCAATAATATAAATGCATTTAAAAGTTATATTAATTATAAATATAATTCAACCAATTTCTTATAGGTATTATTTTCTATTCTAAAATAATTTTCAGATATCTGACTAGTATGTTATCAAACAAAAATAACTTTTTAAAAATAGTGCTGGATTCAGTGGCTTGCATTCAGAGATACCAAATACTTTATAAATTTTCAATATTTTAAACTGGATTAATTAACATTAGGGGTTAAACAATCTTTTACTTATTTTAAGCCCATTTCATAGATGCATGGCTGAAACCCAAAGAATTTAAGTGACTTATGCATCACAAAGTTTTAATTCTTGTTTTAGAAACTGCAGTAACATATGCCAACCTTGTATATAACTAAATGCTAGACTATAAAATATATTAGCAGTAAGTTGCCCAACTGGATGATTTCCAGTTTTTCTTTCTGGTTTAACAGTAGGATATTTGCACATTTTTCTTTGGTCCTAAATGCAGTTCTAAATGTAGTTCTGGTTAAATAAGTTTTTTTTTCTTTTTCTTTTCTTTTTCATAACCTTTATATCTATCCAAGGAGAATAAGAGAACACACCCATTTTGTTATTCTCAAATTAAAAGTGGCAAGCGCTGTATAAAATTTCTATATAACTATTAAGCAAAGAATTTTAACATAGCTAATTCCTATGTAATCCCAAATACATTAATCTGTTTTTAAAACCTGAACTAATTTGCCCAAAGATTATATATTTTTAAAGTCAAGATATACGGAAAGTCCTTAGTATGTATTAAAGATTATGTTGCTGATAGTATAACTACAGTTTTTTCCCCCTGAATAGTGTTTAAGCATAAAAAAGCATGCAATCTTCCAAACATAAGATATTAACAATATGTGAAGTCTGTCCCCTAACATAAAACAGTTTTTTTTTCAATCATTCTTTTGTTGGTTGCTGTTCCACTTCTTTGCTTTATAAAGGTTTAACTTTTTTTCCTTAAAATTGCCAACCAGTAACTAATGCATGTCAAGTTAGCTAGTCTGGTGCTAATGCTAATAATTATTTAATTAATTTGGGAAAGCACTTAAAAATCTATCTTTGTACTACTTATTTATAATCTTAAATAAGCTTGCTACTTTCCAGTACACTTTTATTAACTCATATAAGAATATGAACTGTCCATAGCCCAGTGTTTTCCTAATGCTCTGCTGTCCAATCTTTCTTCCTTTTTCATTTCTTATAAGACTTTCAATCTCTGACCTAACATGCCACTCTCATGCTTTTTCTTATCTATCTCCCTACAGTGCCTTGTTCAGCCACCCATATATAATTTATCTTTACAATATAAGTAATGTTGAGGATGAGCAATCTGAGGCACCTGAGAGATTCAGACACATACACTGTGAATCTTATCTTTTGAAACACCTTAAATAGTTAATAGCCAAACTTGTTCACTTAATCCTAAATAAAAATTATACAGAGTACTTAGATTGAAAACTCCTAAACTACATTATAGTTTTTGTTCTTGCACAATGATACCTAATTAACAGGTAAGCTGAATTGATTCTACATTTTGTGAAACCTGGTTATATAGGGTAACCTGTCTCCAAATCGCTGCATAAAATGCAAGAATTCTGACCACTTGAGTTAGGAGTTGGGGACCCTTCAAATGTAGTTCAAAGTGATGAAATTTTATACTTGAGAGATTTTAGAAATCTCAGTCTATTTCTCATTTTACATTTAAGATTCAATGAGGTCTCAGTTTGTAAAGAACCAGAATTTGAGATCTCATGTCCAGTTAACAATGCTTTCTACTATGTTACCCTTCCAAAAAAAAAAAAGTGAAGATATTGCTAAATGTAAACCTTAAACTAAATAGAGGAGAGTATTTTATTCTTTAGGAGAAATACTCAAAATCTACCAAAAACAAACAAACAAACAAACAACAACAAAAAGAACAAACAAACAAAACTGTTCCGCACTAGGCCTCTAATATTATCTCAACTGAAATCTCAAACATCCCCAATTGTTATGCAAGCACACCTTGATTTACTCAACTTTTTCAATACAATTTTCCATTATATATACATCACAATACCAACAGAGTATGACCCTGTTGTACATGCCATAGGATTTTATGTTGTTAAAAAAAAATAGAAATGAGCCATGTTTATATTTCTATGAAATATTTCATTCTCTCAAGTCACTCTCCCTCAAACTGCAGCTTCATCAGGATTTGGTAGGATTTATTCAAGGGATCAATCGCCTATAAATAAAAAAAGTTTCTCCAGAATTCCTACTTTTAAAAGTGTATATGTGCACAGTTTTTACATCTCCCCAAATATACCCTTCATATAACTGTTAGTGGCTCCCAATTACCTTTTAATTTACTTGTAAAAATCTCTCTATATATTGCTCCTTCTCTTTGATTCTTTATATTGCTATCAGGATCTTTTGACTGTGTTTCCATTTCTCTTCAAGAATTTCTTGCTTTTACAATGTTAGGTGTTCTTAAACTCTGTACAGTCAAATTAGATCCACTTTATTTTTCCAGTAATGATAAGTGTTTTAGAAACAATTACACTACCAAGATTTATATCCATAATCCTTAGAGCTCTAATATTTTCCTCTATTTCCTAAATTCTAGTTATGTTTAGGACTTCAGGGAAATATAAGTTATACTCTCAGAAACAGCATTCATTGTTATCTTTGTTTTTTCCATTCCTAGGTGTTCTGATTATTGGTATTTAGACTGTTACATAAAAGTTTGCTTCACATTCTAATGATGCTGTGAAGGAGATGACAATCTGGATCTTACAGGATTATTATGCATTCATGGTCAAACTTGAATTAGTGAATGAATAAGAAAGGGAATAATTTGACCACAAGTTCATTCCTTTCTCTACTACAGCAAGGCAATACCATGTATTATCCTGACTTCAATACAGTTCTCTTACACTACAGATAAGAAAAAAGATAGGAAATATTAACCTTAATTTTATGTGATATCTTTTGGCATTTTTGGGGACATATTATGAAATTCAATAGCAAATACTAAAAAAGGGGGGGAAGGGACATCAGGACAGGAGTAAATAAAAAAGTCTTTGGACTTTGTAAACTGTTACCCAACAAACTCTGGCCCAGGGTAAATAACCAAAAGGAAGAATTGTAGGCAAACAAATAATAGTTCAACTCTACAATTAGAACAAAAATGTTTTAGAACTTTGTCAAGCAACCTATATTAACTGTGAATGAAAAGTTAATAGCATAAAACAGCAGTTTTCCATTTCATACTCATAAGAAACATGAAGGCGCATTTCTCTTTTACGATGTGTCTTTCTGCTTTATTAGGATACCTGTCTATTGAATAAATATAAATTTGTTTAAAAGTAAATGTCAACAGATCACATATAAAAGTTCCATAACCAGTCCTCAAATAGCCTACCACGTACCCTTTGGTATCTCAAGCCCAGTTAATACCAATACAGGGGGAAAAAGTCAAAATCAGTACTATTGTAAACCTTGACTACACTTTGCAATAAATTTTGATTAAAAATGTACCAAGAAAATATGATGTGAGTATCTGTCTTCTTTTACCACCAGGTTAAGAAATTAACGGGCGAAGCAGGTTAACTCTTTCTCTTCTTTTCTCAATAGTATCCCTAAAGCCCTAGATGACAGGACAAAACCTTTAAGAAATTTTTGTTCAGTGTCCCAGCTGATCTTATTAAACTGCCAATATCAAACTCTTATCAGGTTTGGGGTTTTTTGGAGGGTCTTTATGCAGTCATTTTCATTTCACATTTATTCTCGAGGCTTTTGATTCTTAGGATTCAATGTGACAAAAATGCCTGGGATAGGCAGGGGAGACAAGTGTGCAGAGCATAATGAAACCCTCTGCATCTCTGCAATGAGAAATATCAGAGGGGAGCCACATACCCATTTTTTAAGAAAGATCATATCTTCTGTTTTTTTAACATTTTCTTTTCTAAAACACACATTCTTTCAAAGATGTGAAGAGCAGAAATAGAAACACTGTTACATATGAAAGTTTCAATGGATTTGCTGCCAGCAGCTTTTCTTTATAGTGTTCCTCTTACCTACAGTATGTGTTGGCACTGGCAGGTAGCCCTAATTCGTTAGTAGCCAAATTATTTTTGTCCCTAAAGTACGAGAAAATCTCCATAGCACATGAATGAGACATGGTTTACTAGTTTACACACATTTTTATAACTCCAAGAAACCAAAACTCATTCACAAATGCTTTCACTTCAGTAAAGAGAAGGGCCACAGAACACCAGAGATACCCACATGGAATTCCTGGTCCTCCTTCTCCAGGAGAGAATGAAAAGAAAAAAAAAAATCTTTTTAACTCCAATAAAGAAGTTTGATCCTTATTGCAAGAAAAATAAACAGCTTTCTGTTCAACACACTCCACATTTCATTTCAGTCAAAACATTTCAGTGCAAGGAATTAAGAAAAAAAAAAAAACGTCATTTAGTCATAAACCTAAAAGTCTCCAGATAAAAATTCATCCCGGCACAGTAGGTTTAGACACTGGTGCTCAATAACTAGCATCTTCATATTACATGATCACCAGACACATTACACACTGCTGCTCCACCTTCACTAAGTTATAGAGAAAAATAGTAAAGAAAAATAAGCAACACTTAAAAATACATAACACCAGTGATGATTCAGCCCCAGCAAAAAAGAAAAAAAAATCTCTGAATTTTCAAGGCAAGACAAAAGCAAATGTATTAATTCTAGAGAGCCAAGTGACTGAAATGTTAGATGAAAGAAAGAGATTTGAAATACAATGAGCCAAGATCGAGTTTGAATTGATTTAAGGTTCGACATTGATTTCAAATGTCTATGAACATCTACAAGCTTTTGTTTTTAATTTTCCTTCTGTCATGTTTTATGAGCAAAATGTCCTTAATCTAGCTTGTAATAGATTAATTACTTTCAAGCTGGGTGACAAAAGGGCATAATGACCGGAAAATGATACAAAAGAAACAGAAAACGCATGTTAACAAGTTTATCAACAAACCTGGGTAATTCTCATGAAGTACAGATTAAGGTTCAGTGGTTCCAAACTGGCAGCATTCAAATTGGGTTCATATTTGGGTTTTTTGTTTTGTTTGTTTTTTTAAACCACCTGTCCTAAAACGACATTGTTTATGCTAATTATCTTTGTTTATGCCACAATTCTGTTTGTTTACTACATTCTTTTAAAATACCATATCCCTATAAACAGTTCTCACCAGAATTCTTCTAAATCTTGTTTCGGTCTGGTCCTTCTCGGCAGCCCAATGAGCAGAATGCAGCTCTACAATGAAGGCGCAAGAGCTGGGAACAACTTTGTCTCTCACTCCTCAGGCTGGCAAAGGCAGGGAGTACTGCTGAGGTTTTACTCTCAGGCTCCAAGGGAAAAGGATACTGAATGTAGAGAAATGTAACACCCCCCTATTGGACAAGCAGAACCATACGCCACAGTATCTCCAGAGGAGATGTATGAACTCTCAACTAGTAAGTAAAGAGAAGAATAGCTAACACCAAAGGAAAGGGATGATAACATCCAAGCTGCAAAAGAAGACATAGAAGTCCAAAAGGATAAAAAGGTCTTCTCTGGAACCATCATCAGTTCCTGATGAACATGAATGTACATGAAGCATCCTCTGAAAGTATATCCAAATAAATACACGATGTTCACTTGAGCAACACAAGATCTGTCTTTATATATTTTTTGCTACTCTAGCAATACCCCTTGATCATGTTCATCTACCCAGCATTTGAATTTTACATGTCAGAGAAATGATGATGAAAAGGAAGGTAGGAAAGAATGAAGGAAGGAAGGAAAAACTTTGCAAGCTTTTAGTCCACTTCTTGTTCAACATTCTTTTTTTTTTTTCCTTCAGGAAGAAGACACTTCATAATTGTGAAATCTCTGAACATCCTTTTATCTAACTGCCATCACCTGAATCAGAGACCTGGCATACTGAAACTGTATGTGACTTAGTACAAGAGACAAACTTAGATTGATTTATTTCCCATGCTATTGGTTAACCTCATTGAAATTACAAATGAGTAACAAATTATGAAAGAAAACAAAACCCATCAGTTATACTTATTTAACTAATCTATAAAGAGGGTGGCATTCAGACTACATAATGCACATCTGCATTATACAATATACTCATTAGGTGGCTGAAGAATTGATAGTGGAAGGAACAGACAATAAAAATCAGACTTCACCCATGAATGTAATTTTGCTTTCTAAATGCACTATGAATGAAATCCATATGAAATAGCTTTCAACTCTATGGAGGAGTAATGTTCCTAAGAATCAGAACAGTTCTTATTTTCTGACTCTCTCGTCTCTGATGCATATACAGATTTTAGATAAAAGCTCCTCAAGAACAGGTAAACAGTTCAACATATGCTTACCGTACTTAAGAAACATCAGAATGCACCAAGAAGTAAAGTAATCATAATATTCACGCATTTCTTTTTCTATCAAACCTGCTAAACACTGAGCAACACACAATGCAACCTGTCATTTAACCCTTAATTGTTCTTGATAATCAGTCAGGTTCCCTGCCAAGTCCTCAGGACAGTGCTCCAGTGTGTGTGTGTGACACAAGTGTGGTTTATGAACTACTTCATAGAAGCTGCATTCCAAGCCAAGGTCTTAGCCAAGCTTGCAAATTATTGAGATGGTAATTAAAATCTATAATAAGTTATAGGCACTTTTTCCTCTAAAAGGCAGTAGTAAAATGATCAAAGACAAATATCAGAACATCCTCAAAATATATTATCAAACTCTCAGGTTTACAATTGCCATTAGGTGACAATTTGGACATATAACTTTCCTTTGATTCACACCTAGAGGTCATCTGCAAAGCTGAATTACTCATCACTCATGAGCACAATGGTTTAAGAGAATGTTTCTAATTAAGCAGCATAAATGTCTGGGTAATAAATATTTTATTGATATGGTCAAACTTTAGGTAATTAAAATATCAATAATGTCAAAGATATCCTTGCAGCCAATCAGTAGTAGTTTTTAGTGCAATTTTGCAAATTAGTTTTTTATAGAACCTAGGGTGCATTTCTTTCTTCAGAAAACCACTTAAAAGTTTTCTAATAAGAAAAAAATTATTTTAGTTGGTATGACCACAAATAAATATGATGGTAGTATGAAGTATATAAGTTAATTTTTATTGGAGAAGGTTTTACTCCTCAATATCTAGAACATAGGTTGCCTATTATCTGTACCCGTTTTGAGAGAAGCAAACAAATAGAAGATACTGTAAGGTTAATTTGCTTCAGCTTATTACCTTCAATCCCAACTTTTTTCCCTTTTAGACATTATCAGACTGTCTTCACAAGTAATCATTTTACTTGCTTTTTAATTAAGTCTCTAAGATGAAGCAATTAGAAAGTGTAACAAGTAGATCAGTCATAAACCTAAAATTATAATCAATTAGGAAAGCAGATACAATGCTATTGATACACTAACAAAAATGGCTATTTTTCATTCATTAGTTCAAACTATTATTGAAATTTAAGGCAAATAGTTTAAATATTTTCATTCTACAAATGTCAAGAAATAGGTACATTTCAAAGGAAAAGCCTTAAGTCACAATTTTTCATTATTTTCTTTCAGTTAAATGTGTAAATTCATTGAGTTCTTTAGGAGATTTTTAATTCAAATATTCCATGCAATGATGCTGTTACTAACATTTAGACCATGTTGCCATTTATTTTTCTCTAAATAACAAGGTGTAAAAGACTTTTTTTTTTGCAAATAATTCTTCAGAACATACTTTGCCTATTCATCTGCCACTTGAGAATTGTGTTTTCATAATCAATTATGACAGGGATGATTGAAAATAAAAGTGCAATATTTCAAGTTTTCTACTTTTCAGAATCTACTGTTACATGGGCTCTACCTCCTGAATAGTTTTTAACAGACAATGAAACTCTTACTACTTCTTAACCATTTAACCACTGTTTATTAGTGAGAGAGTATTAACCATGTTTATTTCTACAGCTAAAAATACAGATGTATAGAAATCTAAATCTGATTTTTGATCTTTACAATTAAGTTTTGAATATTTCTTGAAGTTTCAAATAGTCCACAGGTTGGAAAGAATAACAGACGATGGAGAATACCAATGAAATAAGGAATAAACGATCATGTAAAACTTCTACAATACCTGAGCCCCAACTAACTTACTTAAGTCCTCTACACCAGTTCTATTTCATAAAGAAATTTAGAAGTCTTCTTTTCAGATTCCTAAGTTTGAATGAAAACTCATCTATGGCAGGTGAGCAAATAGAATAAAAATTAACAGACAGTAGAAATAACCTATGTATTCAATGAAAGTTGCAAACAGATGAAAAGGAAAAAAAAACACCACAATTCTATGTGATAGTGTAATTGCATCATATGAACCTCTTTTGAAAAAATAAATATTCAATATTGTGTCTGCATGATATACTCTGTGAGTGACTGTAGATACACTCACCGTACAAATTCAGTGTAAACAAATAGTAATGGTTTACTGAGGTTTTTTGTATGTATTACCAATTACAACCACAGGGGAAATTATTAAGAAATTTTACATTGTATGACATTTGTCAAAATTATTTTAGCTACTAATATTTCCAAATATGATATTCATACTAATAATCCTATTGATTATCACTTGCTTATTTAATTATCCAGTTATAAAAGCATGCCTCTGGGTGACAAAAAAGAGAGAGAGAGAGACAGAGAGAGAGAGAGAAAGAAATTAATTCTCACCAGGAGGAAAATATTAAGAGATTTGAACATCAGAATACGAAAGGGAAAAGTTTAGTTTAAAAAGAGATAATTGAAAAAATACAAATAAAGTTCACAGCAGGAAGCTTGCTTATGTGGAGAAATAAGCTAAAGCCTGTTAATATGTAACTACCTTTTTATAAGAACAATCTGTTAACAGGCTTACAAATCAGATTCAGACTTTTATTTTCAAAAAGTATAATTAGAATTAAGGAAAATTATCATTTAAGTGCTACTCTGTGCATGCTAGAAAACTTACTGTGTTAAATTAACAAATTGCTACATTAGTCAATAGTATGTTCCAATGTGAACAACTTCACTATCTACATAGGAAATAAGGCTATATTTGTAAATAAAGGCTAACTAAAGAGTTAATGTAGAGAACTTTGAAAAAATAATACTAAACTGTTAAGAAAGCTCAATTATTCACTGAACTTATTAAGTAAGGATGCACCTTTTAATTAAAAATAAAGAGGAAATGAGAGAAAGACTGTATTAAAGTATGCATGTTGGCTATTTTACTTTTTTCTCTGATCTGATACTGGCTTCTCGAATATGTGGCCATGTCCAAGGGTTATTTTATTCTGAATACTCTTTTTCCCTTCCACTGCTTCACTTCTAGAATGTTTTAATCTTTGTCCTTTCTTTTTTCGTCTTTTCATATCAAATTCAGTCGTTTGAGCGATGAACAGCTTGACTTAGCATATTTTTAACCAGCTGGTCTAGCACCTAGCTTGCATTGCATAGTCAGATACAACAAATGTTTATACAGAAGGTAGCTTTCATGAAAATGAAAAAAAGCCTGGGTATCATGCATCCTGGCTTTTTTTAGCTTTTTTTTTTAATTCACCATACAGAATACAAAGTTTGAATTCTTTTTAATGGCAAACAAAATTCTATTTATAGTTCAAAAAATGAACTTATGCTGGGATAAGAACTCAAATTTAAAAATTGCAGTGTGTACTTATAGGAACATGAAGAGGACTAAAATTCTTTCAAAGCCCTGCTTCACTTGCAACACCATCAAATGGAAGGATATTGCACATATTTCTCTAAATAGGAACAACTTAATTACAAATACACTGATTATCATCATAGCCAAAGGGAAAAAAAAGGTAGTAACCAAATTGACTTGAGACAGCTAGCACAAAAAGTGGCTACTAAAACTCAGAAAGGGAGCAGCCCCAATCCCCCCCTTTTTTACACACCCCCCTTGACACTCAAGTGTAATCTACTAATATATACTGGGATATTAAATTTTCTTTGGAAAAAAAAATCTCTGCTCTCTTATATCAACAAAAGGTCATGTGCTCTACTGAGCAGCTTCCAAAGTTTTACGGAAGGATCAAATAGGAACTTATAAGCCTCCGTTTTAACCACCACTAAAACCTTCTGTCACCCCAGAAATTACAGGAGACAGGGATGCTGGAAAACCGTAACACTCTGCACAAAAGCATTTTTAAAATGTGTAGAAAGGGACAGAAAAATATCAATGAATGTAAAAAGTAGAGAGTTGAATGAGGAAGAGAGAAGCGTGAGTGGGGGAGAAAGATGCTTAATGTTCATTTAATTTCCTGTTATAGGACGCAACCTAAAAACATTAGCAGAAATCTCTCGGAGACTTTGGAGATCAGTTCAGTTTGGTCCCCGCAACCACAACAAAAATCTGCTATCAAGATTTCAGGAGCCTTAGCTAAAGCATATTTTGGGGGAGTATCTTCCAATTGATTCAGAGACTACTGTAAAATGGGAGAGTTGCACTTCAATATATTAGGGGGGGAAAAAAAAAACTGTACTCACCTTTCAAACTCCTGAGGTAAATCAGGGTCAGTAAGCATGCTGGAAAAGCACAATTTCCCTTTGTCACAGCAGCCACCTATGATCGTCTCCAACTGAACCTGTCAAGTGAGTCCAAACCTTCTAAACCAATTGATTCTCTCTCTTCCTCTCTCTCTCTCTCTCTCTCTCTCTCTCTCTCTCTCTCTCTCTCTCTGTAGCTCTCTCTCCCCCCTTCCCCCCTTCCCCTCCCCTCCTCTCTCTCTCTCTCTCTCTCTCTCACTCTCTCTCTCTCTCTCTCTCTCCTAGGACTCCTTGACCAGTCTCTTAAAGGGGTAGTGCACTTCCAGCAGCGGGGTCTGGCTGCTCCCCCCTCAGCTGAGCCGCACGCTCTGGCTGCAAGGCACTAGACAACCTCAGGGTGCCTGTCCTTTCCTTTTAATTCTCTCTTCTAGACATTCCCAATGTGAGAAGTCAACTCATTTAACACGTCTCCCATACTCTCTCTCCTCCAAATAATAAAAGTCTCTCTCCCTCCCTCTCTCTCTCTCTCTCTCTCTCTCTCTCTCTCTCTCTCTCTCTCTCTCATACATACACACATATACACACACACACAAAGTATGATTTTGTGATTTCGTAAAATGCACTGGCTGATTAAGAAGTCTGTATAATAACGGAACCCAAAACAAATTGCACTTATTAACTAATTAAGCAAAAGATTAGATATTTAATAATAGCATTTTTACACAAAGAATTATTATTCCTTCTCACCCCTTTCTAGGCTCTCTCCGAGCACACACGGAAACAAGCACGAATACACGCGCGCTCACACACACACACACACACACACACACTTACTCACACACAACAATCAGGCATTGTTCTGAGGGAAGAAAAGCAACTTTGACAGATTGAAATATAGCAGAGGCCCCTTCAAGGAAACCTGTAAACAACTTGTCACTCACTCTGTCGGTCTCACTGTTAGCTCGTGCTTTCCACAAAGTGGTGCGAATGTCCTGGCAACCCAACCAAAGTTTCTTCAGCTCCAAACTCCATAAAACACGATGTGCGATGTGGAGGGGAATAGGTATCCACATGCCAAAATAATACACACAGGCGAGCAAAAAAAATCCAAACCAAACCAAAAAACACAAATGGAAAGATAGTACTGACCAACTCTCCTGTGGGGGACGGATGAGGAGGTCAGGGGTAGGAAGTGCTCCCCTGGCTGTGGGTCTCTTTAATTTCCTCTGCCCAGGCAGCCACAGATAACAAGGTGGACAAACTGTGGCTTTACAGATCCTAAGCTGGCTGGCAAGGCACAGCCTCCATAGCAGTTCCAATTATCTAGATAAAAATCTGGCAGGCGAGGAAGGTAATCAGGTAATGTACCTTTGACATGAAATGACAGAGGCACATACACACAGAGAGAGACACTTACACAGACACGCATGCAGAGATGGTGGCTGCCCCGCACCGCAGCATCTGGTCAGGGAGTAAGCACACACTCACCAACATGAGATAGTGTGCATTCTTCACACACACACACACACATACACACACACACACACACTCAGTCACTCACACACGCTCTCCACTCCTACTGGGAGGGTTCATTCTGCACAAAAGGCTACATTACAGAGCCCGCCCCAATAAGGGAAAGAGAGGAAAAAAAAGCCTTCCATTGTTGAGAGGGCAGGTCAGTTGATTAGATTTTCTGTGGAGAATTCCACGAGGAAATTCCCTTCAAAGCCGAAGTGATTAACTGGGGGCTATTCTGGAAATGGAGCAGACAATAGCTCAATAGTCTGCACAGCCAATGTCCAGGCTGGCACTGAACTCACTTAAAAAAAAAAAAAATAAAAGCCAGACTCCCTGTTCTTTTCCACACATCCCCCCCACCCCCTCCACTCCTTCCAACTTCCCCTCCCAATTCCTTTTATTTTGCAGCTGGACAACATTAAGGGCCTTTAAAACCACAAGGGTTGACCCCACAGCAGTTTGATTAGGTCCCACTTTTTTTTTTTTCCCCTCTGGCGACAGGCAGACAGTAAGTTTACTTTTTGAGACATACACAATGACACACCGTACACACATTCAGAACAGAGAAATCAATTATTAACTTTCTCATACTAATAAATGTATTCTTCCTTCAAAGCTTATAAATTTTTGGACAAAGTTGATGATAACTTAGTAATGAGGTTCATCACTCACAAGATGGCCTAAAATTATATATGTGTACACTACGAAATCAATGTGGAGTGAGATTTCAGCATGTCACTATGGAGTTAAGACACTAACAAAACACAGAATTATGACCCACCCTGAAAAAGCTGTGAACAAGGGATGTGGCAAAAATGACTTGATGCTGACATGATTTTAATTTTCAGCAGTTAGGGAAGAGGGGGAGGGATATTACTCACTATTTTTTCTTGTAGTTAGCATCAATTTTTTTTTTTGTTACGGCAACAACTTATTTTTACATAGAAAAATAAGAAAATGGTTGAACCTGTTTTAAATATCTATTTTTTTTTAGCCCTTAAAGGACAAGTAATCTAATGCACTGTATTTGATAATATAAAGAAAAATTATATTGTTCCTCTATTGTTAATCTTGGTTATGGGAACTGGCGTATAGTAGCTACAGAGCTAAATGCAGTTTAAAATTATTTATTTTTTTCTAATTAGGGAATCTTGTTTCATCTTGTAGCAATAGAAAAAAAATGAAAGAAGAGGAAGGGTAAGTTACAAGGAGCCATAGGGGCTGGAGTCAGGAAGAGGAGGAGGCAGGGAGGAGAGGAGAAGGAAGAGCACAAGGAGGAGACTTAGTGGCAGCATAAAGATAGAAACAAAGATAATGGCCATAAGGCAGGATGCTGAGATCCGTATGGTCCCAGCTGCTGTGTTGCTACAGCTACTACCTCTGGTTATTTCTCTGAAACTCTTAATTCAGAAGGTCACCAGAGCAGGTAAGAAAAGGTATAAGTATTTGAGACCAAAGATAATATAAAGGAAAGATGCCCATCTCATAATCTTTTTTCTCTTTGTTTTAAATATATATATATATATATATATGTGTGTGTGTGTGTGTGTGTTTGTGTGTGTGTGTATATGTATGTATTAAATACATACATATATACACACATATATAATCTTTGAAATATATATGCTCAATATGTGTATATATAAATATAAACATCAAATAAACACAAAGAATATATAGGAAAATGTGAAATGATTTGAAAGTTAGTTTTAGATCTCAGCATTTTCTATAAACATTCCTACAGCCATACAAAAACAAATTATTTCATGTACAATCATCTAGATAAAGAGTTAAGATAGACTAAGAACTAGACAGAAAATTCATCCAATGTAATATGACAATACTAGTAATGATAATTTGAAATAAAGTAACCCAAAACTCATAAGGAACTTGGTGCACATAAATTAGCTCATGGATCTCACATAGTATAGGTTAGGGGTAGATGTGCACAACCCTAACTTACACTGAGTTCAAACATAGGCAAAAGAAATTTAAAGCCACATGACTGTTTAGTAGCTCATTTGTTGAAGCCAGATCTCACCATCACCTGTTTTATTTGTGACAGTATAATACAGAAGAAACTCATCCTGCAGAATGTAGAGTTGGAAAAATCCCAAGATAGTACTCTCTTTTTTTACATGACCTATAAAGACTTTCAGGTAACTTATTAAAAATTAAATTTCATAAAATATTGTGGTCACTAAGTTAAAACCACATTTAATAATTGAATGAAATACACATTTAAATATATGCCTCTCTGGAAAGCAAGTTTTCTTTCATTTGAAGAATACAAATCAAATTAGCATTTCTGTCAGATTAGAATGTCAGCAAAAGGAAAGATAGTTCTAAAATATTTTGGTTAAAAACTGACCCTGGTTATTTTATGAAATGTTCTAATTAATCTAACATTTAATTTTAGATTATTGTGACTTATAAATTATCTTTTGATTTTATATTAAATATTAAAATGTTTAAATAGTTCATGTCTATCACTTAATGTGTGTTAAATAAATCTTTAATTCTTTATCAGTTATCTGAAAAACTTAAGATTTTCAACTGATTACATATCTCTTATTCTTTACATCAGCACTAACATCACAGGGTGATGTATGCTATACTATCCTAAGTAGGATTATAGAAAATTTCATAATATATGTGAATTGAGACATTCTTTAGCATTGTATTAAATGCTTACCAATTTGTTAAGGGCTATGTACTTAAGACTCATTCTAGAAAATTTTGCAATGTGTGTCATTATTATTAACTAATAAAGTAAAATTTCCAGTTAATTGTTTAGTGTCCAAGACTTCCAATGTAAATATTTTAGGTGAAGTTAAAACCAAAATAAATATAAAAATGAACAGTAGGAGGGATGAAAACTTACCTGAACAACACTTAAGATGGTATGAGATATATATATGATCTACAACTACAAATATATGATAACAAACACATCTTCAGAGGCGACAAAGCATGGAATACAATAGAAACTCCATGACAGAGTTTTATATTTAATGAGTCTCTTTGCTACTGCTACAGCAGTAATATAGAAAATGGAATGAACCTGGAAAAGTGTGCTTTTAGAACTCATGTTGTTTCCATTACAAATGTAAAAACAAGAGTCACATAGGCAAAGGAAATATTATATATGCTAGAGAACACTGCTGGGGAATTCTCAGAGAGAAAACAGGAAATTTTAAGATCATAAATAAATGATTTCTAAATTTAACCTTAACCCCTTTTAAAGTATCATTTTAAACAAGCATTTCTAATATGTCTTTCCTCATTTTAAAAGGACATATTTTATTCCCGTGGTTTAGGACAGAATTGTTAAATATCTACTACTTTAATAATTGAAATTAATTGAATTATAGTCATAGGTACAGATTACACTTTACTATTTGATTATATTCCTACCATCCAGCTAGTTTTCATACTTTATGAAAATTGGAAGGCTATTTTTGAGAAATAAAACTTTTACTACTACAATCATGATGAATTTAAGGCATATTTATGTCAGACAATACTATAATTATATTGATAAGCTGACATAAGAGGCATTAAAAATGTCTTTTTTTTCCTGGATGTTTTACTTTGGTTTTAAAGTTCACCCAAAAAGGTGGGGAGTAGAGAGAAAGAAAGAAAGAGAGAGAGAGAGAGAGAGAGAGAGAGAGAGAGAGAGAGAGAGAGAGAGAGAGAGAGAGAGAGAGAAAAAAAAGGGAAAAAGAAACTTCTAGCTGAAGTACATCTTTCATCTGTGAACCATTCACAACATACTCAAGGAGCTCATCATTTACCCACTAACGTATCATACATATGTAGCCAAAAACAGTGAGTTGGAGAAGACAAGTCTTGTAATATTGGAGTGCTTCAGAAAAACACATAAGAAATTCAATAGTCTATCTTCTTTTTTAATGACCTAACATTCAATCCTCTGTAACACATGCTTGCCAGAGAATTGATAAAAAAAAGCCGACAAATTCAAAGTTTTTCTACTTTCATGCTATTTCTGTATTGTTTTTTTTTTGTTTTGTTTTAAACACGACAAGAAACTGCCTTCATATTACATATCTGAAGAAAGTATTCTTCATGAACACTTTTACCTTGGAAACTCCAATCTTATCCTTCTCTCTAAGAGATGATGTTGTTTCCAGCAATTGTTTCCACTGTTTGATCTTATTACCTTCTTCTACAGAATAACTTTAAATTATATAAAAATTGAGAGTCTTTGTTTTTTGAGGGGACTTTTTTCACCTATAAGAAACACTTAAATTATAGTATTTCACTTGGCAGTCAAAATAACTATTTGAGATTTGTAGCCATTTTATCCCAATTACAAACAGGGAGACCCCAAAACTAATAAGTACAGAGATGGAGAATACCAAAGTTATGCCATCTCTCCTAAAAGATATTAAAAGGTGACACATGTTAATGTCTCAGAAATACAACATAATATATGAAAATTCTAATAAGTATGTTTAATGTTAACCAAATGTCCAAACTTTAAACAAAGTTCCGTTGACCAATGACTTTACCATTCTTGCAAATGTCTTGATATAAAAGATGGCTATTTATACAACAGTTAAAAATAGTATTTTCATCTTGTATGGTGATAATAAATACCAGGGTTAGTATTATCCTTCTTCTACTTTGGTTTTCCTATTAAGAATAATTTATAAGGATTGTTCTTCCTATTACATTTCTAATTTCTGGAATTCCAGGAAAAATACAGGGGCTAATTTTCTAGTTCCTATGCAACTATTCTGCAATGGAATTTCTGTCTTACAAAATCACATATTTCAGGTGAAAGTTGTTAATTAGGAAAATAAGAACAACTGAATTTATGCTTGCTTTAGATTTTTACTCAATATGCAATCATTTCTCCTTGTGACAGGGTGATGGGTAATGGTTGTTATTTGATGAGGATGAAAAGAACATGAACAAATCAGAAGGCTTCTAAGAGAGAAGAATTCATATAAACCATGAGAATAGAAGCTAGTTACACAGAACCTTATTTATTTATTTGTTTGTTTGTTTGCTTATTCACATTTCGGCACTAGGGATTCAACCCAGGGGCATTGTAATACTGAGTCACTCTAGACCTTTTTTAAAAGTTTTTTTTTTTTGTTTTTGTTTGTTTGTTTGTTTGTTTGTTTTAATTTTGAGACAGGATCTTGCTAAATTGCTTAGGGCCTTGCTGAGTTGCTGAGGCTGGCTTTGAACTTGTGACCCTCAGGCTTTAGCCTCCAGAACCACTGGGATTACAGGCTTACACCACTGGGGACCATACCTTTAAAAAGTGCTGATGTACACCAAACTTCCTACATAGTAATTTTCAACCTAGAAAGAAACTCAAGAAGCACATTTCGCTGATATTTTACCTAGAAGTAGCCACAAAGTAAGCTATGATGCTATTTAATTGCTAGAAATTGGTGTAGTTCTTACTTATTAGATAATGTCTGCAAAATACCTTGAATAATGTGTACACATTATTCAGAAACGTTTTTCCACCATAAATATGCATAATATTTCTTTATGTCAACTAATCTGTACAGAAATGGAAGCTAATACTGATTAAAAAAGGAAAGCATTTGAAGAATTATATTCAATAATTATGTTCAATTTTTAGTTGATTACACTTATCTGTTCTCTATATTCTCCTTTGATTGTAAACAAAATGAACAACAGATAAAGTTCACTCACAGTCATGAGAATGTTACCCATTGACAATGTTGGGTTTACGTAGACCTGGAATAGTACTGGGAAATAGATGGCTATGCAGAGAGTTCAGAGGACTATGTTCCAAGAGAGCCCTGTTCTTGCCTCGCTAATGACCTGGTCCTGCCCAATTCTAATAATTTAGGGATATGATTTCCAAGGTCTCTCTCAACTCTAAACTCTCCTGTAATTTCCTCTTTTGGAAATCATTTTTTTAATTTCCAAAATAAAATTTCTTATCCCTCTCAGTTTCATCCAATGTATTTATTTTGTCTTTTAAGACTGTTCAGAGCAGTTGATCATTTATTTTGACCCTCTAGCATATGGCATAACTCTAAAATCACATATCAATAAAAGAGTCAGGAAAATACAATTTTAACTAACTAAAGATAGCTAGTTCAATTTAGCTAAAAATGACCAGGAAAATTTAATTGGTCACAAAAAATGATGCTTTTTTCAAAAGAACTAATTTCATGACTTAACAGTATATTTGTGATTCTGAAAAAATTTGTGCTTAAATTTTCAAGTTCATTATTTTAATTTTCTATGAAAAGTATAATTATATTTATTATATTATCTTATTGGGAGAATACTTAAATGCAGTTTCTTACTATATTGAATACTTTACATCACTGATTGAACAGCTATTGGCATGTGGGGGAAAATAAATACAAAGGATTCTGCCTTTATCCAAAAATTCAAAACATCAAATGAAAAATTAACAGGCAAGCTAACAGGTTGTAATGTGAGAAATTCTCAAATGTAAACTGTGTTCAAGAAAACCTAGTTTTTAGAAGAATTCTATGGACCCTCTGAAAATCTACTACCAAATACACAGCTAACTTTTTTTTATTTTTCATGTTACTGTTAACAAAAATGAATTACTGCAGAACTTGGAAAATAATTCAGACTATATACAAGATGAAAAAAGAAAGAAAAGAGACATTACCAAGCAAATGCATTAATTTAATTACTCAACAGGCATTTATAGAACCATTATAACTGTTTTCAAAACCAACCATAAATACATTAAAATTTTAATTTTTAAACTGCCTACTTTCAAAAATAGGGGAAAAAAGGTAAATTAATATTAGTAAATTGCCCTGAAGTTAAGGAACTATGTAGGTGTCAAATGGCATATTTCTCTTAAAAAAGAAAAAAACTAAACACTAATAGATTTTAAAGAAATCATGGATCTGAAATCAGAAATACTCATTTCTAAAGCTTTCATAAAGCCTAGTGATAGACTAAAAGACTAAGCATTTGTAAGATAGGTCGACATTCTAATGATCTTATGAAAACAAAATCATATATTAAATGTCATGAATGTTCTTCCTTTATTGAGAAACCAACTTCTCATTTATCCAGTCTTAAAAGCTGGGCAATTACTCTTGATGCTAACAAACAAATAACTTAGAGAATATTGTTCTTACACTGAGTGTATACTCTGAAAAATTTTATGCATACTCTGAGAAACAAAAAGTTATTGATATACTTAAAGTTTTACTAAGCATCTTTCCTGGGCAGAGCAAAAGTAACTTTTAACCTAGACTTATGACCTAGTGTAGGTATAGACATTTTTGCCAATTTCATAAACAACAACAAAGTCATCACTAACTAAATAAACTAAAACTCAACAATTTTCACAGAGACTAATTTTTCTAGTTTTTTTCAACAAATTTAAAGGAAAGTATGGGAGGGGGGGACCTGGTTTCTGATTCCATAGCTAACATGAAGCAGAATGGAAATTTGAACCCAGGTCTTTTGATAACAAACCTAGTGACTATTCCACTATGTAAGAGAACTACTCTCAAAGTCTATCTACAGTATAAGAGAGATTGATAAAAGTATGCAATGTGAAACAAAATTCTGTTGAGAGTTAAAGTTTCAAAAAAATGATTTCAAAATGAGATGACCAGTTTCTGAACTTTTAAGAACTTAGAATTAGCTTTTATGTACTTAATAAATCATGTATTAGAGAATAAATTCAAAAAAAAACCCAGAAGTACAATGAGAATTTAGAACTACAGTAGGAAACAAAGGTAGTATGTATAAATCAATAGTTTTCATATAGAAGTCAAAGTTCTTAAGTCTTAACGGGGGAAAGAGCCAATTAGCATTAGTGACAAAAAGAATAAATTCACTCATACACAAAACCTATCTGAAGAAATCTTTAAAATACAGAAAGACATACCAAGTTCCTGGATAGATACCATCACATCAGTATAATAAAAATGTGAATTATTCCTAATATATACATATAATAACTTAAAAATTAAAATATCAGCATATGTTTAAAGTATTAGAAAAACTGATTCAAAAAAATGAATAAGATAATCAGAAAAACTCTGAATAAAAGAAAAAGAATGGTCAATTTAATAGAAAGTAGAACATAACATAGAGTCTCATTGATTAAAACAATGTAGCATCAAATAAATTGAAAAACCAATGGAAAAGAAAAGGAGGTGGGTGAATGATATAGGTGGCATTCAACTAATGCTTTTGGAATGCCTCATGACCAATAGGAATAGGAATAGGAATTCCAAATGGAACAAAGATCTAAATGTAGAAAACAAAATCATACATTTTCAGAAAGGAACATGAATAAACAAATATAATTTGGAGAAATTCTTACTAGCAATGGATCGAAATTCAGAAACCATAAAGCAAAAAATAAACCCAGAATTATAAGTGCCACAAACTTCTGAACAAAAACAAAATCACCAAAAAACTCAAAAGAAATGCAACAACTACAATATCCAAGGAAAGAGCTATTTTCCGTTATAAGTAAAGAGCTCTTTGAAATCAATGAAAAAAACAAAACAAAACATCAACCCCATAGCAAAAGAGGCAAATAATACAAATTGTACAAAGCAAAGGAAAGGCTTGGTACGCAAATAAAGAACCTCATCATCTTTCATTATAATAAAAATGCAATTGTCTACTACAAGGTGATAATAATATATTAGTCTATCAGAGTGGCAAAAAAATAAAATCTTTGATGAACATTTTATTAGAAAACATCACTCATTCGTAAATAATTAGTTCTGCCCCTTAAAATGTTTTCCTGCCAATGAAGTTTGCCTCCTACCTTACTGACTTTGTCCTAGACGAGTTATTTTCTTTGGTCAATGCAATATGGAACTTTCTAAACGCATATTTGATTTCACTAGTTGCTTTTTTTGTTTTGTTTTGTTTTTGCCCTCCACCATGAAAACAGCATTCCCCAGGTAGAGGCTACTTCATCAGCCTAGGTCCCAGAATGAGCAAACACTTGGAGCCAAATGGAACCTAGCCCACTCCAATCAAGCCAACATGCAACTGACCCACAGCCAACCCAGAAACCTCATGTAACATATGCATGAAAAAAAATTATAATCCACAAGAGAGAGCAGGGTTGTTTGTTAACACAGCAAAAGCTTACAAACACGTACAGTCTGTTTGTGACTTATGGAAGAGGCACTCTCATATATTACTAGAAGAAATGTATATTGATACAAGCCTTATGGACAGCAATTTGGAAATAGCCAACAAAATTACAAATGCAATTTCATTTCTGGTAATTTATGTCAGAAATATGCTTTCACATGTGCAGAATTTTATATATTCAAAGTGAATCACTATACAACAGCCTGTAATATCAAAGGATTGGTAACCACCCAAAGGTCCAATAATTAAAATAAAACAACTCCATGGAATACTATGCAGCTGTACACTTATAAATTTATTTTTAAAAGTTAAATATAAATTAGTCAAATAATCCAACAGAGATATAATTAGACTAAGTAGGCCTTAGTGGTTGTCTATCAACTTTATACAGAATTTCTCAAATTCAGACAGCAAACCTAGACAGATATGCTTTCAGAGGCCTGTGAGTAATTACATATTCTTTTTATCATTAAAATTAATTTAACTGCTAGAAAGTCCAAAATTTCCACTCATGATGATATACCTCAATTTAAATATTTGCATAAAATACATTTCAGAAATAAATGTTTAACTGAAATTTATAGACCCAGTAAATACATTCTTGAGTGTGTGTGTGTGTGTGTGTGTGTGTATATATATATATATATATATATATATATATATAAATTTTAGGATATAAGTCAAATTGGAGGAATAATTGGTATTTGTAAACTGAAATTCTTCAATACATGTTCTGGCCTGATTTGCTTACACAGCCTTATCTCTCCTACATATCATGAACTTCCTGTACAATGCACTGGTAGAGTTGTGGCACAAGGCTTATATCTGCTTCCATCCATGATTATATATGAACTATACATTACTCCTGGGATATCTTACATGCCCTCTTCCCCCAATTTGATCAGCCTAATTTCTACCCATTCTCAAATATTTGTAATGTATTAGTCCCTACTGGATTCCTATCATTCTTATTCCATAATACCTAGTAGATCATAAACTCACATCACTTGACTCTATGCTCTATAAAGATGGATGCTTGTCTTTCATTGTATTTTTAAGACAATTTAAGGCATTGAAATACCAAGGCATTCTCTAACTGAAGAAAAAGTCAGAGGACACTGGGTCTCTAAGCTCCAATATTATTAGCTAATTTTATAATATCTTCCCACCTTCAATGTTACATCTAAGTTAAATATTACTTCCTCAATGAAGCACACTCTAGATGGGGATTAAGATGAAAAAATAATGTGAGTTGGAGTGCCAAACTGCAGAGGCAATAGTGCTATTATTAACAGAAATTTGGAAGTTAGAACATTTGGATGGGTAGAGTGATGAGCTGTGTGGAATCTGACATAATGATACACCTCTTAGAGGTTGCTAAATTAGTGATTCACATGTTACATTGAAGTGTGTAAAATATAGAAAAAGTAGATTTTGATTTTATAAGTATAAAAGGCTATGTGACAAGGTGAATAAATAATACACTGGAAAGGATAAAGTTTCAGGAAAGTATAAACATCAAGAGTTAAAGAATAAAAAGGCCTACTTAAAAAGCCATTGATTTTGGCAAGTATTCACTGGTGAGAGATAACTCTTAAAAGACCAGGAGAACAGTGTTCATCTCAGGCAAAATGGAGCCATAAATTCTACAGCCCTCTCTGACCACACTCAGTCAACACACACATACACACTTGCAAAAGTTCCATTGCTTTGCATAAGAAAGAATTTAGAAAGGACAAGGGGTTTCCAATTAGGAATTACATCAGAAAAATAAAAGTTATCAACAGAAGGCATACTCCAGGAAAATATATATTAAAGGAAAAAAATGCTGAAATTAAAAACAAAATCTGACATTTTTGAGAAAAAAATAATGGACTAGCTTTTGCTTTCGTAACATAATGGACCTCTTCATTAATTTCATAATGGCAATAATCCCTGTCAAATACAACTGCCATCCCATTTTTCCATGGGGCCAGATGCTATTTTGGCAATTAGGCAGTCACTGCCATTTTGATTGCATTTAAACTGATCAAGTATGCAATTGCCCATTGTTGTCCTTTTCTTCTAATAGGAATGATTTGAATCTTATTTTTTGATCTAAAAATATTCCATTTATATCTCTTTGTTGATAGATTTTCCTGTTGCTTTATTTCAATGTGCTGTAGAAATCATTACTGACATTATGCCAAGGGCTGAACCTCATAAGCAACCTGAGCATTTTGATTCACTCAAAATGAAACCCACAATTCACTAAAAGAAAATATAATGATTCTGTCCAAGTAAACTGTTAAATTAAATGGAGAGAATCTAATGATTTTCCTTTATCATTCTGATATTCTAGAAGCAAGGCAAAGGAACAATAAGTACTAACACATATGTAAAAGATGCCCATTCTTTTATGGTTTAAGGAAAGCAAGCACATTCTTTCATAAGGAAACTGCACTATTTTATAAAAGGCAGTATAATGGATGCACTTATGTATATATACACACATAAAAAAACTTCTAAAACATATTTAAATAAAGTCTTAACTCAATCAAACCAAAAGAATGCTATTTTACTCAAAGGTTGCCTGAGTGCAAAACTAGTCATGAAAACTTCAAATGAGATAGCAGTCAAATTCTATCATTTCAAAACAATATGTTTATCTTATTTCTATTTTTCTATAATTCCTATCAAATACATATAATTATGCTTTTCTGTCACATGTATGCTGTTCTGGCTGCACAACTATAATGTAAAAAAATTAAAGGTAGATGTGAAATATCCTCAAAAGAGAAAATTTCAGAATCAGAGAGAACTAGACTGGTTAATTTAATAATCTGAATTTAGAGAACTTTTAGGGATATGTTCAATAGGATTACAACAACTGTTTTATCCTAAATCTCTTATTTATGCAGGCATGAATGAATACAAAAAGTTGAAAAACTCTAAATTTTACTCAGTGGATAGTTTTTGCATTTGAGATGAAAAGTATTTTAAATAAGCACTCTGAAAATAAAACCAGGCTGCTCGTGAACTACTTATAACAGGTAATAAAAATTTAAGAAGTTGTCTTTGAGCTTTTTAGCCTCAGAATACTTCCTGAAAACCAACACAAAACAAACAAAAAATTTAAACCAGACATATTAAAGAATAGGAGTGAGTTTGTGTGTGTGGGGGGAGGGGGGGCGGTTGTAGCATAGTTGAGATAAATTATTATTCTACCAAATCTCTCTCTTCATAGCATAGTCTAAAAAACATCACACTGACATAATTCTAAATGGCTGCAGAAATGAATCAAGTTATGCTATGAGAGATAAATATTATTATTTTAAAGAATTTTAAGTAGATACTCATAAATATAACATATACCATAAAATGCCTTAATTATCACAAGTTTGCCTTTTTCCCTGTTATTATTTTTTCACTGTCTCAATATACTAAATGACTATAAATGTCACCATATTTCATATTTCCCATAATTCACATGTATTTCTCAGAAGAGACATTTAATATATATCCTTTATTCACTTTGCATCCATTCCCTGGGCATAAAAAAATATATATATTTAGATCACTATTGTATGCTTTACTGAAAGAAGCATAGTGGTCATCCTGTTATCATAGGGGTACCAATATAGAATGTCCACATTATACAACATGTTCAAATTTCCCTCAAAGCCAACCTTGAAAAGGGGACTAACATAATATATACCTAGAGAAGACAGTGGATGCTTAGTATAAACTCCAGAACAACAATGCATGCTTCCCTAAGTGTTCGCTATGTGCTTTATTTATTTATTTATTTATCTTAAAGATGGGTGTTTTTTTTAAAGAGAGAGAGAAAGAGAGAGAGAGAGAGAATTTTTTCAGTATTTATTATTATTATTTTTTTTTAGTTATCGGCAGACAGAACATCTTTGTTGGTATGTGGTGCTGAGGATCGAACCCGGGCCGCACGCATGCCAGGCCAGCGCGCTACCACTTGAGCCACATCCCCAGCCCTTCGCTATGTGCTTTATTACTGCTATTTATGAAGGTAATAGACCAGGTAATTCAGTACAATTACTTGCCCATGTGTTTTGCAAGCACTTAAAGTACATCAAATATAGCAAAAAAGGCTTTGACTATTTTAAACAAAAATATATTTGTGTCTAAATTAGTAAACATATACAAGTATGGGTATATCTTTAAAATTAAAAGCATATTTCCACTAACTGTGACTCACCTTAAGAGTCTTGATAGCGACACATAACAGAAAGTCAACAGGTTGAGCTGGCTTTAGCAAAAATCTAAACCTGAAGAAGCAGTCACTAGAGGCACAGGCCTCCACTGAGGCCAGGGTGAGAGCCAGATTGACGCTCCTTGGACTTCCAGCAGCCCCTGGGGCAAGGCAGGAAGGGAATGCGCTGGGTGTGCAAAGCTGTGCATGTTAACATTCACAACCATGAATGAGCCCTGCGCTCTTTGCCAGCTACTGCATGCATAGTAGATGGATTATCCTGATGGTGGCACTGCCTGTCAACTGGACTTCTTGTGGAGCCTATGAAACTGTCCACACTCAGTACCCAGAGCTGGGGGTTGGGGCTGGGCCATCTTGGACAACCTGAATACCAAGCCTAATCTTGTGTCTGAGTGTACGCAGACCTGCACCGCCATGTTGAAGGCAAATGCTTACCTGTCAATCAGCTAGTCCTTTGGTTTTACTTGATGTGGAAAGAGCATGTTAGGCTACTGTCATATTCTGCCTCCACCACATGAGTCTTTGCAGTTAGATGGTGATGAGGAAACCAGGCACAGAAACCAGTGGTAAAATATTCAGTACTGGACAACTTTCTCATCTGTAGATGGGATGAGAGTTCACAATCCCCTTGTGGTGCTCTCTTAGAAT
The DNA here is from genome assembly GCF_964194105.1 of Spermophilus citellus. Classification (NCBI taxonomy): domain Eukaryota; kingdom Metazoa; phylum Chordata; class Mammalia; order Rodentia; family Sciuridae; genus Spermophilus; species Spermophilus citellus. The sequence continues at coordinate 49,233,633 of NC_138197.1, forward strand.
AATAAATGCAACTACTCTGCAGATATGCAGACCTAGGTGGTAGAACTCCTAGAATTGACTTTGTAGCACCTTGAGTCCAGATCACAGTTCTATTCAGCTGTAGAAATATCTGTGTGGTCTGTCACTTGATGCAGTTAATGTCATTATTTATTTAAGATTTCAAAGAAGCAACATAAATGACCTTCACAGAGACATATTCAGGCCTGCAAAGTTGAGAGGTAGGCGTGTGAGGGAAGATGAGATAGAAGTTCAATACTTAAAGAAAAAAAAAAGTTAATCTGCACCACCATCACCACCATCACTGCTACATTTCTTGAGGAAAATCCAGTAACAAAAAAAGCCAGAGTGAACTCATCAAGAGGTTTGTTTGCATAAATGGTCAGTATTGTTTTATTTATTTATTTTCTTTTTTTCCCCAGAAAGGGTGAAGAAACAAGTTTGTTTCTGTTTAGGCAGAAATGAAAAGGCAGGAGATGTGGGGCCAGGAGATTATTATTTTTACCATAAACTGTAATTAATATGTTTTATATTGGTATGAAAATTAATACATAAAAATCAAATTGATTTAAATAAAACATTTCATCTGGTCAGAAGTGAGATTAAAGAAACGTAATGAAGAAAAATATATTGAACTACCCAGTACAGTTAAAGTACAGTTAAGTTTTATTAATTTAATTAGCAAATGGGCCAATTTCTGAGCATTAACACTTCATATACAATAACAGCCAAGCCCAACTTTATATATATATATATTTAAATATTTACAATATGCCTACTGGGTACAGTTGTTCTTCAATATACAATGGAATTATGTCCCTATAAAGCCATCTAAAATTAAAAATGTCATAAATCAAAATACCTTTAATACACCTAGCTTACTGTCTTGCTGTTCAGCCCCACAGTTCACTGCAGAATATCATTTTTTTAAGCCTGTGACCACATGGCTGACTGGGAGCTGTGTTTTGCCCCTGTTGCTCAACATCCTGCAAGACAGGTATGGCATAGCACTAGCATGAGAAAAGATCAAAATTCAAAGTATGGTTTCTGTACTTTCATATTGCTTTTTACACCATTGTAAAGTTGAAAAAATCATAAGTTGAACCATCATAACTTGGAGACCATCTATACATAGTTAACTACAATAGATATGTATCAAGTTATATGCAGAAATCTCAGAAGCAATGTAATATAGTGAATAGACACAAATGTTTCTTCTATAAAGTCAGGGAACCCAGGTTCAAGTTATAGTTCTGACCTAGAATGTTTCTGATCCTCAGTTGCCTTTCTAAATTGGGGGTGATAAAAATATCTTATCATAAACTTCCCAAAGATAATACACATATTTAATATTATAACATAAACAAAAAATGCTTGTGGGCTATAAAATGTAACATAAGTGTTAGGAATTATTGCACCCAATAAAGTATTGTTTGTAAACTTAGAAAAGTAACTTTACAGAATAAAACAAGCTACACAAATTCCTTTATAAAATGACCTCTTTCAATACTACCATTCTTCATATCAGTGATTACATTTTCCTCTTGAGTGAATCATGCTGAAAAGAGCAATAAGATGCTTCCTAGCAGCTGTATGTTTAACCCATAGTCAATTATTTTCAGATTGTTTATGCTGCATACAATGCATAACATGAGAAAAGAAACAAAAACATTAAGCATCTGAAATGAGCTTTTAAATGTTAAGATTATTTAAGCATTTCGTTTGTTATACAATTTATATGATGTATAGCAGAAGCATACACACACTGTAAGGGAATGAATTTGAAAAGTCGACACTAGGTGGGTCCATAGTGATGAACTGAACATTTTAAGTTGTAATGTGAGAAATATATGTGTTTAAAATAGATGCATTCCAGCATAAGAAGTCAATTGTAACTGAGAAAAATGAAAAGTTCAATTGATATTTTTTGAAAGGCATATTGAATATACATAAAAAGAAAATATAATAAGTAACTATGAAAAAATATTTTAAACTATTTCTTAATCTAGTGACTTAGTATCCTGCAAATAAGTTTCTTTTTGTAAAATCAAACATACAATATGCAACATGTAGTAAAAAGTAAGAAGACAGATGCAAAGTCTATACATTATCTAGACCCTATTAGCATATAACATTTGTTGTGAAAAAATTAATCATAGTAACACTGTATTTTCCACTACTACTTTGCCAGTATGGTTTATCCTATCACCTAGCAGAGGAATGCAAAAATAATCACTCCCTGTCTCCACATAAAAGAGAACCTAACAAACTTTCTGTTGACTCATTTTTCTTATTTTGAAGCAGTTTTATTGAGATTTAAATTGCAGATCTACCACTGACCCATTTAAAGTAAAATCATACAATTTAGTTTATAAATAAATCTTCTTTGGTATATGACGTGGTTTATTTTTAAAATTTTTGGTTATATCATAAGATTTGTTATTTCAAATGTTCAATTAAGTGGCATTAATTATTTTCACAATGCTGTGCAGCCATTATCACTACATATTTCCAAAACATTTTCATTACCCCCAGAGACTTCTGTAACCAGTAAACAACTTCCCATTCCTCTTCCCCCAGCCTATGGTAATTTCTAATCTACCTCTTTTCTCTCTATATATGTCTGTACACACATTTCACATTAAGTGCACTCATACATTGTTTGTCCTTTGGTGTCTGGTATTTTTCACCTAACATGAAGTTTTCAAGGTTCATCTGTATTGTAGCATGTATCATTTCTTTTTATGACAGAATAATATTGTGTTGTATGAATATACAGCATAGTGTTTATCCATTCATCTGTTGATGGACATTTGGGTTGTTTCCAGCATTTGGCTATTGTGAATACTGCTACAATGAACACTGGTGTACAAGCATCTGTTTAGGTCCTTGTTTTCTGTTATTCTGAGTATATAATTGGGAGTGAAACTGCTGGGTTATATGTCAACTCTACATTTAACTTTTTAAGGAACCACCACAATCTTAGATAGCATTCTGACCAGCAATTTATACGTGCTCTAATTTTTTCATATCCTTTCCAATACTTGATATTTCCCATTATTCCTACTAATATTTTTAAATCCAACCTTGTAGGTGTATCAACTGACTTATTTTTGTTCAACAAATACGGATTTATCCATGGAGATATCAACTGGAACTTCTACTGTCCCTTCCCCTAAAGTGGATTTACCCTTAAAATATATCATTTAAACATGTAAACTAGATCTTGAATTTACAGAAGGCAGTAACTTGCAGATAACTTTTTTATATTTCCCCAAGTCTAGAACTTAACTGTAAATAACGTAATTTGCTACTTGAAAAAATAATCAAGTGCTTATTGAATAATTGTTGTATTTTATGAATAAAAACTATAATCTCTGTTCATTTCTTTACTCTTCTCAAGTATTTTACCAACTAACAGGTTTGGGAAGGGGAAAAGCTCAACAGATTGAGAGCTGCCATGTACTAACTATTGTTGAAACACTTTACACAGGTATATTACATATTTCTCCAATAGATTAAATGAATATTTATTATTCCCATTTTATTAATGAAAAAATTGAAACTCTAAAAAAGTTATAACATGAGCAGAATTAGAATAAGTTAATGCTTCTCAAAAATTTAATGCTGTGTTTCTTTCTTGCATTGAGTAAATATGTATTAGGCATTCAAACAAGTCTCATATAGCATCCTAAAAAATAAGAGATAACAATTATACTGCTTTGATTAAAAAAATGGGGAAAAGCCAAAATACCAAAAAGGAGACCTTAACCTCTAAGGCTGAATGAAGGACTGCAGTTCAAAATAAAAAAGACTAGTGATAGCAGTGTTACCTCAAGCTTATAATGTCAATCAAGTATTTCTACTTATGAGTCAGAAACTGTTAGGGTGAATCAGATTACAAAACTAAAAACCAAAGTCACTAAAAATATCCTGGAGAAATCCATAAATTTTCTTCTTTTAGTTCTTTTTGTGGTTTTTAAATAAAGATATTTTTAAATTGAAAATAGTTATGTAAATATGGGCTATAGTATATGTTTTGACCTATGTATACATTGTAGAAAGATTAAATCAAGCTAACTAAGAGATATATCACCTCATCAAAATTTTTGGCAATGAGAGTGTTAAAAAATCTATTAGAAATTTTGAAATACATATTATTTTTAAATGTAATCACCAAAGTATTCATTTCTTTAATTAAATTTTTTAATTTATATTTGACAGTGGAATGCATTACACTTCTTGCTACGTATATAGAGCAAAATTTTTCATATCTCTGATTATATACAAAGTGTATTCACACCAATTTGTGTCTTAATACATGTACTTTGGATAATAATGTCCATCACAGTACTCATTTCTACAGTCTAACTGAAACTTTGTACCCTTTTATCAACATCTCCTCTTTCTCCATCTCTCTCTCCATCCACACATCTGGTAACCAACCACCTTTTAACTCTTTGTTTCTATCAGATGAACATTTATAGACTTTGCATATAAATTAGATCATACAGTATTTCTTTCTGTGCTTGGCTTATTTGATTTAGCTAATGTGCTTCAATACACTCACACTGTCATAAATGACCAAAATTCTATTCTTTATTAAGAATATATACTATTCCATTATGGATATACCCTGCATTTGTTGTTGTTGTTGTTCACCCATCTACTAATGGACCCTCAGATTGTTTTCATATCTTTGCTACTTTGAATAATACTGAAATCAACATGGAGGTTTGGATATCTCCTTGACTTAATGATTTCAATCCCTTTTTTCTTTTCATATTTTGGATATACTTATTGTTTTGAACTTTTATTGTTCACCTTATGTGACCCAGACAAATTTTACACTCTCATTCCAAGTTAAAAGAAAAATATGTATCACCCAGAAAAACTAATAGCATTACAAGATAAATGGATTATATTAAAAATCATTATAGAGAGATAAATTCATAATGAACTTCTCTTTCTTCTCAATTCTAGATTAAATCTTTATAGAGTTAGATCCATTCTTCAGTTTTCCAAAACTTACCAGGCCTCTGGGCTGTAATAGCAGGAAGATAGTGTAAGTAAGAGAATGAATCATTTTGGAAGAAAATAAAAGAGAAAAGTAATTTGTTGGATCATAATTTTAAAACGAATGGATTAAAGCAGAACAGGAAAATAAATGAGGGATAAAGTTTTTGTGTTGGGAAAATTAAGAAAACTCTAGTAGTACAAATGAAGTTTTAAGAAAAATTTCAGAGAGAAGAAAATTTAAAATCTGTTATGAGACTATAAGTGAAGACAAAATATTAAGGAAAAAATGTTCTGGAATTGTATGGGAAAGAACTTATAAATGCAGGTTGACAAATAAAGACACTAATATCTCAATTTGAAAGTAAGCACTTCTATTTGATGATAAGGTTAACCTAATAATTTAGTTTTACTATACAGATGCTCCTCAGCTTACAGGGGAGTTAAATCACAATAAATCCATAGTCAATTAAAAATATCTTTTAGGTTCAAATGGGCCCATCACACCCCCTGTTGAACAATATAGTTTAGAAATATCATATACTGGAGAGAATTTGTTGTTTCCCCTCATGACCATGTGGCTGACTGAGAGTAATCATAACATATCCCTAGCCCAGGAAAAGATCAAAGCTAAAAATTCCAAGTATGGTTTCTGTTGATTTTGTATGGCTTTTGCACAATTACAAAAAAAAAAAAAATATAAAGCAAATCATCCTAAGTCAAACAATAGTAAATTGGAGCTTTTTATCAAATTTATTATCAGTTACAATAATAAGTAGAATTAATTTGGATTAGTTACTAATACCTAAAGTAGGCATATTAGATTCCTAGTCACTAAAAATAGTCAGATAGCCTAATGTGGAAAATTTTCAAGTATTTTATCTTAAATAAAATATTTGCTAAAATCTTAAAATGTGGCATAGCATGTGAAAAAGCACCAGCTAGGTCTTTTTATTGCTTTCTCACTGATGGTTGAATACAATGACAATAGTCATACCAGACACAATTCTTTAAGATTTCTTTAGATGAATTTGCCGTATAAATACATATATTTTAAATTCAAAGTAAGATTATGTGTAAAGCTTGAAAGACCAACTGCCAAATCATTGATTAGAGACATAGTGATTCTTCATGTATCCAAATACAACTTTTTAATTTTTTTTTTACATCATCTGGATTGATTGGTTGGGTATTTGTACTGAATGAACTATGGTTGTGTTCATTACAGTCACTACTGCCTATTGTGAACCTACTTGTGTTACAGAAGCTTAGGAATGGGATATGGAACAGTGTGATATCCAAACTCTCTGGGTTCACATTCTGTCTCTTCCACTTATTGCCATGCATTGAGCCTCGATTTCCCCATCTTTAAAGTGAGTATGATAGAACAATCTCTACTTGATAGGGTTATTTTAAGAACAAAATCAGTGAATATACATAAAATGGTAAGAAAAATGCCTGCACAAAATGTGCTCTCTACAAGGTTTGCTATTATTAAAGACCAGAAAGGAAATCTATAGTTTTATAATGTGAAACTTGTATTTAGCCCATCTTATTACTTACTCTAACAAAAGATAATCCTTCTTCAAAGACTTATAAGCAAAGTCCTGATGGGTAAATTAGAATTCACATATTGCTTCCAGTACTGACATCATCCTCATAATATAATCAATATAATTCACTGTAGCAATTAAGCACAACAATGAACAAAAAATAAATATCTATATTTAATATAAATTTATAAAATTAAAGAGCAAGCCAATTTTTCACTCTTTAAATAATTGATTTTAAAATAAAAGTTCAGTAACTAAAATTCTTTCAGAGTATAGAACTCAATAAAATCCTAGAGTAGTTAGTTATAAAATACTATACTCTGATTATAGATTTAAAAAAAAAACTATTCTGTCTGGAATTAAATAAACCTAAAATGTATTTTGACAAAATTAAGAAATTGATACCACAGAGTTTGACAAAGCTTGGCAAAATAATTGTATGGCCTCTCCAGAGCTTTTAGTCACTTATAGACTGCCTTTAAATAAAGGTAAAAATTTAATCACTCAAAATTAACATTTCATCACTCTAAATCTACAAAGAAAAACTGATAAGACTAAAGACCGAGGAAGTAGAAAAATGATAAAGGTTATCCAAAAATCCAAAATTTAAAATGCTCTAAAATCTGAAATTTCTCAGCACTAAAGGGAAAATTCCACACCTGACCTCATATGCCAGACCACAGGTGAAACAAAAGCATGCTAAAAATGTTGTATAAAATTACCTTCAGACTATGTGTATGTAAAACATAAATGAATTTCATGCTTTGACTTGGATCCCATTCCTAAAATATCTTGATAGGTACATGCAAATAGTTCCTAATATAAAAAGACAAAAATTTGAAGCACATTTGATTCCAAACATTTTGGATAAGTGATTCTCAACCTGTATGTTAAAGAAAGATGAAAATGTGTAAAAGAGGGTTGAAAGTGCTCGAGACAAAATATATGTGATTATTTTACATAGACCACCCCATGGTGAGAAAGGAAAGAGGAACAAATGTTTTTCTAGTTCTTCTTAAGCCGCAGGTTCCCCAGGCCTATTAGTTCTAACCCTATTAGAATTGTAGTCCAGATACTAATTTGTAATTAAATACTCTTTTGTTGGCTGGCTGGTTATTCAAACGCAATTCATAACTTTATTTCTGTAAGAAAACGTGTTGTGAATTTCAAGTTCCAAACAAACTACTTGAAACAACCTGTTCGGAAGTTTGGGACAGCTTGCATACTGTATGTTTTGGATTTAAGAAGTTAAATGACATATTACTGGATAAAACTTATTAGGACATGTGATTTATATAACTATTATTAATCCTCAATAAATTCTGCTGAAGAATCCAAAGGTGTGCTAAAATTTAATTTAAACCTCTGCAAAAGTTGCCTGGTAAATTTCCAAGAACAGATTGACTCATGGTATTTTCAATGTCCAAAAATTTGTCTTTCAGTCATAAAGTAAAGAAAGCCATGTTGCACATTTCAACACTTATGTCTTCATCTTAAATAAATATGAAGTCTAAATGTAGCCAATATCAAAACCAACCCAATCAAAATACCAAATTTTAAAACTACTTTTGATTTATTTTTAATATAGAAAATAAAACTTTAGAATTAATAATAGAAAGCTTGGGCAATATTAATTGTATACAAAAACTTGAGACTATAGATGTGATATCAAGCTTCACAAAATACCACACCTGTTATTGCTATACATCATTTCTATGAGCTGTTTAATGTCCTTAAACATCATTACCCAATTATTTTCCACGTTAGGTAATATTTGTTGTTATCCTAAATGATAGGAAACTAATTACCTTTATCATAAGCTATCTAGCACCAACCAGTGAAAACAGGTTTTCTTTCCCTTTCACTGGAGGGTTACTCACCTTTCTCTTAATTATCTTGATTATTTGAAATTTAAGACTGGCCAACACTAACAGAAAGTTACTGATTTTTTGTATCCTTATAAATGAATTAAATATATTTTCCCACATATTCTATTCAATTATTCATCATTTTAGATATTATCTATAAAAAGTAAAATGTTTAGAAAACTTACACTTCATTTCTACTGTTGTACCCTCTTTATGTTTTTAGGTGTATTTTTCTCCTTAGTTCTATCAACCATTGCCTTTCTGAATTTAAATATTATTCTTAAATGATCTTTACTTATAAATTAAAGAAATACCTGTTTACTCCCTCTATGAATGATATAATTAATAAACCTTTTCTCTACCTCTTCTCCCTCTCCTCAATAAGGTTTTAGCTATAAGTGTATTTTATATATGAAGGTTGTCTATTCATATTCTATTCTGTCAATTCTAAGAATTAAAAATACAAATTTATCTCATGGAAAAAATTAGTTGTTTTTTTTTTTTTTTTGTCTTTCTGAAAGGGAATTTCCCAAACTTTCAGAATCTAAGGAATCCTCACTTGCTTGTTTGCTTCCTTATCTTGTAGTGACCATACTTAGCTTCTATTTGTACCTACATCCCATATATTTCTTTATCTAAGATTTATTTGTGTTTCTTGGGAGAGTGAAAACTAAATTAAACTATTACATGATTGAAAGTATATTTTATATAATATAAAATACAATTAAATATTTTTTTCCTTCTAACTTTGAAGACATGGCTTCATTTTCTTTGGGTATTCACTATCATTAAAGAAATTTTAATGCTCATAATATTCTCATTCCTCATTCTTCCATATTTGTAATTTTTGGAGGAGTGCAAGTTATAAAATCTCAACACCATATGTTAAAATGTAGAAGTAGTCTTCTGCCCTATATATGATATGTCTATCACTGATATTGGGAGGTAACATCAATAAGTAATTCTGGTAGATATTTAGGGAAATGTTGTAAAATACATCTAACAATTTCCAATTTTTTGTTATGTTATCCCTAACATGTCTACAAACTTTGTCAACATGGCAATAGTTCTGGTTTATTCCCATCTGGAATTTTAGACAGAGAGATAAAGGACCACTGCTTTTATCCCCCCTTTTCTCTCTTAGCATGTTATGATGTATCTGCTCTTTGTCTCTACCTCTCCCCTGAGGAAACCAGCAGCTTCTGTGCTACCAGTTGGCCCAAGTTTTAGCACAAACAGGAACAAGGTTTTCCTTGGGGAGACAGGCTAGGGAAGACTGAACAAGCCTCTCAGTGGCTTGGGCTATTTGGACAAGAATCCCTGGTTCTGTATTCTGAAGTATGTGTAGAAAATAGGTGAATAGGGTCCTGTGACAGTTTGGGCATTCTCCCTTGTCCACTCACACATCCTCCTATTTCAGATTAGCAGGGCCATAACAGAGTTGACATGGTACCGTCTAAGTATCCCAATACTGAATCTGAATCTAGTACAGTCTATTTTAAGGGATTTTACAACACCTTTAAATTATATCTAGATGGCAAGGATCCTCAACCAGTAGCCAGGATCTGGTACTAGATCTCCATGTCTTACTTGACTGGCTGCATACTTCCTCAAAGGTCTACCAGAATTCTTTGTGGAGAACATGGAAGACGGTAGCCTCCACTTAAGAATTTTATTAACATGTCTTCTCTTACCATATCCTTAGTTTAAATAATTTCTGAAACTTTCCCTTCTTGGGAATTCAAAGTTTTAACAAAAATGAAAAACAAGAAAACAAAACTTTTTACTGAAACACAAGAACACCTTTTTTTTTTTTTTTTTGAGTAGAAATTAGAAGTTTATTAAAGAACAGCAGAAAAGACTTCTCCCGGAGGAAGAAGGAGACCCAAGAGGTGGAATCCCCACAAGAACACTTTTAAAGTGGTGGTGCTGGTGGTAGCAGTTAATAGACATAAAAATATATAACAGCAATGAGATGAATGTTAACATCCAAATTAAGATGTGGATCATAGATTCTTTAAGATCTGTTTGGAACAAAGATCAGTAACTGATTTATGCTTTACTTATTAGACTTTTGTCCAATAGCATTTCCTGATATTTGTTTTTCTTTTGTACTGGTGATTGAATTCAGAGGCACTCCACCACTAAGCCACATCCTCAGAAAATATTTTGCATTTATTTAGAGACAGGGTCTCATTGAGTTGCTTAGTGCCTCCCTTTTGCTGACACTGACTTTGAACATGCAATCATCCTGCCTCAGCCTTCTGAGCTGCTGGGATTACAGCAGCCACAGCGCCAAGCCACATTTCCTGATCTTTAAAGTCCAACATTCTAGTCAATATTAGACCTTGGCACTAAACGAGAAGAGACTGTTTACTTGTGATTGTGATTGTTTACTGAGAGAGATCAATTACTTGTTGGTAACACGCATATAATATATATACATATATTACTTGTCAACAGCTTGGTTCTAGTGTCTGATTCAATTCACTATTTTGTGTGTGTGTGTGTGTGTGTGGTACTGAGGATTGAACCCAGGGCCTTGAGCATGTGAGGCAAACACTGTACCAACTGAGCTATCTCCCATGCCTTTAGTTCTTTTTAATTGAATGAGTTCTTCAAAAATTATTTCTGAGTAAAAATCCTGAAAATACAGGACAAAATTGGTTTGTTTTTGCTTTATCTTGTTTTTGAAGGTAGAAGATTTTATTGTTTATGTCCTAAGGAGGCTAAGAGATGTTATCAAATTAATATGCACTTTCCTAAATTCTCACTTAATATTTAATAGTTACTCTTCCTAATTCATAAATGTAATCCCTTATATTCTAGTTGCCTCAGTAATTACTAGGAAAAATTAACTTATACAGTGATATATAAAAGTATTGCACATATCATCATGATATTTATTGCAACAATTTATTATGATACATAATATTGATTTAATAACATGGATCAATAATTAATGTACTATAGTTCACTTTATAAAATTGTTCAGCATACAGAATATTTATTGATGTGTGATTGATGGAGAGCTATACGTGAGAATTAGTTCCTTAAGAAGGTAGTGAGTACTTAAGAAAAATTTGAGTTAGAACTCTAATTCTAAGCTTTGGAAAAAGATTTTGAAGAAAGTCTTGAAAGAATATAACCATACACTGTCTGCTTTTCCTAAAAGCTGATTTTCATTATCTACACAACATGTTTCTTCCTAGCTCAGAATTTTCACCCTAGAGCCAGGAGTCATGCCAGACCTACCTTGGAGATAGGAAATGATTGGTGCTTATAATACTCAAGTGAGTATAGCTTTTTTACTTCCTTTATAGGGTGTATATAGTATGGAGAACTAACTAGTAAAGTGAAGGATAATCATGGCTCAGTTTTTTCGTTAAGTATATAATTCTCCCAAATCTCCATTCAGGGTTCTGTATAAATGTGTCCAAAAGTGTTCTACTAGGATACAGTAGTCATTCATTCTGAATAAACCAGATAGGTATCACAGTATGTAGTCTGTGGTAATCATGGTTTGGTGACTGATAGATCTGGTCTCAGGCGCTGATAATAGAGTTTGTTTTATCTACCCAGCTACTTCTTAAAGAAGTACTGTCCAATAGAAATAAATATGCAAATCACATATATAATTTTAAGTTCTCTAAGTAGCTATATTTAAAAAGTAAAGGAAAAAGGTGAAAATTATTTTAACAATTTAATCCAGTGTAACCACAATATAATAAAGTCAACATAAAATTGATATTAAAATAATAATTTTTAAATTCATTTTTTACCAATCCTTTGAATCCTGTGTAAAGCTATCATACCTCAATGTGAACCATATTTGGTTGCATGATAGCTAGTACCCACTGGTTTTGGCAGCAGACACTGGCTACTCTATGGGACAGTACAGAAGGTATATCATATTCTCTCTCTTTGCAAAGCCCTTTTAAGATCTTGCAAACCATCAGCCCAGTGTAGTCAAGATCCTGGGTTAATTTTGGAAAACAAAAATCAAAAATTACTTACATTTGCTAGTCAGTGGAATCTGCATTCCATTTATCTGAAGTAAGCCCTAACACCCATGTCATCTGCATTTAAAAGTGGGCAGGCAGCAATGTACCCATGACTTTATATCAGCAATGGAGCATTTGAACAGATGCAATGGTACTGCAGGGATGTTTAGGCACCCCCTTCTCCTCTATGAAAGTTGTGCTTCCCTGAGCCACTCTCCAACCTAGATTGTGCAACTCCAAAGCTCAACTCATGCTTTCTGATCAGAAGTTAAGTTTCACCTAAGCATCACTGTGCCATTCTGGTATGTGAATAATCATGGGGTCAGAATACTGGTCTTTGGAGCTCATGTCTCTCATCTGAGGTCTCATGAGCAGTTAGCAGCAGCAGAATCAGTTTTTCTCATCTGCAAAATCAGTGGTTGGGCAAGATGAGCTGAGAAGATGCTGAAACTGCATGATTATTGACTAAGTAATTAAATATCAGGAAGTTACAATTCTAAGTCATTGAATAAATGCACTCAAACCTGATTCAGAATATTAGTAAGTGAATTTTAAACCAATAATGAGAAGAATACATGAAATGTTATTGCAGTAAAGATCTTTTTAAAATTTTTAATACATGGATGTGTGTGTGTGTGTGTGTGTGTGTGTGTGTGTGTGTTTATGTACATGTGTCCATGGGATAAATGGTGACCAATAAAAATTTACAAAGCAGATTTCTCTTAAATCATCCTAATTTATGATCAGCCAAATTATTTCATGCAGATCTGTGGAAGTTATTTTTAAGATAAAGTTTACCAAATATTGTCCTCCAAATATATTTTAAGATAAATCAAATTGAAACAAAATTTAATCAAAAATAAAATTAAAAAAAAAAGAAAAGAAATCTCAATGTGCAGCTTGGGAATTCAGAATCTTCAAGAATGATCCGAGGCAACAGCAGAATTTCTAAACTATTTTCAGCTCTGAGATGATAGATCCAGAGGAAAAACAAAAAACAGCTAACCCCTCCTTTGACTTTTCACCATAGTTCATTCTTCTATGGGTCTTTTATGTCTTGAGTAACTTTTTATTGAAAATCTCTCATATGCCAGTACTTTTCTAAGCATTAGAGATATAATAATGTGAGATGTACAATGCTCACATCAAAGCAGCTCATGGAAATTGAGGGACAAATGAAAGACAGTTTTGACATGCTGTGGTAAGGACTACAAGGAGTAAGTTGTAAGTGTACAAGGAGCATAAGGCACAATAGGAGAAACATTTATCCCAGTCTTGGATCAGTCAGGATCCCTACTTTTTGTAGGGAAAATCATTCTAAACTGAGGCTGAGCCCAGGGTGACTCAGAAGCCCACCAAGGGATGAAAGCACTGGTTCCCTGAAGAAGGAGGGCAAGTTCCCTGCACATATACAGTGTCCACAATTCTACAAGAGAGAATGTGGCCCTTCTGGGGAATAGCAGGGTGTCCCAGGGCCATCATCTTATATAGAGAAGTGGGGTGAAGAGGTACAAGATAGAGAGGTACATTCTAGTTCTTAACATCAATGTCTGATATTTGAGAAACTCAGAAATTATTTAAATGAACAATAGTTGATAAAGGCAAAATAAGAGTAATTTCAAATTATAGACTTTTTTCCCTATAAACCTAAGTCTTTCATTAACTTAGCACTACATGCTTGAATTAGACTTTGCTATATTTTGAAAATGTGGTTCAGTAAATATCCAATAGTCATTTGTTGTAATGAACAGCTAAGAATAATTGCAATTAAAACATCAGCTGTTTCTTTGTAAAATATGTTTTTAAGGATTTTGAAAAATCCTTAAAATAGTTTGTTCTCTTACGTATCTTAAGCATCCCCTCTGCAAGGTCAAATAAGAACCTAATTTCCAAAGAGATGAACTCTAGATAGGGCAGAGGGGTTGGAGGGGAAGTGAGGGTGCATGGATTATAAATGATGGTGGAATGTGATGATCGTTATTATCCAAAGTACATGTATAAAGACTCGAATTGTTGTGAATATACTTTGTATACAACCAAAGATATGAAAAATTGTGCTCTATATGTGTAATAATAATTGTAATGCATTCTACTGTCATATATAAATTTTTAAAAAATAAAAAAAACTGTTGTCCAGCATTAAAAAAAATGGCTATATATTCTAAATTGGGAAGATCAAGATGATTAGGTTTGTACTATATTCTTTATTTATACATATCCTTCTCTAAGTAATATGAACTTGAATCTCATATTAAATGAAGATAACTTAAAGTTTATAATTAAATTACATTGGCCAAGTTTGTGCAGGCTTTTTCTCACAGTGTATGACCTGAAGAAGCTGTACAATGAACAAAATGAACTTGAAAATAATTTTGAAGTAACACTGCTAACTAAAAAGCCTTCATAGATGTATATAGAAACAGATTGACTACCCTTCCTTGAAATGCTCTGTTTATTTTTGGTTTCTGAGAAGAAACACAAAGGGGAAACTGTATTAATTCCTATTGCTGCTATATTTAATTATCACAAATATATTGGCTTAACATCACATAAATGATCTTGGTAGTCAGAAGTCCAAACTGGGATTCACAGAGCTAGAATCAAGGTATTGGATAGCTACATTCCCTACTGGAAACACTGGAGCAAATTCTCGAGGCTACCCAAATTCCTTGGCTCTTGACCACGTTCAAAAGTAGCAATAGTTCAATTCAGTCATTTTTAGGATATCATCTCTCTGCCTTCCTTTTCCCCATTCAAGGAGCCTGGTGATTATATTTGTGCCCATCTGGATAATCCAAGGATAATCTCTTTATTTAAGGTCAACTGATTAGTAGCCCTAATTTAATCTGCAACCTTAATTTCCCTTTGCTCTGCAATGTAACATATAACATATTTACAGGTTACAGTGATTAAGATGTGGTGGCTATTATTCTGCCTGCTTACAATATCAGAGTAATCCAAAGAGATCCATTATTAGCCTATGTTACATATTAACTTAATTTTTAAAAGTATTTTAGAATTTAGAAAAACATTTTATTTTTCAAAATAAATAGATTTAGATTGCTTAAAAAATGTTATCATTAGTATTTATAATGAGAACATTATGGAGAGGTATTTTAGACTTTTAATTTTAATTGATACATTCAAAACTGTTAATTACCTTGATTTGTTCATTACATATCATAGTTGTAACTATATTTTACACAGGAAATTTTGATTAGAGCATGATGATAGGTGTTCATGAAATCTCAAGACATAAAATGTAATTCCTATTTTCATGAAGTTTGCAGAAATATAATATAAATATAAATGTATGAAGTAGAAATCTTTTTGAACAAGGATCTCTCATCGTTTTAGGTATGCATTAAGTACAAAGTACAAATCACTGCTATTATCATGATAGATCAAATTAATGTGATAATGGAGAAATAATAATGAGTAGATTTTATTATGCGCATCATAACACACTATTAAAAGAAAAACAAAGTATCTTTCATTAATTGAGTGACTCATTAATCCAAAAAGAAATTTTAAAATGTGGTCAAAGAGTCACATGGTACTATCCAAGTTTAAATGATCTTTTATTCCATGGACATGAATGTTGTTTTTTTTTTAATTGAAATAATAACACTATTACAGTGTCAAGTAGGGGTGGTCTCAGATTTTCAAGGTATATAAGGATATTTCCTTTCAATGTTCAAGGGAAGAAAAAATGAGTTAAAGGATCATAATCTTCATTTATGATGGAAATTTGTGTTACAGACTTTATCAAGTGGGTCAACTTGTTCTTTTACTTCACTCTCCTCCAGGAAGAAAAAAATTAACATTCTACATCAAGTTTCTCTTCTTTTTGTGCTAATCAAAGACTCATTTAAAAACATCGCTTTTCTCTCTGCTAGAAAAAAGAATTACTTTCTTCTCTCAAGTGCAAGCTCTACTAGAGTTCAGTTCATTAATGTATTTTACCTACTATTACAGTTAATAAGGCTAATTGCAAATATTGATTTAACATGTTTAATTGAATTCCTACTAAGTGTAAGGTACTATCCTAGAAGATGTGGTTATAGTAAAAAATAGAATGAAAAGGAAGATAAAAAATATCAATGTGCTTATCTGTGCATGCATATATAGAGATACATATATAAACATGAGAAAAGATCAATGGTGATAACTGTCATACAAAGATTAAAATGACTGATGTGATCAATAGCAACTGCTTATATTGTGTGGTTGGAGATGGCCCTCTAAAAGGCTGAAATTTAAGCAGAGATTTGAATGACAAGAAGGAACAGTCATGCGTAAATTGGTAGAGATTTACTATAGGGGTCCAGTGGGATCACTAATGGAAATAAGCATTAATGCAAGTTTGGTGTGTTTGAGGTATGGAAGATCAATGGAGCTAGAGCATAGTAGACAAGCAGGCCAGTGGTACAAAATGGTCTTAATGAGCAGCCACAAGAACATCATGGAATATTCTGAAAAACATGGTAAAATAAGATGGGAATTCATCGAAACGTTTAAAACAAGAAGAGGATATTATTTGATATGCATGATGTAAAGACCATCCTGGCTGCTATTTTGAGACAAACTATATATGATTATTATGAAATCAGAGTAGAAAAGAAAAATTATTATTACAATAACAAAAGTGAGAGATAATAATGGTTTAGTGAAAATACTGCAACTAAAATGAAAAAAAAAATGGATGGCTTTGCACTACGTTTTTGTTAGTACAAAGAATTAGGTGACTGGATGTAGAAGAGAAAAAAGATAAGAATGAATAATAACACACAAACTTTTGTGTTGAGAAAGTGGCTGGTCATGATATATTTAGATTTATACAGAAAACAAAAGCAGAAATGTGTAGTGAAATGAAGAATTGTATTTTGGCTATGTCAAATTTGAGACACCAGAAATCTGGGTAGAGATATCAAATCTTCAATTGAATATATAAATCTGGGAATTCTAGGGAGACATCTGGATTGGCAATAAAAAATGTAAGACTCATTCAGTTTATGGATAGTTTTTGGAGCAGGAGACTGAGTGGGATCACATAGAAAGAGTAAATTGGTATAGAAGAGTCTGGTACAGAGAGATGGAAATCCCAAAGTTTTGAGTATGAACAGAGTAGCAAGAGTGAGCAAAAACTTGAACAACACATTGGCAATGGTAGCAGTTTTGAATATTTAGAACGGGCTGAGGAAATTAATGACTAATGTATGCAATATTTTGTACTGGCTTCTTTGGTTCATGGAAGATTAGTGTGTCTAAGATCAAGCAGAAATATTTGAGAGTGATGTGAGAGAGAGGAACTGGAAGAACCCAATTAAGGAAGAAGACCATAAATTAGCAAGTACTAATTAATGTGACAATATGATTTCCTTCCAAAGTGTTTAGAAGTTAGGTACAAAAACAACAACAAGAAAGGCAGTTCAAACCAAAGTGAATGTACTAGAAGTCCAAAGTGGAACTTTCAAGGCATTTATGAGAGTAAGAATAGTGCTACTTAAACAAGTCAGGATTCAAAAGGAAAGGAAGTGAGGTGAGAGGGAATAATGGTTTGACAGATTAAGTAATACTCAAGGGATTAAAATTTTCTAAAACATTTAAGTACAAGTTTGGTTGGAGCAAAAATGTTAGAGCCTCCTTTGCACTACTTCAGAGACTCATTTCCATTAAATTCCTAGAATTGTGGTCACATAAAATGCAATGTTAATGGTGTTTCCAGGACTCATACTATCTGGCAGCCCTGAAGGAATAGAAGATTAGAGTTAGGAAGCTTGAACAGGAATATTTCTGAGTAGTGATAAGGAACAGAGTTTGGTCGTGTGAATAAGTGCCTGAAAAAAAATGATATTGACTTTAGAATACTAAATGGAGTTAATGAATGCTAAAGTCATCCAAGAAAGAGGCTAGAGTCATCCAAGAAAGGGATAGAGTACCATTATTAACTATAATATAATTACAGGGATAAAAGAGAAGAGAAAGAAAAGAAAGAGGGTTAGACAAAGGGAGAAAGAGATGAAGAGAGGGTAAATAAAGGGCACTAGAAGGAAGGAAGGAAGATGGACAGTTTCACAAAAGTGATCCGAGTCTTGTATGGATGGGAAGACAATTTCTGAGCATTTAATACTCGCAATATGTGATAACCTACACTTTAGTCCACAGGTTACAGATCTCCACCAATTTGAAATTAAAACACAGCTAGTCATTTCACATTTTTGACACTGTTCAAAGCAATAAACATATAAAATAAGTGATCAATAAAACAGGCTTTCAGTCTTAAGCAGACTTCATATTGACAAAGGCATATTTTAAATCACTTCCTTTGAGACGTAAAAAATAGCTTTATTAAAGCATAAAACTTCAGTAAATTGGAATATTAACAATAAAAACAAAATAAAAAGCCCTCACATGGACATTTTAATATTTACCTTTAATTTGGTTTGAAAAAACACAAGTAGATTAAATGACGAGACCCAACGTTTAGTTTTCCAGTTAGAGCAGCAAGAAAATGCTATCAAATCAGACAAGACTCCAGACTACCATCATTGCAACTTCATCTCAGACTGTCACCATGCCACATATCTCCCCTAGGTAACTCTGAGGTCCAGATTCAGTAACCTTTCCCCTTGTCTCCCATCCATCCTCTCACTGATCCAAAGTCACATGGATGCCAAACAAGAAAGACTTTTTCAGGAATCTATTGATTAAAAATATTCATTTGAGTTAGTATTTGGAGAAGACTAGTAACATAAAATGTTAGATGTAATAGATATAAAAGAGTTTTTCTATAAAGATGTAGAATATGGAGATGATGTAAAATAAATAAATAAAAACAAATAGGAGTAATGAAATAAGTGGATATCAAAGACAATGCAGCAAAATTAAAGACAAAAATTAATGATAAAATCAATGGAATTATTTGAATTTTCCTTATATAAAAATTTTTCAAGGAATTTTCAAATTTTAGAGCACAGTAATAAATTCACCCTTTTGTTTTTTAAATTTGACTGAATAATTTGAAATTTTTCCAAATATGTGTACAAACATTTATTGTGTATAGATAGGTACTTTCATCTATTTATTGGTTTGTATTTTACCTAAATATACGGATGTTTTTTGCTCTAAGTTACTCCCATATTCAAGGATTGTATGACCAAAACTATTTCCTTTGTAATTTTCCCCTAACTTCTTGTTGTCTAAACTCATTCCCCAAGGAGAAAAAAATCACACATAAGCATGGTATGATAGGTGAATAGGGTGGGTTGGAAGAGAGAGGAAATCTCTATATTAAAGAGACTTTGTTTTCTGAAAGGCTAATACATTCATATTGCAGTCACTGATACGGTTCAGTTGCTAATGTTTCAAACCTTCATAGATGGATGTACAAAATTTGGAATGAGTTTTTTTATGCTGGTGTTCTAATATTGGAGGGAAAAGCTGTTATTGTACTCCCTCTGTAGATGGCCAAGATCTGATGGACAAAATGTCTAGAACAATTGGATCACAAAGTGACATAAATCCTGATCCTATAAAACTGTATCTATTAGCCTTCAGCATGTCCAGAATCAATCTTTGTGAGGGATGATTATCGTTTGACCTGAGATCTGCCAAGAATGTTTTCTTCCAAGAAGTCCCTAGAGCTTCCAAGCACAGTCCCTGCTGAGGATCCAGTATAGGCTCCAAAAGGAACAGAATGCTGAAAACTAACAAGATTTGTGAGAGTCTTTTCTTGGCAAATTTGACAACAATTAGTGACTATTAAGTTTTTTATTAGTCACATAGTAAATGAAACAGAGGACATGATATTTAAATACATATATTTGATATTTGGCAGGGAATGTAGTGAATATAAATACCAATAATAAAAGAAGATGCTTGGGGGGAAAGAGAAGAGAAAGGAGAGAAGAGAAAAGGGGTTGGGGAGAGAAAATGAAATGAACTTGTGACTCTTTATTTGCTTACCTGAAACAACTCAGACAGAATCTGGGAGACAGATATATATATATATATATATATATATATATATATATATATATATATGTATATATATATATATACATACATATATATATATACATACATATATATATATGTATATATATACACATATATATATACACACACACACACACACACATATACATATACTTGAGAAATACTACTTGAAAGAATACATGAATGAACAAATGAACACAATGAATAAGATGCACTTATTATTGCCTTTATTTTCACTGACTGATAAGTTATGCTTTTTGGCATAAATGTCTATAAAATGTTCATAAAATGGTTATAACAGGTCTTGAAATCATGTTCAAGACTTGTTATAAGACCCTTAGGAAATTATCTTCTCTTGTGGTTTTCAATGAACTAAAAGTATTTGAAATTGACTGAGGACAATCCAAGTCCATGCTCTTTAAACAGAACAAAATATGCTTAAAAAGGGCATATTAATATCTGTATTAATATCCGTATGATATCAAATTACTACAGCTATTAGGGCAGGAACCAAAAAAAGATAACTATATTCAAATAAGAAAGAAAAACAATAATGCTGACTGAGTTCCAAAAGGGACCAGATATTATTTTAGATTTCTATTTGAAATAATTAGTGATAACATTAAAACTGCTCATAGCAGTTACACATTATTGACTTACAACCATTGTCCAAGTACGGATGCCAAAGTGGTCACATTCAGAAATATGTTAAGGTCTCTATATGGAATAAAATCCAATGTGAATTTTTCAACTATGAAAGTTGTTTCAGTATGTTTTAGCTTGAATATGTATTAGTTCACATTATGAATATATGCCTACAAACATATAGGGAAATCTATTTAATTCATATTGGTTATTAGATTAACTCGTTTAACTCAATAAGGATAGACTTGGATTATCAACTATTTGAGCATACTGAGTAAAGGTAAGGACAATTCAGGACTTGGAATGGCATCATACAAAATGTAATACATGTGAAAAGACACTGTTGCATTAGGAAAAAGCCACTGAACTTGAATTCCAGAGAACTGACATCTAATCCTGAGATTGGTCTGTGATGTCAGTTCAAGATTTGTAAAAGTATGAAAATATGCTCAGCACTATTAATCATTAGAGAAATGTATATCAAAACCACAATGAGATACTTCTCTACACCCACTAGGATGACATAAATTTTTAAAATATGGAAAATTCGTGTTGATGAAGTTGTGGAAAAGTTGAAATGATTTTACGTTGCTGTTTGGAATACAAAATGGTAGCACTAATGTGGAAAATAGTTTGATGGTTCCTCAGAAAGTTAAGCATAGAATTATCCAGCCATCTTGATCATATGTCAAAAGAAATGAGTGAAGGTAGTCAAACTTTTATATACTAACATTCACAGCAGCACTATTTATAAATGATAAAAACCACCTAAATGTCTGTCATCAAATGAGAAGATAGATAAAATATGGTATTTCCATAAATTGAATATTACTTAGCTATAAAAAGGAACACTTTACTAATATATACTACTATGTGGAGGAGTCTCAAAGACAATATGCTAAGGGCAAGAACCCAGACACAAAAGGTCACATATTGTATGATTCTATTTATATAAAACAAGAAGTAAATTCATAGGAAAAAAATGATTTGTAGTTGTTGGGAGTTCAGAGGAAAGGAAGTAGGGAAAGATCTCTTAATGGGTCTGAGATTTTCTTTTGGAGTAATAAGACTGTTTTTGAAATATATAGAATTGGTGATTATACAACATTGTAAACGATAATGCCTCGGAATCATAAAACTTTATAATGGTTAATTTTATGTCATGTGACTGAAAATAAACTGAAGTACCTTCATGGATGACCACGTAAGGAACTCACCAAATCTTTTCCACACAAAGTTATAATAAAACTAGATAATAAATAAAACTTGAAAACAAACATTTCAGGATCTAAAAACTGACTGGAGGCATAGAAAAACAGTACAAGATTTATTCAAAAAACTATTAAACCTTAGTAAATAAGTAGAAGTCTATGTCATTATATTCTGAAGTAGTTTCTATTCCTTTACCATCCCCCAGATCTTTATTACTAGACTTCTACCAGGGTATAGTAACCTACCAGGAACATTAGCTTTCTGACAAAACAGAAAAGAAAAGATTTGAAAGAGAATTTGAAGAGGCTCATGTTTTGAGGTGTTCTCTGGAACAATAGCAATCTTGAATGGCAAAGAAATTAGGGAAGGCCAATATCACAGCTAACCTAAAGTTACAAAACTGGAAGGAATAAGCAACAGAAGAGTCTGCAGTTAGAATTTCAAAGGGAGATCTAGTAAAAGAGACAGCTACAGTGGGCCTTGATAACATCCTATATATCCCTGGGGGTATGGAAGGCTGTGAATACCAGCACAAAATCATGGAGAGAACAGTTGCTATCTACTCATGCAAGCCTGACTATGAGGCCATATACACACAGAAAATAAAATATAGTGCAGATGCATAAAATACCTAAACTTTAAATGCATTTCTCAATTCATATATAGATCCACAGCAAAGGGTAGAAGCAGAAGTTTTACTCAACATATTTCAGCACAATCTCTGACAATCATTGTCTGACCACTAAAATGATCCAGAGAAAACTCTCAGAAGCCAAGTTTTTAAATTAGAAGATTAAATGTATTTTTTTAGAAAAGAAGAAGATATGGGCAGAAACATCATCAATATACACTGGTATACACTGGGAGGTGAAATACAATCCCCAAATTAACCCAAGCAAGTCACTAAATAAAAGAAAATAAAGCAAAACAAAACAGCCCAGCAAATAGCAGCAACAATCATTCCCAAGATGGAATTAAGGGATGAGGAGTTTCTATAATACTTTACTAAAACTTGTAGAACATGCAAAGAAACAGGAAGCAAGAACCAAAGACAGAACAAAAAGAAACACAAATATAAAGGAAATGAAAAGTAGATGTCTCTGATGAGTCCCAGATACTGAATTTGAAATAGCTATTAAAATTATGTTCAAAATTTTTAAAAAACTGTTGTAAGAATGAAAAAATGCCAGGCACTGTGGCATTTTCCTGTAATCCCAGCAGGTCGGGAGGCTGAGGCAGGAGGGTCACAATTTCAAAGCCGGCATCAGCAAAAGCAAGGCATTAAGCAACTCAGGGAGACCCTATCTCTAAATAAAATACAAAAGAGGCGCTGGGGATGTGGCTCAGTGGTCGAGTGCCCCTAAAATCAATCCCTGGTACCACCCCTGCCCCCACAGCCAAAATAAAGAATGAAGGAAAAAAAAGGACAATAGTTTATCAAATGCAAAACATCAATCAAAAGATAAATATTATTTAAGCAAAATTAAAAATCTAGAATTGGAAAACTAAAATGACATTGAAAAGAAGTTTCCTAGAGGGGCTCAATAGTAGATTCTAATGGCCCCAAAGAAAAATATGAAGCTCAGATTAGGCGGTCTCTATTAATCTAAGAAGAAAGGAGAGAAAAAATGAATCAGGAAATATGAACAGAGCCTCAGAAATCTGTCGAAACCCCCCTGTATACCAACATATATGCATAAAGGAAGCTTAAGGAGAGAAGAGGAAAAAAAAGGGTTGAAAATTTGATTAATAGCCACAAACATCATAAATCTAATGAAAATCCAAGAAGCTCAATAGGCCTCAAATATGAAAAATAAAAGACATCCACATCTTAAAACAGCAGTATGAAGCTACTAAAAGCTAAACACCAAAAGACAATTTTAAAAGTAGTGAGAGAAAAAAAAAACTCATTTTATAGAAGGGAATAACATTAAGTTTAACACCAAAATTCTTGTCAAAAACAATAAAGCCCGGAGGTAGAGGAGTAGGATGTTTATACAGATAAATATAAAAGGCTTTGTGTGCATGTGTGCCTTGGCTTTCTTTAAGTGATTTAAAAGACAACAGTATACTGCATGATGTGTAGAATTTAAAGAATTTAACATGGAACATGGAAGCAGAAAGGAAAAATAACATGATCTAAATAAGTTGGGGAATTAAGGAATTATTGTTCAAAGAGAATATGTAATTTTGCTATAAGATGAATAAATATTAAAGACCTATATTACAGTACAGTGACAATAGTTAATAATGTATTATATATTGGTAATTTGCTAAGAGTGTGGATCTTAAGTATAATCACACATACACACAATAACTGTGAGGTGACAGGTGAATAGTTTCATTGTGATAATCATTTCATAATGTATACATATATTTAAATATCACACTGAACACTTGGAATATATACAATTTTTATAAGGTAGAAAAACAAGAAAACCTAAGGAAGGACAGAAGCTCAGAAAGAAAAAGCCTTTGAGGTTTAAGAAAGTAGAATGAATCAGACATAACTTTCCTATGTTGTTATATGAACACACGACCAGTGTAACTGCACATTATGTACAACCACAAAAATGGGAAGTTATACTCCATGTATGTGTGATACGTTAAAATACATTCTACTGTCATGCATAACTAATAATAACAAGTAAAAACTTTTTAAAAACAAAGGATAATACTATGCTATAATTAGAGTGCTAGCCAAAAAATGCAACTGTTAACTAAGAATTTCAAACCAGCAACAGTATCCTTCATAAATTAAAAACATAGTTATTTTCAGATGAATAAAAAATGAGAAAACTGTTAATATATCTTCTTTTTAAGAAACATTAAAGGAAATACATTAAGCTAAAGCCAAAAGACATTAGAAGGTAAACTGATTACATATAAAAAAAGAGCAATATGAAGAGAATATAAACACATTTATTTGTTTGCATCACTTCTTAAAAAATTATGAAATGTAATTTCATAAAAACAATTATAAGTTGTATTATATGAGTCTATTCTTGGACTCATAACATATTAAGACATATGTGTGAGTGTGCCTATATTGTATAATGTAATATGTTAGATATTAAAAGTAATTAGGCATGTGTATTATATATACATTGTATAATATATATATTTTCTATATATATGCATATGATATATGGGCAAAAAATGAGATAGAGGGAATGGAGTATAATGGAGCAAGAAAATTAAAGCAGATAAATAAATAGATGGTAACTTCACTTCAACTAAATAAATAAAGAGTATCAGGAAAGGAAAATATATGACTTATAATGATAAATATTCATATAATCTTTGTCTTTTCCTCCAAACTTCATTAGACACAAAACTTTATAAATCAATAAATACATCATTACTGAGTATACAAAAATATAGATGTAATATCTATTGTAATAATGGCATAAAGAGGGGGAAGGATTAGAACTATAATGGAGCAGAATCTCTGTATATTATAACAATTAGGTTTTATCAACTTGAACTATATTGGGATATTAACAATGCATATTGTATTCCCTATAACACCACCAATAAAATAACTACACACACACACACACAAGTTGTGCATTCAGAGTATTAATATTTCATAATGTATACATATATTTATACATTTATTTATACATTATAAATATATGCATATATATTTAAATATGACACTGCACACTTTGAAATTATATAATTTTTACAAGGTAGAAAAGCAAGAAAACCTAAGGAAAGAAAGAAGCACAGAAAGAAAAAGACTTTGAGCCTTAAGGTGTATGTGTGTTTGTGTGTGTACGTGTGTAGTGGGAGTTAAAAAGGAATTAACACAAAAATATTTATCACAAAGAAGTCAATAAAGGAAAAACAGCTGATCAGACACAAATATGTAGAAGAGAATGACAAAATTAGAAGTTAAGTTCAATCATGTAATAACTGCAATAAATATAAATGCATGAAACAATACAAGCAAAAGGCAGAGATTCTGTAAGGCAAAATTTAAAATATTTAATTACATGATATTTACAAGAGATACACTTTAAATTCAAAGACACAAAATAGGTTGAAAGTAGAAGTAATAAAAAATATAACAGGCTGCTGGTTGCGGTGGCACATACCTATAATCCCAGCAACTTGGAAATCTGAGACAAGAGGATTGCAAGTCCAAAGCCAGTGTCAGCAATCTAGCAAAGCACTAAGCAACTCAATGAGACCCTGTCTCTAAATGAAATACTAAATCTAAAAAAGGACTGGGGATGTGGGTCCATGGTTAAGTGTCCCTGAGTTCTGAGTTCAATCACTGGTATCCAAAAAAAAAAAAAAAAGTATGTGTGTGTGTGGGGGGGGCGGTGTATGTTGTGAATGTGTGTGTAACAGGCAAACTGAAATCACAAGGAAGATATATAGAAATTACCAAGGATATAAAAGACTCAAAAATACTACCAAACATTTGACCTAACTGACATCTATAGAACACTGTCCCAACATAAAACATGTTCTTTTCAAGTATGTATGAAATATTCTTTATGATATGGTAAGAGATTTAAAAAGAGTTTTATAAATATTAACAATTTGAAATCATACAAATTATGTGTTCTGACCAAAATGAGTATAGCTTAGAAGTCAAAAACAAAAGCAAATGCAGGAAATCAACAAATATTTGGAAATTAAAAACACACTTCTAATTAACCAATATGTCAAAGAAAAAAATATCACAGTGAAAATTAGAAAATTCTCATTGTGAGCTGAATGAAAACAACAGCCAAAAAAATTATTGGAGGCAACAAAAGGAGTGCTTAGGAAAATTTTGTAGCTTTAAATATTTTTAGTAGAAAACTGTAAATATATTAAATCAATGACTCCATTTCCCATGTTTGAATGTAGAAAGAGTTGCAAACTAACTCAAAGCAAACATGTGGCAGAAAAAATGGAAATCAGCAAAAGCAAGAATAAGAAAAAGGTAATGAAATCTCTTAATCTTTCTGTAAAAAGACAAAATTTAAGTTACACTGATCAAGGAAAACAGTGAGAAGACACATACTACCAAAATCAAGCATGAAAGCAGAAACATTACTACAGACTTTACAGAAATGAAAAAAGTTCCAAAACTAAAGGTAATAAATTGGACAACCTCAATTAGATGCAAAAAAATTCCTAAAAAGACATTAGCTATCAAAAATGTCTCAATAAGAAATAAAATATCTGAATTGATCCATAAATGTTTTCAAATTTTCATTCCTAATTTAAAATATTCCCACAAAATTAAGCCCAGCTCCAGATGGCTTCATTAGTGGATTATATCCTTTAGAGAGAAAATACAAACTGTTTGAGAAAATAGAGGAGGAGAGAGGCTCAATTAGCAACTTATTTTATGAAGCCAAAGATACCCAAGTACCAAAGTCAGACAAAAACATCAGAAGTAAACAAAACTACCAAAAACATTCCTCATATATGTAGAGATAAAAATGTTTAACAGTATGTTAACAAACTGACCCAAAAGCATATATTATCCTAAGTAGTACTTATTCCAAGATAAAATGTTACTGTAGTATCTGAGTACGTTATTATAGTACACCATATTAGAGTAAACAACAAAAAAATGACCATCACCATGGATGAGGAAAAGTATTTGAACAAATTCAATACATAGTAATGGTAAAAATTCTCAATTAACCACAATAGAAGAAAGCTTTCCTAGCATTAAACAGAGAATCTACAAAAATACACAGCAAATACCACACTTGACAGTGAAAGTCAATTGCTTTCTCCCTAAGATCAGGAACAAAGAAAGAATATGTGCTGTCCTAATTTTCATTTAATGTGACACTGCACATTCTAGAGAGTACAATGAGTTAAGAAAATGAAATAAGACAGTGTGGAATAAGAAGTAAAACTCTTTTTATTTACAATATTTGGTTCTAAATATTAAAAAAGTGTAGAAACCTAGAAAAACTGAAAAACTAAGTTCAGCAATATTGCTAAATTCAAGCTCAATACATAAAATTTATCCTGTTTTCATATACTAACAATAATCCAAAAATGAATTTAAGAAAGCAATCTCATTCACAATAGCATCAAAAAGAATAGAATGTTAAGAAGTAGCTTAACAAAAAATAGTATAAAATTGTACACTGAAAACTACCAATTATTACAGAGAGAAAGGAGAACTAAATAATGGAAAGATATCCCATGTTCATAGACTGGAGGACTTAGTATATTAAAATGGAAATTCTCCCTAAATGTATCTAAACATGAATCATAAAACTCATAGTTGACAATTTTGTACAGAAATTTACGAGCAAATTTTGTGATTTATAAAGAAATGCAAAGGAGAGAGAATAGCAAAAATAATTTTGAAAAAGAATAGAATTGGAAAACATACACTTTTTCATTTCAAAGCCCATTACAAAACAACAGTGATTAAGACTGTGGCTAGACAGAAATCACTGGAACAGATTTTGATAATCGAGCAGTCAACCCTTATATTTATAGTCAATTGATTTTTTTTTTTTACAAAAAAGTGAACTTAATGGAGAAAGGATAGTCTTTTCAATAAGTAGTGCCAGAACAATTAAATATATTTGAGTTAAATGATAAATTTAGGCCCTAATCTCTCAACATACACTAAAATGCCCCAAACTGATCATAGACCTAAATTTTAAAATTGAATCTGCAAGTGTTCAGAAGAAAATGGAAAAAATCTTCTTGGTCTTCAAGTATGATAAATAACAAAAATTGATATCCTATCAAAATTAATAAATTTCTTGTCCTCAATATATACCATTAGGAATATGAAACTATAAGCTATAGACTTCAAAAAATATTAAATTTTAAAGTCATATTTAAGATAAAGGATCTGTATACAGAGTCTATAACAAATGTTAAATTTTTTTTAAATTGCCAAATTATAAATTCACTAGATATCTGAATAGGCAGTTCATCAAAGGCATCATTGTATTTTATATGGAATAGCTAAAAGCATATGAAAAGATATTCAGAAACATTAATCATCAGTGAAATGTATTGAAAAACCACAATGAGATATCATTTCATACAATGGCTGGTGTAAAACTTTAAAGAAAATGAAACAAACATATTTTGGTAGGTCTTCAAAACAGTGCAGGCCACTTTGGAAATCAGTTTGGCAGATTCATGGATTTTCATAAATTTACTGTAAAAACCTACCAATTCTATTCCTAGCTACCTAGCAAAAGAGACGAAAATATATGTCCACTCAAACATCTGAATGTAAATGTCACAGCAGCATTATTCATAACAGATAAATGGTGAAAATCAGATTTTTATCACTGGGTGAAAAGATAAAATATTTATTCTTATATTGGAATCTTATTCAGCAGTAGAAAGTAACAAATAGCTGATGCGCGCTGAAACCTGGAGTAACCCTGAAAATATTACACCACATGAAAGAAGCCAAATCCAAAAGGTCACGTGTTATGTGATTCCAATTACATGAAGTGTTGAAAACATAGATCCATAGAAAAGCAAAGTAGACCACTGTTTGCCTATGTCTGGGGATGTGGATAGAGACTGTGATATTGGTTACAAAGTTCTACAAATTTTCCTTAAAAAAATCACTAAATTATATTTAAAATAGGATTAAACGTATGTAAAAACATCATAATGAAGTGGTTGGGAATTATTGAAGAGGAAAAACTTGACCTATCTTTAATCTGATGATTACTGGAAAGACATATCTACAATACAGAACACTTTTTTTGGTAATTTTTTTAAAATTTCTTCTCATCAAATAAATTCACTTTTAAAAAGCAGTTCATTCCATTACATCTGGCCCTATATTATATGAATCCTAATCATTATTTCTGCCTCTGAGCCTTTGCATCTGCAGGTCCATCTTTTGGACATGCAAATCCAGAATCAGCATAAAGTCTACATGGTTTGTTTTTTCACTTCATTAAGTACTCTGATTAATAGTCACCTTGTGGATGAGAGGACTTATGTATCTAAACTACTTTCAATTCTCTCTCATCCTCCTTAGTTTGTTTCTTTCCTCATTAAATTTCATTAAAATTCACTATTAATGGCATTTACAGATAAATGCATGTAGTTAGAGAAGATAATACTAAGTGAAGTTAGCCAATCCCCCCCAAAAAAAAATCAAATGCAGAATGTTTTCTCTGATATAAGGAGGCTGATTCATAGTGGGATAGGGAGAGGGAGCATGGGAGGAATAGAAGAACTCTACATAGCGCAGAAGGGTGGGAGGGGAAGGGAGTGGGCAGGATTTTAGAAATGATGGTGATGGTCATTATTATCCAAAGTACATGTATGAAGACACAAATTGATGTGAATATACTTTGTATACAACCAGAGATATGAAAATTTGTGCTGTATATGTATAATAAGAATTGTAATGCATTCCGCTGTCATAAATAATTAAATAAATTAAAAAACAAAAACAAAAACTAACAGACAAGCACCAGAAGTATCTGGTCCAAACTAGGAGCTCACTATTTATTGAGTGAATGAATCCTGTCATTCGTAGCTATGCCTTAAATGATCAAGAACCGGAAATAGTTTATTTTTTTTTTACATTTATTTAAAAAATTTTTCCTATGGAACAAATTATACAGCCAAAAGTCCCTAGAAGTGAAGTACTTGAACCATCCACATCTGGAATTGTTTTTGCATTGAATTTCTCATTCTGAATTCATTCTTTGGCTAGGTTTATGACTGGCTAACCTAAATGGCCCATTGATGTCAAAGGCTTTTGTATAATCATCAGTGGGGAAAAAAATTACTATCCTGACCCAGTCAGTGAGTAGGAAAGCTTTGTAGGAGCGTCCATGGTCACTCTTAGTCACATAAAGAGAATCCTGTCTTTTCATCAAGATAACAGAACACAAAGAATATTAAAATAGGAGATTGCCTTGAAAGAAAAGGTAAAAGAATTCTTTTCATATCCTACCTCATTAATAACTTAATGATCGAGGCTGGGCTGTTGGAGAACAAAGAGTTGGGAAATCTTAGTGGCAAAATGTATTTCCTGTTGTCCTTACCTGTGGAGTGAAATCCCATTTTCATGCTCTATTGGCTTGTTAGTGTCCTCTCACTGCTTTCTAAGGGAGATACAGGACTTTTTTTTTTTTTCCTTTTGGTGAATTTGGAAGGAGAAATTAAACATAAGGTGCTCATGCGTTTTCTTTTTCCTCTTGTGAACTGGATGCTTTAAAGGAATCATAGGTTCTGCTTATGATCTGTTCCTGGGATAGGAGGCCTACTCCTGCCCACTTCTTCTATGACTGCCTAATCCTCACACCAAGAATTAGAAACACTCCCTACCCATATTCTCTGATGTCACCTTTATCACCTGAACAGGTAACCCTTTCGCCTTCATCTGTCTTACTTCTTTGTATCATAGCTGATCTAAAGAAAATAAATAAAAATCAGGCAGAGATCTGTTTATTAATCTTCTTCAATCAACCCTAAATGGGTCTTAACTGATCAGCATTAATATCTTAACCGAAAGGGCAGAGGCAATAAGAATTATGGAGTATTTAAGTCCTTACTATTCTGTATGCCTGAATTACTTTGTAAAATGTCAGATTCCTTAGTTCCTAAATGATCTTGCAAAGTCTTCCTAATTAAATTGAAGGAATCAGCTGAGAGAGAAACACATCTTCCAAGGTACAAACCTCTTCCATATTTTTACCTGTAGCTGCCACTCAATAAACATGAGTGATTAGAGAGAGAGAAATAACGATAGAGACCAGAAAAGATATGAAATAAAAGATTAATGTTGCTCTTTTCCAGTCTACTATTTTAGGGACAGTTTGATCCAAACCATTTGAGATGACAAGAGTAAAGAATGGATAAAAAACGGATAAAGCTACTTTTACCAAAACACTTTTTAAGAATTTTCGGTGCACATTTTGTAGAGTATTATGCCAAATAAACAAGTACCCTAATATAAAGGACCCATAGTATCAATTATTATCACTGTCAATCAGAGAATGAAAGCAGTCTACAATGGGCCTGACAGAACTGACTATTATGATTGTTTCTGCAATGTTAGAAATATGTAAATGAAGACACTTCAAGAAGATTTTGACACAACAGGTTTAACAGATAGGGCCTAATTATGTCAGTCAGTGGAATTCAATTACCAGGAGGAGTGGATGGACATCCTAGACAGAGAGCTTGGATTAAATCTGCCCATAATTTTTTTTAGATCTAGTTCAAAGTAGAAAACAAA
Source organism: Spermophilus citellus (assembly GCF_964194105.1). Lineage (NCBI taxonomy): Eukaryota > Metazoa > Chordata > Mammalia > Rodentia > Sciuridae > Spermophilus > Spermophilus citellus. The sequence goes on from NC_138197.1 coordinate 49,266,148, forward strand.
TTCCAAGTTCTTAATTCTCTGAGATTATTTATTATGACTCTATTTTAATATTAAGTGGAAAATAATTAAGAACTCTATTAAAAATACATAATTTTCAAGGGTATAATTTAAATCTTCACATTTTCAATAATTTGCAGGTAAATTCCTATGTTTTTAAGGAAATTCCTGCCCAAAATCAACAGATGATTAACACAGGGTAGCTGATGATTAGTCGCTAAAAGCAGCTCCCCAGAGAATTATGCCTTCTAGTATTGACACCTGTGTACACTCACCTCCTATTAAGGCAGTGGGTTAGACCTGTGGCTTGCTTTCTGACCAACAGAATGCAGTAAAAATGATATTGCATAACTTCCAATGGTAGATCATAAAAAATTATTTTGCGGCTTGTACTTGGGTCTCCTGAAATGCTCACTCTGAAAGAAGTCAGTTGCCATGTAAAAAAAAAAAAAGAGACTGACATATTTCCCAATTGAGCCATGTGGAAAGCTGCACTGGGAGACAGATTGCAAGCTCCAAGGTGCTCCAACCATTCCAACTAAAATGTCATAGATGGAGAAGAAGCTATTGTATATATTCCACTCCAGCCAGGCCTTCAGAAGACTCCAGCTCTGCTGTGATCTGACTGGAGCTATGTGGGACGCCCCAAGTGAGAACCATCAGCTAAACCCAATCAAATCTCAGGAACTCACGAATAATAATAAAATGTTGGTGTAAGTTTTGGAGTAGTTTGAAATGCACCAACGGATATTCAGGATTTGGGATAGAGCTGAAAGAGCTTAAGGTAGGAGCCAGAGCCTTCCTTATTAGACTCCTATATACTACTTGTGTGATCTTAAATAAATTACAACATATCTGCATCTCTATTATGTTTTGTAAAATGAACAGATTAGACTAGATCTAGGTCACATCTGAGAACTAATGAAGGGATTCATGTAATCTACAGTTTACTTGAAATTTATAGGAGAATCTTAAATTTGAAGTCAGAATGTATGGTTTTCAGCAGCTTTTCAAAGGAAAAGATTTTGTAAGATCACAGTATTTCTAAAGCTTTCAACTTGGAATTCCAATTATTTTATGAAAGCCAATGAGAAAATCAAAGCTTACTGGTGGCATACTATAATCAAGATTTTGCAGACTAAATGTTATAAAAGTAGAGATAGATATCAGGTCACATTATTTAAGAATGCTTTTAAATCTTTATTTAGTTAAAATGGTTAAAATGGTATTTCCCATTCAACACCATCCCATAAATATTTTACCTCAAAACATTCGAAATTGTGAGATCAGTTTTAAGAAACTCTTAAGGAATAATGAACACAGTAGAGATTTCTTTCAGGGATTATGTGCTCTTCAAAGATGGCATCTTCCAATTTCTAGCAGATTCCCCATAACCTGGTATTTTCTTATTCCTCCAATAATCCAAATCTAGTTTAAGTTTTAATTCAGTTCACAATTGCATAAATTCAATTACATTCATGTATTTCCTCATAATGAAACAACTTCTCAATTGAAACAGCAAAATTATTGAAAAACAACTATATGCCCAAAACTATCCTATTTCTCATCATTCAATATGTTTGTCAAAATTTTCAGAGTCAAGATAAGCTCCTTAGTATTTGACATCTGTCTCCACTAGGATGTAAGTCCACAGAGGCAAGGATCTTTTGTCAGTTTTGTGTATTGATTTATCCCAAGATATATCCCTAGAACCATGTGGGCACTCAATAAATATGTGTAAAATGAATGAGTAAATATGCGTTCTGGAGAAATTTGAAAAGGAAGTTGCTAGCAGTAACACAGTGTCCTGCATCCTGAGTAGTATGATTTCTGTACAAAAAAAAAAAAATGTTATATAGATAGGGACAGAACAGTCTCTTTGCCTAAATAGGACAGAAGACAGTAAATCAAAGGATCAAAATTGACTTCCAGTGCACAGGAAGGAAAATAACTTGAATTTAATATTTCTAGAAAGTTGCTACTGCTTCCAATTGCTATGTATTCCTTTAAGAATCTTTAGAAATTAGAATAATATTCTAAAATATTATTAGAGTTAAAATGCCAATGATATCAGTGAACTAAATCTGAAATGACAACATAACTGCTATTTTCTTTTTTATGAAGTAAATATAAGAAATATTTACTTTCTCATAAAGAGGAAATTATGAAAATGATATAGCAGTAAACTGAAGTATTGTCATTAGAAAATTGCTCATAATCTGATAAGATTACTTATATGCAGGATTGCTTATTTTCAGAATATCTACAGAAATTCATCAGATTTTAAGATAGGAAACCATGCTCTTGGTCTACAAATACTTAAAATGCATGTGTGTGCATGCACACACACAAAGTTCACCTCCCTTAAACACAAAGGACCTTCATGGTGATTTTATATGACTGATGTGATAATGGTTTCCTATATTCTAAAGATTTAAAAAATATGCTTTATTTTACCAATATTATTAATGAATCCTTTGTGATTATGTCTCCTAACTACCTTCCTTTTCTTTTCTTCTCCCTTCTTTCCATTTATTCTCTCCTATTACTTCTCCAAAAGAAGAGGATTCCACATTCTTTGTTAAAAACTTTTATTTTGTAGAAGATAATGATGGCTCTGGCCCATTTCTAGAGTTACTCCATTATAGTAATAACTCCTTTGTTGCTTATTTTTCTTGCTGTACCTACAACCTGATTGGTGCTTGAGTTGACCACAGGAGGCACAGGTTAATGGTGTGTTCCAAAGTCACAACTGGAGATAAACACACTGCAGTGAGTTTCACTTTGGGTAAGCATGCTTCAGACTACACACTATCCTGGTCAACTTTTAAAATCACACTTAAATCACATTTTAAATGAAGAGGTATTAGCATATACCATTCCCTCTACTATTTGACTAGGAAAATAATGTGATTTCTATTAGCTGGTGATAACAATGTGGCAACAAAACAAAACAAAGTGTTAAAGTGATATCTCTGATGTCATAATTGCAATGAACTGAAAATTGTTCCTGGTTTTCTTATTTCAATTTTTACTCAATAGCTAGAGGTTCATGGGTTTCTTAGCAACATATCACTTTTCTTGTTTCCCATATTTTGTGAGCTATTACATACTGATAATTCTTCGAAAACTAACAATATTTCCTCAAATTTCAAGCTTTAGTAGGAAAAACAGGAATAGTAAATTTCTATAATCTTAATTTACAAAATGGGCATCTAAGGCATTTAGGGGACAAGTTGATATTCTTTTCTTCTTCTCTTGTTTTTTTTTTTTAACTCTAAGCAATTTCCTTCCACAGCATTAAGAATGATGATGTCTCCTAGCAAGACTAAATGAAGAAAAGTCATGTTCCTGAGATTGATTTCCAAGTCAACATCATGCAGGTAGCTTTTTCGGAGCATGTTTCTTCTCCACATTGGGGAAAATCATGAAGAGATTCAGGAGGAGAAAATTTCACATGACCAAGAATTCTCTTTCCTATTGTCCCAAACACCATTTTTTTTTCTATAAAGTTATAAGAAGAAAGATGTGAAAATTTTTATCAAATGATGGATTTGAATTTTTTGAAATGTATAATGCAAAACAGAGAGTTTTTAAATAAATAAAAACATTATGCAATCACTCCTTATATCCTGCTGAATCAACTTTATAATGCCAAACTTGAGCCCCTCCCAAATCTAGGCTTTGTGTTTGTCACTTCTGACTTAATAAATAATATCAGGTATTGCTAGATCTTGCCTGAAAAACCTCCAAGGAAATCAGAATTGCTTTAGTATGAGAATTCAGCAGGTGGCACTCTTTCCTCTACATCTATTTTTAACTACTTTTTCAGGGCAGAATATTAGAAGTTACTTCCCACACGGGGGTAAACCATAGTCTTGAGTGAGCTATGATAAGTCAGTGTTGAAGATCCAAGGGCACCACATGCCCATTAGAAATCTACTAAATCCTTCCTAAATCTGTAAGGTAGGTGCACCCATCTTCATTGTCTATTAATGACAACCATATTGAGAAGTAGCTACCGCCAGCTCCTCTGATGAGTACTGCATTCCCATGAGAGATTAAGTGGCTCTGTGGTGGAAGAGTCCTGTCTTATCCAACAAAAATGTTTCTTCACATCCTAAATGGTCTTCACATTTCCATTTCCCTAACAGCTTACCATGTAATCAATCAAAGCCTTTATAAAGAGATTAGGTCCCATTGGTGACTCTAGTCAAGCTGGGAACAGAAATGAGATGGACTCTGCAGATGGATGAGGAAGGAGACACTGCTGTCCTCTGAGGGAAGGAGAGCTCCAGCACTTTCTGAAAAGAAAGCTATTTTGAGCTGCCTTGACTTATTTGCAACTCCTTCTTTATATTTCTATGTAACTTCATGAAACAATGAAAAGAGGTATACTGGGAAACTGTCCCCCTAAGGCCTAAAGCGGCTTACTAATTTTAATGAAAAAAGTCCATTTTCATTTAAGAAGTGACCCTTCCATCAGTCCATTTAAAAGAGATTTCTACAATGCACCGGCATGTTTAGTCCTTGCTGATGCCAAGAGTAACCCTTGTTTTACAAACTTTAGAAAGATACTCTAGCTTTTAATAATAATGTCGTATTTGTCAATTTGTCCTTTATGTAATAAAAGGTTGCTGAGAGAAGAAGCTTGCTGAGGGTCTGCTACAGTAACCAATTTGTGTCTTGCCTCAGGTGAGGGACCCATGAGCAGAATGGAAAGCTTACCTGATTTTTTACAAGGACTCAACAAATAGAAGACCATTTTGAGGGCTTATGTATATGATATGAAGCAAGGTTTTAACTGATGTTTTTTAACTCATAACAGAGAGTAAATATTAGCATGGATTAGAATTCTCTTTTTTAAGTATTTTTTCGTAGGTTTCTAAGACCACTTATCAATCTTATTTCATATGAGATGTCTCATCCAGAGCTGCCCAAAGGGTACAGTGGGAATAACAAAGAGTAAAGATGTTCTAGATGACTGGATAAATGATAAGCACAGAACTGATTTGGGTAGGTATCTTTCCCATTTTCAAATAAGACAGGGGAGATGGATAATATATTTGGAAAAGAAACCTCTGTTAGTCTATAGGTATTAGCATATAGAGACCTTTGATCCCTTAGTAACCTGCAGTTTTTATGATGAGAATTGTTTTTCTTTTATCAGGAATGTGTTTGGGAAAGGGAACTGATGAGGAGACATTTACGAGTGTGAAGCCTGGATTCTGCAGGGCACTACAAAATAATCTAGTTGCTCTGATTTAATCAATGCATTCTGTGATTGCAAAGCTCAGATAAGCCAACATCCCTCTCTTGGAACCTCCTTTAACTGTATGTCATCACACATAACCTTCCCAGATAACTACTCAATATGCACAATGGCATACCAACCAGGGAGAACATGATGCCGAAAGCATTATGCTCATCAGAGGCTGTGGCTTTAGCCAACTCGCTGGAGAAGCCCTGAGATTTCTAAGCCTCTGAGCCTGACTCTTTCTGCTCCTGTGCCATCTATAGCCCTTTCTCTGGTAACTATATAAAAGCAGGAGCCTGGTAGCACCACAAAAGGCCTGAGCAAAGTCAATGGCCATCCTACTTTAAAGACTTCAAAGTTAGATGCACAACAAAAGCAACTGTAACTGAGTAGTTAATAAGCCTCAACTTGAGCAGATCCAACAGGCTGGTTTTGTTTGCTGGAGAGTCAAATCATACTCTAAGTGTTATGTGTCACTGCAATAAAACGGTAGGTATAGGGAAAGTTAATTGGGGAAAAAAGTTGGAAATTCTAGCTTAACTTGCGCAGGCAAAAACTAGACCTGTAGCTGGTTTCTTACAGTCACCAGTTATTCAATATGAAATTTAAAGACTCCTTCAATTCACAATCTGAGGGCCTTGTTCCTAATATAGACTACAGGGTGTTGAGAAGCACAGTATATTATTTCATTAAGTGCTTTTTGGGAGAAGGGGATTTAGAGGTAAAACTGCTGGCTTTGTGTGGCAAGGTCGTGACCTTTGACAACTTTGGAGCTTCCCTCTTTCATCTTCTCACTCCCCTGAGACCCCTAACTTGCAGAAGAATCAAGCCCCTAAGCCTGGGCCAGACAGAATACAGCATTGTTGTGGAGCTAGGTTCTCTCCCTCTCCCTCTCTTTCTTTCTCTCTTTCTGTCTCTCTCTCTTTCTCTCTCTCTCCCTTTTTTCCCCTCTCTAAACAAAACAGATCTGAACTGAGCCAAGGAAACAAAAATGTATTGTTCCTCGCAGATGGAAGCGAGTGTCGCCTAGGTAACCAGATTAATCTCCTTTTTCTCTCCCTTCCTCTCTTGTAGTGCGGTAATCGGTGGGCTCTTTTCACAAAAAAGCCAGCCTCAAAGCTGGGGCTCTAACTAGGTTCCTAATTAGCTGCAATTTACAATGAAGACAACATGATGAGATAATAGAAATTTGCAAAATAATGACATACCTCAGCAAAATATTCCTCCTCCTAAGAACCATTTTTATACAAAAACAATAAAGAGGGCCCTTCTAAAGCAAAGCTGGAAAATGGTGGTGTATTATGTGACACAGAACATTATTGTTCGCCTCTTGTTCCCCCAATCAACAGCTTATTGTTTGGCATCTTAAATAAAAATGACTCAAATACAGGCCACATAATGATCTCCATTGCGCTAATACACTGTATATACTGAGTAGTCAAAAATGTGCGGGAGCCAATGCCAGCAGGGCTGATAAAGTAGCAGGGCCCAGGAAGGTAATTTACAATACAATGCAATAAGCATTATTACTGCTCTTAATCACACATATCTTTCTGATTCCTGTCAGGATGCAACTCTGACATCAAAAAAGGGCACCCAAAAGGAGGACTGCTAGTTAATGAAATATGATGGATCACATTTGTTTTCATGTGGTGGTTAGCTCAAATGAAGCAGCCTCCAGACTGTTAGCCAACAGTATTCTCTTGTGTGACATCAAAGACTACCATTCAATGGGGGCAGAGAAAAAAAAATCACAGTAAGACAGCACAGAGGGAGGAGCTCCTAGGAACTGAAAGAACCATTAATAGTAATCTCTACCTTATGTCCAGAAGAACAGAGCATGAGGGGAAAAGGCCAAGGCCAACCAGTCACTGGATTCACAATGAGGATCATCAGCACCTATGTGCTGCTTTAGGGAGAATGGCACAGCTCACGCGCAGTGGGCAAGATCTGACATTTTGCTCGACAGGCATAATTTGTCACCAGTGACAGGAGGAGCGTACCCCATGCCTTGCCTGAATCAAGACTGCAGCATCCTCTGAAACATGGAATCCAAATAAATAATAAAACAGAATCCAATGCCATGTTTTGCATCAACAAGAATCATTCATAAATGGCAACAGATTGTCTAACCAATCAGGGAAAAAAAACAACCGTACACAAAAAGTAAGTCCACATTTGCTTATGGACTAGTAATTGTGAAGAGTACAGCTGCACATACTTGAAAACTAATGGCCCCTGGACTTCCCCATAAATAACTACTGACTAAAAACCAATTGGCCAGGGACAGAAAAAGCATTAACCCCTTGGTCATTTGGCCCTCAGCAACAAGAAGAAGACTAGATCTCCTCACAGAGTAATTAAAAGGTAACAAGTAGGACAGATTAGAGAAGGTGCCAAATAGGCTCTAATGACTTTGGAGGAAAAATTGTTGTATTTGGTAATAACATTTGCAGAAATGCAAAAAGGAAGACCATCTGGGTATATCACAACCCCAAAGAGTTTGGCATCTGCCTTTTGGAAATGTGGCCATAATATCTCGACTTGCATGGGGCTATCAACCTTTTCCAAAGATTTAAGGAGAAAAAAAAATGAATCTCAGCCAAGACAGAAAGAGAGCAAAAGGCTATGATGCAGTGCTGCAAGCTAGGGATTGATGGTCATAAATATCTGGGCTTTCCATGGATTTGACATTTACTGTAAAGCGTGATCTACCCATCAAACGAGTTTTGCTTTTGAGTTTTGTGTAATCTCTACAAAAAATGTTCTCATACATATAATTCATTGAATGACTCTATAATAATTTGGATGGAAATAACAAAAAGGAGTGTGTCAAACTATTAAATGACTGTATATGGTGTTGAAAGAAGAATGTTGAGGTATTATCTAACTGCTCTTTCCATTTCTTTATACTGTGAGTAGCCATGCTTATCTTTTAAGATGATTTAACGAATAAGAGCAATGCATCAAGGCAGATCTACCCCCCTTGATCTCTGTGCCCCTGTTCCCCAGAAGCCCCACCCTTAATAAGCCCCCAAATCTGTTTTATCTGCTCACATACCCTGGGGCAGCTGAACACAGCTGGAGAAAACCATGCAACTGCATGTTGGGGCCAGGATCCCACCAGCACCTGTGCTCTGAACCCCAAGAGTCTTCTTAGCTGTCTTTCCTGACCTCCTCTCTTCACAGCTCTCTTAAATCTTCATTGCTCTCTTAACTTCATCCTTCCTGTCATTTTCCCAGAGAGATGCCCTACCTGCCCCACCCATGCATATCATTTTCTGCAACTCTCCTTACGCATCTCTGCAGGGTCAATATCTTTCCTTCTGTTTGACACTGACCTCCCACAAAGGACTCAGATCCCCTCTGTTCCTATCCGCACAGCCCCTGGCTTCTCATTTTCCCCAATCCTAATGGCGTCTTGTGTTCTACCATGCGGTTCTTCTAAACCTTCACCCAGGCTCAATCATTCTCATCCTGCTACATCCCATCATCATGCCTCCATCTCCTTTTAACTACCTGCCTATCACATGCATTTCCAGAGATTCTTCATTCCAGCCCATTCTCATTGGTCATGTTCACTTCACAAAAAGTTGGATTCTAAACTACAGATTTAAATACTTTCTCCCTCACAGTTTTTGCTATTTTGATCGTTTCCTTAGAAATTTCTACCTGTATTTTTATGCATCTATCTATAAAGAGCTGAACATATTTTAAGAATGAAAAACACAATTTTTAACACATCTGATGTGTCAATCTCAAAGTTCTGATCATGATGAAAGTATGAGAATCATAGAAAGTGAAATGGATGGAACTTTGGGTTTCTTTTTAATTTTCTTCAGTTGGAAATGAGACCTAAACACTGAAGGTCATAAAGTAAGTTAAGAGTAGAGCTAAAACCTAACTTAGGTTCCCTGAATGCTAGAAATTGAATTTTGTTCTCTAAAATACCCACCTCCACACATAATTCTGTCAAAAATTAACAAAACAGCTGGACATGGTGGCACATGCTGGTAATCCCAGAATCTCAGGAGGCTGAGGCCAGAGGATCACTAGTTCAAAGCCAGCATCAGCAACGGCAAGGCACTAAGCAACTAAACAAAACCCTGTCTGCAAATAAAATACAAAACAGGACTGAGTATGTGGCTCAGTGGTTGAGTGCCCCTGAGCTCAAACCCCAGTACAAAACCAAAAAAAAAAAAAATATATTGTAGCAAACAATATAACATTGAGCGCAATTTTAAAAGGAGACCAATTTGCATTAAAGTGCTTTCCATTCTTAATTCTATGGATAAAATAAATATATCTCTACCCAAAGAAGTCCGAAAAATTCCATAGAGACAAAACAGAGATCAGAAAAATAAATGGCCAAATCTGGGATTTGAAATGAAATATATAAAGATAAAATTATAGAATTTAAAGATTCAAGGGATCATACAGATCATCTAGCCCAAGACTGGAGTTTCAGAAAGAAAACAACCTCCTGGAAGTGAACAGCTGTGTTTCTTCCATACTGAATCTTTGTCCAAGCCAAACTATATGGTAATGAGCATTCACTCTCTCCTAGTATTAGACCATTGGAGGGAGGAGTAAGTTATCTGTGGAGTTGTGTAAAAATCCTCACAATTTCACTGCAACAATAGTTAATTAAATGTGCCTAGTGTTTCGGGGCTGATTTACTACTACAAGGAGCCCATTTTCTTCCAGGGAGAAGCTTAGTAACTTGGAACTCAATTTTACTTAACATCATTTGATCGAAATCTATGCATTATATTTCCTTCTAAAATATAAGAAGCAGTTGAAGGGACAGAGGCAATTAAAAACTGTTACCAAAGGGAAAAATGTTATTATTAAACCCCTACATGGATGTATGCATTCTGGGGTCCACCCTGTGTGCCAAGGCCAGTTTGGTGAAGCTGAACTATAATTAGGTCCTTTTAGTAATTAAATCCCTTTGAACAAAGTAGAAAGCAGAACCATGTGATGCTGAATTCTGGAACAATAGGTCATATTCGAATAATTTCTCCCTTGATTTACTCTTAGAAAAAATTTGACTCATCAATGTTGAGAAATCCTTAACTTTTCAAATATACAAACTACATAATATATAGGTAATTAAGGGTCAAAGTTCTTTGACTTGGGTCCTACTATTAACCAACATCCTAAGCCCTATGAAGATGTGAGGTGTAGTTTAAGTCCATAACTGGAATTGTGGCTTGGGTAATCCCGTTAGTCATTACACCTGGGGGTACTGACACAAACCTGGGAGTCTCTGCTCCCTACCCCAAAGTCAAAAAAAGCAATGCACACAAAGGAAGTCTTCCAAACCAGCATCAACAACATTCAGGCAGTGCTCTTTACTTAAAGGAAGAAAACAATTAAGTGAAACCTTGAAGTAATCTCATTCTGCCTGTTTAGCCTCTTCATCCCTCAATGTGTGGTTAGCAAGTGTGGCAATCAGGGCTAAGGCCTGCTATCATTCGGCCTTAATTAAAAAAGACACAAGCAGCGGAGCTGTGAATTAGAAATGTAGCTACGCACTACCCCTGATTAATTCGAGGCTCATGTTGGATTAATAACTCCAAACAAAGAACAAAAGGAAATTGTTATGCGAATTGCAGCCCTCCCAGGCCAGACAAAGGTCAAATCACAGGATTTCAATTTCATCCGGAGTCGCTTAATCAACTCCCTCGGAAGGAAGACCATATGTAGTTCTGAAAGCTACCCATTGTAGTCCTCTTGTCGCTGGACCTGAGAGACGGCACAGTCATCCTCTCAAACTATTCTCAATCGCTTCTCTTCTTTCTCCTTTAATATGACAAAAACTTCATTATTACCAGTGATTAAAGAAGAAGAGATCTGCCCTGCAGAAAACATCTCAACAACTGCTGGTTTATGGAGTAAGCTGGACACTCTTGGCACAGAGCCTAAGGAGAGTTCACTCCCTTTCTTGAGAAAGGTCTTCGCCAGCAGCGACAGTCAGCACCAAGACTAGGGTGACGGTGACATCATTGGTGGGGCACTGAGAGGGTTATGTAACTCCCAATATGTTTATGGATACATGGTAGAAGAAGACAATTCCTATCTATTAAACTAAAAGAGAGTGCCTGAGAGGTGCAGTCCATGAGATTTGGGGAGGTATCAGGAGACAAGACTCTCCCCTGTGGCATGATTAGAAGTTCTGCATGAGAACTTGGTTGGCAGGTACAAGTGCCTCAGGAGACCTGAGAAGCACAGCCTGCCACCCAGCAGTTCTAGTCTCCTCCACTTGTGGGGATGCCTCTAGTAACTGCGCTGAGGACTGATGTGGGCTGAGAATGGCAGACTCCCATTAGCAGGAAGGATTTAAGTGGCTGGAAGATGTAATGACTTACACCAAGGCGTCACTACTTTTCACCTTGTCAACACAAAGTGCTTCTAATGGTAAATTCTCAGGACCATTACAACACAGTCCTCTGTGATCAAGACTTAAGTGCTCCCTAAATGAAATTCCAGCAATTAGGTAGTTCTTTCAAACGACAAAAAGTATAACCTTGGGGGATTTCAATACAAGGATTCCAAGACAGTCCTTTGGCCTAATGGCATCAGTACTTTAGGCCAATCATGGTAAATATAATTCTAATCTGGGATGATTCATTTCATTTACTTGAGGAAGTATTCTACATAGGAGAGGTGCTCATAATCATGGACTGTCAGTATTTGTAAACTCTCATCTGCTATGGCAAGATTTTCAGCCTCTGCCTTCCTCACAGAATGAAATCATCATCATCACCTTCATGTATTCTAGAATTCTGTCATTAGAGGAATTCATACATTCCTCTGAATCCCATTATGCTTTGTCAGGACTTCTCTCACCGCATGTAGCCTTTTCTCATTTATGTTATTCATGCATCATCCTTTTATTCATTAAATAAACATTTACTGAGCACTTACTATGTGCCAGGCACTGTGCTGAGCACTGGAGATAAAAGGATGACTAAAAACTGATGACATCTTTGCTCCCGTGGTATTTGCAATTCAGTCTTTGAGACAGGTAGCAAGCAAACAAAAGTATAAAACTGCAAAATCATAATGTCACAAAAGACAGTGCATGATAACTTGAGGCTTTATCCTGTCAAGGGAGGTAATGGAAGTAAACATTTTTCTCAGGTATATAAGAATATAAGTTGAACTTGGTGAAAAGAGAACAGGCAAAGTTTCAATTTCCTGAAAGACCATGATAAGTGGATGGGTTTAAAAGGAATAGAGTGGTGCCAATGGAGTCTGGAGGGGCAAGTGGACCCTAGAACATAGAAACAAAATTCTTGGCCATGTTAAAGATTCTGATTCATCCTAAAAACAGCAGAAACCTCTGGAAATGGAAGTGGCCAAAGTACCATCAGAATTGTGATGTCATTGTAATTTGCCTACCACAAGTTCTCCAGTGGCTGAAAGCCATTCAGTGTTGTGCCTTCTGGTGCCAAGCACAGTGCTTTGCACAATAGAAAAGCATCTTTCTCCCAAAGATTGGGGCCGGGCTGATTCGGTTGATATCATGCCCCATAGAAACCACCTTGTCTAAGTCATTACGGTGGCAAAAGATGATGGTCCTTTTTAAAAGAGAACTATTCCTTAATTAAAGCTATTTTCAACTCGATTAAATTCGAAAGCCTTTTAGTATACTGTTTGCTCAATATCACAGATTGAAAGAATGGCTTTTAACTTAACACCACATTGGGACGGGCAGTCACAATCACTGACATCAAGGCCCTCAAAAAAAAAAAAAAAAACAAAACTTCTGACCATGTGTAAAGGACTGGCATTCTGTCCTTAAAATGGCTATTATGGCTATTGTTTGGATTGAGTGACATTTCAAGAGAAAACAATGATTTCTGCCTTCTGAGATATCCAAAGGTGTAATGGCATTGCTTTTTCCCAAATTAGCGGCCATTATATGAACATAAACTCTGCTATTTCAATTTAGTGGATGTGAAAAAAAAAAAAAGGTACAAATATATCTGTGAGTCAGAATTCCCAGGGAGCATTCATGGAAGCTAAGTTCCCTATGTGACATGCAACTATCAAATAGTGAGCACATACGGAAAGCATACTCAGATGTTTGTCATATGTAATTGAACAGCTGCATCAACAGAGCTTTTCTGAGGATTATTCCTCAAGTTTCTTCTTAAAACCATTTCATTTTCTTTCACAAACGTATGTTAATTAATTAATTATTTTATTTATTTATCCTGGTACTAGGGATTGAACCCAGGGGTCCTTAACACTGAGCTATATCCACAAACTTTTCTATTTGTTCATTTTGAGACAGGGTCTCATTAACTTCTTATGGACTTGATAAGTTGCTGAGACGGGCTTGGAATTTGCAATCCTCCTGCCTCAGCCTCTTGAGTTGCTGGGATGACAGGCATTGGCTACTTTGCCAGCTGAATTTTTTATATTAATCTGAAACTCAGAGAACCCACCAAATTCCAAATTTAAAACCTATATGATTATAGACTTGTAAAATTTTATGGTATTTGGATACAAAAAAAATTATATCTGTGTAGAACTTTTTGATTCTTTTAGCTGGTAAAAATGTTACCATAGATAACATTCAATAAAATAAGTGAACAAATTAATCACTAAATTTCATTGCTCCTTTACCAAAATTTAACACTGTTATACATGGTGATGTATTGGGAGTCATTTTAAGTTTCATCCTTAAAAAAGGCATTGAAAAATCATTGACAACCTTTAGACAAATAATTAAATGTGTCATGTACTAGGCTGAATGTATATGTAACTATGTATAAACACAAAATATATAAGTGTATATAAACATATACATCAATACATGTAAATATATAGTTGTTTTATTTTTTCATTCAATTATTTGTTTGGAAAACTAAGTCATAGGTCAGATATAGTGGTGCAAGCATGTAATCTCAGTGACTTGGAGGCTGAGACAGGAGGATTGGAAGTTCAAGGCCAGTCTCAGCAATTCAGGCCCTTAACAACTTACTGACACCTTGTCTCAAAAACAAAAAAAAATAAGAATTAAAAAAGGGTTGGGGATATGGCCTAATGGTAAAAGCATCTCTGGGTTCAATCCCCAGTACCAATAAATAAACAAACAGGAAAGAGAAAGAAGGCAGTGGGGGAGAGGGAGGGAGGGAATAAAGAAAGAAATCAAGGAAGAAAGGGGGAGGGATGGAGGGAGGGAGGGAAGAAAAGTAAGGAAAGAAGGAAAGAAGGGAAAAAAGAGAGAGGTAGCAGGGAGGAAGGGAGGGAAGGAAGGAAGAAAGAAAATAAATCTACATCATGAGATGCAGGTGTCCCATTTGCTAATTCATTCATTATTTATTAAATGCTAGCTATGTGTCAGGCACTGTAAATAAATCCTGCCCTGGAGATGCTTTCATTATCTTTTTGACATATGAGGAAAATCTGACTAGGACAATAAGTAAATGAGTCTATGTGCCCAGTGTCACATATAAAGTAAGTGGTAGATCTAGTTTCTGAATTCCAGAACCTCAGATTTTAACCTTCCTGCTGTGCTTCTGTTAAAATACTGTAGCTTCAATAAGCACTAAGCTAAACACCCTCTTGTCATAAGCTAATTTAGACTAAGGTAGTTATTTGGAGAATATTCTTCATAATTTGTAAATTATTAAAATACAAGGAAGTAAATTATTGCTTCAAACTAAATTTTACAACAATACAAATCAACCTAGATTTAGCTTTCAAATAGCTATTATATGACAAGGATGAAAATTCCGTATAAGTTAAAAATAACCACAGAATTCAGAAAGTACAGTAATTCATAGACATTTGCTCAATCTTAGAATTTGGCTTCAAAACAAGCTGACTAAATTTGACCACATTTCAGATATTTCTAAATACGTGTAATAATTTGGGAGCATTGATTCCAAATTATTGTACTCACAGATGCTATCAAGGTCGCAAGGAGAAGGGGTTCAATAATAAGTTAGCACCAAGGAGAACACATAAAAAAGACTACAGCCCCAAATCTCTGTTACATACCCAACCTGCAACTCTACTAGGAATTTTACTTTGCATTATTATGGAAAATTATAAAGCCTAAGTTCAAGCACATAGATAAAGTGGGTATTAGAAATTGGTAACACATACCAAATTTCCCCACCTGACGAAATATACCAGAAGTTGTTTCTCTGAACCACTTGTGTATCCATAAAAATAAAAGACTGTCAGTCCTAAAGACATAAGATAAACAATAATCAGATTTCTGTAATTAAACATTTAGTAAACCCTTCCTTACACCAAATTTTAAATTTATAGTTACTTTAAATAAGTCTTTAACAATGATATAAAAAAACCTGTGGAAAATACTTTAAAATGCAACCTATGCTATATTTAGTATATAATTATACAACAAAAGGAAAGGAACAATTTTTTTAAAAAAGGAGAATGCTCCCCCCAAATTGGACCACAGCAAAACTGGGGAGCATGAGTCTTTGAACTTTAAGGACAACATTAGCTTGAGAAATGGAAAGCCAAATGGAAACCCAAAGAGGTGGCAGCTAAGAAAACCCAGATCCTGGTAAACTCAGTGTGTGTCTAAATGGAAAGAAACATAGTTTTCTGAACTCATATAAAAGGTTTGAAGGTTACATAAACAATTTTTAGTCTAGAGAGAGAGAACTAAAAGTTACTAACTTTAGTTCTCTTTCTTCAACATCTTCTTTTCTAATTTTAACATAATAAATTTGCTAGCAGTTTTCCCAAAGAAAATATTATTTTCTCTGTAGAGAATGGTGACCCTCTGGCCTTTCAGTAGTCACGGAATAACGTGTTCTTAGCTGGAAAATATTCTCTATCCTAGATATCAAGTGGTATCTAATGTTCATTACATGGAAGAGTAAAATACTTCTTTCAAATCCCCATGTTAAAAATAGTGATAAAACTCTTAAGTGCTTCACAAAATAGTACACTTTAAAATACTAATGATTAGAAATACTGAAAACTCAAATTCCATAGAACAAATAAAAACAGTCATTTGTGACCATCCAATTTTCCTTATCTTAAATGAATCAGGAAAATGAGCAGATTCTTAACTAAGTGAATAATTTTAGCAAGGCACAGAATAATCAACACAGAATCCTGTAAACCTAACATTGACCTCCTAACGCCCATACCTGCATTCTAATGCACAATGCTAAAATGTATTGGATTACTGGATTTAAATAAAATTGTGGAATCTGAACAACCCAATACAATTTAGCTTCTTTTTGAATGAACAGATTTAGTGTATCAATACTCTGAGAAAAGCCCAAACATCTTGTGATATCTAGTATAAAGAGTAAAGGAAGAAGCAAAGGAAAATGAAATTTGGCCTCAGCAGCCACATCTTTTGCTTCCTAAAGGAAATGATCTTGACAGAATCCTGGGAGTGATGGTTTCAGTGATCCTTACTTGCTGGGCTACTGAAGATGACAGAGTCAACATCCAAAGAGTTTCTCCAACTCTGCATTAAACATTCTAGGTATCAAAGATATCATATCTCAAGAGAGAAATCTGAGAAAAACTTTTTTTTTCAGTCACTGATGGTAATTGAATAGCAACTGAAAAAATCCCACCAGTACTATGGTTAGAGCTGGTGAGGCCTTCACTATGAAGAAGATGGTAACTGAGGCTATAAATGTTAAATTGCATGCGCACAGTTCTTTAACGTTCTCCATGGCATATATACAACAGGGTTAATGTAATCTCATTCACTCTGGAGAAGAGGAGGCCACTGAGGGAATAGTGTATTGGCATCAAAGCCTCACACCATGCTCCAAGGACTTTGCAGCAATAGTAAATATGGTGGAATGAGATGGACATCATTACCCTAAGTACATGTATGAAGACACAAATGGTGGCAATATACTGTGCATACAAAGAGAGATATGAAAAATTGTGCTCTATCTGTGTAATATGAGTTGCAATGCATTCTGCTGTCATATATAACAAATTAGAATAAAAAATAAAAATAAATTTAAAAAAGAAAACTAAGGTGACAGCAGTAGTGGAGTCTTTAAGAAAAATGTATACATAGCTAAACTTATCAAGGTTATTTTAAAAGCTGGGCAGAATTGGAAAACGACCTATGGTATTTGTATAATTATAATCTCATTGCCTAACATCGATTCTTCATTGAAAAACATCTCAAATTGTCTCTGATTCACTATTCCACCAGTTCTAATCCACACAAACTTTTCATGCTGAAAACTAATAGATACTCATCTATGCGTCTTTTTCTTCTTTCCAAGGCATTTTGTCACTGTCACATTCCTCTATTTCTTCTGATCCATTCTCCACTCTACATCCATATTATCCTTTAAAAATACAAATCCAGACCCTTCAAACTTTGCCTCTCACACCACAAATCTAAGGCAACACTTTTAAAAAGGCAACTTATCCTTTCCAATCCAGTTCCTTTCAACTACATTGCTCATGTGCTCTGTGCTATTCCCTATCTCACATCTTGCCGTTTCTTGATTGTGCGATGCACAATCTGACTTCTAAGCTTAGAACATAATATTCTACGACTCCTGTAGCTTTGAGGGTAGAAGATACTTTCCTGGCTGTTTGATTGGCACTCCCCTCCTAGGCCTCTGCGCAGTCAAAATTTCTGCTGCTGCACTGTATGGATTGCAATACATCTGCAGCAGTTAACACTTCCACAATAAGTAATACTTTTTAAATGTCCACATTTTCTTTTTATTTGAAGATCTTGAGGGCAGGAGAGTGTACATTTCTTATTCAGTGTAAAACTCCAAGCACTTAGCATGGTGCTTGCCACACAGTGGACACTTCTAAATATTTCTAGATGAATGAAATTGGTTGTTTCTTTGTAGGGTAACAAAAGACATGGATCAGAGTTTTAGAGTTGTAATACATCAAAAAGGTGAAATGAAGGTTCATCTAAACTAAACTTTGGAGGGTGGAAAAATACATGTTGATGTTCCCCAAGGAGAAAGATGTGGCTTCTTCCTCTAACTGCTTGCATTAGCACACTGCTATGCTGGTACAATAAACAGACTGATTTAAAAATCAAATAGCCGACTCTGAGAAGTGTAACAATCCCTGGATTAGTACAGGATGATAACTGAGAGATCTGCTATATTAAATCATGACAATAAAAGTAAAATCCCTCCATCTTTTCCTGGATTACACTTAGAGCTCAAATCAGAGAGCCTTAAATGAATAATAATGAATGTATGCCTCTGTGAATGACTGAAGCCTGAAGCACATTTTAACTAGAGTATATACGTCCCTTTGGATGATATAATTATAATTCAAGCCATACACTAATTAGCAGCAACATCTATTTAATATTATTAAGTGGGTTTAAAATATGTTTTTATTAGTTTCTGAAAGTAAGAGAAAGGACACTTCACACAGATACGAAAAAGCAGAGACTCTAACTTATGCTAGGGACTCCCTTATGCTAGGGAGAAGCAAAAGCAAAACCAATTATATTTCAAAAACTACCATATTTTATTTTTCTGAGTAATAATGACTAACTGTACTCATATGTAGGAGACCCAACAAAAAATTTCAAAATACACATTTCTCCACACAATGACGACATTCTTAATAGAAAATTTTTGTTGTTTCCTATTGACTATATTGCTTAGCAACTGTTCATGATTCCTTTAAAATTAATATATTGCCTCATCAGTTTTACATCAGAGTTAAGTGTACCTTAATGGAATATTTACCAAGAGCCAAAACTTCTCCAACATTTTCATTTTTAGATAAAACTCCATTTGGCCTCAGCTATACCATCAGTATTTCTTTAAGTTGAATTCTGAATTGCAATTGTATTTTTTTTTAATATTGACCATTTTCTTCTTACATTACTTTTGTTTTCATTTTCTATGCTTTAAGTTTCTCAAAAAAAAGGTTAGAAGGAAAAGTCCTTCAAAATTTGTTTTTAACACTTTGAAGATAATTTTTTAAGATAGATGATTGATATGAAATATTTTGTTTGAAAGATTATTTTGGGTTAGTTCTATTTAATTAAAGAATTGGAAGATGTTAGTAACTCAGATTTACAGTGTTTATGAAGCACTTCACCTATTCTATGCTCAGTTCTTACTGTGTGATATGGAATAATACATTTCATTCTCATAAAAACCCTGTGAGGTATGTGCTATTCCCCCTTCAATTTACTGATGAAAACTGAAGTGCTTATTTTAAGTTCCATACTTAGCCAGGACTTGGGCTTAAACTGAGTTACTCTGGCTCTAAAAGCTCTGCCTTATGGGACTGTGTTATGCCAACTCTGTAAAAATACAAATAATGGTACTTTTGGATAGTTCACTATTCAAGATATTCTCTCACCCTGAGTAACAAAAACAGTCTTGAACAAAAAGAACAAAGTTAGAGGCATCACACTACCTGCCTTCTGAATATATCACAAAGCCACAGTAATCAAAACAGCATGGTACCACCATAAAAAAAGACACACAGACCAATGCAACAGGATAGGGAGCCCATAAATCAATCCTTGCATTTGCAGACAACTAAGTTTTGACAAAGGTGCCAAGAATACATGACGGGGAAAGGACTGTCTTTTTAATAAATGGCATTGGGGAAACTGGCTATACAAAAAGAGAAGAATTAAATTAGGCTCTTATCTGTCATTGTATACAAATATCAAATCAAAATAGATTGAAGAATTAAATGGAAGTCCTAAGATTGTAAAACATCTAGAAAAAAACATAGAGGAAAAACTCCATAACACTGGTCTTGGCAATGATTGTTTGGGTATAGCCCAAAATGCACAGGAAACAAAAATAAAAATAGACAAATGGGATTACATCAAATGAAAAAGCTTCCACACAGAAAATGAAATTATCAACAGAGTGAAGAGACAACCTACAGCATGGGAGAAAATATTTGCAAATCATACATCTGATAAGGGATGTCCAAAACATATGACAAACTCAAATAACTCAAAAACAACAAGAAAACAACTAACCCAATTAAAAAATGGGCAAAGGGCCTGAATAAACTTTTCTCAAAAGAAGACACACAAATGGTCTGATACAAAAAATTCCTCAACATCAAATCATCAAGGAAATGAAAATTAAAACCACAATGGGCGACCACCTCACACCTGTTCGAATGGCTGTTATCAAAACCATAAAAGGTGTTGGCAAGGGCTGGGGATGTGGCTCAAGCGGTAGCGCGCTCGTCTCGCATGCGTGCGGCCCGGGTTCAATCCTCAGCACCACGTACCAACAAAGATGTTGTGTGCGCCAAGAACTAAAAAAAATAAATATTAAAAATTCTCTCTCTCTCTCTCTCTCTCTCTCTCTCTCTCTCTCTCTCCTCTCTCACTCTCTCTTTAAAAAAAAAAAAAAGGTGTTGGCAAGGACATAGGGAAAAGGGAATCATTTTACACCGTTGGTGGGAATATCAATTAATACAGTCATTATGTAAAACAGTATGGAGGTTCCTCTAAAAATTAAAAATAGAACTCTCATGTGATCCAGCTATTCCACTTCTGGCTATATATACAAGGGGAAGGCAGTCAGTATGTTGAAGAGACATCCACAGTTTCATTGTTTATTGCACCATTTTTTACAATAGGCAAGATTTAGAAGCAATGTAAGTGTTCATAAACAGATGAGTAAAGACAATGAGGTATATGTACACACTCGAATACTATGCAGCCATAAAACGAAATCCTGCCATTTGCAGCAACATGGATGAACCTGAAAGACACTATGATAAGTGAATTCAACCTGGAACATAAAGACAAATACTGCATGACTTTATTTATGTATGGTGTCTAAACACATTATCACATAGAAGTGGAAAGTAAATGGTGGTTACTACGAGATGACAAGATTGGGGACAGTACTGGGGAGAAAGTAGACAAAGGATTAAAAAAAATTCCTTTCCTCTGATTCTAATCTGTGTACGCTAGACCTACATATTAGTCGTCCTCTTAAGTAATTTATAAATGGTTAGCTTAACACTCTAACTATATTAGCCCATAAAAGTATTTTACAGTGCCCTATGTTCATACATGTCAAAGAAAAAGAATGATGGGTACAAAAATGACTGAGTAATTCAGTAACTCAGTAAGGCTGGAGATTACCATGTAGGGAGAGCAGCAAGAGCTGGGGCAGAGGCCACATTATAAAGAATTACAGTGCTAGTTATAACTTCATGATTTCATTCGCAAATTATGTTAAGCATAGGTGTAAGGGAGTCAAATCCATGTTTTAGACTGACCACAGGATAGAATACTAAATATATACTGGAAACAAGTTATTTAAATGTCACTTTTAGTAAGCAATGATCAGCCCTCCATTAGTGCTAACTTTAGAGTGAGGAAGTGGAGGAATATAAAAATATCAATAAAGAGTAGGCACATTTGATTTCATAGCTGCTGGCACTGTGGATTTGGGTCAGGTGATGAGTTACAGATAAAATAATAGTAACAGCAATTATTAAATAAACACTCATGTTCTAATATTGCATTGATTTTCAAGAAAGGGATCAAAATCAGCTTAAGAATGATAAAATAAATTATAGGAGAAAAATCACTATAAATATTAATTTTGTGATGTAATTCTTACCTTGACAATCCATTAAATTTTCATTTTAAAATACCATGTAAATAAATTTAGTTTCTGAAAATACTTGTACCTTTTATAATTTACCTGCAATAAAGTCAGTCAGCACTGACTAGTCATATATTATTAAAGTAAGGTTCTGATATATCAAAATATTTTACTGGTTCAATTAATAAAACTACCATTAAAGGTAACATTTTCATAGCAAATACTGTATGAAGAAATAACTTACTAGGCTAGCATTTTCTGATTTTAACAATAGCAGCTAGTGATGAATGACATAAATTAACTTCATTTTTTCATGCATTCATTTATTCCTTCAACCAGACCATGTCAGATTAATACTAGGTAGATAAAACTGTAATAAGCTCTTTGGAAAATAGAAGTGACAGAGAAGGTATGAATATTATCTGAAATAAACTAGAAACTCAGGTAACCAAACATAGTTACATCTCAAATACACCCGTTAAGGAACAATTTTTATTTATTTATTTATTTATCTATCTATCTATTTATTTATTTATAGATGGACACAATACCTTTATTTTATTTATTTATCTTTATGTGGCATTCAGGGTTAAACCCAGTACCTCACACGTGCTAAGCAAGTGCTCTACCACTGAGCAACAACAGCAGCACCAGCACATTTTATCTTTACTGAAATTTCATTCAGTGTACTTTCTTCTGTCATCCATTAGGATTAAATATAGCAGGTTACAGATTTCTCACTTTTTAACACTTGAACTTGTATCACAAATCTTTCTTCCTGTTGCCCTCTCAATGTCTGTCTGTCTTTCAGTATCGGAAGGCTCTAAACTCAAATTGGAAGCTATATTTCAAGAGGTCCTGAATTTCAATAAAAATTTTGCATGTAAGCAAAAAAATTATAATCACAAATTTCATCAAAATTTTAAATGGTTCCATGGCCTACAATAGATTTATATATATATAAACAAACAACATTGAATCTTTTCTGTAAATTGGCAATGAAACTAGAACATTTTTTTCCAAAACCAACTAAAGTAACTTTTCCAATTTGTATTTCTTTTTCCAAGCGCCTTTATGATTTTATTGCAGGATTAGGAAACAAAGTCAAAAAGCATCACCCAAAAAAGGCACTATCTTAAAATTCCAAGTTAAATTCCTAAATTGGACTTACAATGTTCAGTTATAGAATTCAAGGTTGTTGCAAATCATTTATGTTAAAATGTGTTCAAAATTTTTCATGTTTAATCTGAAAATATACTTTAAAATTCACAGGACCATTGCAAATTGCTTTTGTTTTGTTTCTTTAAAAAAATGTGCCAATCAAGGCACTAAATAAATAGTTTAAAGTCTCCATGCTTTTATGAGAATCCAACTCATGGTATTATTTTTTAATATCAAAATTTTCTACACCATCACAAATTCCATTTTGAGATCAGAGGTGTCATCCAAACAGATGGTTCTCACAGGCTTTCCAAAATAGTGTAATATACAGATAAAAGTGTACAGGTTAAGAAAGAAGATGGCTAATGACGCTTTCAGAATCAGTGGAGATTCTTGTAATTTCATTTAATCTCTTACTAAGTATGGGTACTGAGCATGGGAGTAGTAATTTTCAGGGAATCTACCTATAAGCAGAAGAAATAACATGTTTAGTTCCAGGTGCATGGAATCAGCATTCTTTATGGATAACAGAGGCACAGTTGTGTTAAAGAAGATGCAGAGTCATCCTACATTAGCCCAACTCAGATCAGGAATAGAAATAGACAAATAGCACAGAGAAGTTCCCTTCTCTTATTTTCAAGGATACTTAGTTGGGATTTTTGATCTAAATACCTTTCTTTAAAAGGTTATTTATAGATTCTGTAAGTCTAGTTTATATTGTAAGAAGACTCCAATTTAGGGTCTCTCCAGCTCAGACTATGGGAAACATAGCTGTTTTGACAATCCAGATCATTTCGTTTCTTTTTTCTTTCTTTTTTTTTTTTCAGTTGGAGAAAATGAAACATCTCCAACACATTGATAGTCACTTAAAGTTTTTACTTTGAAGAGGACAAAGAATCCCATTCAGCTTCTAGAGAATGAGTGAATGAGCAGGCATTTCATCTCCCAAAACTCCCTTATCTCTCATTTCTCCAGCACAATACACGTGGAAACAAAAGGCAGATTATTAAGTTTTAAAATGAAGCTACTTGTTTCTCTCCCCTCTGGGTGCCCGGCCCCTCCTCTCTCTCTCCTTGCAGCACATCTGGTAACCATGTGTGGTAGTGCTAATGAAGACTTTCCTGAGTGAGTTACAATTAGTTCCGACTGCCGCGCAGCTTTCCTGGGCTGTACCAAAGTAAAAGATGGGAACGGGGGCGAGGGGGAACCAATAACTCTTCCACTTCACAAAACTGAATTCTCCACCCCTGGGACCCTCATCATCACCACCCAGGAAGAACCCCCCCCCCCCCCCCCGCAACAAGGTGTAAGCAAATGCTTTCAGTTTTCTCCTTCCTCTTCTCCAAATCAGCAATGTATCCAACTTGATTGGACATACAAGCGGGCACTTCTGCAATGGTTTGAACAATAGAGAATTGTTCAGCAGATGCCAAGTCCCTTTGCTGGCCCATGTATTATACTTACCTAACAATTTTATCTACTTTAATAGAATAAATTTTTATGTTTGTGTGTTTTACCATTTGATGGATTAGAAAGAACTGCGGAAGCCCACGTACTATATACAATTAGGCGGTCTTGGAAAAGCACACTTTTGTTTACTCTGGATCTCCTCCCACCTTCTCAATCAAGCTACTAATAGAACTGTTTTAAGTTTCAACAAGGACCATATTAACTGCAGATCTCCACATGAAACAGAATGCTAAAGCCCAGCATCTCCTGAAGATGCAGGCTCAGCCTCCCAAATCCTGTTTTACATGTCTGTCTGAAATCACTGTTATTCTTGTTTGATGCTCCAATCCCCCCATGTCTAGCAAATTGTAAGTGCTCAAGAAATATTATATGGTGGCAGTAATAACCTTTGAGAGAAGATTTTCAGTGACTCTGAAGGTAGAAAATTAATGTGCTTTTTTGTCATCTTGTACTTATACCTTATTCTAATGCCATCTACCTTTAATTTCCCCCAATTCTGGTCTTATTATATGCATTGACTCAGTAAAAGTTAATCGATGATAACAGTTTATATTTCAGCCTATTTCACTCTTGCATATATGTAGTTGGCAATGAACTCCTATAATTATTAACAGGTATAATTAAACATTTACAAATAGGAATTTAAAATCAGAAATAAAAACTGGATTTCCTAATGGATCACTTACAGCTATTACAATGTATAAATCAAACCAAGGAACATCTTGAACAAAGAAATACAGCAATAAAAAACAGCGTAGAAGAGAGCTATGAGAATATTTTTCCTTCTTTTAACAGAAACCAAAACTAAATAATATCACATCCAGGAATAGTGATCATAAATAAAAAGCAATAAGCATATTAGGTTATAAAAATAAATCATAGTCCTTCAACTCATCTAGGCCTGAAATGTAAATAATTTCTTAATAAAAGAAAGAAAAGCATCTCCTTTACTACCTATAATTGATAAATCTTTCACCTTAATACTACTAAAATTTCTGCAAATATTTTCCCTTCTGCCTTCCCCTCCTTCACTACAAATTGTGAAGAGGTTAACTGTATAGTGCCAAATCCTCAGACTAGAGAAAGTTTTTCTCTGAGGTGGCCAACTGTTTGCTTTCATTGGTGGGTGACTATCCTTCCAAATTGATTTCTGACCCTCTCAGAAATGAACAAATTAGAAAACCAAACAATAAAGACTTCTGTAGATCATCTATAAGGGTTTTTGGTTTTGCTTTTTGGTTTATACTAGAAGAATCACTGAGAATGGGAAAAAATCATATAATACAGAAAACTTTTTAAAATGAAAATACTGAGATTCATCTACATTTCAAAATGTCACTACACTTCTAAAATACAGAATAAGTTACTTGAAATGCAAATACATTAGTATAGAATAGCATGTTCTTCACTATTAATTTTTTTTTTATTTTTTATGAATAGGTAATTAACTGTATCAGAAATAATAACACTGCCCATTGCCTCTGGGGGCTTAGACAGAAGGTAGTTTTATGTGTAAATGATAATTAATGCCACTATACAGTCCAGCACTACACTTACTAAACAGTTTTCAGCATTCAAACTCCCTACAGTTTCTACTGTATCTTACAAAATAAATAAGTATTATAAAAATGCATAAGGCTGATTTTAAAGGTAACTGGCTGAGATTTCTGTGGTACATCTTTTGGCAAAGGAATTGGTATGTAATTTTCATGTTCACAAGTTATTTTTATATGTGCATTATATTTTTATTGAGCTAAGCAATAGGCTGTCTACAATTCAATACACAATAAGCCATGCCCCTATCTTAGCTAACATCGATTTTCAGTTCCCATGTGGCTAACGTTTGCTCTACAACCTGATGCTGCTATGGCAAAGCAGACTGTTTCTTGATGGGACCCAAACACATTTTCATAAACTAGAATCAGTTGATTTATGTAAAAATCATAGTGCTACTCTAAATATTTCCAGAAGGAAAAGAAAAAAGAAAAAAATATGAAGTAATAAAATATTAAGAATTTGATAGCAACTTTGCAAACTACATAATGCCGGTAATATGTAAGAGGATCTGATTTCCTAATAATAAACAATTCTTTTATTGTATGTATAGATGTATGCACTCCATTCTTTTCTCTCCTAAATTCAGCAGAATAACTGTAAGTCTTCACAAAGCATATTATCAATGTAAAAGCAATAAAAAAAGTCACCCTCTTATGAATTACTATTTACAGTATTTCACAAGAATGGCATTCACACCCTCCAAATGAACAAGGTTGTCTCTTTAAATTGAAGGACACCACTGGCACTCTTCATCAGTTAGCATTAGCAATAAGGAGGAGGGGAATGGAGAAAATAAACCATTTTTCTATCATTTGAACTCTCTCTGACCCTTGCAAGTTATTCAAGTATGCACTTAAGACAATTCAAATAAATAACATATACACACATAGAGAGAGCAGATATACAGATAGTAAGAATGAATCCTGAAAAAGTGATAGGTTGATAAGGAGAAATTAACCCATCTTGAAGCTCATTTCTTGCATTGTCTTTGACAGCACAAGAAGAATACCCATTAGTAGATAGCAAAAACATTTCATGACTTTAATCAATAATTCTGGGAACCAGCTTATAGGCTTGCTATAAACCTCTAGCTAAAAGAGCTAAATGATTAAAGAAAAAAAAGCCACTTCATCCCCATAGTCACTTTACATTTCTCAACATATTATCGTGGTTATACTAGTTGGGGGATATGGCCAAGGAGGCTGGTGGATATCAAATTCACTAAGAACTATACAGTGGAATATATAATTCAAGTGTCATTTAGCTTAAAAAGTTCAATATATTTGCTTCAAACTTATCTCTATTGCAAAAGTTAAATACAAGATTTTATGAAACAATGTTATAATCTCATAAAGGTATACTTGTACATATCTATAGATGCAAAATTATTCATTCATTAATATTCAAATATATGACTAATTGATATCTGTCTAGGGATTTCCAACATGACATTTCCATTTAGTAGTGGGAGGGTTGTAGTATTGGTGGTAGTATACTGTGAATCGTGCCTGAAAATATATTTAGTTGCTTTATTAAGTTATTCATTACTCCTTTCCTAAAAAAAATACAAAAGGAGAAAAAAGTAGCAATAAAAATTTTCAATATGACAAAATTATCCTGTATATTTTAATGTTTAGAGAGCTTAAATCATATAGTTTCCGGAAGCAAAAACAAAACCCTCCCAAAATCAACAAAGCAAGATAGAGACAAATGAGTCTCTCAGCCAGAAACCATGTGGATGGGGAAGTTTCTTCAGAGCAAAACAGTCCCAAGAAGCCCTGTCAGTGCAGGGCTGTGAAATTCAATGCCTCTACTTATCTATCCCACCTCAGCTTTCCCGCACCTTATGAAATAGAGACAATGCCAACCCAGAAACCAGGAATGGAGAGGGAAAGTCTATCTTTTGATTCCCTGAAACCTACAGAGCAGGATTTTACTACAGTTCTATCATGTAACTTGGCTTGGGGTGTTCCAGTGTCAGCTGCAAAAATCCTAAAGAGGGCTCTTCTCTTTGTAAAGCAAACTAATTACGGAATAAAATATTGCCACATCCTGAGGCCTATTAACACAATGGGAACTTCTCCTAATTTGCTTTGTATTTCTTAAAAAAGAGTATAGAAGATTCGGGTAGCACATGATAGAATTTAAGTAAGGGAAGATCAAACAAATAAATAAGAAAAAAAAAAAAAAAACCAGAAGGTGTTTTTATTCATTAGCCAAAACAGGAAGTTAGAGATTTTAGTTTTGAAACCCAGTCGAAAATAACTCACCTCTCCACTGTTTACCCTTGAGTGGTACATGACACAGAATGAGTAGAAATCAGTTTGTGCACTGTGTGCACTATTTCTGAGACTTGAAAGCTGTAAATGGTACTATCATCAATGTTTATAACATCTCAATCCTGTTTAGAGTTGTGAATCACCTCAGGTCTACTAAGTTGCAGAGTTGCCTGTGACTTTTATCTGGGCATCCTAATTAAGAATTATCAATTATTAGTCTCACAATTATCACTGCTTTTTAATACCAATTTACTTGTTATATTTTCTCCTGATTCTGTGCTTCAAAATGAAAGAGATAACCAGTATTTGTTGCAAATGTTCTCTAATAATATTTTTTTAAGGAAAAAGACTTAAGTATCTCTTCTTCTTTACAATATCCCTGGCAGGATAAAATACCATTTCTAATGGTAAATACTAAAGTCAAGAAATGTGAGCAATCATGGAAATTGTGAGTTTTCCCAACACATATGAGTCACTTAATATCCCCAGAAGTAACGCAGTCTCCCAAAAGGAGATTCAAAAGGAGATGATGATTTGATGGTTTTTCCTGTGTCTAAGTAAGTTTGGCTATGACTAAATAATTTCTCAATTGCTAGACTAAAACAAGCCAAAACAAACAGCCATTAAAACTTTAAAGTATATTGTGTAGTGGTGACTCTCCAAGGTCTCACTAATGTCAACATTAGATAGTAATACAGAGATGAATAAGATGCAAAGAGCCATCTTCAATTCACTGGTTATAGAAATCACAAACTCTGCAACATGATTCCAATGAGAAAAAAATTAAAATTAAAATATCTTTTCCTGCATATTAACAAATCCAATAAGTTTCATATTTTTTTAAAAAGGAGAAAAACATACCTGCTCAAATGACAGCAAAAATGGTAGAATATTTTTCTTTGTATAACAATGTTGCAATAATCTCTTCATGTTCAAATCAATAAAAATTTTGTCCCAAATATTCATTTCCCTTAAACCTTTTGTAATCTTTCCCATATTTCTTAACACAAAAAATACAATGAGGATAATGTATTAAAAACATTAAATTCAAGCTCAAAACTTAACCAAATGCTATTGTGTCTTACCGGAAGTGCTCTGCTTCTGCAGGAAGTTAAACCAAGCAGATACAATGGACGTGAACACTTGTTTACTAAACTTAGGGATCTTAAACTTATCATGGAAACTAGGTCTACATATCAATTTTTAAAGAATTACTTAAAAATTTAATTCATGCCAATGTGATCAGACAGGTCTGGTTCAGTTGCATTGATATTAACCTCCCAGGAAGACAGGACGTGTTCTCTGTCATGTGTTTGAACACTAACACTGTGATGTGTGTGTGATGGATGTTAAATATGTAATTATGAGTGCACTTTGAAACAAATTATAAAGACCAGTAGGTAGGAACAAAATTTTTGAGGTTGTAAATCCTTCTACTTATCACTTAGACTTAGAAAACTGATCAAAATCAGAGCTAAAAACACGGTCCTAACTTTGTCATCAGGTTATCTTAGCAAAATCATTTAACACCATTGAAGTCAAAAGATGTCAAATGCACAACTTATAAGTTCTAATACCTACCTGGGTACATGATATAAATAGGAATTATTGTTATTATAGTGTCATGAAAATTATGTCCTTAATTGCTCATGATCTATATAAATCTTCTCTGATAATTGAAAAAAAAATAGATTTCAATATTTCATTATAAATATTAAATATTTACTTGAGAAATATGTTTACAGTGTATATTAAACATCCTTTTATATATTTGGAATACTTTATGACTGAGGGGAGGAACTCCCAGCAGCAAATAAACCAAGTGTAACACTAAATTGAAAAATTTTTTTCTTATCTACTGATAAGAAAATAACACTAATATTTCTTAAACTACAGAATCTGGACTTGTAGGAAAACTAACACTGTAACAAACGGGCAAATGGTAACCTACCTGAAGAATCCAAAAGATAAGTTTTGATGGATCTGGAGGCAGAGGTAAGGGGAGGCTTCCTCCATCTCCTCAATCCTGTAAGTTTTAAACATCACATGGGATTCACTGACTGCTTGTTGCCTGAGTGACAGCAAACTCAGGTAGGTAGGTGCTTTCAGTCTTTCTATCTGTAACTTTAAAAATGTTTGTCAAGATGAGAATGCTGTAATTACAAGTTCCAAAGAACCACTCACCAGTAATATTGTATGCAAAAAAAAAGGGGGGGGACAAATTCTTGATTCAGGAAACAGAGAGAAGTATCAATTTTAGGTTTAAGAAATACTTTCCAGTAGCTGGGCATGGTAGCACATGACTATAATCTGTTATTCTAAGGCAGAAGGATATCAAATTTAAAATCAGCCTGGGCAACTTAGTGATATCATCTCATGAAATAAAATAAAAAGGGTAGGGAATATAGCTTACAGGTAGAGCACTCCTGGGTTCAATACCAATGCCATATTGGAAAAAAAAAGGAGGGGGGGGAGAAGGAGAAAAATAGGAAAGAAAATAAATAATCACTGTCCATTTTAAGAAGAATTTTAGGAGGATATTAAAGTATCTGGAGTTCCTATGATTAAAGATTGCATATGTATAAAACAATATCTTAAATATATGTTAAAGTCCTAAAACCATTCACTTTATCTTTTTAACAAAATTGAACACCTCCTGTGAATTTATAAATGCAAGAAGAAAAAAAATCACTTTCCAAACTGCTCACATGATAGGAGTCCAATGGTAAATATTGAGAGATTCTTATACAAGTTCAAACAGAGGTAAAACATAAAATTGCTGCATATGCTCAGGAAACATCACCAAGAAGTCCAGGTAAAAATTAGATAGCACCATTAGATAACAATATTTGTACCTGGCTATAAAGAAATATTGAGTAATTCTTAAAAACTACCACCCCTTACTTATAGGATATTCCTGTGATAATTGACAAACTAATAAATTTGGGCAAGACTTGTTTTATTTAACATATTAGTTAATGATAATTTGTAAATGTTGTTTTAAACTGGATTTTACAAATAAGCATTATCTGCTCATTAACACTAACTCCTGTTATGAAGCTCCAAATCAATCAAGGCTGTCTATTTAACATCTTCTGTGCATGAAACACAGAGCACTTTAAACTCTATTTTAAAGTTTATTAGTCAATAGTTAATTTAACCTTTTGACTATAAATCTTAAAATCATGAAAAAAAAATTAGTACAGAACTGGAAACACATAATGTTTTTCTTACAAAAATAAAGGACATATAAACAAAAAATACAAGTTTTAGGAAGCCACAGTATTATTGGAGGTTTTAAGAAATATCCATTAATGTTACAATATATCATTATGTATCTTCATTTATCATGCAAACAAAATAGTAACAGTGCAGTTCAAAATGATAAAATAAATGGAACAATATTTATTCTAATCTGGAATCCTTCTTGGGTAGTGCCTAATATTCACAGTAGAATTTACAGTTAAATAATATATTAAGTGCCCTATGGTCACAAGATTTGTAAATACTGCAAGCTATTGATATGAGTAGAGTATCTTAAAATATCTATAGATAGCATAATTGCACTGCTTTCCATATCCACAAAAACAATTTACCTATTTTCCAATGTGCCATTTGCTTCAACAATAACCAGCAGCAATGGATTGTGCTGTTCAGCTGTTCCATTAAAAATCAATTCTTTATAACTGTTTTCATGATATTGGATTTCATTGGGTGTTTCCTCACATTTAAAATATGAAAAATGGTAAAGAAATCCACCAACAAGTATGCAGTTTTCATTATCACCTTTGGTCCAGGGAATATTCTTCATTAGAGTCTCATCTTTTACTCATGGTTACAATATAGTGCTGGTGTTCTTGTTCCCTTACTTCTCAGTGATTTCCTTTATATATTTATAAAGCCCACAAAATCTTCAGCAAACATATTTCATAAAGCATTCTTTATAACAAATTCTTTATTTTCTAACATTTACTGAAGTTTAATTATTGTATTCTAAATATGAATATTAGTGGTAGAGAGATTGGAACAGATAACCCAATGTTGGGGCATAAAAAAGTAACTGATATTGCTCCCTGTCCGAGCTTGATCTTAGGTTTACATTGTATTGCAAACTACCTAAAGAAGAGATGAATTGTCTCTACAGACTTTCTGGTTCATAAATTTCCTGTAGAAAGGAAGTAATTGTTTTTGTTTAAAGGAAACATCCTGGGTTAAATTAAGCAAAAGTCCCATTTTCTGTCAACAGAAGACAAAGCATAGAGGTAAAAAGGTCAATAAATATCTGAAAGCAAGAAAATAACCAGCGTACATTGGGTGCCTTCTATGTGCAAATATTAAGGGCACTAGGGAAACAAAATAGGTGAATGGCTGAGTGAATTTTCTTTTTGTTCCAATATTTTGTATTTTGTGTAGTCAAAATACACAAACACATTGCTAATATATAATAAATATGAATGCCGACCTTTTAAAGTTCAAAGTGTATGAAAGTTAATTCAAATTAACATTTGAATTAATGGCTGATCTGAAAAATCATCTGTTCTCCACCTAAGTCCAAGTGGCCCAACAGTAGTTTCCTATTGAGTTTCTCCCGAGGTTAAGGCAAAGGTTTTTTAAGTCCTTTATAAGTTGGGACATTACTGTCTTTTTAGTACACTAATCCTATATTTGCATTTTTCATGTTCCCTAAAGACCTGTGTGTTATTTCCTTGCTTTCAGATATTTATTGACCTTTTATTGACCTCAGCCCAAGGTGTTATTGGGAGGTAGTGAAACTTTTAAGAGGTGGGATCCAATGGGAGAAAGTTAGGTCACTAGAGGCATGCCCCCAAAGGGGATATTTAGACTCTAACCCATCTTCTTCCTCTCTCCTCTCTTGGCTTCCCATCTACCATGAGGTGAGCAGCTTCCTTAACCATGTGCTCCTGCCATAAAGAACTTCATTGCCACAGTCCCAAAGCAACAAGACCAACCAACCACAGACTGGAACCCTGATACTGTGAGCCAGATAAACCTTTCCTCTTTTTAAGTTAATTTACCTCTAATGTGTTTTAATAGCAGTAGAAAGCCGACTAACACATCTAACAATGTACTAGTTTTCTCATGTAATCATACACTGTCCAAACAAAACATTACCTTATCTTCTCTTCAAACTTGGAAAATTTAAAGAATTGTTCATAAAAATATAAATGTGAACTATATGTGCTATGGAATTGGAAAATTTTATTATTTCTTAAAAGAGGGGGAGATTTTTAATTTTATTTTCCATTAGCAATAGTATAATTTTCATAATTAAAAAATCACTTATGATCATTTTCAATTCAACCTGACAACAAAGCACATTCTTACTTCATAGATATGCTGAAAGGATTAAATAATCCTTGCCAAACTCATAGAAGAATGCCTAGTATATAATAAACATCTTAATGAGTGACCTATCAATGTTATCATCATTACTATTTTATAAAAGAACTCACCATTTATCTTTGACCATCTACAATTTGCATAATATTACATAAAATAAAGGTATATGTGCAAAATATATTCACCAATTCATATAAAAATTATATACTAAATAACTCCTATGTGCCAGGTACTAAAACATTAGGGAGGAACACAAAAGCAGCTTAGTTTAACAGGTAAATCCAATACATCTGTGTAATATAATATGTTACATAAAATAATTTAATTTTGGAGAGGGTACACTGAGTTAAAATACTGTTATTCTTTTCAGTCCAGGAGGAGCAAAGAGGTTCACAGAGACTACAAATTAAGATGATTATGCTTCTTAGAAAAATTCTCACCATGAGACAAAATTCTTCTGAAGTTTGTATATCCATTGCCATTATGGCACTATGTGGGCAATCTTTGGATGCATAGTCTTAAAGAATGTTTCCATCTCCATGAGAAAATTCTAAATGTTTGAATTAAAAGGTTAAATCTTATTTTATCCTACCGAGTTAAAAATTCCTGGCTATCTCTCATTACAAACTAGTATTAGTCTTTGTAAAGGTTGCTATCTTTATAAGGATTTCTACAGAGTATATTATATATGAAATTAAATCTAAAATGCTCCTTGATTGTCTCTGTATCAGCCATGAGATGATTCTACCACCTTCACAGGGCCTAGCCTGTTGTAAGCATTCAATAAAGAACATCTGTTGGAGGAACAAATAATGAATGAATGGATGGATGGATGGACGAATGAATGAGTGAATTCTCATTCTGTCACCATCATGAAAGAGCTATGAACAAAAGCAAAATACTATTATAATAAATGTAGCATGTTCTCACCATTCGGGGGTGTCTTTTTTTTTTTTAGATTTTTTTTCTGGATCTGATGTGACTATTCAGAAGTCTCACTGTGCTTCTGAAACAAATAATAAATTTCAACAAAATCCATTCTGGGCTCATAAATGACTAAGATTACTAAAATGCTGTGCTAGTAGCATATGGCCATGTATTCATCAAAACCTAGTAAGTCAGGGAGTGGACCCTGGACCCACACAGCTTGGGTTCTGATCAAGCCTGTAACCTTGAGTAAGTTATCTTCCTTTGGAGTGCCTCAGCGTTTTCATTTATGCAATAAGAATACAATCATGCTTCCCTTAGAGAGCTGTTTCAAGGATTAAAGGGATTAAATATTTAAAATAACTTTAAATAACACCTGGAGATAGCAGACGCTTTATTGGTGCCTGTTTAATAAATCAGCAGTCAACTTTCTTAATGTTGGAGACAATGATAACCACTCTATATTGGATTGAATATGGAAGTTCTTTCCTGTAGATATTTGCAAACTTTAATGTGCAAACCATCCATCAGGCAGAGATGAGTGTTTATGGTTTTCATTATAAAGACAACTTGGTGAAAGTGGCATGTTTCAAAATTTATGAAATTCTCACTCCACACAGGGGAATCCCTTGCACATGGCAGTCCTGTCCTTAGGATTCCCATCTGGAGCAACTCGAACATGTTGTGCCCAAGGCCTGGGAGCTGCATGGTTGCCCTCTGTTTCATATGTTTTGGTTTATTCCATGGCTATTATGTGTCTCCTGTCACTGTACTGTTTGGGGTTTTGTAGTCAGTGTTCGAGGGAGGCTTGCGGTCGTATCTATCCCAATCCTCTGTGTTTCAAGCTGCACAGTTTGCCCCCTCTGTCTCTCATCATTGCTTTTGGCTCAGTCCCTTGACAGGAAATGAGAGATTTATTTTATCTGGCTTGAACTACATTGTTCCTTCCTGACTACTGGTGTTACTTCACTCTAAATAACATGACTTTGTGCTCACAGTCTGCCCAAGGTCAAAGCCTGAGGGTAATAGACACATTTAGGAGAGGGGAGGAGAATACAACCAGAGAGGGGGAGTGAGCAAGTCGGAAATAGAAAAAAAAAAAAGTAGTGATGCAAAAGTTAAACTTGCAGCAGGTCTAAATTTTCTGGCGGGCTTGAAATGGAATCTGTTCTCTCTCTCTCTCTCTTTTTTTTTCTCTCCCTTCCAGATGTTATCAATTTAAAATGACAGTGTGAAGTAATCTAGGCTTGAAATTCAAATTTAGTTCTAAAAAGAAAACACGAGTTATCTAGGAGAAGGGTTTACAAAGCTTATTAATATCTGTGATATTATAATTATAGAGTGTTTTTAATAATTTAAATTGAAATAACTTTTGGAATTCAAATATTCCTCTTTGATTTGACATAAAAATATAAAAGAATCATGAGGGCATAAATTAGTAAAGTTAAGTCAATTATAAAAAAGTAAAAATAAGTACTACCTAATCTTGGAACTTGGCAGCATAGAAAAAGACTAAATTTGTCTGAATTTAAGTCTATACCAGAATATATCTGTGCTGCATCTTCTAATCTATTAACATTTTTTCTCTTTTCTTTATTTTCCCTCCTTTAGAAGTATGAATAAAACGTTCTTGGTTCCCTGAAATATTTATGGAGTTTCAAAGGATCAGCAGGATGACCATCTGAGAATACAGCGAAAGACAGTTTCTCAGTGGTCACACAGTTTGTTCTGGGCTGAATCTCTCTGGGTTAGTTTAAAAGACTGGGGAACAGGGGCAAACTGGCCTATTACCTATCTATCTATCTTTTGTTGTACTTTGAATAGATAATCAAACTAATTAATAATACTTTTGCCTCAGGAAAATGGATTCAATAGAAATAACAGTTTATATGAAATGCAAAGGATTTAAGTTAAACATAAGGCTGGATTTTACACAAAGAAAATTATTTTCCATGTATATTCCATTCTCACAGAAGATGATGAATTTCACTGTACTCATGACTTTCCAACAATTGTATCATTCTATGTGCTGTAAGCATAGCTTATGCTGAAGTCAGAGGACATTCCCAATGATCTCTTAATGACTTTGTTTATGACTTATAGCACCTCCTTTAGGAAGTCCTACTTATCCCCGGAGCTCTAAGTGACATCATATTTTGGATAGGCAGGGCTCAGTGTCCATGAATCATATATGATTTGTTTCTTTATGCAAATAACTCAGCTTGAAGTAGTCTCTAATTAGTAATTATTCCTCAGAATCATACTTCATGTTCAAGTCTGCTCTTTTTGAGATCCTCTATGCATGGAATGAACCCCCAAATACTAAAATGTGGTTGACAAAATTGCACAACAATTCCAATGAAGTTTCACATTTTAAACTTAAGTTATTGAAAGTGATAGCAAACAACATTTTGTAGGCATTGTTTTGTTGTCATTAACTTCTAAACACAGTCCTGAAGAGCATATATAAGAAAGTGATTCTCCAAATTCAGGAGCATACAAATCAGACAAAATGATTTCATGGGAATTCTTGTATTATCCTAAAAATCTTTTCCTTCAGTTAATCCTTACACTTCTGGTACTCAGGAGAAAAGAAGGAGGAAACAAAAGAAAATAACATTCAACAGAAAGATATGAGCTGGTCAGCATCATATGAGCAGATTTCCCATGAATCCTTGTATTCTGTGCACACAAACTCAGGCAAAATCAATTATTCCCCTCCTTTCTGCAGATGACAGAAATTCCAGAGATATTAAGTAACATACCCAAGATAATGGAGTTCATAAGTAGTCAAGTATGTATTCAAATATAGGTGTGCCAAATTTTAAAATCCATGTCCATTTACTCTTCTGTAATAGGAATTAAAAGGGTGTATTACATAAATTCAGAATGTCTGAAGTCTGTCTGTGCCTCTCATCTGCACAAAGAATTACTCAGAAAAGCAACTCCTGTGGTCTTCAGAGATTAAAGACAGATATCAAAAGATCCAAAAATTCTAGTCCTAAGGTATATGCTCAAGAGAAGAGTAAATATACGTTCACACAAAACTGTCAGTTTATTTACCTAAGTTATCTTAGCCACATTATTCATAGTAGCCCCAAAGTGAAATCAATTGATAAGTGAATTAATAAAACGTGGTATATTTGTACATGGAATCTTACTTGGCAATAAAATAGATGACATATTATCATATACAATAAGAATGAACTTTGAAAATATGCTAAGAGAAAGATGCCAGCAACAAAAAGACCACATATTATGATTCCACTTGTTTGAAATATCCAGAATAAACAAGTCTATAGAGACACAAAGGAGACTAATAGTTGACTATGGCTGTTGGGGTTGGGAGTTAAAGAAGGAGAGACTGTTAATGAAAACATTTCTTTTAGGGGTGATACAAATGGTCTAAATCTTATTGTTGTGATATTTGTACAACAGTGCAATTATCATTGAATTCTACACTTTCATTACATTTTATACACTTACATCTCAAAGTAAATTATATCTCAGTAAGATTCTTGTCAAAAACAAAGAAATATATTAAAATCTTTGCATTCATTTCATGAAGAAGGGTAGCAAGATCCCTAAAGAAAGGAAAGATGGCTAAGCAAATTCAACTAATTCAACAGGAAAAAGGAGAGATGGTTTTCTCCTCTCATTTTCCCTTAGTATCAGCAAAGCTTACATGTCCTGGGACCAGGCAGACTTGAGCATCATTGGGAGAGCTGAAAAGATATCCTTCCTTGGAAAAGCATGCTTTGAGACCAAAACTTGTTGAAAAAGTTAGAACCACCAACTGTCAGTTTATTTACCCAATGCTAAACTACTTGTTTGACATTTTGTATCTAAACTGACCAGTGATTGGAGTATTGTGTGGACAACCGAAAAGAACAACTAAGATAGTGGAAAAGTATTATTTTTAAAGTAGTTACTGTTTTATTAACACTTGGAGAGCAGAACTCTCTGTGTCTACCCAAATTTAGTAGTTCTTATTCGGAAGAGAAAGTTACCCAATTAGAAAATTTGTCAATATAATTCTTAGTCCTATAGCCCATCATTAGATGACAGAAAAACATGTTGTGGCAAAGAACTCAGTAGGTAGTAATCAGAGGTCCCATAATGTTGACATTTCCCAACCCTCCACAGATTTTTTTTTTTTTTTTTTAGGAGAATCCTAGAAATATCAGAGTAGAGAATACCAGGTTTGTGAAGGACCAACACTCTGGAAATAATGACACATTTTATCCCAATAATCTTTAGAATGTTTATACCTTAAAAGTTCCTCAGTTGAAGTTGCTTTCAAATTAAACACCATTGCTGCAGCGTTTCTGTTGTGATTTTCGGAGGGAAGTGGAGCCAGTGCAATTTGTCCATGTTTTACAAATCACCATCTGGCAGGGATATGGCAACATGTGAAATCTTCACAGGACTCTTGTTTTTCTACTATCTGCTGGATAACTAAGGAGCTCACCAGACTGCTGGGACGCCTGCCAGATGGTAAGCAGGTATGTTTATGAGTTTAAGATTCTTATTTTCTTTCAATGCTTTCACATGCTGTGGGCGCAGAGGCAGGAAAGTGAAAGGGAAAAGAAAAGGGGAGTGGATAAGTGAGTGACTGGGTACAATCACTACAAATGTCTTTGAAGTTTGTTGGAATGCGCGTTTTCCAAGGTACACGCTGAATTATTTTCTCTCAAGCAGAAACATCACAAGTCATAGGGTCACACAATTTTCTGAAATGCTCCACTTTCCACTTTTGTATAAATAAACAGGTTGATAGTGTCTTCTGTCCTGTTGAGTAGATGACATGTGTTACTCAGAGGATCAGAAGCGTCATCCACAAATGTCTGGCAAGTATTCATACACCCTGTGCATGGTTAACTGGGCTAGCCATTTCAGTGAAGTAAAAGGGTCTGTGGATGTTTTATTTTGTTTATTCAAATGAACTATGGTAGTCAAAGAATACCTACTGGAGTCACAAGAAAACCCTCTAACAATCAAAGATTCACAGGTCTGAATATGAGAAGCTGGCTCATTAAGAGTGGTTTCTATGAAGAGCCAAGGGCATGCTAACCCATGTGTCAAGCAAAAGAGATAGTGGGCATGGTGTATGGAAAGGCATATTTCTTTAAAGTTAGGCCTGAATGCCCACTTAGCTACATACCAGCAACAAGATCTGAAACTCTCTAGGTCTCGATAAGCTCACCTTGCAAAGCGTTATCACAGTTCTAAGTTTTATGAGGGTTATAATGCTAGAAATATAAGAAATGCAACTTGTCTAGCAAGTATAGAATAGCTCAATAAATGAAGCTATTACTATTATTATTATTGTCAGCTGGTGAGAGTTCCTTCTAGATTAAACCCCTATAGTAGTATTTGCTTACATGAATATTTCAATATACATGTAATCATATGTTTTTGTGTATTAGGCTCAAATAAGGACTGTGTACAGTTACGTATTTCTATGCATATATTCATGAATATAAGTGTATATATGCATAACAGTAGATATATTCTGTAATCCCAGAAAATGAAAACACGTATTTTGACTTATGGTTCTGTAGTCATAGTGACTAAATACTAATAAATGTTTCCATTTCCAGAAGTGACACTCTATACAAATTACTGAACCTATCTGTGTTCTTATCTAGAGAAGACTAAAAACAAAACTGTTCTGCCGTGTTGTTATGAGATTTAAGTGTAAATACTTCTATGTAACACATTGCAGTGGGACTGGCAGAAAATGAACGAATAAATGTTTGCTTCCTTCCTCTTGCCCTTCCTCTTTAATTGGCAGTTTCCTCTACCTTTACATTTAGTTCTGTTTTTGCCCATCCTTGCTTCTTTCTCTCAAGTTGAGGACTAGATGTCTCTGCTTCTTTCTGGTCTTTCCAATTACATTCTTAATTCCATCACTTTTTCCACCAGAATAATTTTTCTTTTTAATTACATGATCACTCCATTTTCATCACAAATTCCATTTCATCCCACTAGCTCCTTCAACTTAGGCTAAAATATACTCATTTTCTCCATCCTAACTATATTTAAAAAAAAAAAAAAAAAACGTGAACAAACAAGACAAAAGAGTTAGAAAGCCTGAACAGGACAATGACCATAGGAGACATTGAAAAGGTTGTTAAAGATTCACCTTAAAACATGCCAAACAGGGGTAGCTTTTCCTTTTTCTGCCTCAGATTGTTTTATATTTGGCTCTAATAAAACTAACTAGAACAGAATTTTTTAAAAATGTTTTAACAGTCCTAACACAAAAGACTCAATTTTTTTAAGAAGCTACCCCAACCTCAATACTAAGTCATAGCCAAGATAGTGTTATCACACATACAAACATGCACACATGGAAAACTCCCTGAAAAAGAAACAAACAAGCCAAGCACAGTGGTGCATGCTTGTAATCCTGGTGGCTCAGGAGGCTGAGGCAGGAGGATCACCAATTCTAGGCCAGCGTCAGCAACTTAGCAAGGTCCTGAGCAACTTATCGAAATCCTGTCTCAAAATAATAAAAGGGCTGGGGTGTTGCTCAGTGGTTAAGCATCCCTGGGTTCAATCCCCAGTACAAAAACAACAACAACAACAACAACAACAACAACAACAACAACAAAAACCTGTCAAGTAACACTATTAGCAAATAGACCTCAGGAGTAAAATAAACAATGAAAAGCCATTAGAAAGCTGGTTTAATATCAAGTCATTTATTTAAGACTTTTCTTTAGACTTCAGATAGCAGACTAAATGAGAGAATCTATAAGCAAATTATAAAAAGTCTTTGGAAAAAAAGTGCCATCTAAATACAGATTTGTTTAGTGTAAGTTAGGAAGAGGAGATAACTGCCTTCTCAGGGAGTTTATTTGTCTTAATAATAGCAATTAAACACCTAATTTGTGCTGCAGTAGTCAAATTCCCCTTTTTTTGACCCAGTTTCTCTTATTTCTAGCTTGGAGCTGCTTTACAGTAGCCACACACAGCTCTCTTCTCAAAGATTTTAAATATCCACTTAGTTTCCCCTTCCAGTGGCCTATCCTCTGGCCTCATCCTATTTAACGCCTCCTTTATATTTAAAGCTGTCAAATATGCAACTGAACCCTCTTTCCTGAGCTTGGACAGTGCCTCTGGATTGATGCCCCCCTTAGCATCTTTGCTTGGCCTTTCTCAGCCTGATTCTTCCTTTATCTGCTCTTTAAATATGAAGGATCCCAGAAGTCTATAATTTACCCCCTTTTCTTCCTGCTCAATTCAGATAATATAAAGCAAAGATTAATAAGAATGAGAGAATCTAACCACGATAAAATTCAGCAATGAAACAACAACAAAAATTTCACATATCTTTGAATTTCTCAAGTTATAAGTGAAGAGATTTTCGGAAAAAAAAAAATTACAACATGGATGATTTCTACCTATATTGCCAGCAAAAATTTCTAATACTACCTTGCTAATGTTAATTTTAGTTTTGAATATTAATTTGAATACCTTTTATGCTACTACTGTCACTCAGTTGTCTTAAATTTGTTCTTGATATCAATAATTAACTTACAGATTTAAACTCAAAACATGAGTTTTTTGGTGTGACTGTACTTTGTGTACAACCAGAGACATGAAAATCTGTGCTCTATTTTTATAATATGAATTGAATTGCATTCTGCTGCCATATATGACAAACTAGAATAAATAAAATGAGTATTCGAATTTTGCATTACCTCAAATTTTAACCCTTTCACTACCTAATTAATTTGAAGGCAGCTAAGGATGGTAGAATTATTAGGATCCATCCAAGTATAATTCAATTTACATTAGAACTAATTTTATTCAATGCAAGTAAAATGTGAAACATTGCTTTTTGTGATCATCCTTTAATATATAAACTTCACTAGATGCTATATAAATGAAATTGGTTGACTAACTTCTACATGCGTTATAAAGAAGCAATTTTAAGACGGTGTTGTTGAAATACCTTTCTTTACCAAATTTGTAACCAATAATAATAAATAATAAATAAAAATAATAAATAATGATAATAATAAATAATAAACCCAGAATAATACATTCTCTTTCTCTCACAGAATTACATGGCTGTTTTCAAATTCCCCACTGTGCTTTCCACTGTCAATCTCTTGGATCATCTTGCTCATTCTCCCAGCATGCCATTATGGACAAAGCATTTCCTGCAATTGTTCTCCTCATCTGCCTCTGTAAACCTGGAGACCATTTTCCACATGATTTTCCATCCTTTGCTTCTCTTTTTCTTCACCCTAGTATATTACTTTGTGTCATGCCTTTCAGGTACTGTGCTCTCTCTTACCTCATATATGCACTTTCCCTCAAGGAAAACTCAACACTCAAACCCAGACAATAAGATGGGGACTCTTCCCTCTTATAAAGAGATCCTTGGCTTTACCAAAAAAAAAAAAAAAAAAAAAAAAATATCTACGGAGTCCCTTTAAACAGCGATTTTCTCTAGTACATGAAATCTATAAGACAATTAAATAATAAAATCATACAAGACCTTTTCAAATTCATATCAGTTTTGCAAAGTGAGCTGCAACTTCTCATCCAATTGTTGTACCTCGTGTCTTTCCCTTTATTTACTTGACATTGCTTTCACTATACCATAAATTCTACATATACCTTTTTTTCTAAAATAGTACTAGGGATTGGACCCAGGGTTTCATGCATGCTAGGCACATATTCAACCCCTGAGTTACACCCCAACCCTTTTTTCAATTTTATCGTGAGACCAGTTCTCACTAAACTTCAGATGCTGACCTTGGACTTGGGCTCCTCCTGCATCAGCCTTCTGAGTAGCTGGCAATAAAGGTACATGCCACCATACCTAAATCCTGTGGTTCATATTTAACAGCTTTCATTAATTGAGTGTTTTAATGAGGCCACCTTATTGCTAATAGTCACAGAAACCTAATAAGACCAGTAGTGTAATTGTTTTTGTAAAACTGATGAAACTGATAGGCACACAGGCTAAGGGCTGGCCCAAAGCCTGACAACAAGAAGTGGGGCTACTGAGATGCTAACCAAGTTCTAGGTCTTTGAAGTCTGTGTTCTTTCCATGACACTACAAAATTACTGCCATTGTTCATCAGGAAAACTGGGAGGAGGCAATTCTACATTGGAATTGAAAATGAGGCATTAAAATACACAGATTTTTGACTCCAGATAAGGCATTTATTCTTCCAGGGCAGTGGGTTTCAAACTTCTTTAAAGCTGTCAAAATATTTTCTCAATAGAAATCTTACAGAGATACAATATATAAAAGATAAAAGTAGAAGAGGTCTTTTCTCCTCTTCTTCACTAATTGGCCATGGGGTCACCTCTAAAGAGCCCATGGTCACCTTTAGAGTACAGAAAACAATTGTGCTACACTACTTTTATTTATCACTAACGATCTAGCTACCTAAATTTTAATAGATAGACTTACAATGTGCCTGGCTAGAAGTTCCTTTAGAATGGGTCCCAGGAAATGGGTCACACAGCAAACGGCCAGTGATGGCTACAATAATAATGTTTAAAATGATGAGTGGATAAATCCTTGACACAGGAATGGCTTCCTTTTCCTGTGCCAGTTGTTCCGTCTGTGCCAACTCTAACACACACCCCTTCCAGGAATGGCACTCAGCCATCCTGGCAACCAGAATTAGAGCAAAGAAAATATGAAATTTCTCTTCAAAACATAAGTGGAAAGATGAATGCAAAGCCAAGCAAAAAGTACCCAGATTCAACATGCACATTGTTAAATGTCACTTCATAGTAAGACACTTCACAAAAGTCAAGGGAACGTGGACATGTATGAACTGGGGAAGCGAGAATAGGTGTGACCACGTCAAGAAGGATCAGTAAACAAAGTAAGTCTGGAACACACAAATGACCAGTTACAACCATTATTTGTTGGGAGTGGTAGAACTTGAGCGAATGAAGAATGGAAATGGGTTATTCTTTGTTGTACACATTTTTAAATTGCTTGAATTGAGAATTGTGTAATTATACTCAAGAAAGTAACCTGATAAATTGAAATATTTAAAAAGTGAGGGAAAAGAGAGAGTTCCAA
The DNA here is from genome assembly GCF_964194105.1 of Spermophilus citellus. Classification (NCBI taxonomy): domain Eukaryota; kingdom Metazoa; phylum Chordata; class Mammalia; order Rodentia; family Sciuridae; genus Spermophilus; species Spermophilus citellus. Next base: position 49,310,818 of record NC_138197.1, read on the forward strand.
CAGACCATTCTGAATATCTTGTTAACATAGTAATGTACTATATCTGTTTTAGGGAAAAAATCATCAGCAGGAACACATTTTATGTTCAGGATTTAGATTTAGGCCAGGCAGGCCCATTAGTCAGGAATAACGCTTCATGTTTTTCAGATAACTCTCTTAAGAAGGAGGTACTTATTGACCAAAGCCAAAGACTCATGCCCTGATTATCAAAGAAAGGCATGATGTAGCCAAGGTCCCCAACAGTCCAGCTGACTGGTGGAGGTCTTTGAGCTACAGGACAATAGTTCACAGGATATAGCAAAGTAAGATCAATGAATATTACTTGCCCCAGATTAAAAAGCAGAAAGGGAATCTCACAGCCTTTTTTGTAATAACAAAGATGAAAAGATCAAAGATAAACCTTTACCACCCTGACTGGTATATCCCCTCTTTTCAATTCAGGCTTCTACACTGTCAACCAGGAAGGGGATATTTATTGACTAGCAGGTCTTCTGTGGTGCATTTAATAATCAAAAAGACTGATGATAAATAAAGTGGGGTGTCTTTCAATATAGATGTTTCAGACAAATATTAACATTCCCCCCCAATACATGTTGTCCAACAATTGCATGCAAGGAAATTACCAATGATGACAAGGTAACATAATACAGCGACACCTAGGAAACAGCTTGGCTTATTTAAGCAGGGTAAAAGGGTCAGTAAAACCTTATTGGTAAATGCCACATTCCTGTGAGCTGTTTGAAGGTGGATAGCACTCCACAAAGTCTGCATTACTTCCCAATTAACTAAGCAGGTCAGACTGGCCTCTGGGACCAAGAGCCCACAGCATTATGATTTGGGAGGAAGGATGGCATCGATGCTATCCATCTTTAATCAGACCAAGGGTCACATACGTTGCATCTTTTTTGAACAATTTTATGCCATGCCCTTTACCTAAGTGAGTTAGACACTGAATTCAAGCATATGCCTACAAGCTATCACTAAAAGTATTAGTAAAAACAAACAACAATAACAACAAAAACTCACATACATACCAATTATGTGCCTAATTGTGCTTATTATTGAAGTAAGTGTTTTTAAATGGTCAGTGTAAATAGATCTGCCCCCCTTTGAAAAGCTCACTGCTCAAGAAGGAAAAATCCAGTACAAAGGTCCACACTTACAGGACACAGAGAAGACAATATAGACGAATTGTATTTTAAAGGAAAGTGCTAACTGCTCAGTATAAACCCAGTGTAAAAAACTCCAAGTCCATTTGTCTGTAGTTTGAAATAGAGGTTAGTTAGATTTTTTCTGAAGTCAAATCATTTTCAAACATATTAGTGTTTAAAATTATAAAATGAACATTGTGTTTTTAAAAGATCAATATCCATGGCTGCTCTAATTTTCCTTCATGTTTCATATCCTTAATTTTTCAAAGTAGTATTCAGAAAAATTCAACTCATTTCAATCCCATAAATGAGGAGGTGAGGATGCTGGCAGAAGCCTTTGTGGCCCTCTGCTCCTCTAGAGGAGGAGATCAGACACTGTATCAAGAGTCCATAGAAAGAGAAAGCACACAGCCTCTCTGTTGGTTTAACAAGGCTTTGTTAGATAAGCTTAACACCTTATTTAGAGGGAACAGCAACCCAAAAGGAGGTGCATTTTAATCTGTGAATCCTACTTTCAGAAAGATGAAAGGAAAAGCCTGGTTACATTGACATCAGGATAGTGTGAAGACAAAGAAAACCAAGAGAGAGAAGACACAAAGGTTCACAGAAAAAAAAAATAATAATAAAAGGAGTTAATAAAGTAGTACGGTCAAAGGCAAATACAAGAATATAATTAAGGAGGGGCAAAATAATTTCAAAGTTAACAATATATGAATAAATAAAACTACAGCATGAGAAATACAGCTTGGGATTATTTTATCCTTATAGAGATAATCAGGAAATTTTACTCTCACACAAATCTTCTAACAAATTCATATTATCAATACTAGATTTGATATACATACATTTTTAAAAATATATTTTTAAATGTGGTTTATTACATGACTTGTAATCTTTTAAAGTTGTGCTTTCAATTTTATTGTCAATGCAAACTGGCTCATGTTTTCATTAGTAGTAACTGATCATTTAAACCACAAAAATAAATGGCTCTCAATTGACTATCAAGCTTTCCTAATTCTCTTCAATAAATGATCTGTTAAAAAAATAACTATTTTTTGTCATATATTGCACAACACAGGCAAAAATATGTCACCAGGGACTGGGGTTGTGGCTCAACGGTAGAGCACTCGCAGAGCATGTGTGAGACACTGGGTTCGATCCTCAGCACCACATAAAAATAAATAAATAAAATGAAGGCATTGTGTCCAACTACAACTAAAAAAAAATATTTAAAAAAATATATATCACCATATGCAGCTATAAAAGCAACACTTTTTTATATTTCTGTGTTTTCTACCTTTTCAGAAAATCATATGTACACAGTTCATTTGTGACTTGAGGAAACATAAGAAGTGACACTCATTAGGTCCAATGTCAGGAATAAGTCCTCTGGGATAAATTGTAGAAATTAACACCAGTATTGGTTCTACAGTCTTTAAATTTTTTGCAAAGCATAAATATAGAAAATGAGCCTATGTTTTCTTCCATATTCCAAAAATATGCCGCTCTTTAAAGGAGATCCTCTGAGGAGAATTTGTACATTCTGATTGCCATCCCCTCTGCAGTTCAGCAAAGCAAGGTAAGATAGCTCAGCATAGCTTTTATCTACAAGGATTCCCTGAGGCAGTTTCTGTAAAAGGGTTAATGACAGATGTTTCCATTAAATCTGACCTACCTCTTAATTTTGCCATTGCCTGATAATATCCTAGCTTTGCGCTTATTTGCATGGGCAAATGGAGTCACTCTATAACTAGGGACACACAGCCCTCATTGAAACAAAAGGTCAATTCATTTTAAATTGATGTGCACAATATTTTTTGTAGTTGCAGGTTTCCCCCACACACACACACAAATCCCCTTTCATACAATGCTACTGTTTACAAAGAATTAAAAGCTCTGTTTCCTGAACTCCTGGACACAATGTACATCTGTAGGCAGAGACAAGTACTACCAATACAAATCAATACATCTCTTAGTAGGTAACCAACTAGAAAAATCACTTCTGTCTCTCAGATGCTCGACTTTTTTATATACTAAACACAACTAGAACATCATGAATTTTCTTTGCTGGGAAATTAGTTGAGAACTCCAAAATGCTAGCAATACTTTCTTGTTTATTGAGCATTATTATTTTGCAAACAAAAATAATCTGTAAATAGAGAGGGAGCAATTGTCTCAGGTTGGTTAAAAGTTACAGGCTTTTTAACTTCAAGGATGCCAGCCTAAAAATTATAGTTCAGAATGATAAAACTATATTTCATCATGTGATAAGTGATCCTGGCCCCTCACCATGTTGCTGTAATAAGTTCCTTAAAAATATGTAAATAAACAAATCATAGCATTTGAGTTTTAAGTACAAGGTTGTGTTCTACCTTTCCTTCTGGTTAAAGAGTCAAATAAGGTGAAAAAAATGATTCCTCTGATACTCCAAAGCTGTGCTTCCTGAAATTTTAAATAGCCTGTAGTCCAAACTCAAGAAACATTGCATTAATTTAGTTATGGTGTTTCACTTTATTGTAACATTTAAGGAGCTTAAATTATCACTTGCTAGGGAAGTACTCCCTACATAATTATATACAGTGTTTTATATATATACATATACATACATATACCTTACGCATATTTCATGTTTATCATTAGAGCCTAATCTCCAAGACATTTAAATATTGAAATTTCAGCATTAAATTTCACCTTACTCTGAAAATGGCTCTCCTGGTTCTGATAGTAAATCCATATTCAAAACACTCCCATCATACTAAAGTCTTTGTCTAGATAGGAAATAGGCAAGGTCTGTGCTTGGAAGAGTGTTACTTGCTAAATATCAAACTTCTTCATCTCAGACAAAGCCCATACTTAGCACTTGGGCATATCAATCCATGAGAACAATTTAGAAAACTCTATTTGTCTAATCCAAAGCTGTTGTGTTTTTATTTTTTAATTTGTGGTGGGAAAAAAAAAGAAAAAGAACATTCTCTTCTCACAACATTGCCTCAAATTTACCTGGACATGAGGGAGATGAAGAAGGAAGAGTGAGAGATTTCCTTTGACAAGCCCCACACAGGCAGATGTGTGTGTATGTGGTGGGGAGCATTTTCCCCTCCCATGGAATGCCCAGATCTGATCCCCACACCCCCAAAATTAAAAAGGGATAAAGATGTAGCTCAGTGAAGGAGCATCCCCAGGCTCAATTCCACCATCCCTACTACCAACAACAGACCTGGGTTCACTCTAGCTCTGAGTTGGTTTACAAGACTTTGGAGAGGGGAGCCACATTTCACCTGTTTCCTATAGATAGTCATCACTGCCCACAATCCAACTTTTTTTTTTAAAGAAATTAAAGGGGTTGGAGTTGTGGCTCAGTGTTAGAGTGCTCACCTAGCTAGCATGTGTGAGGCCCTGGGTTCAATCCTCAGCACCACGTAAAAATGAATAAAAAGTATAAAGGTATTGTGTTCAACTACAACTAAAGAATATTTATTTAAAAAAGAAATTTAAAATGTTTACCATACATAATTTATTCAATTGCCTAAGTACTGTGAAGAGTATAGTTAGAAAAAAAAATGTAATGCTCCCCTTTACTTATTTTTTAAAAATTACAGATCCATTAAGTAATTTAAAATAGTAAAACAATAATATCAGTGAAAATAATATAAATATGTCAAGAAAAATAAGTTAGATTAATGGATTTTGCCAGGCTGAGCAGTGAAAGAAATTAGGGATTTTAACCAGGTGATAGATGGTCAGGTTTGTAAATCCAGATTTGTTCCTGAAGTAAATCAGCAAAATAAAAGCAAAATTAGAACAGTTGGTGATTTGAGTCATATTTTTGTAGTAAGTTTTAAAAAACCTATAATAAAAACCAGGGTTTACTGAGCTCTTATTATGTTCCAGGAATTACACAAAGCAGTCCATATATTTATTACATTTACTATTTATAATAACTGTATGAGATGTATTAGTCCATTTAATGGACAACGAACTTAAGTTTGAAAAGACTACATACCTCCCCAAGGCCTTCGAGATAATAAATAATGGAATCAGAAATCACAACTTAGATATCCATACTCTTGTTCTCTCAACCAAAACAACTCTATTTTAGGCAATGGTCTATGAAATCTGACAGACTGTGAATGCAGTCCACCTTCTCACTTTGTGATGTCAGCTTGCACAAACTTCCTACACTTGTAAAACAGAAAAAAAAATGTACTACTACTCTAACATTATGGAGATCAGTTGTTTTGGCATGTCTTGCATCTTGTTTTCTGATAAAAATCCCTCATTGCACCAGGCACTGTTGAGGTTAAGGCAAGAGGATGGCAAGTTCAAGGCCAACCTGGGCAACTTAGCAAGACCCTGTTTCAAAAGAAAAATTAAAAAGGGATAAAGATGTAGCTCAGTGATGGCACATCCTCAGGCTCAATTCCACCATCCCTACTACCAACAACAGACCTTCTTTTTCTATGAGACAACTAGTCCTCTATTCCCAAGCAAGAGATAGGCAAATGAACATGATCTGCACAAGACAGCACTTTATCTTTTCAGCCACAGGATGACTTCAGGTTTGCACCAACACAAGCCAAAGTGAAGGGTGACCTATGTAGGAACTTTAATAGAGCTATGAAGAAAGACAGTAAAGTGGGCATGGTGGCATACATCTATAATCCCAGCTACTTGGGAGGCTGAGGAAGAGGATTATGAGTTGGCCTAGCATGTAAAAGGCTCTGGGTTTATTTTCCACTTATCCCACCACCAATCAATCAACAAATCAATAAATATACAAATTAGTTAATTAAAAAAACACAAAACCTCTAACTTCTTAATTTTAGCATTAAGGATAGGAATTGCTTATAGAGACCATAACTACAAAGTAAGAGAAAAAATTTAGACAATGCCTAAAGATGAAACCAACACAGAAAATGACAAAGAAATATGAGAGACAAGGAGAGCAAACAGCCCCTGGGATTTGGTCATGTATGAAGCAAAGGTACTCCTGAAATTGCCATTTATTTGAATCAGCAATACCCCTACCCTTTTATGATAGAGAATATTTGGACTATCACTTAGGACCCAAAGAGCCCTAGCCTAAAATATCACCCCCTACAATGTGTGTGAAGAACTTAACATACTACCTGAAATTAATAAGAACTCAGTAAATATAGGCTATTTCATCATTACTGCCATTATTATTATTATTACTGCTACTGTCATCCCTGCCACCAGGTTTCCACACCAAACCTGGGGATCTTGAATGAAAACCAGAAATTACTATGATTCAGTTTCCCTGAACCAGGCATAATTAGAAAACAGAGGGAGAAATTTGTAGAAGCTGCAAGTATTAAGTGTTAAGGAACACCAAAACTGGCTTCTCATTTGTCCCAGCCAATGTTAGCATTCCCAAATGGCCTTGCTGAGTCTCTAGAGGAATTAAAAGACCAAACCATCAATTATGGCAATGTGTCCATTTTTTTAGTCATCATGCTCAGTCATCCATCCAAATGATTACCCAGACAGAAATAATGTTATAAAATCAAGGCCCCATTTTATTTTGCTACTGCTACAATGTTAACAATAACTTCTATATAAAGCTCTAAACATAGGACATTGCAAAACACCACGCAATCTGGTTTTGAGAATTTTCTTCCATGTCACCCAAAAGTCTAAGGTCAGTCATTAGTTCCCCAGTCAAAACTGAGTCACTTAGGGTTTATGTGATTGCCCTATACCCATTGCATCAATAAGATAAAAAAGAAACTTTCTTTCTGCTCCTTTCTTTGAACAGACCTTATAATGTGAGAAGCAGGAATGGCTCCTGAGGAACTGTTGTGAACCACTGCATCAATCACATGAACATTAAAACGCTGCTTGCTAGTCATTACTATATAAAGTATTCTCTTGTTCTGTGGAAAATGGTTTCAAATAATCGTCGTGTTCGAACGGGAGTTTTGTTCTATTTTAATATAGCCATTTGAGATAGAGGAAAAAATAGGAAAGAAAATACATTTAAAAAACAAATATTAGTATATACAGTGAATACACTAACTCTATACACTAATTGTCACCAAAAGGCATCATCACATTTGCATAAGAGTCATGTAGGCTCTGAAGCCCAGGAGAAAGACTCTCGAAGCCTAACAATAGAGATGGCAGATTGATATACAATAACAATAAAGAGGCAACAAGAATCTGACCTTTGGCTTCGAAAACCCATTCTTTTGACCAAGACTTTGTACTGCAGAGCTGTTAAGTATGACTGGCATCAAGTCTAAAATGATTTCCACCTTTATATCTGACTTTAGCAAAATTGATCTTTAACATTGTGAGTGTGTGGATTGTGTTCTGTGTGGATAATGCTATGTAATGTAAGGACAATGCAGATCTTTGTCAAAAAGAAGTGATCTGGACTACTAGTAAATATCAGTAGGTCTCAATGTTCCTGTGTGACAGAGACAGATGAAGGAATGCATTACAGTGTCTTCGATTCAGGCCAACAAAGACTCATACCATTATTATAGACCAGAGTTGTTCAACTATGCTTCCTCGGTAGGAAAAAAGAGGTAGGCAGTGGAGGGTGGGGCCTTCTGACAGCTTCTAAAGGCATAGCCCTAAAGAGTGAGAGCCTGCCAGTGGGCCACCCACGGAAAATTCTACTGCTCATAGGAAGGTTCGCACTAAGTTATAAGAAAACAAGCGAACAAAATATCCAGGACAGCGATTCCTTCAAAGAAGTTCTGAGGCTTAGAAACTGAGTGGAAAATGATGAGATGGGATGCTGCCAATCTTTTGTTGGAGTGGCCCAGGGCAAGCTATTTTGTGTCTCACATTCTTCAACTACAGACTATGGTTACCACTGCTATTATTGATAATAAAAACATCCTAACAACAACTCCTAGAAACAACATTGTGAGAATTTATGTGTGTACAGTGATTTAAGAATGAGGGAAGAAAGGCACAATGTTACACTATTATAAAGTGCTTTATCAACTAGCTTATTGCATAATGTGTTATAATGTACCATGTGCCCATGGAAACATGAAATCATTCATAATTCTTAAGTACTGCCAGATGCATAGCTATAACAATTTTCAACCCTTTCTGAAGAATTCACCCACACACTTACTTCCCCAACCAATTTTTCCACTGGTAACTGTCAAGAGTTTAGAAATCACAGAATAGACCCTTATTCACAACTCTGTGGTAATTACATATAGTTTGCTTCATATTTGGACAGAAAACATGTCTTATTCATAGTTTTATAACTAATGACTTGTCCTGTTCTAGTATATAATGAGTGCCCAATAAATGTTTACTGAACATTTGAATGAACGAATATACAGATATTCAGAATAGTGATCAAAGAATCAACATTAGTAATGGCACTACTTAGACTAAGAAGAGCCTGTAATACAAAACAACATTTAGGGTAGAAGTGGTCTAAGACGGTCTTCTTTCCAGCTAATCTATATGATTCTCCTAGTATTAATTTGTCACTTGTCATAATTTCTCACAATGTCCAAGCAATTCTGTTAAAGAGATCCTTGCTGTCTCAATGGAGGGATCTGGCTATATTTAAGGATGCTGAATGATTTCATATTTTAATGGTTGTAAACATATTATAGTAGGACCTTTACACAAATTGATGCATTGTTGCATATTATAACCTGTTGTAGGTGAAGAAATACTCTAAATTTTGATCTAATATGCAGAAGGCACATAAATGCAATGAAATAGAAAAAAAAAAAACTCAGCACTTGGAACCAGAATAATGCCTCTGCCACATACTTACTCTGTAAGTTTGATCTACTTCTCTGTTAATGTCTCTGAGCCTCTGTTTTCATCTGTAATGATATCACTGTGTATAATAAGAACCCATACATGCAGGGTCAATGAGGTAATTTAATAAATTTATAACATTCATAAAAGTAGTCTGTGGATGGAAAATGCCACACAGAATACCACAATAGCTGGGTATAAAATGGCAAAGAGAGAGGCGGGCGTGGTGGCGCACACCTGTAATACCAGCAACTCAGAAGGCTGAGACAGGAGGATCACAAATAGAAAGGAAACCTCAGTAAATGCAAGGCACTGAGCAACTCAGTGAGATCCTGTCTCTAAATAAAATACAAAGTAGGGCTGGGGAGATGGCTCAGTGATGGAGTGTCCCTAAGCTCCATTCCTGGTACCAAAAAAAAAAAAAAAAATGGCAAAGAGACCTTTATGTTAGAAGTAATCTATGAGAGCACTAGGCTCGGAGGCCATGGCTTCTTTGTGTCTGTCGTTAACACAGGGTCTAAACGATGCCAAATAAACCACCAGCATTAGCTGTTGTATTGGAGGCAACAGGAAGATATATGCATCCAGTTCTTAGAGTGGACTTCCAAGCTCTCCACTTTTTTTGTGGTGCTTGAGATTGGACTTAGGGCCTCACACATGCTGGGAAAGTACTTCACCACTGAGCTACATCCCCATCCCCAAGCTCCTTTGTGGGGAACACTCTGCTGTTATGCTCTGCAAAGTAGAGTCCTTACCCAGCTGGCATTAGATTTAGTAGGGTTGCTTGTGAGAAACACAGACTCTCAAAACTCATCTAAGCATGTTACAATGCAATATACCCAGAAGCCAAGAATAGTTTCTGTACACTGGTAGAGCTGGTTCTAAAAGTACTTTCACACACCTGGTAGCTATGGCACCAGATTTGTTCCATCTCAACAGGTCTGTGCTATTAACTTACATATATTAAGCTTTTTACAGTTAACAAACTTTTCAAATACATTAAATATAATACTAAAAAATGAGAAGTGATTCAACAGTGTTTAAGCATTACAGAAATGTAAGACCATTTAATTTTAAAATAAAATCCACAATAAATAAATGTGGTTGTTTTCATTACACTGATTCAGTTATTGTCTATTCCTCCCAAAAAAGAGTTCATTGTGGTATTGAAAGTTTGTTTCCTTCCTAGATGGATCCTTATCTAGAAGACCCTGGCATATAGTAAATGTTCAATGAACCAACATAAGTAAATATATACATCTCAGAAGAGTAGTTGGCTTAAATATGCCTCATAATACACAATGAGGGGTTCGTGTGACAACTTCATAGCCCAGATTATCTTTATCAGAAGCAGAAACACAAAGCATATGTATAGTCATCAATATATATATATATATAGGCTATTTTATACACACACACACACACACACACACACACACACATACACACAGTACTTTGAGATACTAATTTTTAAACTGAGGTTTAAAATGTAACCTAGAAGATAATGCAATCTCCAGATATTTTTATTACAAAGTCAACCCAGTTGCATAGAAAAGGTCTTCTAGTGGAGAATGACACTTTGTTTCTGTATTGAGAAGGCCAAAAGGAGGCTTATGGAATTTCAGTGTATATAAGGGTCAAAGTATCTAGTAGCTGTGAGAGGAATGACTGTGGGCTGGCAGAGGTATTCATTCAGTTCAAGAGCATGATCTTGGATAGCTTCCATTTCCAGGCCTCCAGGTCTCTGGGTCTTCCCTGCTCATTCCATGCCTTCCTATTCTTCAAAGATGACAGAAGGGTGACAAACACAGGCATCAGGAAAACTGATAAGAAGGTAGAAGAATCATGCTAACCAAGAGCTGAAGTCCAATATCTGCAGGGATGTCATTAGTCTTTAATCAACCCCAGAGGTACACGGAGATATAATCCAGAATGTATATGCTAATGATGTAAAGACTGGGACTACAGTTGCTTCCAAATTAAATAATCACTATGTGGGCTCAATGCTAAAGCCTAAAATTTTAATTGCCAATTCCTTACTACAATGACTATTATCAGAAAACTTCTTATCTCCTTGCCCTGTGCCCAGGACCTTGATCATCACCAACTGTCATTCTTGCCTTATATCCTACTGTTCAAGTGAGAGAAAGGCTCAGCACCCCTAAAGACAAATCCACCTGAATCCTGAATTAGTTCTGAGCAAAGTGAAGACTATTTAACTTAGTTAACTTCACTATGAAGAAGTTTTGTTCTTGAGAAGGAATTGTGCTTATCACTCCATGCACTCTTTAATTCTTTGACTCAAAACCATTTTAATGCCTTAAGGAACTTACAGACCATAAAACACAGGATTGCAATAATTGCTTATTAAATGAATAAACATGGAAGGAACAAATGCATTTGGAATTAAATGGTGATAATTTTGCAATTAAAAAAACATAAATTTTCTGAAAAGATAAAATGTCTTCTGATTATCAATTTGTATAGAAGACTGATAAACACAAAGATCTTAAAGTGGGTATCCTGAACTAACAAATCCCAATACAAAAATCATAATGTGACCCACTGTAAGTATTAGTAAGTTTGATAAAACTGGATACAATGAAATGGAAATCAGACAATTATGGAAATGAAAATATTCTAAAATAGCTTCCAATAAAGTCATAGTGAAAAAGATTACACATCTACATATAACAGGTGCTTAGTATTTATTGAAAGAATGAATACTTGGGAAAATTCATTTTAGAAGTCTATAGATAGAGATACCAAGAAAAGAATGCACAAAAATATAAAAATTAGAATTGACATTGTTTGTATATAAAATGAATAAGCAGCAAATTTCTGAGAATGAATATCTAGAAAGACATCTTTCAAAGTTTATCAGAGGGGCAGAGTAGAAATAAAAGTGCATTTCTGCAGAAATTAGTTAACACCTAACTCCAACAGACACCTCTAGTATAAAATATTCCAGTGGTTAAAAGTTCACAGTCACTCTTAAAAATTTTTAAGAGACACAAGAAGGAAAATATTACTCCTATTTGCAACTAAGCACTGGGGGAAAAGGTGAAGAGTAATTATCCAAATTGGCACAAAGTTAAATTGACTAGATGAACACAGGTGGTAAGAAATTCCATGTAACCTTTCACCTAAAAGTTGCCATCTTTTTGAGAGAACTAATTCTACCAATGGTTCAATTCTGATTCAGAAGGAAAAGAGTCACTTTCTGAGTCATCACATCACCCTAGTTTTCCTTTTAGTCCTCGGTTCCAAGCCCTACCAAATCCCAACCCATTTTAATTTGTCTAAAGGTGGCCTGGCCAGCACCAGAATTTAATGCTTCCATAAATGAACTCTGATTGACATGAAAGATGACTCACTCACAGAAAAACTTGTATTGCTGCCATTGGGTCAGTTTGGACTTGTTTTTAAAATGAATGCCAGTTGAGGCTGAGCAGAAGCCAGGGTGTGTTTTTATTTTATGTGTCAAATAAAAATAAAGAGCTGGGTATGAATAATCGAAGTGGCAGGCACCTCCCTGGATACTTCTAAACCTTCCAAAAGCAGTCCCAAGGCTCAGCAAAATGTAATATAGTCAAAACAACCATGAAGAGCATTAGTACCAACGGTTTGCCCCAGAAAAAGAACATAATTGCCAAAGTCCCTTGCATTCCCAAATTCCAGCACCTTTCAACGTTATATTAAGTTAAAAATATACTTTTTGAAAGATAGTGGTCCTAGAAAGAGTATTCCTAGATGTTATGAGGATATCAGATAAAAAAAATATAATATTATTATTTACTATAACCCTTAAATCAGGCAATTTTCTAATTAGACATTCACAATTTTCACTCTATGATACACAGTAGACAATATGTAGTCAACTCATTGTCACTGTGAAATTGATCACTAATTTTATGGATTATGCATACTGTTCACTTATTTCTCTAAAGCTTGCATTTTCTTGGAATAGTTCATAGTACTTACACAATCAGGAAGGAAAGAGAGGAGAAAGAAAGAGTGAGAAAAACTAACAGAGAGAGAGAAGAGCAAGATGAGCAATTGAAAATGAAAGCAAAACTAAGAGTGAAAATAAATAAGCAAATGGATCAATTCTTGAAAAAACTTCAAAGATGATAAGTAAAGGCAAATTAGTGATTAAATAAGACTTCTTTAAAATTCATGGGTTTTAGTCATCAATGTGTCCTAGAAAAGAATTAGAAGTATGAGGCAAGTATCCCCAGGGTTGTGGGAAATACTGATGACATTGTTCATGAAAATTCGGAACACTTAGTCAAAAGAAATCTGAAACATTAGGTTCTAATATGGAATACAAATCAGGTAAAAAATCTTGGGGGAAAAAATCTTTATCATGATGTAATGGGAAGTAATCAGCGCTATAGTAGACACTGCAATGATAAATATCCAAAAAGCGTGTGATGTTGTCATCCGTCACTTGAATAAGATCTGACTGAAGTTGAAAGGTATGGCCCAACTGCAGAATAAAGGCTACCTATTTTAAGATCCAATTGTTACTAATTTACTTATCCCCTCAATAAAACAATTCTTATATTATCATTATTTTTAGAAAGGTCAAAATCTATGTGTGTGTGTGTGTGTGTGTGTATTAGCTTGCATTTTTTTCTAAGGTATGTAATTAGTGCTATCACCTCTAGATGCACAGGGTCAAATGATTCAGAAGGGCCCATCTTAACAGGAACTGTTGAGTGAGGACCCTGAACCTGTCTAATGAGGCACACTTTGTCTTCTCATCTAGAGGTGGGGCTCAAGAACAGGATCCCATTTTAATGCAGTCCAAGTAATCCACATAACCCTAGAAATTTAGTAGGAATTTGAAAAAATAAAGTTAAAAATGAAGCTCAACAATACAGAAAGATATCTGGGAGGAGGCTGTTTGCATTAGCAGGAAAAAAAAATGTTTAGCACTGTCAAACACTACTATAGACTTAAGAGTCTTAAAAAAAAAAGCCAGCCTTCCTAGATAAGTGAGTCAACTGCAGAAATTCTGTGAACACCTTAAGTGACAATGATTTGTCAAGTGTCTTTAATGCTATTGTCTTAAACCAGAGCATAGAAACCAAGGTCATGCTTTCTGTTCAGAAACTCTGCCTTAGAAACAGGTAGTCTCATTTCTTCCACAGCTCAAGTTCATGGCCTTCCACACCAAACTGAAGTTTCACCATCTCCCTGGCTCTGCCATGAGAGTAAAAAATAACTTTTCTTATCTAAGTTAAAAGTTCAATAACTATATAACGACTATGTGATTGTAATAGAATTCCATGTAATTTTAAAGCTGAAGTACTACAAAAATTATTGGGAGCAGAACAAAATTTAGCATTCCAAGCAGAGATCCCATATCAAAAAGAATCTTCTGAATTGAGATAACTGACTACACAGTGACAGATCAGTGTATGCGCATAGGGAAAATCCCCTAGTTAGAGATCACAGCAGGATCCCATCCATCACATTATGTTAGTTCAGAGAACTAAGACTCTTTTTTTTTTTTTTTTGAGAGAGAGAGAGAGAGAGAGAGAGAGAGAGAGAGAGAGAGAGAATTTTTAATATTTATTTTTTAGTTCTCGGCGGACACAACATCTTTGTTGGTATGTGGTGCTGAGGATCAAACCCGGGCCGCACGCATGCCAGGCGAGCGCGCTACCGCTTGAGCCACATCCCCAGCCCAGAGAACTAAGACTCTTGAAGTATTTCTGGCAGCAGAGAGAACTTTTAGCATCCTAATGCTTTTACAAGGTTGCATTTTTCTTTTCTCCCCAATGTGCTTCAAGATTTCATAACATGAGAAACATAGGAGCAAAAGTTAAAATGCTTTAATGGTCCCCACAGGCTATTTAAATAAACACTGTGATTGCAATTTAGACAATCTGGAGTCCATTCAATATTAAATCCCCACCCCAAGCTATAGCTACTACACAAATAGGGAATTCATGGTATACTCCACATGGCCATTTACTACTCCAACTATCGCCTCCTGACAATCATGGGGAGGAGCTAACCAGGCCTAACACTACACCAGTTAAATCTGTCAACAACTGCAGAGAAAGCTCCGCTGAGCAAACATCCTGATCCCTCTCACACAGCCCGGCTTTGTCCAGCCTTGCTGCAACAACACTAATCTTCTCATACTATCTTCAGCAGCACAAGCAGAAACTTCTTCTGCAACCAGCTGTAACAAAGATGCCTTTCTTTATTTTCACACACTGTATGTATATATTTATGCTGTCCCTTCCGCTCCCTCCCCCGCCACTTCCACCCCTGCCTACAGACCCAATCCTAAATGAAGTTTGATTAGAATAAATCCTAAGCTAGTCTTCATCTTGGAATAATACACGAAGAAAGAGGCCATAGGACCAATCGGGTCCAGTGTCCAGACTGTCGTAAAAATAACACACCATAATGTACAGATTTGTCTGCACCAAGGGAAAGAGTAGGTTCAAGAAATTGGCAGGCAATAAATATCCTAAACTATGATGTGCCAAATTGAAACAATAGGGTGGTGAAATACATAGAGCCACTGAGTTGTCCTCAACTACTTTCAGACATCTCTGGGTTCATGGAGTCAGAGTGCTCTATTTCATTTTTATGTACTGTTGAAAAACTATACATTGTATAGGACGACTGTTGAATCCATGACATTAGAAACATAGGATTATTGAGACTTTCTTCTAGTTTTCAAAATGTAAAATAGTATTTATGTTTAGGGAAGAGAACGTACATTTTTAGACATAGTTTATATTTAAGTGAAAAATCTTGGGTATATAGCTCAAAGAATTTTTTAACTATGTAATCACATTCAGATTAAAATACAGCATATTTCCATCACCCCACCTTATTTTTTGATGTGTCTTCCAGTCAATCCTCCATCAGAGGTAACCATCATGGATTCTTTTGCCTAGAGCAAAACTACACTAGTTCTACCTATCCACCATAGATTGGTTTTACCTGGAACAAATATGTTTGAATCTTTGCTGCCAAACATCACATGGCAAATTTTCTTTACATTATTTCAAAATAATTTACTCCTAAATACAATAGCAGGCTGGTATTTCTGTTCCAAGTCTACAAGAGAGAGGATACTTGCTCAACACAAAACTGCATGAAAATTTCTGAATCTATTACACTTAAATAGTCAGTTATACTATATTTATACAGTATAGACCATTAAATATGATGCAAATGAATAGTTTAAAAATTAAACACATCACAAAATAACAGTGTTAATAGCAAATATTAACCCCATTCTATGTGGCAGATACTTGACTGTATTGCCCAATTTAATTCTCAACCATTTAAGACAGCTTTGTTATCCCTCTATGCCAATACCTCAAGAAGATGAAAGGATCTGTCTACATTTAATAAGAAGAATCAACCCTTGTACTTTGACTCATAACACTTAGTTCATAATAGGTGCTTGATAAATATGTGTTAAATCTCTGAATTAAAGTATAACAGAAAAGCCTTGAGAAAGGCCAGGCTACATTTTGAAAATGCTGAGCAAAGTAGTTTATAACTTCCATGATACCATTTACAGAAACAATTTAGAGAAATTAAAAGTGAGGTGGAATCATGGTTCTTACCTAATTCTTCCCTCATATTTGAGATGAATAAATTGAAGCACCAAGGGACCCATATAAGGGCACAGCACCAGAGAAAGCTGAAACCTGGACTGGAATTCGAGTTTCCCAATCCTCATTCAAGAGTTAACTATGTTCTATTTCTATAGTTCTGCATCAAACATACTGCATGGGTTCTAAATAAGTTTGCAATTGAATTTGATAAGTTTATCAACACTTCAAATAGCTGTGACAACTATTCTGTAATGTGTTAAGAGGAGAAGGGGGAAAAAGAAGAAACACAACAAAGTTTCTTTTCTGGAGTTGCTTGAATTTTTCATTGGCAAGAGAGGAACTAACCTACAGAGACAGTGAATATTATTAAAATGTGTGCCCCTGAAAGAATAAAAAAATCATATTGCTATATAAAAATTATATGATAAAGTGTATCATTAAATATAATCAACTACCACAATTATGTAACAGATAATATCTACAGTGAAAGTCAGAAAGGGATGAGACCAGTGTTGGCAGGAAATATCAAGGAACTTGAGACCTGTTTAGAATTCATCATAGGCTCCAGATTTGAGAAGAGGGATCACCCAATATAAACCCCTCGTTTTATACACAGAAGTACGTGTGCCCAGGGATATACACTACAGCAGTCCTTGCCCAGGGCTCTAAAGCTCTTTGGTAAGCAGTAGGGTAGCCATAGCCATTTAGGTCCAGTCCAGGATTCTGTCCACTACCACTATTTACCAACTATTTATGAGACATGTAAAGAGTAAAATAAATCAAACAATAAAGTGGGTCACGTGCCTTAAAAGACATCTATAAAAATATTGACTTGGAGTAATAATGATTAAATTCTTTCTATTTTTAATGCATTGTCAAGCTGGACTTTGGCACTTACTAAAAATTGATTTCTTAAACTACCTCACATGGGAGAACAAGTGGAAAAATATTAAAGAAATAAAGGAAAGAAAATAATTGCAGAGAATGTTGGAATAGAACATATGTCCTTTCACTCATTCAGCATCCTAACATGTGTAACTCAAAGCAGGGGAAATTGGAAAATATACTTGCAAAAATACAGGGACTACTTTTCTGACATCTGATGATGGAATACACATTTCTTCTCCATTTAAAACTGTCAGTGGTGCACAAGTGATTTCATCCTGTGAACCCAAGAGGGATGCAACCACATGCAAGCCTTCCAGCTGTTGTTCATCAAGAATTGTAATATTTATTCTAGAAGAAGCAAACAACAGATGCATTTGGAGAATGTGAGTTCACCTGGTTCCTATAGCAAATGAGCTCAAATTCAATTTACTAGTCAATGAACATCTTGTAAAAGAACAATCACAAAACACACACACACACACACACACACACACACACACACACACACGATTCTAAAATTAAGTTTTAGACCCCATAGAGAATCTTGATTTCAATCTTATCTTCCACTCTCCTCCATCTATACTGTTACAAATGGTAATTGCTGGGGACATGTCTGGGAACTTTTTTTTGCTTTCCATTTCAGCACCTTATCATGGTATCTTTTGTAAAAATGGCCTCTTCACTTATGGGGTTGGTAACTTACTGTTGTTCTGAAGATGACAAGAAATGTACTTGCAGCTTTCTTTCCTTGATTTACAGCCATTTTCAATAAAACTGCCAACCAGTTATGAGAATCCATGAAAACACTCCAAGGTCCCTGAAGGACCATCTATCATTTCCAAATAAACATCTGTATTAGATACCAGAACTTTTCAATAGTGATTCAAATTTAGACCTCTTACCTAGAACAAGTGCTCCAATTACATAGGGCTGATATACTTTAAAAGGAAATAAAAGGAGCAATAGATGATGAATTTAAGAACTTATACAGAGCAATGCAGAGAGAATAGATATATTTATTTATTTAGTGCCTCTTTACTATTGCTCTCAGGTATTGATTATTTCACAATTATTATATAAAAGAATAAGCCTGGGCATAGAGAAAAATTAAAGCATTTACCAGAGGGATGTCTGACAAATTTCATACATAATCTTCATGGCCTAGCAACTTATCTTTTCTGGTTAATCTATAAATCTCATCACTTTTACATTTTTTACTTTTAGAGCCCTTTTTTGCATGACTTTCACAGAATAAGCCAATTAATATGATGTTATGGGAAATTAGACCTTATCTTTAAAAGCAACCTCAAGTTTTAAATCTGTGGGATGTAAAATAAAACTGACTCACTGGCGACTAAACACTATTATTTATGACACAGATACTGAATACCTGCTAACTCATAGTAAAATTATGGTTATGCTTATTTCTATGAAAGTTCAATGTTGAAAAAGTATAATTTCAATGGAACCAATGCTCTCTTCTTCTTTTTTTTTTTGAATACTTTTTTTTTTACTTCAAATTCATAGATTTTTCTAAATGGTAATAAAGAGGTGCCTGAACTTTCACCAGGCCACATACAAGAATCCAACATATTGATTTACTCTTCTCCCACCACTTCAGTAATATTCAGGATTTCTGAATCCTGCATTAACACCAGGACAGAGATAATACCAAATTCAACAGATCAAAGCAAACCCGTATACTTGGATTCCAATTCTATAGAAAGACAGTGAACGATTTCATAATCTTAAATCAGGGAAAAAATAGCTACCACCACCTGCACCTGGATAGTTACCAGCAATGATTATAAAAACCAACTACATTAAATATAGTTAAACATTGCTGTACATTTTAGTACCTATTTGATTAATGACAAGAGTAGTGACAGACAGTTGCAATATGGAATCTAGTGTTTATACTCAAACAGCACATCAGTCATTTAGCCCAAATTTACCTTACTCCCACACAAACCTGGTGTCAGGCTTAATGTTTATTTCTGTAAATTATATGTAAAAAAAGCTCAATATTCAATTTAAGAAATCTTAGCATTTTTTCACATGAACACAATCAAACTTGTTCATGTTTGAAATAGTATGGATTTAGTGTGTCCCTCAAAGATCCATGTTAAAGGCTTGGTCCCCAGGGACTAACTACAGAGAGGTGATAAAATCTTTAAGAGATGTGGACTAGTGGGAGGTCCTTAGGTCATTGGTGTTATACCCTCAAAGGAGATTGTCGGACACTGGTCCTGTTCTCTTTCTCTTTTGATTCTTGTCCATGACATGAGTGGTTTCACTGTGCCATAAGCTCTTGCTGTGATGTGCTGCCTTGCTACAAGCTCAAAAAGCATGGGCTGGAATATGCAAAACTGGGAGCCAAAGTAAACTTTTTCTCTTTATGAGTTGATTGTGGCAGGCATTTTGTTATAATGTTTGAAAACTTACTAACGTGGTGCTAAAGAAAATCCCAAAGCTTTTCAAACAACTCTTTTGAATGGTTGTTAGCATTTATCTAAATCACTTATATTCTCTCTCTCAAAAGTTCTATGTCCTACTCAGAAATTTTAACTATAGATCTACTGCTGGACCAAGGAAATTTGGTTTCTATTCCATGAATTGTTTTGCTTTTTTAACTCTCCAAACATAAATTTGCCAGCATTGTGCTGATAGACCATTTACTTCATTAATAGTCAATGCCAGTTAGAAACAGCCTTCAGATTTTCTTCATTTTCTATCAAGTAAGTCTTAAGTGAAAAGAATTGAGAATACATTTGTTAATATTTTATTTTGAGAAAAGTTGAGTGTTAACTTGAAAATCCTATTTTTTCACATCAGAGGACTATGACCTAAGTTACCAGGAGTTTAGGAGAATGAAAAAAATTTTTTTTCATTCTAATGGTGGTCATTATAAAACTGCAGAGATATATAGGGGTGAAGATATAATCTGAATTGTACACTGAAATTAGAAAAAAAACTGTATTTTAATAAATAAATTTACACTTTTAAAAGCATGTTTGAACCACATTTTAAAAAGGATACAGTTGAAATAAGCAAGTTCAGAGTTCAAATATTCCTCTGCTGGAAATCAAACTGAAAGTAATCACTAGATCTCATGACTTGACTTAGGTTTGTTTGGTTGAATTTTGCTAAACGGCTTAACTCTTGACTGTTTTTCAAAGAAATAAAGGAGACCAAAGCAAAATGACACTAACGTGCAATGTGATGTAAAATAAACAGAGTGCACAGTGAACACAGTCAAGATGCTATTTCAATCCATGTCTTCCTTGTTAGCTAATCAAAAGAAACAACTGGAGAACTGGGAGAGGAAGAAATGGAGATAGCTGACAATTAGGTATAGAGTTAGGAGAGCGCAGAGGAAGACTTTTGGGAAGCCTTTTGGAAAGATGTGAAAAATGAAAATGGCTCTAACTTTTCCCTTGCTGGTTTAATTTAAACCCAGCTTGTAGAATGAGGGAGGTTTTTTTGTTTTGGACTTTGTGTTTCTTCCCCTTTATAGTCCTAAGCCAACATGTGTGGCATCTAGCATCTGGGCTGGGCTGGGGTGGCTTATTGTTATCTTTCTAAATATACAGTTTGATATTTCACTAATTAAAATGGTGACCATCACCTAAAAGAACTTTTCAGGAGAAGGACCTTGTAAAGCCACAAAACCCAAGCATGGGTTGGTTGAAACTGCAGGCAGTTTTGTTTAAGTGAGCATTAAAGACTTGGCAAGACCTCTCTGCTCTCATTTTCTTATTTTCTATTATCTATCCAATTAATAATTTCAGAAACTTCAATCAGACTCGGACCAAAAAAGAAAAAAAAATCCACACAGTTTCTTGGGATAGAATGATAATACCATCTGTTTTCATTCTTAATGTGGGTTCTTTCCAACAGCACAATCCAGCATTCTGGTTGCTTACTTTATAATGATCCTCACATTATAGGTGATTTAAAGTAAATTCTATGTGTCACTTGCCCCTTGTAAACATGTAGAATCATTTCAATTTTAAGAAGTCCAAAATAGTTTCATATTCAAGTGACTGTATTTGAATTTTCCAGATAAATAAGATCAATCACAAAATTTAAAAGATCCAAGGTTATGTCCTGTCTTTTATGTAATGGTTGGTAAGTCTGAGAGGTCTTCTAAAGGACTTTATTTGGCATGAGACTTATAGTTCTCTTTCTTAGAGTCAAATAACATTGTATATACATATGTATATATGTATGTATGTATGAATGTATATGTGTGTGCGTGCGTGTGTGTGTGTGTGTATATATATATATATTCTCTAAAAATAGAAACAACTGACTTACTGAGAACCTTTTATACAATGACTTTTTAAATGTAAAGCTATTCTTCACTGTATTCCTTAGGAATTAGATTATAATATCATGAGTCAAGTATATGAATAAACTAATATCATTTCCTTCAAGTCATGATAAAAATGAAAATTGAAGATGGAGGTCAAATGTTTTAAAACTCTTGACATAGGAAAAATTAGTCAATGGTATGGAAAAATACACTCCAAATAATTCAGTTCTGCAGATTTTAACAATCAATATGGAGCACCATATGATAGATATGGCTCCAGCAATCTGTATCAATCATGAAGATTGGCAGTGGCAAACTACACAGACCAATTTTTGTCATGCTACCACAGTCGACTTTACAGTCTATGTGTAACCAAGACTTACTTTGGTGCTTTCCCGACACACCACACAGCCCCTTCCAAGATCTGCTTCCAACATATTCAAGGGCTTTTCTGAACCAAACCTGATTGAAAACCTTTGGAGACTGGCACACAATTCTTATGATACTCCATGTTTTCCTTCCAAAGGCTGCATCTTTAATACATTATATTGGGTTTTTCCCATCACACATTTAATGTGTGAAATTTCTAAACTCTTCCCCTTCACTTATCTAAATTGAACTTTGGCAGCCAACAGTTAACTGTTGGAGAGTTGCTTAAAAACGATCAAACCCTTTCTAGATCTGATTGCAAGAAGTATCAGTGCCAAGACAGAAATTTCAGTCTTCATGATACACAAAATCAATATGTATGCTACGCTCTGGAAAGAAAGCCACCTTGAAAATAATTAATAAAACATCAAAGCTGCACACAACTTCAAAAACCCTCATGAGACTGAAACATTTGAGGCAATTAAAAGAAATTACTAATTTATATAAGGTGCTACTTCTCTTTGAAAGGTATTTTTCACATATAAATACACACACACACACACATATATATATATATATGCATACACACACACACACACACACACACACACACATATATGAAGCTAAGACAAGACTGAAGTCTCAGTTTTGGCTTCAAAATGGCAATTTAAAAGTCTTAACAACATATCTATAGCAATTCTGAATGTTACATTAAATACATAAGCTTTGAAAAATCAACAATAATTAGGAAATATTTAAATAATATCGAAAACCATAGAGAACTCTAATTTATATTTACAATGAGTCACAATGCATAGACATATTATTAGAATTTAGAAAAGGCACAACTTTTTATTTATTGTGTACATAGATGAAGTTACTTCCATCAAATATGACAGCAAAATAAAACTCATATTTTATCAGTTGCACTTGACTCTTACAAAGTTAACCTTTATTTTGTTATTTATATACATATGGGTACATATATACACCCATACATACACACACATATATATGTACACACACACACACACACACACATATATATTGTGCTTGATGGTAGATATTTAAACAAACAAACATATTTTTAAAAGGAGTCTTAGAGACACATCAGCTATGGACGGTGGGGAGAGAGTCACAACTCAATGTAGTAGGCTGCTAATACAGTTTTTACAAAGAAAAGGGAGATGCTTGAGAAGGGAAACCTCAGTGAAAGAGGTGATGTTTGTTTTGGCTTTGAATCTGAACCATAGTTACCAAGTTTGTGAATGGATGGGTGCACTTCCTGAGCAAGGGTAAGTGACTGCAGGAGTGGAGGCTAGAAGGCTCTGTGGGGGTAAGAGAGAGAAGTGTCTTGTTTGCTTGGCTCAGGTGTTTAGACTTTATATTGTAGGCAATTGGACGTCATTAAAAGCTTTCAATCAGCAGGAGGACATAACAGATGTGAGTTCTTAAAAGATAACTGGCATCATCAATGAGATAAATGGATCTGTAACAAGAGACAGGAGGCAAGGAGTCCACTCAGGAGAACGCTGCTATACACTCTGACAGCTGGAGAGAAGCTCAAGCATGGGGAAGCATTGAGGCTTGAGAGCATCTTTGTGCTCCCCACAAAATCCGAAACTCACACATTCCATGCACTGATTTCAAGGAACTAAAAGACTTTGCTACAAAGCTTTACTTAGCCTGTCTAGAATATATAGCTTGGCTGTACATACTATATGCACTTTATTCTGCATTTCTTAACTTATCTAGCAATGAAAGGATGACAAGTTTTATTCCCAGGATAGAATCTCTTAAATAGAAATATTTTATTATGATCCAGTGCCTCTATAATAATGTCCTGAGGGCCTCAACTTCCCTATTTCTCTTTTTATCATTGTTTACATCTAATGATACAACAGATCTTCAACTGTGCCCTGATGCAAATTGTGTCTCCCTTCCCCATTAGTTTTTGTTCTGTTCAATGTCTCCTCATGAAGTCATCCAAACCATGAATATAAATGACATTTGTTTTGTGTTTGTTTCCAGATGTTTTGTTGTACTTGGGATGAAACCCAGGAACACTCTACCACTGAGCTACATCTCCAGGCCTGTTTATTTCTTATTTTGCAACAAAATCCCACTAAGTTGCCCAAGTTTGGCCTCAAACTTCTGATCCTATCCTACCTTGCTTCAGCCTCAGGCATATGCCACAGCACCCTGCAAATGGCTTTTTTTTTTAAGTAAGAACAGGTAGAATAGGTAGAGATGCTCTAATCATGGAATAAGAGACCAAGAATCCTCTTTAGAATTTATTTAGTCAATATTTTTATTTTAAATACAAAATAATCTGATCCAGCCAGATTAAGTAACTTGCCTAGATAAACTCAACTGCTGAAAGGGCTTTTCTGCCAAGACCACAGGGAACCAAGTTATGGTTAACTCAAATTGCTGAAGATGTTCATTTTCTAATTTATAACAAAGTTGTTAAAAAGTTTAAAAAGTTCATTTTCCAAAGGTCTAAAAAATATATGACATTTAGAATAAGAAACACTATACATATTTCCTAAATTAAAGAGGATTTTTATTATTTTATTTATTTTTATTAAAATGAGAGAGCATCATTTGTTTATCCCGAAAGTTCATTAATACTATTCTAAATTTGCAATGGCACTGAAGCACAAGTATTCTACTTCTAATTTGAAACCATTTATCAAAATCATTATTTTCTTGGGATATGTGTGTATGTATGTGTGTGTATATTATGTGTTTTGTTTATATATATATATATATATATATATATATATATATATACATATATATGTATATATATATGTATACACACACTTTTTTTAAGGAGATTGGTCTGTCTACTAGGACATGTTATTGATGAATTATATGTTAGAGAATACTTGAACCGGTCAGTTATTCTTTTTGAGATACAGGAGTTTTAAATATCCTTATTTTAGTTATAGCATATAGTTGACCTGTATTTTAATAAATTATTAAAACAGCTATAGCACATTAGCATTTAAGTCCACCTATGAGCTTTAAAACAGCATAATTATTCCATGATAAATTATCTGCTAGTTAGTATATAAAATTTCTGTGTTGAATTCATTTACTACTACTTTTTGTCCCCAGAGTATAATCCATGTAAGCTCATGGAGCATACCTCAAAACACTAATATATTGTTTTAACCTCAGGAATTAGTGTGCACTGCACTTATTTCCTATTCTTCAAAAAACTTCTAGTAAAATTTTGAAGAAGTTAATGGGAAAGCAAATTAGTGTAAAATAAAAACACTTTTCTAAAAGAACAAAATATCCAAATGGTACTTGAAGAATTTTTTTAAAAATTCCTTTGAATATTTTAGTTAGAAGTGTTGTCAATAATTACATGAAACCAGAACATAGGGACAATTGGCAAGAATATTCAGTGTACATTAATTATCTCTTATTGCACTGCTAAGTCCATAGAGGAGATCAATAAATAAATGTCTATTGTTGAATCCAAATTTGATGTTGACTAGGCACAGCAATGTTATCTCCCATAATAATAACACAATATTTCTTCAATTTCCCCACATTTCTAGAAAGTAACATCACACATCTAAAACAGACAAAAATAAAACTTGGCTTATTTGACTTAATTGTTGTATGCATTTTTGTAGGCACATAAGTTTTTATCCATAATTAGAACTTTTATTGCTAATGTTGGTTTCTGCTATCTTTACCTAGACTTCATCCAGGACTATGGACTGTGTGTTGAAACCTCCAATGTTTGAAAATCTCCTCCTTTGTCCTTTGAACTATAAGTCACTTTTGTTTCAAAATATCGTTTGCTACATTCTGATTGATCAGTGTGTTTTCATTCTTCCCTAGTATTCCTCAGCTATACCACTTAAACTCATGCTTATACTATGCTTAAACCATGCAGAGTGAGCACAAATATTTGAGAAGCAAAGCAGATTTTTAAATTTTTTCTAGAGAAAGAAAGGCATTGGGGCTAGTGTAATACTTTGATATTTCTCATTGCATAGTTAATTAAAAAAAATCAGAGATTTCCAGTGAAATGTTTAAAACTTTAAGGAAAATTCCATACATTTGCACCATTGTAGCTTAGAATTACCTTAGCTTGAACTGTATTATTATCAGCAATAAGAAGCTTATTACTTTTGAGTTTAATACGTATGACATCAAAGTAAAACTCAATGATGAAATCAAGAGAAGTCACAAAATGATCGTTTTTATCTTTACCCCAGGCTGAGCAAAGAACCTTTCCAAACAGTGTGAACTCACTGGCTTCCCCATAACTCTACAACTCTCACACTGCCATATAACTGGGAATCAGAGAGGTGAGGTCATTTCATCACTCCTTGCAAAAAAAAAAAAAAAAAATGCAAAACGTCTGCTAAAATCTGACTTCATTTGATTTACTCTCCAAGACTGTTTTTTATTAAATATGTTTGACTGCTATCTCTAATTAAATGTAGAATTAATTTTGGCAAACTAACCACAGATGCAGTTTATGTTCAATTTTATCAGACAGATTTATTTATAAGCTGTCAACTTCTTGAAAGACTTCATTTTGGAGCAGTTTTAAATTGCTAACAGTAGCTGTAAATGGAGCTACTGTTCTCTGGAACACTAAAGGAAAAGTATGCTATAAATGTCCATTCCATCTGTGAGGAATCATAAAACAATCACATTCCTTTATTTTTTTTTCCTCCGTAGGACCTTTATTAAATTAGTTCAACTCAATTAAAAATAACTTCAAAAACATTTCAGAGCCTTTTGTTTCATGGAATACTTGGAACTCTCTGCACGGAACGTCACCCTTTTAACTAATCCCTTTTACTAAATGGAGGAGAATAGTGGTATTGTGACTTCAGACAGTGCTTACAAGGGTCTCTACTGTACCGAATTGAGGTCACCGCAAGACAATGCTCAACACCCAATAGCCATTCAAACATTCTTCACAACTCTATCAAACGTGTCTTTCTTTCTCTCACCCGCTTTCTCTCATGGCAAACTCAGAGGACAATGGAAAAAGCCTTCAGCACCATTTATGGTCACCATATTTGCACATGACAAAGTCTATTCTTCCTGGTTTGCCAACTCCCTGTATAAAGAATGAACCCTGGGATAGATTTTCCCACCATTACTGTTATTCAAACTTATTTTGTATTTAATGTTGTTGTTGTTGTTGTTGTTATCGGGCTGGTACGAGGCATTTGAGAAGCTGATTTGCTATTTTTGTGCTTGTGTAACAATGCAGAGACTAAATGCAGAATTAAATATGTCACATTATAGCCAGCATATGGATGATGGAGAGTACAATTTAATACAAAGCAGAGACAAATGATGGAATTGGAACTATTATACCTTGTATTACTGTCTAGAATTATCAGTATTATAAAACTTACTGTTTGCCCATGAACCATCATGCCAGTGCCCCACAAGCACTATTTAGTTTTGCTTGGGAGTTTTTATGGCTACAGCCACAAACAAACAAAATCAATTGCTGTAAATTTTTCTCACAAGGGCTGCTCCTTTCAAAAGAAAAAAAAAAAAGATGTATCCAGAGCATCATCCTCCAAACAAACAAGAACGAACACATATTTGCAAGCTATATAGTAAAGTTGTTACGATAAAGCTTTTGATTTTAATTAAGAATGGGATTTGTAGGACAATTAGTGAGATGTAATATTCTTTGCAAGAAACAGTGCCCTTATTGGAAATACCATCTAAAACAGAATGGGGGCATTTGGAGCTGCATAGAGACTTGTTTCTATGGGTTTCCACAGTTAATGAGAAGAAAAATACAAGGAAAGTGTAGATATCTCACCTGAAATGCAAGAATAGAAACTGTTTGCCTATTATTTTTTTGGCTTCATTTATTCTTTTTAATTCAGGTCAGAAATATCTGTGCTATTGAGATTTCAAACAGGTAATCATCTTACTTTTAATATACTTTATAAGGTCTTTTCTCCCACTTATTCTAAAATACTGATTATTAGGACTTTATCTCATCATATTTGATTTCATCAAGTCTGAATCATACATTTAATGACAGTGGCAACAAACTTGCTGGTTATTTCAGATATGTTTAGCTGTCCTAACATTAAAAAGAGGGGTCCTCTTTCCATTACTTCATCATATTAAAGAACTGAACTTGTGTAATTGTTTAAATGTTGAAAAGGCCATTTCCTTTACAGTATAAAATTTGCAAATGCTACGAACACTAAAAATTCATTCCCTAATAAAATGGCAGACAACTATTTTTCAAGTCCATTCAACTAATTATGTAACAAAATTTCTGCCTTCTCCTGTCTTTTCACTATAATATAAAACACTATAGAGCAAAGAAATGAATCCTATAACATACAGAAATAGTGTGTGTTTCCTTAGATATCATGCTGTAAATTATAGACCAAAAGTATATAATCATATGAATGTGACTTAAAACAGGTACTGGGTACCCACTTTCTACAACATTTATTCTACAGTATTTGCTTTGCTGGCTGCTAAGCACTATACCAAGCAATCATACAGCATAGTACACACAGTAGGTATCTTAATGCAGCTCATAATCTGCTGGAAAGACATACAATTAAAGAATTCTAATCGTTCACACTGTGATAGGGCAGTAGATAAGAAAAATAAGTGTACTTCTTTTCATTTTTAATTCAAAAATACAAATACCCCAGAACTATGCAATGCATTCTGAGTATAACTTCTCCTGGTTATTGACTGAGCCTCTAAAAAGTGTCATGCTAATTGTGTTGGGGTTGAAAGGTGACAAATGGAGCCTCCCTCTGGTT
Source organism: Spermophilus citellus (assembly GCF_964194105.1). Lineage (NCBI taxonomy): Eukaryota > Metazoa > Chordata > Mammalia > Rodentia > Sciuridae > Spermophilus > Spermophilus citellus. The sequence goes on from NC_138197.1 coordinate 49,339,727, forward strand.
GAGGTTAGAGGAAAGGGTATAGGGGGAGCAAGAAGGAATAAATGTGAAAACATAAACATGAATGGGTCAAAACAAGGAATTTGTAGTCCAGTTTGTTTCTAATCAAATTATTTATGTGAAATAAGGGCAAGGTAGGTTTGGAAACCGAGGCTGAGCCATGTGTAATTCTGGTGGTCCTTAAGTTCTACACTTACAGATAGCTGATGTAGGAAGCAATAGCCGAAAAACAAACTCCAAGAGTACTTCCAAGTTCACCTGCGAGGGATGGGGGTAGTTTTCTGCAATGCAAAAGAAAGGAGGGGAAATGTTAAAGGGTAAAAAGATCTATGCTATGGAACCCAAATACAGTGGCTCTGAAGGGAAAGGAGTTGATATGATCTCAACCGCCTCACATCAGCTGGCCATATGTATAAGGTTGAACTTTGTGAAATTGCCAACCTAACACAACCATGTGATATCTGAAATGAGGCAGTGGGAGAGAGAAGTCCAAGGAAAAAATTTTGATATGTGTGTAGATTCAGGAGAAGGGTAAATTGAAGTCAGTAAAATAGTTAAGTGAAACAATTGCCTATAGAGACAGGATTCACACTTAATTTTCTTAGTATCATTGTAGGCATAATTATAGATTCTAAACATGCCCCACCCTAAATGATGTGGGAATTAATAGCTATTGCAGTAGTACTAAGAGGTGGGGCCTCTAGGAGATGAACTCATGAGGACTAAGCCCTTATGATTGGGATGAGGGCCCTTGTAATAGGAATAAGGGACTGGGTCTGTCTTCTTGCCTTTATCTACCATATGAACAACATAGCAGTAGTCTCCTCTGCAGTATGCAGTGGGCAGCAAGGTGCCCTCTGGAAAGCAGAGAGCAGCCCTCAAATGACATTGAACCTCCCTGCACCTTCATCTTGGACTTACAATCCTCCAGCAAAGTGAGGAATACATTTCTATTATTTATAAAATACCCAGTTTTTGATATTATGTTCTAATAGCAAATGGATTAAGAGCGTCTAGGCTTTTTGTCCGTGTAGTGTTACCTTAAAAATAAAATATATTTTATTCATATTTTGTATATCTTTTATATACCTAAGACTCCTGATTCCTTATATTGTTCCTTCATTGTCCTTTAATTATGGCCCTTATTTATGTCATTCTTTAAAATAAACGTTAGCTTAATAATATTAATCAATAGACTTAATTTCAGAACCCATTATGTCAGAAAAATAGAGAAAATAAAATATGAATATGGCCTACTTCAACAATTTACATCTCTACGAATCCTACCAGTTACAATAATGTTGTAGTTGTTAACAATTATTGTTATTAATTTTTAAAAAGCCCTCCTCATTCAGTCTCTATAACTCTGATGGAAACTCAAAAGGCATGAATTGTCCTTTTACCATCATCCTGTTATGAATAGCCCTATCATATCACCATGCATTTTATTTTAATTACTATAAATGTAAATCTTAACTATAGTTATCTTTCTGCTGATTGATAAGCTCTATATAATAACAATAAAGCCAAAAGGAGATTTTAAGTAATTGTATAATCACTTGGATTTCTGCCCTATTTATCTCTAACTACCTTGTGAAAGAAGCGTTAACATCACACTGTCATAATGATTATGTGGAACACACACTGACTCCAAATCCACAAAAAGCACCTGAAAAAGGAGAGTATGTGTTCTTATTTAGGACCAGAGAAACAGCTGACACAGAGCCACAACCATCCTACCTGGCTGCTTTGTTCAAATTAAAAGGACACCTCCCACTCAAAAAGGGACCAAAATTGGAATGGGTTGCACTCCATGTCTGCATAATATGTCAAAATATACCTACTGTCACATATATCTAAAAACCAACAAACCAACACAAAAAAGGACACCTCCATCTGACTGACTAAGAGCCAATGGATGACCAGAAACCAGTGCAGCTTCCAGCCCACCCCCAGCCCTTCCACTTGACTGGGCACCTCTGGGCCATGTACCAAGTACACAACCAAGTGTGTGGCTCCTCCCAGGAATGCTCCATGTGTTCCAGATACACTATCTTGATTAATTCCCACAAAAACCCTATGATTGCCACACAATTATGATGCAGGTGGTGTGAGATATTAGCTAGTGACCTCAGAGATCCTCTTCTTAGTCACAAGAAGCTATTGCAAGTATCATATGTTAAGGGCGGATTTTCTTTCATACTTTCACATAACTATATTTTGTTAATTATTTGGCTATAATATTCACATGTGTTAATGGTTATGGGCTGAACCAGTCCCACATACTTACTCCAACCTACTCTTCTCTTATGCAACTAAATGGGATACAGGGGTATCTAGAGAGATGTTTCATTAATGATTTCAAATTGTCACAAGGATAGAAGATTTCTCATTTTGGAAAAAAAATTACTGATTAAAAAATTAGCCTTCTATTAACTTTAAAATGGGCAAGCAATTAATTCTGGAAATAGTTCTCCCTGTAACACCCTCCTCAAATAAAAGCTTACTCAGCACACTTAAATCACTAAAAAAAAAATTCCCTCAGGTAAGATAAACATTGTAAGTTGTCCACATAGATAAGCAAGTGTATGCTATTAAAAAAAAGTATTTGAATTACACTAAAAATATTTTACTTGGTAGTAAAATACTTCTTAAAGTATTTCTTAAATCTAACTAGTTTTGCCAAATCAAAAGTTTTATTTGGGGTGGTTAAGAAAGCCAAGCATATTCAAAATGCTTTTTAAATTGCTCTACCTGTTTCTTTCTATGTTTCCAATGGAAGCATTGGCAAACACATTTAGTTGTTAAGGGAGGGAAAGTGCTGTACCTTTTTTTTTTCACTGTCAAAATAAACTCTTAGTTAAGAAACTCCTGGTTGGAAATAATTGAAAACCTCTGAAGTGTCGGGCATAATCAGTATATACTGCAGGCTACGTGGACTCTCAGAATTTGTTTCCTCTCAGAAATAATTATAGAAACAACTCAGGGCACAATACTAAATTCCTATAGTGCTTGTAAAAAAAAATGCCACAATAATGGAAAAACTATTTTCTTTCTTGTAAAGTCATCTTAAATTTATACTCTGGATAATAGAATTTAGAAAGCAAAGAAGAAGAAAGTGAAGGAGAACGACAGGAAAGGGGAGGAAGACAAGAAGAAGGTGCCAAACTGTCATGTTTTAGCAAAAGAATAGTTTAAAAAATTAACAAAGTTATTCAGAAGAAATGTCAAAATGATTTCTCAAATACTAATATTTTACCTAAAAGAATCAAATGTGTTACAGAGGTATTTATTTCTCATAACTATAGTTATGGAGATGGTGGGCCTGAAAGACCCAGGAGAGTCAAAACTTTGAATAAAACAGTTATGCACTTTTTCCCTCTGTAATTAGTCACTACGTAGAGATCTACTCAAGTTGAGGAGAATCTCCAAACTCAATGAACATATAACTGCAAAATACAAACACACAGTCAACTATTTGAGGATTAGAAAGTTATATTCATTCATTCAATTAATTTTTGTTTTTGTCACAAGTGATAGTGCAAGAAAATTTCTGAAAGCACTGAAGATAGGGTTCCAGGATCATTCAACATAAATATCAAACAATTGCATGTTTTCTTGAAAATCAGAGTGACATTTGTTAATTACCTAGATACACACTTAATTAACCAGTACCAAGAGCTTTTGAGTATGTTTTTACATGTTGGACAATGCCCAGGGAGCTATAGTTTAACCACATGTTTAAAGAATATCCAGTGTGTATGAGCTTTCTTTCTCTCTCTCTCTCTCCATATACTTGTTTAGCATTACTTTTTATCATATAATCAATAGTAATAATTAATCATAATTATCATTTCAGAGATGCCTAAAATGCTAATCATAATTTAAAAGTGAAATATGTGAGAAGACAAAATCATATTAATAAATTTTCATAGAAAGATGATATGCTTTAATTATGAGCCCTCACCTTTCATATATATTCAAAAGATTAATATAAAGCAATAAATGTCACTTATCCTTATCCCTCTTCTTGTTTCTATCTTTACCTTGCATGTTTGTTCAAAGGTACAGGGTAAAATCAATAGGATGTTCTGTCTCCGAGTGCCCAGTAGATTTACTTGGTTACTAAAGTGTAAAGGTCTACATGGATGAGTTTATACTTCTTCAGTAAAATGGCTTAACTTGTAGATGTCATGCTTTTTTATTTCAGCTGAGAGCAAACACATGAAAAGAAATTGTGAATGTCATAGACTGGGAATACAATGAACTTCAAAGGGAAGAATAACCCCAGATTATATGTCCTGAGACCATGCATGTGATTAACTACTGTAGATTCATGCCTGGCACAAGTAAGTAACTTCTTTTCTAGAAGCAAATTCTTTATTTTTTTTTCTATTGAAAACTTCCTTTTAAAACATTGAAAGGGATTGGTAATTTAAATAAAGACTGCTCTAAATATTCACACCCTTCGTTTATATCAACAACAGGTAAAGATAAAAGCATTTCTTATTTTCCTCTCATTCTGATTAAACTACCAGGGTTTCTAGTGCAATGAAGAAGAAAGGGTTCTGTGGTACTGAACACACTTTCAACAGTGAGTTTCTACTGATAGCTCAGAGATGGGCCAACAAAGCAGGGGAGGGACTTGCATTCCCAAGAAGATGCAAATATTGGATGAGACTTTCTGCCTTTATATCTCAGGAATACTAAACATATAGTATGCCTTTTCTCTTCTTTTTCAATCAAAGATTTATAAACACCAAACTACTGAGTCAAAAACATATGGATCTTATATATTTTTCAACATCATTCTGAAAGCGAACATAGATTTTTAGGGGAAAACGGATACATTTGGAAGACAGACTCTACCCTATTCCCTGTAATTAGACTGTCTTAGTAATTATCTATCACTGTCATTTACATAGTGTAATAAAGCCTTTTCATTTATATAAGGGCAGTCTACAATCAACAATTTGCCTACTAAGGTGTCCACAAACACTGACCTACCAAACCTTTACACACATACCAGGTGAATCAAGAAAAGATAATAAAATGCCACTTGCTGAACAAAAGGGGCAGTTTGAGAGCAAAGTTGCAAAAGTATGAATCTGATGACTTCAATTCTAAGTGAATAATGCAGAGATGTGACATTAATGAAGATGTGTCTATTACACACAAAAGACTCGTGTCCATCTTTTCTCCTGTCTGCCCGCCTTCTAATCCCTGCCATTTCATTATTTGGTATTCCCACTTTAAATGTCTGTAGATTCTCATGTTTAAAAAAGATATCATCTTATCATGAAGCCAGTTGTTCTCAAACATTTCTACCTCAACACTCTTGAGGAACATTATACAATCTTCTTGGTAGCAGTGGTCCATTATGGCAACAAGTTTTAATTAGGGACATATTTTTAAAGAAGAAAATTATGATTTATAGAAATGCCTTTTTCAACAGTCCTCTAAATCACCCTACATAGGAAGTGTGTATCTCATGATTGACAATTATTGCCAATTTATTTAAGAATGGAACAAGGTATTTTTCCATTAATTTTTATGCCTGAGATGCCTATAATAAAAATTGCTGAAAACTTGTGAAGGAGTATTTACATAACACCAATAATATACTCCTGGTTGCAAATGATAAATACTAGTATTCACCCCAAAAATCAGTAATATTATTATGTTAAAAATATCCATACATTTTCAAAGGATAAAATATCAGTAAAATAGGAAGATAAGAGAAATATAATTTCTAGCTGATTAGTAACTCCTTATTTTATCCCTTGCTTCTAACAAATCCCCCATATATGAGAGCAGATTTTTCTGCTTCATCCTAAAAAACAAAGAACGATTTCCACTCCCTTCCCCCCAGTTTCTATATACAGTCACTAAAATCCATCTGCATTACAGTCATCATTACAAATGATAGCTTTGCCAAATCTAGTCCCACAAATTGATATATTGGAAAACCTGGCATGAATATTTTAATGCCCTGCCATTCTAAAGAATAAGCTTTAGGTTTTATATTTATGTATGAATATTAGGAATTTATATGTGAATGTACAATATGTACCTTCATATATTCAGATATCGAAGAAATTTAACCAAGTAGGAAAATTGAATTTAAATTATCCTTATAATGAACTACAGAGCTACATTGTCATCTTTGATAAATGTGGGAAATTGAGGCACAGAAGTCCCCTCTAGGTGATAACCAAACAGCAGCTGACAAAGAGCAGAAAGACTGGTACAACGCCCAGACCTTATGTGCTTCCCTCTCTGGTCCAAACACCAGATTGCCACAGAGATTCCTATAAGGGACTCTGTAAGATGAGACCTGAATAAAGTAAATGAAAGATGTACTCTGGTCATGGGAATTCTTAGCTACTGCATTTGCCTTTTTCATTTCTGGAAGGTTTGTTGGCCCCTCACAAGTATATGGTATAATTAAAGAGTAATAAGGTGGTCCCAGTGGCTTTTTTCAGTTATTGCACTACCTGTGTTATACTGGAAACGGAAACTAGCATATAGGTATTTTATCCTTCAGTGAAAGGAGCTGATATATAATACCAGCTAGAACAACTTAAGAAAATGAAGTGGTATTTCCAAAACAGACATTTTGATGCCCAAATGTTTTAAATGATTAATGGAATCATAACATTTAAAGTACCTAGAAATCTCAAAAAAATGGAAACTACCATGTATTTAATAAACTGTATTTTATTAAAAGTTTTATTAAAGTAGTTCCTACCTCTTTTCATTTACTTTGATCTTGATTTTCAAAACAGCATATCTAGAGTTTACAAGTGCCCTTTCCAAATCCTTAATTTCAAAATCAGTGAAAGTAATAATTTGCCTCGCTTTGGAAGGGTGGTTGGCTAAGGAAAGAGAAGCATAAATTCATGTGCATTTACATTTCCATGTGTCCAACAAGAACACCTTTGGAATTATAAAGTGCTTTATTTTACTATTTGGTCAAAGACCACTGACTCAATCACCCTAAGAGCTCAAAGAGACATACATAATGCTAGCAAGTGAGACAGCAAAATTATATACTGGTACTGTTCCCTGTTAAGAAGATTTTAATAACCAGAAAATAACTGCATGGTCAGAGTCCCCTCCATAAAAAAAATACATCAAAATACTGGACAAAACCAAATATTTAAATTAAAGTATACTCTACTATAATAATAGGTTCAAAACACAGGCATATTTACTATGATCACAGTTTCATTATTTTTTGCTAACTTTACCAATATTCTATCAATGAATGATAGAGCAATATTTGTGCCATAAGCATTTCAGGATAATTGACGATATACTATAGGCATCCAATCTGAAAGCAATTCATAAGAGAGTGGGGAAATGACATTTAGAGACAGAATAAATTACATAACACTGAAATATCTGAAGGAGAGCTCTGAGCACTTAGGAGGGTTGGAGGAGGGCTGCGCAAGCATACCTCATACACAAGATTGCTTTCGGTGTGTGTCTCAAGCTTAAAGCTGATAGAGAACTGTCGACACCTTGTAGAAACACCTGTAAAATCTTCCAGTGGGCAAGAGGTCGGCTGCTGTTATTGTCTTTACTTCCCTTCTTCTAATTGTCATTCAGAGCAACTTTTGAAAAACAACCCAAGCGTATTCTTAAGTTTGGTTGTGTGTTCATCACTTTAAAAAATAAACTTTCTTTGTGACATGGCCTGACAGGAGATCACAATCTCTCAGAGATGTTCCACTTCTCAGAGGAATGTAGTAGGTGTCAGTGTTTTCAAATATCACAAGTCCCATATTAGGGCAGATATACAATATAAAGAAGGTTGTATAAAGGAAATATAATTAATTCTGTATCATAACAAAATTACTATACACCACATCCATTGTCTTCTTCTGTTTAAGCTAATGGCAGGATTTGAGATTTGAAAAGTTTCCAAATGTAGAAAACAAAAATCAGAATTAAAAGAGGGTCAGGTGAAGAGGGGATAATACTTTATAAGAAATTTTAGTAAAACATCTCCATAATCAGATGAGATAGAGGCAAATGGCAGGAATAATTTGAAGATATAAGGAAACCATGCTAAGATTGAAAACATAATCTTTTCCTTTAAAAGGATCTGATCATTCAAGCTTTGATATCTGAAAATCCTAATTAGGTGAAGGCATTTGGGGTCTTGTCATTTCTTTTCCTTCCATTTCCACCTTGCTGCTCCCTCTCATTTACAGAAATACTGTTCATTCATTCGATGTGAGTTCCCCCATGAAGCCTTCCCTCATCTCTGCTATCAGGCTAAGCTCCCAAGATACTGTTCTTCATCCAGCCTGGACCCTCTCAAGGACAGATGAAGCTTTGCATTTATCAACCTCTTAAATCCTAGAAAATCCTTTCTAACAGTAAGCTGAAAGGAGGTCCTTATAATTATAAAATGTATTCAATAGGTATTTAGGGAGTGACATCTATGAAGGTTTAAAACAGGAATGGGTTCTAAATGGGAATAATGTATGGTCTTTGACCTGGATTTATATCTGGGCTCTGAGAAAATTTCTCTTTCCCTGATTTCTAAAATAAAATGCAGTCATTTAACTATTAAAACACAAAGAAGACAACATTCAGGATGAATACCTCAGTTACCAATAGACAGTAACTATTAAAGTTTTCTAAACACTCTTTCTTGTTCATTCTCTTCCTTGATGCCCCAGTCCCCAATAGCTTTTATCCTAGAAGTTATACCAGCTGGTTACTGCCAAGTACTCCTAAATACTTTCAGCCCAAGTCCACCTCAAATGTTAGAGCCAAAGAAGAATGGATGCCCAGTTGACCTCAAGAACATGGGCTTTCACCTCAGCCCTACTTCCAGGGAAATACTCCAGATCCAAGAAAATGACTGTGGCTGAACTTCTCTGATTCACTTTTTTTCCTCTACTATATTCTACAAGAAAAAAAAGTAAATCCCCAAAAAGGATTAGCTTCCCAGGCCTAGAACGAATATTGTTATTTTGTTTTATTTTCAGATTTTACTGGATCTAGTGTACAAAACTCACAAATGGGAAATCTTTTGCTACAAACAGGGCCTCTACATTATTGGGAAGCAGAATATATATATATATATATATATATATATATATATATATATATATATATATTTTTTTTTTTTTTTTCCTAATCCAGTTTTGGTAAGCAATGTCTATTGAGAGGTTGAACCATAGTGCAATGCCTGAAGTGGGCTGCTTCACCAGGAAATCCCAGAGAATACAGAAAACTCCAACTGGGAAGTCTGCATTCTCTTCTACTAGAAGAAACTGTCAGGACCTAAGTCTTGGGTACTAAAATCAGGGTAAAGCCATTCTACCAAAAGCTGTATCTTCAGCTAGGCCTAAAGTAAGGAGCTACATCTCAGTAACTATATAAAAGCTCCATAGAACAAAGACACATGCAATATATTACAAAAATTTCCACAATTATTTTCCCTACCTGTTTTAAACACAGCTTTGCTTGATGCCTTGACAGCTTCATTAAGAGGTGGCACCTCTTTTCCATCCCCAAATCTTGTTCTGGACATGTTCATTGCTTTAAACCAATGAGTATTAGCAATGTTCACATAAAGGACTTGTGCTCTAGGACTTGTCCTTTCTTTCTGGCCTTGAGAATCCATAGATGATCACGTGATGAAGCCAACACTCATCGATTCAAAGGTGTGAGACTGTGTGGTAAGAGGTCCCCATAAGCCACGCAATCTCTCAGCCATCTGGGCCAAGCCACAAAGTCTCAAACTCAATAAAATGGTGATAATTTTAAGCCATTGAACTTTGGGACAGCATATCAATCATCAAAAATGCTCATTGATATGTCCTACCCAATCCATTAATCAATACATTTTTGTCAGGACTATCCAATCTATTCTATGATCTATGATCAATACTTTCTAAGCAACATTTCATTCTGTCTGAAAAAGATTTATTATATCAAGTCAATATACTATTTTAATATTTATTTATACTGACATGTCTTACATGTCCCCCCCCACCTCCTTGAACTTGAACACAGACTGTATTCTTTCTTGGCCCACAGGTGATCTCCATGCTTCTTCTATTTTGCATTACAATATATACTATTGAAAATAGCTTCTTAAAAAGGAACTTATTCCCTAACAGGGAGAATGGGTAATTCATCTTAAAGCAGTTTTTCATTTTAACTGATTTACAAATAAACCCCACAATTTATTTTTTGTCTGTTGAAACTATTTTGGTTGTTCATTTTCTTCCCTCACTGAATAAGCCCAGAATAGAAAGTCTTATACCAATCATAGCAGTTAAAATACTGGTCCTATTGGCACGTTCATCTTTAACTCCTAGATATTACCAAACTGCTCTTTGAAATTGCTGAACAGTTTCAAATGCCACTGAAATTGTCCTCATCAGCATTTGGTATTGTCAGATATTCACTGTTGGCAACCTGATGGAAGTGAAATGACATATCATTTCAATTCAAGTTTTTGTCTTAATGAGAGCACTTGTGTGTCACTGCATAGGAACTCTATGTTTCTTCAGTGAAGTCTATTCCCTCTGGCCATTTTACTATTAGTTTTTCCCTTAACTACTGCAAAATTAAGTTCTAAATGCATATTCTTTGGTGGCTGTTCCAATATCTCTCTTGTCTCAGGGTCTTGATGTCCTGTTTCTTTAGTGGTACCAGTTGATGTATAGAAAAGATGATTTTAATGATGTCAAATTTACTAATCTTTTCCTTTATAAAATCTTAACCTAAGGTCATAAAAATACTTCTATTTTTGACAGTAGGATTTTGAAAGTCTTGCTTTTCACAAGGTTTTTGAGCCACCTGGAATTGATTCTGTCACTAGGATCTAATTTTACTTTTTTCCATATGGATAACACCATGCACTGAAGAGCCCAGACTTTCCCTACTAGCTTTTAATGCCACCACTGTCATGTAGCATGCATTCATATATGAACTGAAGTGTTTCTGGTCTCCCAGTTGATCCCTAGTATGCAATGGATTTAGTGTCAAGTGTGTCCTTCTCTTCAAAATGATGTAACCTCCCCCCCCAATCCTGGGAAGCAAACCCTGCATTTGTGCATGAAAATTGACTGTCTCCAAGGCAAAGCCTGTGCAATCCCAGTCCTCTTTTACTTCCTTAATATCCCAGCATGATCGTGTGTGTGTGTGTGTGTGTGTGTGTGTGTGTTTGTTTATTTTGTGATATATATCACTTTCACATTCTCATTTGGTATATATTTTGGAATAAGGTGTCAAGGGGGAGAGGAAAAGAGATCATTCATTATTTATCCAAAGAAAAATTGGCTCCCAAAAAGGAGGAGAAAGGGAAAAGAATTATCAACTGATGGATGTTACAACTGAAAAAAAAATTGAAGTATTCATCTTTAACTCTGTTCACCTCAGATTATCTCCCACAGTAGTTGCTTGATCTCTTCTTCTCCTGTCCCACTCAAGTCTGAGGGAGTTTTGTGATCTGTGTGCCTCTGCCTTACTGTGGTGATTTTTTTTCCCCTTGAACTTGAACACAGTCTGGATTCTTTCTTGGCCCACAGGTGATTCTCGATGCTCCTTCTGTTCTGCATTAGAACTGTACTATTGAAAATGACTTCTTAAAAAGCAACTAATTCCTTAATAGGAAGAAATGAGTCCCTCCTCTTAGGATCTCATACTGTATCCCAAGATTACCCTTAACCAACCTCATATCCAAACTCATCATTCTTCCTTAGAGATCAATTCTGCTCATTATTTCTGTTATCCTTTTATTTTTATTGTGGTGGAATACATATAACAAAATTTTAACATGTACAATTCTGTGGCATTGAGCACATTCACAATGTTCTAAAGCCACAACCCTATCTTGTTCCAAAACAGTTTCATCAGGCCCTAGCTGTGACCATTACACACTCACTCCTCACTCTTTCTTCTCCTCAGCCTCTGGCAACCACCATTCTATTTTCTGTTTCTATAAATTTGACTGTGCCAGGAAAATCATGTAAGGGGACTCATAGGATATTTGTCCTTTTATTTATTTATTTATTTATTTATTTATTTATTTATTTATTTATTTATTTGCAGTGCTGGGGATTGATTGAACCAAGGACCTTGAGCATGGGAGGCAAGCACTCTACCAACTGAGCTACATCCCCAGCCCAAGGATATTTGTCCTTTTAGGACTGGATTATTTCACTTAGCATACTGTCTTCAGGATTGGGATATGTTATGGGATGTATCAACAAGCCCTTCCTTTTTATGGCTAAAGAGCACTGTTGTTTGCATGTCGCCCATTTTATCTATTTGTTCATTGATGGACAAAGGAATTATTTCCACCTTTTAGCTGTTTTAATTAATAAGCTTATAAATAGTTGTGGGCAACTTTTTGATTGCGTTCATTTCTCTTATGGCTATATCTACAGGTAGGGTTCTCTCCCATAAGGTAATTTTGTGTTTCACTTTTTGAGAAATTGCCAAACTGTTTTCTACAGTGGCAATACTGTTTTACATTTCAACCATAGAAGAGAGCTCTAATTTCTCCACATCCTTACCAACACTTGTTATTCTTGTTGTTTTCTGTTGGGTTTGTTGTTGCTGTTGTTGTTGTTTTGATTTACAAAAAAGTTTCAGCTGGGCATGGTGGCATACTCCTGTAATACCAGCAGCTCAGGAGGCTGAGGTAAGAGGATCACAAGTTTAAAGACAGCCTCAGCAACTTAGTGAGGCACTTAGCAACAACTCTGTCTATAAACAAAATATAAAAAAGGGTTGGGGATGTGACTCGGTGGTTAAGTGCCGCTGGGTTCAATCCCAGGTACAAAAAAAAAAATTCTTTTTTCATTTTATTTAGTGAAACAATTCAAATTCAAGCCCTACCTAATCCTTACTGCCCTTTCTTACAGGTGTAAATTCTAGATCTAGTGACTGTGTCTACTTGTTGGTTCTTTTTTATTATATTTTTATTATAATTATTACAACCACCCTAGCAGCATGGAGGATCTCATTGTGGTTATAATTTGTATTTCTTTAATGATTAATGACATTGAGCAAACTTTAATTTATTTATCTTCTTTGGAGAAATTCTTATACAAGTCCTTTGTCCATTTTTTTAAAAAATCAGGTTGTCCTTTTGTTAAGTTGCAAGAGTTCTTTATGTATTCTAGACTCTCATCATTATGTGATTTACAGGTATTTTTCTGATTCTATGGATTGTGCTTTCACTGTCTTGGTAGTGTTCTTTAAGGCATTAAGTTTTTAGTTTTTGACAAAGTACAATGTATTATTTAGCTGCAGTGCTTTTATTTTTGTACCAGGGAAATCTTTGCTTAATTCAAGGTCACTAGGATTTATTGCTGTTTTGTTTCAACAGTCTTGGTGTTTTACTTGTTATATTTGATGCTTTCCTCCATTTAGAGGAAACCTTTGTATATAATGAAAGAGTCAACTTCATTCTTTTTCATGTTAATATCTTGTTATCCTAACACTATCATTGTCTTAAGGAAAATTAAATTATCAATAAAACAAGTCAGGAATTAAAGAGCTTCTTTATCATTTATATGATTAGCACACAAATGGTTTATTTTGTGATATATATCACTTTCACATTCTCATTTGGTATATATTTTGGGATAAGGTGTCAAGTTCCATTGCTGCAAACTGCTCAGAAGACTCATCCTATGATGTCTCATCATCCTTATTAAAATGTAAGTCTTCATCCTAACCTATCTCCCATATATTGTTCTTTACATTTTAATATATGTGCATTTCCCTGAATCATTCTGTCATTTTTCTCTTCATAGCAGCTACAAGAATTTAGGGTTTTGAGAAGTTCTGAGAATCTATAATATTCCATATCATACCCAGTTCCCTCCACAGTTTCCAGCTCTTGCCAATTTAATTCATTATTTTCCATTTTCTCACCAATTTTAGTCACCAGTGTTGTGATCATTGTAGGAAGTAGGCAGTGGTCAGTGACTTTTATAAGTCATCATGATCACTTTATTACTAATAAAATCATTGTAAATGCTCACTTCCTTATTAAAGACTTTGGTCTATAAACAGATATATTAAGGTATTTCAGCATGGATCCTCTATTACAAATCTCCTGCTCATGGCAGTCTTCTATTTTCAGTCTTATAATTTTGCATAGGTAATAGTGCTTTGGAAATATTTAATTTAGGACACAAGTTAGCAAAATCACACACACACACACACACACACAGTCAATAGCTTGGGATACTGGTATCAATTTGACCCTTTAACTGAATTTACTTACTTCCCATAGGCCTTGCCTATAAATTATATGATTTACTGGTAGAGAAAGACTATGAGAAATGGTCACAAAATTTATAAAATAGCATTTCAATGTTGCCACTGCTTTGATAAAATAAACATTTTTCTTGGACCTCAAACAAATCCAGAAATGTGAGAACAAATGCAAAATTTCCTTTAATTGGGTAACTTTGCTTCCTAAAAATGTATTAAGATTTGTCTTAAAATCTCAGCTCTCACCTTCTCTAGACTCTGTTGCATGCCTCACCTGCAGAGGTGTTCTAGCAGCTTCTGAACTCATACCGACCATGGATATTAACAAGTAGGAACTTTACCCTTACCAGAAGAGGTTTTCAATTAGCTATGAACCTGGGTGCTCCAAATCACATGAGAGGGCTTCTACATACCCTCCATTGAAGCACAGCTTTCTTGTCCACTGGGTATGTTTCAACATGGTTCATGACTTCTCTATTTGCCAATGCCTGATATCCATAAACTCCCAATCTCAAGCTTGAGAAGTTGCAGCCAATAATTTTAGAAATCATCAGAGCCTCAGATAAGAAGTCTAATCTTAGGAGTGATTGCAGGACTAAACACTAACCTTTCTATTAATCATGTTCCACACAGTATATACCACCTTCCTTCCCATGCCTTGCTCTTGGCAACACTTCCTTACTTCTATAACACCTCACTTTCTTTTCCTTACCCAGGAAAATCTTGCTCTGAAATTCCTAACACTGACCTTTTCTTATCCTTTAGTTCAAAGGAAAGCTTTAGATAAGTGATTATATCCTCTTCAATTACTTCATAACTAACACTCATGTCAATCTATAATTACCTTCCCTAACTTAATGTTTGGCTACTCCTCCTAGTAGAACAGTCACCAAAAATATCATTTCACTTATCTTTGGTCTCTCTGCAGTTCCTGACATCTAGTAGGTGCTCAATTAGTAATTACTGGGGGGAGGGGAAGCAAAAGATCGAAATAGTATACATCAGCTCAGCAATAGCACCAATCTCATTCAAAATCTATGTTGACTGTAGCCTCTGCCTATTATCAATGGCAAAATGTTATTACCAGCTTTGTTCTTCAGCACTGTTATGGGCCTCTCACCTTCCTTTAGAACAAGTTGGTATGATTTGCTCAGGGGATGCAAGTTACTTTTAATATTAATCTAAAATAAATATGATATGGATGGTAGATCAACAGCAAATATTTTAAAGTATTTTAAATCATCTGCCTATGGTTGTCTTGCATTGAATGTGATTCTCATGAGCTAAATGTAAACCTATGCATCAGAGCATTTCCTCTAACTATCTCTTTCACTTGGTTCTGATTTCCAAGTATAACCCTGGCATTACAAAGAACTAGGATCCAAATCTCCATTAAATGATCTGTTCTTTCCTTTACTGAATACAGAATTGTTGTTTTGGCTAGAATTAGTCAGGCACAGTTAGTACAATAACACTCAGTGCCTTCCTGGGTAGCACCTGCTGCATGTTATTTATTTCTTGTTAACTACATAGTACAACAAATTGTGTCTTTTAACAGCTCATTGAGTAGAGGAGGAGGAAGTGATGGGAGTGGGATTGTTGATAACGTTCAATGGTGTCAATATATTTCTTTTAAAATAACCCAGCTAATAAATTTGCACTAACGCCATTTGTTTCTTTGGAAAATTTCTCTTCCACATAATTTCCAGTGACCTTGAGCAGACAGCAGTACGAATAGATAAAATACAGGCAATGACCCATGGCATTAACATATTAGCAAAGGTGATTTTAATTGAATAAATGCAATAGATGGAAACCTACCAACAGTTCTTTGCAAAAAGCTAAAAAATGTTAAGATAGTATTCAGTTGTTAAATTTCCACACGTTAAGTTTCTTTGGACTTAACCATAGGTTTAAATAACAGCATCAAGAGAACAAAATCTATGCTAGAAACTTCATGGGTCACCACAATGTCACTGGAACATCTTCTAGAACAACACGGTTGCATTAACATCTCCCAAATCTATGTGGGCACATATTTGACAATTTCTATCTTATCCACTAATTCAGTAACACTAATGGGCAAGTTTCAACAAATGGTGCTTAAATAAAGTACAGGGCAATGGCTACTAATTTTTTCATCTGTGCGTTTTGTTTTATTATGTTAGAGACTCTAATTGAACTTTGTTCCAAGCTATTAACCTATGACAGAAGACTGTGGAGATAAGATTTCACTGACATATAGAACAAAGAAAAAGAAAGGGCGTGAAAATTACAATGACAAGGTTGCCTTAGCAGTTTTGAGGTGGTAAAATGAAATCCCTGACTAATAGGACTCGCTGACACAGGAGGGGTGAGGATGTGAAAGGGGAGGACAATCTCCGGTTGAACCCACCAAGAGGCTCTCTGAGAATCCATAATGGCTACATACTGTTATTGCAAAGTTCAAATTGCAAAGCAAATTAAAGTATGCCTCTAATTGTTAGAAGTTGTACAAGAGGTTCATATACAAGGCATAAATTAAGAAGCATTATGAGTAAATTGTTGATGCTATCTGAGCAGCCATTTTTAGTTTGAGAAATGGTAAAATCTTTGCTTTATATTTTGTGAATTATTCAGTCTTCTTGGCTTTCAGGAAGTCAAATATCTTTGGTCTTAATTTTTTAAATATTATTTTCTTCATTTGTCCCTCAAACTGGAAAGAATAAAGTATAAAGGCATTGTAAAAGTATCTACCTATGAAAAAATGTATATGGAACTTGATATAACAACATCAAATGAACAAGACAACTGTATCAAAAATCATTGGCTCTAATGATTTGAGTTATATTTCTTGAATAAAAGGTAAAGATGTACATGAAAAAATGTAGTGGAGATATGAGCTGAGAGTGGCTCATTAATACAAGCTTCTTCCTGCAAAACAATGACAATGTTTTCCTTCCTGGCCAGCATATGTGGCTTCTGAAGAGACAAAATTGTTAAGGAAAGTCTTGGAGGTTCAAAGCTGGGAGGCATGAAACTGTTCAAGTATTGTTTTTCTGCAACAAACCAGGAAGAAGGTATGAGATGTTTTGAGTCTTTATTTTGGAACCAAGTTTTGAATCTTTTTATTTTAAAAATTTAATAAGCTCACATGTTTCCTGATACAAAGAGTACATAAAATTCTACCTACGTTATTGATTTGCATATTGTGAATATACATACAGGAAAGTTCATTAAACATATTTAATAAAGGAATAAAGACTTACATGTTGAGAAACACTGGAATTAAAAAAGGTTGTTACAATAAAATCAGTTCACAAATTCTATATTAAAATGACTTCTGTGAGGTTCAACTGTTTATCTTAAGTGGTAAGAAACACACCTACAGGCTTTATTTGATCCAAAGGCCAAAAAGATAACTGCCCATCAAAGTGGATATTTTTATAATGCAGAGATAATTGCTGGGAAATCAACACACACTTATAGATGATAGTATAAACCTGGTGCTATACAGATTTAATTTAAGTCACTTCTGAATATTTCTTTTTAAAATGGTGTTTGAAGAAAATTTCAAAAAAGTTATAGTATCTAGGACCTATAAAGAGTTCTTAGTGGCATCATTGTCACTACTTTCAATACAGTTTCAAAGCAAACAATATTAGCTTGCTATTGAGAATTGTGACATCCACCATTTTGATATGCCATCAATACAAGCCAATAAGGAGCCATGTGGGCCATCTCTGGCACCGGCATTAGGAAAACTTTTTCAGAAATGTCTCCGACATAGGGGTTCTTTGTAGATGAGGTGAGATTTAGTCAGAACACTGGCCTATGTGCCAGACAATAATGTGTCCCAATACAACAGTTGGATTGTGTTCAAATACTTTATTCCAGGGCAGTTACACAACCAGGACTTGATCATCAGTAAATAAAGCCACAGACTGTTATTGTTTCACTCAAGCAGCATATACTCCTGCCAGGTTTGGAATATAATTTTGAATTATTCAGATCATCACTTTGGAATGGTCTCTAAGTCTCAAGATGGAAATACTTCTACTAAGAAAAAGAGATGGAGTCTGTATCACTCACTGAAGAATTAAGGCAGTCATGATTTTCTTCCTATGATAATGTCAGCTATATTGCTGGTGGCTGATGAATTCATTCCAATGTTTCTATCTTACCTCATCTGCAATGTCAAAAATGAATGTACCCCTGAAGCATATTTGTTTAGGAATTATACTACAAGTATTTCATCTAAGTCTTTTTGTTGAATAAGAAACAAGTGTATGATTTAAATCCACTCTACTTTCCAGAACACTTACATGGACCTATGTATGCCAAATCTATAAACCAATAATAGTAACTTAAAAATTTTGTTAAATATACAACTGCATAATATATACATACACACATGCACATATATGTACACACACATATGTGATATATATGTATGTAATATATGTAAATTATACTGTTATACTTCAATTTGCACATAAAGAATGTGAAATGTCTTCTCAACTCCAAGACAATTCTTCATGATAGTGACCCAGACATTTAATATTACTGTTTTCAGAGTACATGAACTAAAAGGAACTTTCTAATAGAGAAGGCATTTGTATTTCTCAGAAACAAAAAGTATAGCAAAAAATCAGAGTATCATAAACAATTCAAGATCCTCCCCCATTTTTTTTACACATTAGGAAATTGTGCTTTATTCTTTTTCCCTAATACTTGAGAATATCTACCCTTAATAAGAGATAAGGTCATCATACTAATCTCTACTTCTTAAGCTTAAAAAGTGTTAAAGAAACCACAATAGCAAACCCTTGACCTGGGTATAACTAAAGACTTCTCATATGACATAAATATCACACATTTTTATAAAAGAAAAAAATGGTAACGTGAATCTTATAAAAACAATTATTTGCATTTCAAAACACAATGCTAAAGATGAAAAGGTAAGTCAAAGAATGGGAGAATATATTTGCAATTCATTCAGCTAACAAAGAGTTTACCTCTAGAAAAACAACCAAGCCAACACCTTATGGCTCAATAACTAAGCAATCTAATAAAAATGGACACATGATTTGAACAGACTTTTCACCAAAAAAAATATATGAATAGCCAAGGAGCACACAAAAAACAACCAATATCACTAGTCACTAGAATCAAATTTAAAACAAAATGAGATATTACTATATACACATTAAAATTGCTAAAAGTTAAAAGAACAAAAATGCCAACTGTTGGTGAGGATGTGAAGCAATGAAACTCTAATATCCTATGGGAAGTGATGCCGAATATCGTCTCTCCTTTGGAACTCTATTTGGCAATTCCTTATTAAATTAAACCCACACCAGCAATATGAATCAGCATTCTATAATTGTCCAAGAAAAATGAAACATATTTCCAAAAACTTTAATGTGATGATGACAGCATTTTTCTTCAGAAGAGTTAAAAAATGAAAATAACCAAAATGGTCATCAGAAGGTAAATGGATAAATAAAATATGACATATTTACTCAATGAAATCCACCTTATAGCAATGGGGGATTAGCTATTGATACAAACTAACAGAATGAATCTCAAAGTAATTCTTCCAGGTAAAAGAAGCCAGACACAAAGAGTACATGCTACATGAGTTCACTGATAGGAAATTCTAGAAAGGCAAACTCATCTTGAGAAAATAGATCAGTGGTTACCTGGGGCCAGAGCTGAACGGTGGGACTGATCACAAAGGGGCATGAGCAAATTTGGGGAAGATGTAAATGTGATTATAGGGTATTATGATGTTATGGCTATAGATATCTATCAAAGCTTATTGAATTGTATACTTTAAATAGGTGAAATTAATTGTAAAGCATACTTTAATGAAGATAATTTAAAAACAAAAGAAGTAATCTTAGGACACCATTTGAAAACATTGGGGATCCTGGATTAACAAATGGGATTCTGGATACTTACAGATCATCACTAAATTTATTGGGAAATATTCAGAAGTAAACAATGTTTCTAGAGGGAAAAGACCATATCAAATGTGAAATAATTCATGCAAAATATATTTGCTAAAGAGAATAAAGACATAAAGAAGTGTTTAAAATCATCAATACATTTTAAAACACAATAAACCCATGTTATTTAAATAGAATAAAAGAAATTAAAAATATTTTAAAAGATATGATGAATTTGATTAGCTCATCTCCAACATCAGTAAAATCTGATATGGAAATCAAATGAGCCAAAATTGCCACAAAATTGAGAAGAAAGAAAAATACTCCAAGAACTGGGTTAAAATTAACAAGCCTAAGAAGAATGAATAAAAATTAGGACAAGCATTTTATCCTATATGCTATTCTTCTGGCACTCTATTGCATACCTAGTAATTCCTTTCTCCAATCCCTCCAGCCAAATTCTGTTTCCCCAAGCCAGAGTAAGTTTTGTGTAAGTACAAATAGTCACCAAGTTCTGCCTTATATCCAACCCAAACGTGAGCACTTTTGGGGACATCAGCTTCTCTCTTGCTTGTGCCATGAATGTAGTAGCTAATTAATATTCCTTATGTTATTAGTTCATTTTAGAAAATTATAGGCCAAGGAAGAATAACTGATTTAATAACACTATTTAGACCTTCCAAATATACCTTGTCGATCAATGCACTAAACATGAAAGAACATTTATCTTCTTCAAAAGAATGTTAAGTGACGATATTTATGGTCATTTTAGGCTACACAGAATCCAAACCAAATGCCATTTACACAGAATTGAATTTTAATTTTAAGGGGAGGAAAGCTGGGCTTCTTGATGAAAAAAAAAAATGTGCCAGTGTTTTATTGGTATTAAGTTGAAGCATGTTTTATTCCTTCTAAGATAAAGCTCCCAAAGGAAGGCTTTTAAAGGAGTTTCTGCATCTTTAATCTAAGAGGATGAAGACCTTGATAGGAAGAAAGGACAAAGCTAAGATTGCAGGGGAGAGAAAAGAATTGACAACAATCAATGTGTTGATGCCAGCTTAAAGAGGGTCACTGAGAGATCAGCGTTACCTGCATCTGTTCCTTAATTAAAAAGGGAAAGATGACAGTGTCCACTACTCATCGCTATGGTAACATTTAAATATCAATTTTGACCAGCAGCCCATTCAAAAGCAAAGCCAAGTGAATGTTTCAGTAAATCCATCCAGGATGTAGGTCCATTGAAAATATATATGTGGCAGAGCTACACATAAAGTCTTAAAAGCAAGACACGTGTTTATTTTCCTTGGGCATCCTGCAAATTAGAAATAGTCAAGAAAACATGCTAATGAAAGGGCAGAATAAAATAAGATATGCATAAGGAAAAGGACTTTTAAAAAGGGCTCTTGTACAATTTTCACTGTTTCTCTATGTAAGTTGAATTCCATTATCTTTTGCCTCTTACCATTTCCATGATGCAACTGCATCCAACCTCATTGTCTGACTGCCATTGTTCACTGTGTTCTATTTTTATTCTGCAGAAACATATTTCACTTCCACTAATTATTGTTTACCTATTTTTTGTTAATTATAGATTTTCTATCCTTTTTTTCTTTTCATCTCCTATCTCCTCATCCAATTCATGCATCATCGTTACTGTCATCAAGGAATGTTAATTGCTGAAAAATGTGGTTTTTCTTTCAATAAATCAAGCAAAACTTACAGAACTTCTCATTACCTGAATGATGTAATATATCATTGATTCTGTCAACAATTTAGCTCTTTACTTATGTGTTCTGTAAGTATCTTTGTAAAATTGTAAGTTTAAACTTACATAATAATAAGTTTAAAATCACATGAAGCTTATTAGCAAATTAAATAATCATATTCTCACAAAGAGAATATATACCATTGTCTTATATTTCACCCAGCCTTTTATCATATCAGCAAATAATTATCAAATATGACTCAGATATACTATGCATACAAAACATATCTTCCTTAATAAGAGTATTTCCCTCTACCAGTGTGTGAATACTTTATAAAGAAATAGACAACTTTTCTTTCTGAATAATACCTCTCTCAGAACAGTAGCAGTGCCATGAACCAGCAAGGTATTGTACAATGAAGTGAAAGTAATAACACTGTTCATTCAAGCAATATAATGTTCTATTGGCATTGGGTTTATTATATGCTTATTATTAATATCATTATTACTTAAAGAAGGTCTCTATTGCTTTGTAACTAGCAGTATTTTAAGTTTTCCCCTCCTCACATGGAATTTATCTCTATTACGCTGATCCCATTTTCAATGTTCTTAACAGCTGCATATATGGAACCTGCAGACCTAATATTACATATAACTTTAGACAACCAAA
This sequence comes from Spermophilus citellus, assembly GCF_964194105.1. Taxonomy (NCBI): domain Eukaryota; kingdom Metazoa; phylum Chordata; class Mammalia; order Rodentia; family Sciuridae; genus Spermophilus; species Spermophilus citellus. The sequence goes on from NC_138197.1 coordinate 49,362,300, forward strand.
ATTTATCTTTAATTTCAAAGTTGCATTACGTGTGTGTATGTGTGTGTGTGTGTGTGTATGTGTGTGTATCTGTGTATTTAAGGAAAACATCTAATTTTGAGACTATGTACTTAAACAGACCTGACATCATAAGTAATTAATTTCTATATCACAAATGTTCTTCACTTATTATTCTTGTTTAAAAAAGTCAGATTCTAAGTTCAGGTCAGGTAGATAGTAGCATCATGTTAAATTGTGACGATATTTGAACAGCCAATTTAAATAAAAGAAAAAATAATTAAAATCCTTTTCTTTAAATAGTGTTTTGAAGACTATAAAAACATCTCACCAACTTTTAAGATATGGATCTTTTTCTAACTTTAAATATTATGCACTTCTACCACTTTCTGCCTCATTAAGACTTTCTAAAAAGGAAATTTAATCACTGGGAGTTCCTTTATTAAAAATAGTAAAGACAGTCTTGATCTTGTAAAACACTTCCTAAAGTGAGAAGCAAGTAGCAAAGTCTCACCCACAATCACCTGCTTCTTTATGCAAATCTCGAAGCCAGCTGCTTCTCATATCCACTAGGGGGATCATTACACAGTAAAAATAGATTGGTCTCTTTACAGGTGTTTTCTTGCTTTCTCACTTAATAGCACAAAAAAGAAAATTAGTTTTAAACAACAAAAAATGATTTCAACAGGAATAATGGTAAAATATTTTAAAATAATGAATACTGAAAATTTTTTTCATTTATTTTTAAAATCCACATTTGGAAACTAAGCCTAAACTCCACATTCTAATTTCTAAAATATAAAGGGAAAAGAAGAGTCCTTGAAAATATAAAAACAAATTCAAATATGCTATAGCCATGGACTGACTTTAATGATGATTTCATTAGTATTTTTCCTGATAATACATTGTTGGAATAATATTTGTTTCAGCATGTATTTTGTATACATATTCTGAATGTAGCAATGATATTTATATTTTTAAAAGCAATAAAAGTCATTTACTACATCCATTTGTGTTATGACCAATGGTCTTTCAACAGTTTTGTTCTATGGAATATTTAAGCAAGAATATAGAAAATTCTCTAAATTAACTGTCTTGCCCCATCATCTTGCCAATGCCAATAAAGCCAATGCCAAAAAAAAAAAAAAAACAAACAAAAAAACTTGTGACAAAGTTTGTCCCTGCTTTTAATGAAGCCCCAAAAGCTGCTGTTGTGAAAAGAAAATATTACAAAAGTCATAGAGGACAAGGCACAGTGATGCATGATGCATGCCAGTAATCTCAGTGACTAGGGAGGCTGACACAGGAGGATTGCAGGTTCAAAGACAGCCTCAGCAACAGCACGTGATGCTAGGCAACTCAGTGAGACCCTGTCTCTAAATAAAATACAAAATAGGGCTGGGGATGTGGCTCAGTGGTTGAGTGCCCCTGAGTTCAATTCCTAGTACCAAAAAAAAAAAAAAAAAAAATCATAGAGCTAACACCTTGATAGCCTAATAGTGATCTAGATTAAGAGCATATCTTATTTAGTTTTGTACAGTCAAGCTAGGTCTCCTATCAAGTGCCCATTAAATGTTTGATGAACAAATGAATGATTACCAGGAAAGATACAGGGACAATCATAGAATTCACTTTGGTCCAGACATATGGAGAAATGATGCATTTTCAAATATCTCCATTAAAAAAAAAATAAGAAATGATGTGTTGGTGAGCATTACCTTCCCAATTTAGATAATATGGATTTAAAGAATCCAGAGGACCTATTTTTTTTTAATAGAAGGCATTTTTTTTTTTAAAGAGAGAGTGAGAGAGGAGAGAGAGAGAGAGAATTTTTAATATTTATTTTTTAGTTCTCGGCGGACACAACATCTTTGTTGGTATGTGGTGCTGAGGATCGAACCCGGCCGCACGCATGCGAGACGAGCGCGCTACCGCTTGAGCCACATCCCCAGCCCCTGGAGGACCTATTTTTGAAATTTTATACTAGGCTTGGGTTTTTCAACCTCAGCATTAACAGTTTGAGTCAGATAAGTCTTTATTGTGTGAGACTGTGACGCACATTGTAAGAAAAATAGACACATCCCTGACCTTTGCTAACTAGATGCCAACAGCATCATCCAATTGGTAGAAGCAAAAACAAATGTCTCCAGACATTGCAAATGTCCCCTGGGATGGGGGTGGGGATTACCCCCAGTTGAGAACACTGCTCTAAGAAAACCACGTTTCTAAACTTGATTCACCCAGAGAGATCTGGGGAGGAGGGGGGAATCCTTTATGGAATATTTTAAACATTAGATAACATATCAAAGGGTAGAGTTTATACTTGTGCTGCAAGAAATAAAGAGGGGACACAATGTGTTCTGTGAGAAATGTATTAAACTATCGACACTGCCACATCTTGATTTTACCCAGTCTGACCCTATGCATGCATTAGTTGCACTAATAACATCATCAAAAATTATTAATTTGTTATTTCAACATATAACAAATTTTCATTTGTCATTGACAAATCTGTTATCTGTCTAGGTTAGCTCAAAACCAATGCTTATCAGATCCTTATCTTTTAAAGTTGGAAATGTTAATTATTCAGATTTTAGGCTGCCTTGTAATATCTACTGATTCTTAAAACTTTTATATTCCTCATGTGCAAACCACAAAGCTTTTTCAAAAGCTTTTCTTTTTTTTTTTTTATTGGTTGTTCACAACATTACAAAGCTCTTGACATATCTTATCTCGCGCTTGGTCGAAGAGGACGACCTTCCCCGATAGAGGAGGACCGGTCTTCTGTCAAGGGTATAGGAGTAGCTGCACTCCCCTGCTAGAACCTCCAAACAAGCTCTCAAGCTTTTCTTCTTGAATTTTCAAATCTGGGGGTGGGGTGGGGGAATTTCCATTAAACCTTGTAATTCTTCTTAATGGTAATTCTTCAGATATGTGATGACTCATGAGACCCCAGAAACTTTCTTTCCTCTTTATTAATTATAACTTCAATCATTACCCATAAATTATTTTTTTCGTGGCTTTTAATTATTTTATGTTAATACATTCTAGGTATCTTCTAGTCTCTGTACATCCTTTCTTAAGGGAAGAATCCCTATTTGGTTCAGGTTTGGTGAAGGGTCTTAACATCACTGGCAAGAAATTAACAGTTCTGTTTTTCCTTTCATGTAAAATGAAGCTGAGATTATCAATCATCACAGGGAATAAGGAACCACCATAAAATATTAAAACTATCTTTACTATGGCTTAACAGCCCAATGTGTACAAAAATTCCAAGATGCTTAAGTGGTTTTGCTATGGAATGGATTTACAGATGGTAGACTACTAACACTGGAAGAATTGATAATCTCAAAAATCAGAGTCTGACAAACAACAACCTGTATGCCTAATCTAATCTGTCATCTATATTTGTAAATAAAGTTTTATTGAAACACACCCATGTTTATTCACTTACTATTATCTATGGATGCTTTCATGCTATATGAGCAAGGCTAAACCATTTGCAACAGAGATAGTCTAGCCTTCAAAACCTAAAACATTTCCTCCCTGCCCTTTACAGAAAAGGTTGCTGACTGTTATTGGAGAACATCCAAGTATGCATCAACTAGAGAACATGTAGATGGAATGTCATTGATTTACACTCACATGCAGGGATATGGAATACTTCAAGGGACTTATTTCTGAATCACTGCTTTTATGTAGAAAGAATCAGTGGAAAGAACTTTGTTCAAGGGTTCTCCCCCACCCCCTCAATATTTGTAAGTTTGTTCTCAGTTTCCTTATGAAGACTGAAAAGCATAAAAAAATTAAATCTTATAATTTATATTACTGATCTCCTACCTTTTCAGACCAAAAGACCCATTTTTTAAATAAAGATTTTTATTATCCCATTACTATTCTGAAATGAAAGTCATAAATAATGTAAATTACTCAGATCCTGATTTCAACAAAATCAATATAATGTCCTAGCTGCAATACAAAGGAGAAAATAAAAGAGAGCAATCTATAATGAAATGTATTTGAATATTTAAATGTTCAAGTTGTCTTCGCTGGAATTAAAGTGATCAAGTCCAACACTTGGAAATATATATAGAATCACCAAAACTCCAGAGCACAAAGAGAAGACTGATATAATTGGGTTGTTATTTGGTAATCAAGAAATAAGTGGCATTTTGAAATGGTAAACAACCCTTGGTAAAGTGCAGAACAAAATGAAATACACACTGTGTTGTACCATTTTTCTTGCATTTCTGAACAAACTAATGCATGTTAATGTGTATAAAAATACTTTGTTTTAATATGTAATACCAAAGGCCTTTGGTTCAAATAATGAACATTATACAATTTTTATTATTATACTGTGAAACCCAGGATTTATGGCTTTAAATTGTGGATATTCTTCTTCAATCTATCACAGATACCATTGTTATAACAACAAATAAAAGGAGAAGGAAAGAAAAATACACAACAGTGATGGTGACTTAATGGTCACTCAACAGGACCTTTTAACAGATTTTATATACAAGGAAAGACTTTAGAACAAATAATTCTCTCTCTCTCTCTCTCTCTCTCTCTCTCTCTCTCACACACACACACACACACACACACACACAACTGTAGGGGATGCAGCTGGAACTTGAATCTTATAGAATATTCAAGATTTGGAAATGCTCGCTAATTTGGAGAGCAAGAAATAAGAGAGAAAACTTGACAACTTACAGAATCAAATCCCCACTTCACCACTGCATGCATATTAACTGGAATTCAGCAATCCAAAAAATACCCACACACAAAAAAATATGAGGAGTTTTGCTAATGATATTGGCAACCCACACTCCCCCCCCCAAAAAAAAAAACACAGTCTCTTTTTTCAAGGGTTGAGACATTATAGAATTATAGGGAACCATCCAATTCATCCTTCCCTTGAATGAAGCTTGCCCATTGAACAAACTCTGGCCAGATGTGTGGACCTCAGTCTTGACAATTTTATCTAGGCAATCTAGAATCACCAAACATTGGTGGAAATTTTGCATCATGACAAGGAGTTACTAAAATTTTTTAAAACATCTGAAAGAAACACATTATTCATGGAAGAGAAATTTTTAACAAATTTCAAATAAATATCTTTAGAGAAACGTGAAAAGATATTGAATTTATAAAATAAGAACCTATGAAAAATTAAGTATTGAAGAAGAAAATGTACTTAAAATTAAAAATGGATGGGATGAAAGCTTTTTTTAACTTCAAAGATAAGCTTGGAGATTGTATTAAAACAACAGATGGAATGTATAAGATAAAAGCTATAAAGGATCCATACAAAAAGTTTAATATCTAAAAAGAGAGAATTGTATTTACTAGAGTAAGCACTATGCCAGAGAATTTGAAAAAAAATTAAAGATGCCAAAAGCAAGTAACAAAAATAAGCAAATAAGAAGATAATTATAAATTCCATCATAGAAACCAAAGTGCTACTCAAAAAGGACATACAATCATAATTCACTGTTAGATATGTGGTCACATATTGCATGGTCAAAGCAATGTAAACACTGTTTACTGATCTTCATTTTCAGGATCAACCTACAGATAAATATTTGGCGGTCTAGTTATATTTTCAGAACCCCATTATGTTTTCAGAATAGAATGCAAATATTATTATGTTTGACATTGTCAACATAAAAGTATGAATGGCAAAAATTGGGAAGTGGGAAGGTAGATAGCCAAAGAAAAGAACAGAGATGTAGTATCTACTCAAAAAATGAAAAATAAGAATGGACATTAATTGTGCTATTAATTAAAGGAATAAGTAGATTCCATCATTTTAAAGAACCAACAAAGAAATAAGGATGTTAGAGAGAACTCAATCTTCTGTTTCAGCAGGGATGCAATAGTGCCTAAATTTGATAAATCGAGGACCTGGGGCATATGCATAGGCATTTTCACATGTATTTGGCAAAGACTTTTCACATATATTTGGCATGAATTTGATTGGCAATCTCGTGAAGCCTCTGGAAATGTCCTCAAAATAATGTTTTAAATGTATAAAACATACTGTGATGAATTACAGATGAAATTAATTACATTGAAACATAAAAATATTAAACAAATGTTTGATATAATATGCATTATTTAATGTTTGAAATCTTGTATGTATATTATGCTAATATTTTAAATGCTTTACTCAAAAATTTTAAAAGTCCAGATGTTATGCAACATATGCAGGAGTATATGTGTCTATCTACAGGTAAACATATATGTATATGTGTGAATGTTTTGTTTATGATATAGTAATACAATATTAAACTCCAGGCCCTACATTTTTCCAAACCCTATTTAATTATCTAAAAGTTTTTAAAAAAATTCAGCAAAGCAAAGGCAACAATTAAGAGTGAAGAGACAATCCACTAATTGGAAGAAAATATTTGCAAACCATCCATCTGACAAGAAGCTAATATACAAAACATTTAAGGACTCAAACAACTCTACAGGGGAAAAAACAAATTACCCTATTAAAAATGAGCAAAGGATCAGAATTGACTTTAAAAAGAGAGATGAATTACTAACAGATACATTTTTTAAATGTTCAAAATGTACATGAGATAGTACCTCACAAAATACTATCAAAAGGACAAATGACAAGAATTAGACAGGATATGGGAACCCTGGTACACTGTTGTGGGAGTATAATTAGTTCAGATAGTTTAGAAAATAGTGTGTAGGTTCCTCACAAAACCAAAAATAGAAACATCAGCAACCCCACTTCTGGTTATGTATCCAAAGTATTGAAATCAGTTTGGGAAAGGGATAGCTACACTCCCATGGTCATTTCCATATTATTCACAATAGCCAGAATATGTAAGTGTCCATCAACTGATTGATGGATAAAGAAAAGGTGGTTTGCCAGATAGAGCATTAATGTCCAGGATATATAAAGAACTTAAAAAGTTAGCACCAAAAAGAAACAAGTAACCCAGTCAATAAATGGGTAAAGAAACTGAACAGACACTTCACAGAAGATATACAATTGTTTAACAATATATTAATAAAATATTCAACATCTCTAGGAATTAGAGAAATGCAAATTAAAACTATACTGAGATTTCATCTCATTTCCAGTAAGAATGACAATTATAAAGAATACAAGTAACAATAAATGTTGGCGAGAATGTGGGGGAAACCTACACTCATACGTTGCTGATAAAACTACAAATTGGTGCAACCATCTGGAAAGCAGTGTGGAGATTCCTCAGAAAACTTAGAATGGAACCATCATTTGATCCAGTTATCCCACTCTTCAGCATATACCCAAAGGGCTTAAAAATCAGCATATTGTAATGAGGTGGCCTGATGTGGTCACATCAATGTTCATAGTAGCTCAATTCACAATAGCTTAGCTATGAAACCATCCTGTGTGCCTTTCAACAGATGAATGAATAAAGAAAATGTGGTATATATACACAATGGGATATTAACCATAAAGAAAAATGAAATCATGGCATTTGCCAGTAAATGGATGGAACTGAAAAATATGCAAAGTGAAATAAGCCAATCCCAAACAACCAAAAGACAAATGTTCTCTCTGATATGTGGAGGCTAACACACAATAAGGGGGCAGGTGTTAGAGAAGAATAGAAGTACTTTGGATTAGACAATGGGGAATGAAGGGAATGGAGGGTGATGGGAATAGAAAAGACAGTAGAATTAATCTGATATTACTTTCCTATGTTTTTGTATAATTTCATGACCAGTGTAACTCCACATCACCTACGACCAAAAGAATGGGAAGTAATACTCCATGTATTTATAATATGTCAAAACACATTCTACTGTCATAACTAAAAAGAACTAATAAGAACAAATAAAAACAATTAAAAATAATTAAAAAGAACAAATAAAAACAATTTTAAAATATTGTCCAAAAAAAAGGTGGTTTACATACACAATGGCATAGAAGATAGTCTTTAAAAAAGAAGAAATTCTGTTATATGTGACAACATGGATGTATCTGAAGAATAGTATCCTAAGTGAAATAACCTAAGCATACAAACAACAAATACTATATGATTTCACTTACATGTGAAATCTAAAATGTTTACCTTATAGAAAGAGAGTAGAAAGAAGGTTACCAGGGGCTGTGATTATGGTAAAGAAAGTGAAAATGGAAGGTGTTAACCAAAGGATATAAAATTTTATTCAGATGTCAAGAATTAAATTTTAGTGATCTATTGTACCACCTGGTGATCTTATTTAATAATTGTGTATATTTTAATATTGCTAAATAAAGATATTTTTAAGATCCTCATCACAAAAAATAAGTTGGTACATTAATCAGCTTTATAGAATTTTTGTACAATTATAAAAACATCATATTGTGCCTCATAAACATACACAATTATTATTTGTCATTTAAAACTAATTTTTTAAAAACCAAATGCAAAATTTCCAGGCCCTTACCTTGAAAGTGTTTTCACAGATAGTTCTCAATGCCTCAGTCATAGACAAGAAAATACTAATGGACATTAAACATCTTGATATCAGAACAATGAGATTCCTTCACATGATTATAGATCTTGGGAAAAAAAATTAGAAAAACTCTATTCACCAGTAATTAAAATTACAAAATATATGGGGCAGGAAAATTCATCTGCAGAAGAAAGCAGAAATCATGGTCTTGGTCAAACTTGACCTTAGGTAAAATAGAATCTAACTGACTTTTCTTGTTCCTTCATAAAGCATCTACAGTATCAAGGAGGAAAGCTTGACAGGAGAGCATTGGAATACCCACACCCAGTTACTGTGATGGGCATTTGGCAGATTGCATGAGGATGACGTTAACTCACACAACTGTGTTCCTGTGAAGACTAGTAATAGCTGAAATTGTGCATGTGAAGGTTCTCTGTAGAGAAAAAAACACAATGGGGAATATTGGAGAGTTTGTTCTCACTTATAAGATGTATTCATGATGTGTCTTTAGTCATGTCTCTTAACCTTTTGGACCTGTTTTCTTGTGCCAAAAAAAATTGAAATTATTCAGTAATATTTAGCCACATTCACTTCTAAAAACTGACTTTATTCAATGATTCAAGTTTAAATTGGTGTTTTGTTATTAACACTAGACTCTAAGAAACATTAGGTTGTTAGAAGGAATATTTCTACAGGAACGATGAGGTCAACTGGGACAATTTTGGGAAACTTCCTGTGGGTGATTAATATTATGTATAACAAAGGACATAAAATCCCTTAGTCTTCATAAGTGAATAAAACGTTAAATAGAGGTTTCTCATTTCATAAACATATTTTGCATTATTAGAACTATTTATGATCAAGAATTGTGAGAAATCATCAAAAAATTAAGAGATATTATATTGTGTACATTTTAAACATGACCAGATGAATCACACATTAGGTGAAGCTTTAATTTTCAAATCATATAGAATGAATGCAGAAATTAAAAAATACCTTTGAACTTGACAGAATCATATCTTAAATGTAATGATATAAAACCATAATTTAGAGTATTTAATAATATACTCCACTCAATTTATCCTGATTTTACACTCTAATAGGGAATAAGATATTGAAGAATATTGGAAATAAATAAATTACTTTCAAATATGAACAATTACTTCAGTGAATTTTAAGAACCTATTTTCCATTTTATGTATTATTAAAGAATACAGTATAAATAAAAAAGGGTTCAGAAAATAATGCACAGCTCAATGTCTGTGGCAATTAAACATATCTGTGAAATCCTATACACCAATCAAGAAATAAAGCATTACCAGCACCCAAAAGACCCTTTGCACTTCTTCCCTTCCAGGGTAACAACTATCTTTATAAATAGCATAAATCAGCCTTGTAGTTAATGTGCTTTCTGTAAGTGAACTCACACAATAATCAACAGTCCCCCTTATCCACAGGGGAAATGTTCCAAGACGCCCAGGGGATGCCTGAATCCATGGATACTACCAAATCCTACATATAGTATGATTTTTCTATATGTAAATGCCTATGATACAGTTTAATTTATAAGCCAGGCACAGAAAGAGATTAACAATAATTCCTAATGAAAGACTTAGACATAATAATTTCATTATTATAGTAATAGGCTGCAATAAAAGTTAGGAATGCACTCACTTATGCACTCTCCCAAAATATCGTAATGTAGTTACCCTTCTTTGTTGACCATGGGTAGGCAAAATGACAGAAAGAGAACCTAAGGCTAAGGGGGCTTATTGTATATTTTTTTGTTGTTGTTGGCTCACAGACTAAGCCCTTTTCTTCTGAAATTCCTATATAGTTGTGTACAGTTATAAATAACACATTTTTATTGCTGTATAGTTTTCCATTTTAAGAATGAACTACAGTTAATTTACGCATTCCATATTTTCTGGGCATTTGCGTAGTTTCTCAATTTGCTCTATATACGCAATGATATTCTGAACATTCTAGTACATATCTTTCAGTGAACATATGTATGTATTTCTGTTGGATACACACTCAGAAGTGGAACTGGAGTTACAGATAGAGATTCATATGTTCAATTTTAGTAGATATTGCTAAACAGTTTCCTAAGTGGATTTGCCAATTTACATTCTCACCAGCTGTGTATTAGAGTTCCAGTTTCTCCATATCCTCACCATACTATATATTTACTGTTTAATAGTCCTCTCCCTTTTAATTCACTAAACATTCACTGAGAACTTGCTAAATAAATCACTTTGTATTGATCATCTTTTATAGACATAAATAGCAAAGATTCATAAAACAAAATGCTTTTATTATCCAAAATACATTTTGAAACTCTTCTTTTGCAACTACTCAACTTTCCATCACCGAGATGACAAAAGGCAAAATGGTCATATTTGGAAGAAAAAGGAGGATATAGTTACACAGTATGATATGGCCTTCAAAAGTAAAGGCTTCAACATCCACTTATTATTCTAGGCAACCAACCTATCAGACATATTATTATCAAATAAAGAGATAATATAAAGAAGAGCAATAAAAATACAACATATCTGTAACTTTTCCTTATGGCAGATGACTTAAATGGATGCTCCAAAGACCTGATCTGACTCAGAGTTATGTTTTATATGGTCTCCCTTGGGGTTATATTGTGCTTTTTGAATAAACATTTAAAAATCAGTGAACAGCCTGACTTCTGGCTCGTCTTGAAAAAGTTTAAGGCTGGGCAGTAATGAACCTAACACATGAGAAAAAATTAACAGCTATCTCTGGTTGAAACGGGTGCTTTCCAGATTCCCTTGTTCTGTAGAATCCCCTACCTCTATTGTCCCTAAAGTGAGATCTGGCACCAGAGCTGAAACAAGTACCAACTAGGCAAATTTGGGGATAGGTGAATTCTTATACTAAGATCAATTCACTCTTTGCATTACAATCCTCACTCTGGGGTTTAAATACTTTTTTAAAAGACACTTCATGTGTGACATCAACATTTTATAGCAAGCCACCAAAGAGTTAGAGAATCTCCCGATTATAGATAGGCTTTTAAAGTGACTTACTACAAATCATAACAGATCAATGAGTGTACAGTAATGTGGCAGGGACCTCTGGGCCAAGCAAGACACAGGAGCTGGGGTTCAGAGGGTCTCCCTTAGATGGAAGTCTCTCCTTCTCTTTTAAGAGTTATAAAACTCTAAATTGCTAAACAGCACATCACGAGTGTCTGTGAAGATCAAGATCTGGCTCATTAAGAAGAGGAAGGTTATGATTCAGGATAGACTGCCATTATAGATTAAAGCATATTGTCACCTCAAGCAGTGTCCCTCAGGGGACATTACAGAAGTGAACTATGAGATCAAAACATTTAAAGATAAACTATATCCTATAAATACACCAGAAGTACAGCAAATAAGATATTAAGTTATTTAATAAAACAGATGTAGCTCCACTGACTATTTAATTCATAATTTAAGCTACAATATCCTCTGGAATGTGTCAGTGAGGTGAACTATTATATTTTCTTTTTTCTTATTTCAATTTCTTGCTTGAAAAAAGAGTTTCTTAATAGCAATTCCTATAAGTGAATTAGAGGTCAGCAGAACTCAACTACAGAAAAAGTGTTTGAAGGACACAATGTGATGTTAACTTGAAGTAATGTGATATTTACTTAAGGAGCTGAGAAACTGCTCTTGGGCTGCTGTGAAGCCATTAGAGGCAAGTTCAATGTCAGCGAAGGTCAAGGTTAAACATAAATTTCACCAACAAAAGCTAAAACAGATTTGACCAATAAGTTTGAGTTAAAATCATTACAAGAGAGACAAGAAAAGCCATGGCCAGGTTCCCCTCTGACTATATCTCAGCTGGCTTCACCCAGATGGAAAAAAAAAAAATGACTGTTACATACATCACCTTCAGAACAACTTGGATAGAACCCATTTCTTCGCAGGCACTAGCATATGGATGGGTGTTTCTTTTGTTTCTTTGTTGAAAAGAAGTACTGGGACAGAAAGAACTCTATCCATGAATGCTAAGTAATCTTTTTAAAATGGTAACTTACTCAAAATAGCAGACAACACTACAAAACATGTCATTAGAACTCAGAAGTAGTTATAGCCAGAAAATCATTATTTTTTCATTTTAAGTTCTTTGAATTACACTGAATATGGAGACTAACTAGCAACATTAAAAAGCCCTTTCTCTCTAAATTATCTACAGGAAAAGTTTTATAGAAGAGTAACTTTCACTTGGGTCTTCCCTAACACTTTGCATTGATTCAAACTTACTTTGGGGGCATCCTTTGTCACTCAACCATTATGTGGTTGAAATTTGAATAATCATATAATTTATCTAAGAGAATCATAAAGAAGGTGAATATGATACTATACGTTGTAGAGTTTACCTCCGAAGCATTATAAATTGTTGTAAGATAAACACCTTTCTTCGTTTTCTTTGCCCCAATTCTCAGGTTCCATCAGGGGTTGATTATAAATCATTTGCCATAAATACCATCAGGCATATTCCAAAACAGAGAAGAAGTTATAATTGCATGTGCCAAAACAAACTGACCATCTTCATTGACATAGAGAACATGAAAATGTTCTCTGGGACATATCCTCCCTACACTGAGGACCAGGGTTATCCAGGGTGCTCCAGCTGGGTGGTCCCATTTTCTCTCGGTTCTTCCAGCTGTTCCATGCTAAGTTCATGAATCTCACCTTTCCCAGAGAGTATGGTACCATCCTTCTTGTGATAAAAGTTGATAAATGGTTATATTGATTTTTAAAATGCAGTAAAATGGCTGGTAAAGCACTTGTGTAGAAGTTCGTTTTGGAAAGAAATCTAGAATAGTTATAGGTTCATGTTAAACACAGTATGCTATTTTTCTTCATTTAATTAAAAAAAATAACTATTGTCCCTTGATCCACCTACTGCCGCCATCCACTTTGTGCTTATACTTTCCCTCCAACTTAATAAATAGTCTTTCATTATGTATCCACTTACCAGCACTTTGTTCTTATTGGCTAATGCAGGTTTTAAAGTAAGATAAAAGTCTTTTGCTTTGCACCCCTTGAATATAAATTATTTGGAAATCAGAATCACATGATGCAGACAACAGGTCTCTCCTAACAGCAGCCAGGGAACACATGGCACATGTTTTCCTGACAAACCATTCACTGATTAGCTCACAGAAGAGGTTAAAAAAAAAAAAAAGTCAACTCTTCGGACAGTTCAGTAATTCTTATAGCAAAACAACAATCTGAAAGTACAGGCTTCATTGAAAGTAGCATGCATTCAAATTACCTTCCATTATACAAGTGGTTTTCCATTAATCACTTGTGGAACAGGACCAGAAAGAGAAAAGAAAAAGAATTTTGGATGGATCCTTAGGTCTACAGAATGATACAAATTTGGTCAAGAATCATTAACTTAGAAAAGAAGAAGAATTAGAGTCCAGTTAGCTACATTCACCACTGGTCTCCATTGGAGACTAATGGAATAATTGGAATAAAATATTTCTTAAAGATAGCTACCATACTTCATAAATCTAAAAGGGGTTATTCAGCCCTTATTATAATTTAGTCATTCAGCATATAAGGAATGAAGAATAACCATAAAATACATGATAGTAGTTTTTATGACACATATTCAGACACACTCTTGTAAAATAGGGTTTTGTTTTCCTCCAGATTCCATTCTGAATAATGCAGTGATATCATAGATTTCCCCAAACTCTGAGCACAAAGAGAATCTCTGTGAAAGTAAGATGAGAGACATTTTCTGATGATTATAAATATAGTTAATTTTTCTAAAAGAGAATCATGAATTACATTAAATTTAGACTATTAATCCTGGGTCAAAAATACATAAAAACCCTTATTTTAATGCAAATACAATTACCCATTGTAAAATTTGTTTTTATGGATTTATTACATGACCTAAAGTTTCTCTTAAGGACGAATCTCAGAACAATATCCCAAAGGATATAAAGACCATGAAGACATAAAACACAGACACTATTAGGAAACTCTAGCTGAGAGCTTGCTCCTCACTTCCTGTCTTTTTATTACCATTTCTCTTTCCCCCAATACCAATAACTCCTACTTATTATCCCCATTTCCTTTCTTTTTTTTTTCCTTCTGGAACAGCATGGGGTATAAAGTAGTTATTCAGCAAACAGTTACTGAGCAATCAGGACACCCTAATCCTTACAGGGTACTATTTCTTCCCCCCTTTTGCATCCCAACACTCTTCCACCATGTTCTCTGAGTAGTAACAAAAAGAAAATTCAAGAAACATATTAACATGGTATGATGGTTAGATGGATATGTTCATATTAAAATAATTTACATTTTCAATGCATATATTTACGCTCTCTTTCCTTCAGTATTTAAACTAGTTGAAGTCTCTTTCATCTTAAAACCATAAAAGAAAAAAAAATGTTTTGCCTAGCATCATTTTACCTCCTGAGAGAGATAGGTCTGGAACTTTGTTTGAAATTTCCTTTCTTTTCTTCTTTTTTTTTGCCCTGTATATAACATTCTTATTTCTCCACAATCATTCTTCCAAGGCAGCTGATGCTAGGCCTCCAATAATCAACACACCACTGAATCCAAGGGGTAATTTCAGATCTACATCTTCAGTAGTATAGTCTCTTCTTTCCTTATGTATGCCTATAGATTGAACGTGTCTCCCAAAGCTGAGTGTTGGAAACTTAATCCCCAAAGCAAAAGTGTTGAGAGGTGGAATCCTTAAGAGCTTGTGCCATAAGGACCCTGCCCTCATGAATAGGTTGGTGCCATTATCATGAGCAGGATCCTGATAAAAGGGTAAGGTTTTTTTTCCCTTCTCTCTGTTGAACTTGCCCTTCCACTTTCTACCATGGGATGAAACAGTAAGAAGGTCCTTGCCATATGAGAGTCCCTAACCTTGCAATTTCCCAGTCTCTAGAATATTAAAAACAAACAAACAAAAAAAACTTTATAAATTATATAGCTTCAGGCATTCTGATTGTAGCATAAAATATAAGACATACCACACACTCTATTCTCTGACCTTTCAGGAGATTCCATTATACAGTTTCTCTTTTTTTTATTTGTTTTTTTTTATTAGTTGTTCAAAACATTACAAAGCTCTTGACATATCATATTTCATACATTTGATTCAAACAGATTATGAAGAACCTACTCCAAAGTGCTCTCCTCCAGTTTTCACTATAAACCCCTTTTTCTCCTCAGCACATGCCTGGATGTTGATGTCCCTTAGGGTTATGTCCCAGGCTCTCTTTCAATTCCCTACATAATCATTCACTCCCACACTTTAAATTATCACCTACATGCCAATGACTTCCAAATCTCTATCTCCTTCCTGGACTCTTAGGACATGTCCCAAAGCCAACTTAATCCGAATATCTACTCAACATCTCCATGAGAAGCCTTTTAGGAAATATTAAATTGCTGTGCTCAACATTCTCTGTTTCAGTTTGGATACCATAAAGCATGCTGCTGCTCAAGGCAAAAGCCAAGAAGTCAACTCTACTCCCCTCCTCACTCTACGCTGTCCTCCACCTGACTATAAATAGCATTGCTCTAGAGCGTCTCCATGATTAACAGGTTTACTATGACATTTAATATGACACCTTTCTGCATCTCCACAACACCATCCTATTCAGCCTATTTGCATCTTTTTTTTTTTTTGTATGACAAAATCTGTTTAAGAAACAGTTATGATTTGGATGTGAGGTATCCCCCAACCACTTCAGTTACCACTCAGTTAATCCCTATCAGGAGATTAAATCACTGATTGGGTGAAAACTCTTACGACCCTATCATTTCTGCTCTGAACCTTCTTGCATGTGTGGCTGGAGGAGGTAGGAATTGGGACATGGCTTTGGTGTAAATATTTGTATCTGGAGAATGGAGTCTCTCTCTCTGCTTCTTGATCACTGTGATTTGAGCTGCTTCCCTTTGCCGCACACTCCACCAAGATGTTCAGCCTCATCTTGAGCCCCCAGAAGTGGAGAGAACTTTCTATGGACTAAGACCTCTGAAGCTGTGGGTCCTCAAATAAACCTTTCTCCTCTACAATTGTACTGGTCAGGTCCTTTAGCCACAGAAGTGAAAAAGCTGACTGAAACAGAAATATTATTTTGTTAATGCAAATCTATCAGTGTTATTTCCTAGCTAAATACCTTCTTTGGCTTTTTTTCTGACAAGACTCCATACCAGTTATCCCCTAATCTAGCTGTAAGTAACTCCTCACCTTGTCAGTATACTTCTGTCTCTTTTGTTCTCTGTACACCAGCATACTGCTCTCTCTGCAGTCACAGTACATCATGGCTGACCCTTATCTCACACCCACCAAACCAACTGCTTCCTCCAAGGAATTCTTTCTTTTCCTGGCATTTTTCACTTAACTACATGCTGCTTCAGATCAATCTTAAAAGGCTTCTCAGAATGCCTTCCTTAAAGTGAGCTCAATAAATCAGTTTTATGGTTATATGTTTAAGTATTTATGGTTGGTATATGCAAATATATTTAATATAAGATTGCAAATTATAAATAAACAGAATATTTTCAAATAAAGACTAAATAATAAATAAAACAAGTTAGTTGTTTGTGTAGCTCATTACCTTCTTAATGCCAGCAGGTCACTGCTTTGTCACTTATTAAATTTGTCCTGTTAGTCATTTGATAAATATCTTCTAAGAAAAAAATCTGTGCCAGTTACTGTGCTAAATATTAACAGGACACTCATTGAAACAGGAATCGACCTTTGCTTTTCTCTCATGAAAGTGGCAATATGGTGGGGGAGATGAACACAAGGATGTCAAATTCTACAGTTTTTGTAAGCATGTACAGGAAACAAACATGATGAAATGCTAGTGATAGAGGTCAAGGGTCTATTTAGATAGGTTATGAGGAAGACCTCTCTAAACTTGATCTTCTAGCAGAGGTTAAAGAAGCCAGGCAAGATGGGTAAGTGTGGAGGAGGGGTAGTTCCACTCACTAGGAACAATGTGGAGGTCCTGATTTGGGAGCAACGTTTAGTATATTCCCCAAACTAAATCAAAGAATGATTTCACCTTCATAAGCAGGGAATTAATGGCTCAAGTTGAAAGTACAAAGGTAAGAAGCCATATTCTGCAGGACCTTGTTGGTCATGGAAAAAAAAACTGGATTTAATTCCAGGTACAATGAGATACTATATGGTGGGTATTTGGAACAGGGGAATAATGTGATATGATTATAATATGATCTTAATTAATAATTAATCAGATTGCTATATAAGGAACAGATTGTCAGGGTGAGGGCAAGGGGTTTTAGGTAAAGTGACCAGTTTGGAAACTCACTTGAGTCTGGAGGAAAAATGATGGTGGACTAGGAAGGTAGCAATGGAGAAAGCATATACCAGGAAAGCTTCAAGATATAATATGCAAATGAAAACATTGGGATTTGCTAATAGACTTAAACACAATTATGCATATTTACAAGAACATCTGACTACTATTAATCTATACAAACATTCAGTCATGACTTAACTTCACATTGTGATTATAATGGGTATAATCAGTTGGATGGATGATACTAATTTAAAGCAAAGAATAATTTAGAGAAAATATTAAAAATACATCCATAATGAAGGTTCTTTTGAAGAAATCTTAAACACCTTTTCAGTTGAATAAACCCTTTATAGTCATTAGCAAAATACTGAAAAGTTTAGTCTCTATCTGTTAAAAAGAAGATCAGTAAAATGGGAACATTATTTTGTCATGGCTAACACTCCTTCTACAAATTTTGGAGAGGGATGCTGTGAACTCTGTTAACAGCACTTTCATTGTCCATCATGATATCCCATACCCTTTCTGATACAATTACCCCTTGTCCTTCAGTGGTGCTTCTCTCTCAAACTTTTATATTGGCTCATGGCCTATGCCTAGCTCTGTCCCCAATCTCACTGGCCTTGACAAAACTGTGTAGGGATGGATGAGCATGTAACCAAATCAGTCCTTCTCTGAACTTCTTTTTTAACCCTACTGGTAGGTGGTTATCTATTCCCAGTGTACAACCAAGGCTATCAACATAGAAAAAGCCTGGGTTTAGCTAGATCCCTAGATAATAAATCAGAGCAGAGTGAACCAGAAGATAATAGAAAAGAAGAAGAGTGAAGAGAGATCCTGAAACCACACTTGTTTAAACCAATATGGGTTGAATTTATCTTGCTATAACTAAAGGTCTTAACATACAAAAAATGAGATAAGTTTAATAGAATCTAAAAGAGATTTTGATAAACATCTTAAAGGTTAAAATTGAAAAATATAAAGGTGGAAAAGACAACATTAGAGTTTTAGATTTTTCTTCATTTGTGTTAGAATATAATTCTATGTACTCCATCTGTAAATAGTTCTAACATGGCCACTGGTAAAAATTCAAACTAAAAATCAGTATGTGTGTTTTTGTGTGTGAATACATGTTTGCGTGAGCATATTTACGATCATATGATCTATATATTTAATAAATTTGGAAGGTTACTGAAGAAATTGTTGATGATGGTTACCACTGAGAAATGCTAGAAAACAAAGGAATAGGAAGGAGCAGAAATATGGGATCTGCTAGAATTATAACCAAGAAGCAGAAAAGACAGATCTGAAATAGCATATTTGGAAGGAATGGAACAAAGATATGTGTGCGTGTATAAATACATTCAGATCTTTCAATAACATGATTATATTAGGTTCTTCTGAAGAAAGCTAAGCATTCAAGTGTGAATGTTGGGGCCTCTATATTTTCTAAACATCTATTTAGCTCCAGTGAGTAAGAAACAGAAATGTCGGGAGAAAATAAGAAAAGTTATGAACAATCTACTTCTTGGGGTAAGACAGAGAAAGCAGGCCACATAAAATCATATATTGTAAAGATCTCATGTAAGTCTAGCTCTGATCTAATCTTCAGGAGACTGAAATTTTGAACTTCTAACTTATTCACATATATGAATCCATGTATGTGGCATGTATTAATAAACCTTATAGCAATAATAAATAAACCATGGCAATTAATAAACCTTAGTTAAGAGTAGACTGCTTGGAAGAGCAGCAAAAGACAGGCATGTTTGGTCTTCCCTAAACTAATAATTATGGAAATCAGGGACAAGGAGAAAAAGGAAAAGAAAACCATCACCTTAAAGTAGAACAGAAAGGAGGCAGGGCTACCACTATCCCAGGATTCCACAGTGCTGACCCAGGCTGCCTCCTTCTCACCATTTGATGCTCCATTTAATGTGGACCTTCTCCTCTTCCCAGCCTGCTCTATGGGAAAGCTGACCCTGCCTTTCTTCAGCTACCTCCTAAACTTCAAAGATAACCAAATGAACATATTCAACTCTCATTTCTATCCCAAATGCCAGCTTCAAGCTTTCATCTGGAAGTGTCTCTCTAGGTGAACCAAACCACTAACATCTAACATATTTATAAGTGACTTGTTATTCTCCATCTCTCAGACTTGTACTGTCTTCTGATTCCCAGTTAAAGGGAATTATCTAATTATCTAAATTAGAAATCTCTGGATTTCCTTCAAAACCTCATGATACAAGGTTCAACTCCAGTGATAGTTCATCTGAAACATTTATCATCCTCCTCAGGAATTAATCTATCTGGTACATCTATGATATAGTATTGTGTAAATGGCTTTACTCTAGCATTTATAATACATGTGGCAGGGTTTAGTTTTGTGACATTGATTGACATTAAAACTGGGAATTCCTAGAAGGGAAGATATATCTGCTGGATTTTTCAAAAAAACATAAACTAGTATTACATTTATAAATAAAAGCTCAATTATTAATCATTAAATTTATTTATACCACTTGATTCCATTTCACAAAGAATAACCCATTTGGAATTGCAATTGCATTACTACACCAACATTTTAAACACACAGCATTAACTTTACATATATTTACAATCTCACTGTAAGAATATGCAAAAGATGAAAATGTACGGCAGAAGTGAATATCAGGTGGATGATTTTAGCTCTGCAGCTGCTATTATTTATATTTCAAGAATTTTGAACTATGTGAGTCATGGCACATAGTATAAATTCATGTGATTGCCATGTGTAGGATTTGTGAGAAAAAGAAGAAAGTGGTACACATCTGTGTTATTAAAACAGTGTCTAGGTTTAAAATAAGTACTTTCAGACTTCACAGGTTCACTGGGCACAAATCTGCTACCTCCATATTTTGTCTACACTGACTAGATTTCCTGTGCTTCTTCTTTGTTGTTTTTCCTCTCATGTCAGAAGCTAATTCAGACTTGCTCAAGTCGTTTAGCACCAGGAACATGACCACATCTTTTCACTTCATTGATAACTTAAAAGAGATTTTGTTTGCTCTGTTATCCTATCAAGTTCCCCTTCAAGGCTCTCTTCAACACCCAGGGTCAAGTAAAAAGTGAAGAATAAGAAGAAGTGGAAAAAATGTTCAATTCAGTTACATTCAATAAACATGCATGTACCCAGTACTCTGCTCTGAGATAGGATACAGAATGATAGATTTGAACAGCACCCATCATTACCAAGTAACCTTCAAGATATACAAATTATAATACTTGGGATTCCATTTGTTAAACTTCCTAAATTTACCATGTGTGCTGAGGGTGCAATAGTCAGTAAGTAAATCCTTAATTCATAGAACCAAGTTTTCTAAGAGGGGTTACTTACTTTTCTTAAAGGGGATTTAATGTTGTTGTTGTTGTTGTTGTTTTTACAAAAAACAAAGCAATTTAAGAAAACTAACACTTTAGAAATATAAATAATAATATGCATGAATTTTTCACTTTGATTTTATGTCCTGCTATATAAATTAAATAAGTAAATAATTATAATGATAATTTTAATATTTATTTAAGTTTAATAATTTAAATGTCATCAGTGTGCATAGGAAGTGGGAAAAACAAGGAACAGACAACTGAGGCTTTTAAAAGTTGAATTACTCACAAGGGGGAGGGAAAGGGGAAATACTGGGAATGATATTGGCCAAATTATATTGTTCTATTGTGTGCATGTATGAATACATAACAACAAATCCCACCATTATGTAAAACTATAATGCACCAATTAAAAATATGGCAAAAAGTTGAGTTACTCAGAAAAAGAAGGAAACTGCAGTAGAAATAGTCAAACACTTGGGCTGAAAAGGTAAGTAGCTTTAGGAAAACCAATTGATTGAGGAACAATTATTAAAGACAGTATTTTGAAATGCCCTCCAAGATCAAAACTGTTTCTAAATATTCTAATTCTACTTCTAAAATCAAATGAGCAAAGCCAACAATGCCAACATAATCATGGCCACACAATGCTGCTAAAGGATTCATGAACTACATTCTAGATCCTAACACTCACAAAAATTGGTTAAGACACAATAAAGGGGCAGGATAGAGAAAAACAAAATAATAGGCCCTTGTGAGGGTTTACACAAGTACCTCAGGATTGCCTTTTCCTGGACACAACAACGCCTAGATAGGGCAGAGAGGTGAGAGGGAAATGGAGGGGGCAGGGGATTAGCAAGGATGGTGGCATGTGATAGACATCATCATTCAAAGTAAATGTATGAAGACACGAATTGGTGTCTACATACTTCATATACAACCAGAGATATGAAAAATTGTGCTGTATACCTGTAATAAGAATTATAATGCATTTAGTTGTCATTTATTTTAAAAAAAAAGTAAAAAAAAAAAAAAAAAAAAGAATTACCCACACTAATGGAGGTCCATAGCATCTGGGGACCAGGATCTTATGCGAACAATAACATCAACTTAGCACTTTGATTCTTTTTTTTTTTTTTTTTAAAGGAGAAGCACAGGGAACTCCTGTTCCAGAGGCTGTCATTCTGCCCATCAACAGAATTTTTTAATATTTATTTTTAGTTCTCGGCGGACACAACATCCTTGTTGGTATGTGGTGCTGAGGATCGAACCCGGGCCGCACGCATGCCAGGCGAGTGCGCTACCACTTGAGCCACATCCCCAGCCCCAGCACTTTGATTCTTAAAGACAAAATAATATACCACCTGATTCCACAAACGTTAATGTTTAGTATTTCCGATACTGCCATAAAAAGCAAAAATGGAAAACACTGGTGGGGGCAGTGGCTTCCTGGTTGGCTTTAATAAGAAGGAAAATCAACTGCAGAAATGCAAAAAGTTACTGATGAGTTTCTGAGTCTTGCTACTGTGAGCAAGTAGATCATTCAGTCCCTGTCACTCCCTGGAGAAAGTCAGAAGCACAGTTTTAAAAAGTCATAGAGGAAAGGCTAGGGTGGCTTCCTCTCATCCAAAGGTAATCACTTTATGAACTGTGCTACTGGCGCTGGCGCCTCACCTAGATGTCCAAATAATCTGGAACAACCTCTACATTTAAGACAGATAAAGACGAGATGACTATGGTGTGAAATCAGAGGGGGTGAGGAACTGCCTTCCCCTTTTAAGAGCAGCGTCAATTAAACCCAGGGGAGGCGGGAACAGTTTACTAGTTAATTAGTCAGGGGATGTGGTTCTTTCATGTGTAATTCAGAACAGGAACACCTGGTGTGCGGCTCTTCAAAGCAAGGGGGGGGGGGCAGGGAAGCCAAACAATGCAAGAGAGGTCACCACAGAAAGCAACAGCACAAGAACAAAAACTGTTTCTCTGTGACCTTCACCCTGCTGTAAATAAAATGAGATTCCCGAGGGTCCACTCCCCCATTGGTCCTGGGAGAACAAACAGCTTCTGGCCCTCTCAGGGAGTTCTAAAAAGACATGGTGTTAACTAATTGTTTTATAACCCAATTAAAAAGAAAACAGAGAGCCAGAGAAATGCAAATAGGGATATAATGATTATAATCACATTCTGATATATAGCACACAGCAAAAATATTGACATGCTGCTTCTCGGCTGTGTGACCAGAGCTGCCCAGGTAACTAGGGCACAAAATTAGGAAGTGAGGCGTCTACTTTAGGACAAATTACCTTGTTCTATTGAATCCGAAATTGAGCAGTTTTTAATGGAACACCTCTCCTTGTGAATTCTAAAACGGTGAGGTCATTTTTTTTTTTTTTTTGGATTGTTGCTTCTAAACATTCTGGTTGTAGACAGGTTGATAAATGCAGGTGAAGAAACATTAATGTTTAAATTGAGCCAAACTATATATGATTTCAGCTGAGGTATTCATTTAAAGAAAGAATAATAAATTTTTAGGGGTTTTATTAGTGGGTTCATTCAAAAGGAATGAGGGAAAGTATCTGCTGGAAAGGGTGGAATCCGGTACCTTTAAAAAACCATTGCCGGGAGAAACTGAAACACCGAACACCATACCTGAAGACATCATGAGAAAGCCTGCCATAAAAAGTCTTAACTTAATTTTAAAGATTGCAGGTTCAGAAGAAAATGGCTTGATATTTTAAGCATTGATCATACTTGTCTCTGGTCTAGGGAATCCTTGCATAAAAGCAGTCTTATAACACTGTGTGTGTGTGTGTGTGTGTGTGTTCTGTGGATTTATTTGTACAGTGAGTGTGTGTGTGCACACACAAAGAATAAGGGGGAAGAAAAACAGGCTTCTGATCCATTAAGCCAAAGGCATTGAAGAAGATAGGGAGGTGGACAAGAAAGTGAAGGAATTGTGAAAATGTTCTTAGCACATCTCTACAGCTCTCTATCTATATTAAGAAGGAACAATGAGCCCGAGATGGGAAGTTGAATAAAAACCACAGAATTATCTGGTAGCACAAGGGGGAAAAAAAGCCAGCCAAAGGAAAAGTAAAAATAAGTGAAGATTATTTACAAGGGACTTATAGTTTTATGAAGATTCACTTTAAAACGCTGAGCATAAGAATAGAATTCTCCCAACCACTCAAAATTAATATCTTCAGCATTGAGCTATGTAAGTAACAATTTAAAAAGTATCTTTCTCTGTGTTTCTTTTCAATCTTTTTTTTTTTTTAATTTAGTATGCTATTTCGCTTTATTGCTGAGGCTGGCACTGAACTCCTTGGGCTTGAGCAATCCTCCTGCCTCAGCCTACCAAGTAGCTGGAACTGCAGTCATGTGCCACCGTACCTGCTCTGTATGTTTCAGAATTCAGCCATTTATTGGTAAAAGTTAAAATCTGTTCTAGACAGAAAGAAGGAAAATCAATTCAGATCAACAAGAAGAAAAAGTAGTCATGATCAGGCTGGGAGGACAGACACAGAAAGCCCAATTTAAAAAATCAGAAAATATGGTCCTCCAAGGCCACGCAGCAGTTGCAGAAAGCCATAAGGACTCCCTCAGTTTTACCAATATCACTCCAGATCTGCTTTGCTATTTTCATTTGTAAGTGGGAATATCCACTTGCTGTTAACTGCCTGTGTTAGCTTTCTGTTGCTATAATGAAATACCTGAGAAAATCAACTTATAAATAGAAAATGTTTATCTTGCCTTACAATTTTGAATGTTTCTTTCAGTCCTGAATAGGTTGTCCCCATGCTTTGGGCCTGGGTAGGAGGACATTAGGGTAGGAGGACATGGTGGAATATAACCACTTGCATCAGAAGCCAGGAAGCAAAGAGAGAAAAAGGAAGGAACCAGCTTTCTACAATCTCCTTCAAGGGCACAGTGACACAGGACCTCCTACCAGGCCCAACTTCCTACAGATTCCAGTACTTCTCAATAGTGCCATGCTGAAGACTAAGCCTTTAACACACCCACCTTTGTGGAACATTCAACTTCAAAAAAGTTACTCTCTCCTAAGTCTTGTCATGAGAATCCATGGTTCCTCGGAAGTCCCTCCCCCACTACATGTCATTAAGCTGGATTTTGCCAGATGACAGCCTTGTTCCTGGCAGTCTTTGGCTGATGAGGTTTTTATACATTCAGTAAATAATCATTGAGCATCTACTATGTGGAATGCACTGGTGTTCTGTGAAAGATAAGTGAAAATAAGTTGTATTCCTTGCAATCCTAAGGTCCTACTATCTTAAGAGAAATGGATGGATATATAAATGACGTAAATGAATGCTGAATATAATAATTGCAATAGGTATAAACAAAGTACTCTGGAGGTTCAGAGGACAGAGATGTGGCTAGAAAGATGGGAATGCTTAGAAGGAAGTAATTTGTGAATGAGATTCCTAAAAGAGATTCCAGGTCTGGAAGCAGGCTGTCCAAGTACAGAGATGCCTAGGAACCAAGATGTAGATGGTGGGAAGGAGCGCAAGCCTTCAGGGAACTGTGCCACCAAGTGCACCCCTGAAATGACTGGGAAGCCAGCCTGAACTCAGAGACCTCATGGATGTGCTTCACCTGGTGGATGATACAGTACCACTAAGGTATAGAACAAGGAAATAGCTCCATGAGACCTATCCTGTAGGACAATTTCTCCCATAATGATATGGAGACTAGCAAGAGGCAGGGTGTTTTAAATACCCCCATGGGAGTTTACTGGAGTTTGAAAAAAGGTGGTGAAAACAAGAATGAAATGAACCTAAGAGACTCTAAAGGCAAAACAGCAGGAAATGATGATGAAGAGGACAAGTGGAGCCAGAGACAGGAGCCAGAGGCAAAGATACACAGTCCAGCAGCCAAGAGGCCTCATGACAGGTGGGGGATGGGAAGGGAGGCTTAGATTAACATTCTATTGCCATCCAATCCACAGCAGTCCAAATTCCTGCTCTGTCTCTGTTCAGCTTTTAACAGTTACCCTGGAGTTAGAATTATGTCTCCAAGTAAAGGAAGCGAATATTTCATGGTGAATGCTGGATTTAGGTACTACTTTCTGTAACTATGCAAAGTTGGCCATTGTTTAACCTCTCTAACCCTGAAAGTCCTCCTTTGTGCAAAGGGCATTGTAACAGCACCTGCCTCATAATAGTAATCTGATGACAAGGTTAAATACCTGAGCACATTCAGCACTTGGTGGAGTGATATTGTTCAGGTGGAATTCAGACCTTGTGTCTGGGTGGGTGGAGGCAGGGAGGGCTGTCATGACAGACCAGGGATCTTTCTGGCCCTCTCCAAACTTTACCTGAGAGAGAGAAGACTTTTTCATACTTTGAATTAAAAAAAAAAGTTGCTTTAACATCATATTCCCCATTTGGAAAGGGGGAAAGGGCACTTGCTTGTACTTCAAAAGTCGTTTGGGATTTATTTTTCTTTTGTTTTTAAACGTGTATGCTCTCTGATACATTTGGACTCAATTGAGGATCTTTGTTACTCTAGCACAAATAAATTAGAGTTTTAATATGTTTGCTATAGGATAGAAATCCATTTAGACCTTACCTAAAATTTTACACTTTACTCCAAAAATAGCATTCATTCTTGAACAGAGCTAATAAAGGTCTGGAACTTAAAAGTATCTCAGTCTTAAAAGAACATATCCCAACAATGAAATGCACTATTTATATTTCAAAGTGATTTTCCAGTTTTCAAAACCTAACTTCTCTTTAGAGGTTTTCAGTACATAGAAAAACAGTCAATTTATTAAATAAACACCAATATAAATACAGTCATTATTAATAATCATAGGTGGCATATGTAGTCTAGTAAAGAAAATAATAGACCTATGCTGGGCACATTCTCCACTGAGACTCTGCAGTACCTGGTAGTGAGGGGGTATGATGAGGGTGGAAGGGCTCCAAGAGTGTGAATCGACCTCCTTGCATTGAATTGTGAACTCTGTTCACAGATTTCTAACTTCATCTTTACAACATTGGTCTTGACAGACTTATCTTAGTTAAGTTTCTGATTCACAAATATTGTTTTCTTGATCTTACTTCACAATGAGTGAGACTACGTGAGACCTTCAACATAAGAATGAGCAGAAAGATGTATAAAGTTCAAAGTGGTTGGCCTTCGCCAGGATCACCATGATGTTTGTGCCTCTCAACTAGATATGGTCAGATCTACCACCCATCACTGAGATGTAACACCTCCTGGAATCAAATGGGGTGGTGCACTGTTTGGCAGTTTGGGATGAAAGGTAAAGGAGCTGGCAACCAACCAAACCAGCAAGGAATGTGTGCATAGTGGAATGCAATCACCCAGTTAGAGGTTTGGCAGCACTCTAGCCTTAACAAAGGAAAGGTAAATTTCTACTTTGGAGGTCCCTAATAGGTAGAACTTTATTTTGCATTTCATTCTCAAATATAGCCCTTTAGTTAAATTTGCTACTTAAAATAGTATCAGCGTCCGTTTTAGTGCCCCAACTCAGAAACAGAGACCTGCTCACTTGATCATCAGCTGTTTATCCTTGTGTTCTATTGCAAAAGGATTGGAGCAAAAAAAGAAAGTATGCTTGCTTTTGACAATTGAGTTTTTCTCATGTTCATCTGCTAACACTTTCTTATATAATAGTTTGCATTTATTTCGCAAGAACTTATATTGATCCTATAACCAGAGATGACACCACTCCCCTCCAGGCTGGCCTGTCAATCACTATACCATCTCTTCACATACAACATGTTCCATATTTTCTTTGCTAACATAGCCAGTGGTGTTTTGGTTTATTTGCACATTAAGTTAATGCTGCTTTTTAATGGACACTTAAACATCAAATCTAAAGAACAGGACAGTGAGCTTTTAGTACAGAAGCATTTGTGTGTGGTGGCAGGGTGGGGACTGGAGGTAGAAAAACATGTTTTCAGGGCAGGTAAGAAAACACACATTTTCATTTTAACATATTTAGTCTTAGAAATAGAGGTCTAAAATTCTACTCTTCCAAAATGACCTTCTGTTCTGACTATACACAGGTGAAAGAGCAGATAATAATAGATACACTTAAGGGACATAAAAATTTGTCACATCAATTTCAACTACTATGTACATCTATCTACAGGATGATCCTGGGAGCTATTCCCCCCATTTTAAAAATTGCTGTAGGATGTTCCAGCCATTGCCAACTGTGTGTGTCCCAGGCAACATAATAGATTATACCTCGACTCCTTAAAGAGCACCCTGATAATATGCAAGGCTAAAATGTCAGAAGCTATTAGAAACTCTCAGATGCACAATATATCTCCATCCCTGAGTTTTCCCCTTACACTGCGAAACACCAGACAACAGGCATGCAAACTGCTCAGCTGCAACTGTTCCAAGTCGAATAATTACAACTTGTCAGAAAGAATTAATTTTCCCATTTCTCATAAAGATGTGTAAAAATTACCATGTTATTATACACTGACACTCTCTGGAGGCAGACACAAAATTTAATTTTGAATTCTTTCCGCATATTAAATTAAATCCATAAATAAGAGTTTAGGCATTCACTCGGAAGCATATGTTCATTGGGAGCGAAAGCCAACACGAGCCCGGCTGTAATGGCTGTTGTAATGTTTTAATAGCTCGCTTCTTCTAAGCACCAATAAATTTACATGATCATAACAGTCGTGGGCATACAAGAAGCCCATTACTGTCTGGGCACAGGCAGCAGCGTTAACAGGATGGAAAAATGGAAAAAGGAAAAAAACTCTTAAATAAAATTAGGCAACTGCACTTGTCAGCTGCTCCATGATTGAATTTTTAATATTGTGGTCAATTGGTCAAAACAAATAATGGGTAAAATATTTTAATGTATTTAGAACCTGTTTCTGTGGTTAGCCCGAAAAATAGTTTTTGTTTGTTGGTTTTCAGAAAGCAGACCATTTCAATCTTGCTGTTTTGAACTGTTTTATTTTTAAAGATACACTTTGCTATTTTTAATCGCTGATAGGACATTTGCTCTCTGTGTGCCATATCCTGTATTGGAGCATTGCAGAGTCGGCTCAGCGGGTGATTCCTTTTAGCCAATGGTGTCTGGCCTGAGTGAAACACTGGAGGTGATAAGAAGCAAACTCTAAGTCTAAGGTCCTGTACAGCCTCTAGGGCACAGTAGCACCTTGCCTGTCTGGATGACAGAACCCTATTCTTTCAAGACATAAATGAATACATGCACCACAATTAAATCCACAGTGAAAACACTGCAGCTTTCAGATCAGTTTGGAGGTGTTATACAATCCAATTCTTAGTGTTTGTTTTCTGAACACAGAGCTTACTTCTTAACTTCTATGAGTTCACCCTGGTTGTGGAAACAAAGTACTGTATGGCAAAAGCTATACTGTAGTTCAAATTACTTAAGTGTTTTCCAAAGACAGAGTCCAAAATAATTACAGTTCAGGTCACTGCTGGCTAGGTGGCATTTCTGATCTAGTCACTGACCTAAAGCTAGGGGCTGGGTAAGCATATGAGGAGAGAATCAGAGAGGGAATGACTTTCAGGGAAAAAAAAAAAAGTTCTGTTAAGAAGTATATGAGAATGGGCCAAATATTGTTCCTTAAAGGCATGAAAAATTATGTATCATTAGAGAAATTATATGATAAAGGCAAAATTTTCCAAAAATTTAGTTCTTATAAAACTGGCACATGTATTTGAGCATATACTCCACAACCATCCTATAGATGCAACCCAAAACCCTTTTAAATAAATCACAGTTACTTAACATCAGTAAAGTCAGCTTCAGGTTTTCTATTAAGTTTGCAGAAAACTGAACTAAGTAAATATCTTAATATTCCAAGTAACACATATTTCTATCAGGTCCCACATATTTTTTAAAAAAAGGCAGTTTTTTAAAAAATCAGTCATTCTCAAAAGCTTCAGAGAAAAGGACAAAACATATGCATTAAGTATTTCTAGGTATTTCAGAAATAGAAGAACACATATAAAACCATTAGAACATTCTGGGAAAAAAGACATGCCTTCCCACAACCTCATTAAACGACTCTGAAACTTTTCTTCAAACCTCTCACCTTACTGCTAAAAAACAAGGTATATATGGAGTGCATTTAAAACCTCCTTTTAAATCTCTCTTCTCCTATATGATTTAATCCAGGTTGCTATTAAAATAGCTTACCAGGTGAAACATATTTATATCCAAAGTGTTGCAAAATTTTATTAAATGAAGGAAAAATCTGTCAGCAAGGAGTTTTAAGGGGAAAATGGCTATGGCTATACTTAGGTAATGGAAGATGGTGGATATTTTGAAAGAAAGTTGGAAGGTTTTCTTAAGTTAACATGCATACAGGTTGATGAAAAGAACATCAGTCTACTAATAATACTACCCATGGTATAAAAGATTCTGACTAGGAGAGAATACTAGATTAAATAACTTCTTTTGTCCAGTAGGATTTCTTGTTATTGTAAATGGCTGGAAGAATCCTTGAGGAGCAAAGTGGAACTCAGGCCAATCACAAAAGGACACTCATTGTTCCAAAGGACAAGTGCCTTCCTTCGACACTAGTGAATCCTAATACACACAAATGAAAAGATTTTGTAAAACTCATTTGAATAACAGAGTATTTCTCTCTCAAATACTGTAAACTATTCTGTTTGATTATTTATTATTTATGTGACTGCATCAATGTGCCATATGCCCAAAATTCAAGAAACAATGTAAACAGGTGGTAATAAAAATTTGGGTTATTAGGGTCTGAAATATGGTAAAAGGCAATTTGGCATAGTTTTGGGGGGTGTGGGTGGGGAGTGTAATTACTCCAAATGTTAAATTAATCACTGGTTGAATAATGTTTATATTTAAGTGTAAAGGACTTTATGAATGGAAAGGAATCATTAGTTAGGAAATAAGGTAGGCATAATAAAAATGCTTAAGGTTTCTCTGTCATAAAATACCTGGGATCAAATTATTCAGTCTTTATTTTCATAAAACATGAAGTCTACATTGTACTCACTAGCATAGGGTAGGAGAGAAGAAACCAGGGAAAGGAGTGGACAGGACTGTCAACCTTCTATCTCACCTCCTCCACTCCACCTCATGAATATGAACTTAAATTGGAGAAAATGGTAACACTGAACCCCAAGGTATGGAAAGAGGTGTAGGATTTGGTTTCAGTATCATGAAACTCAAAGTGTCATGCCTCACATGATGTTTAATATTTGGTTTGTGATAGATGTGTTCTCTGCTATGTCCAAAAGTTTATGGCCTGTAGTGGTAACAAAGGTATATGAAAAAATTATCTTTTCTGTTTCCCTTTCCCTCTCTTTAATGGGCAATTGAGGGGTGGATATCTCATAAAGATGCCCACTCCATTTTTATAAACCTCATTAACTGTTGTTTCTCATCTTCATGAAATTTTTCTACCTATTTCTCTATTTTACTTTTTCTTTAAAACATGTACTATTGGGACAAGATGAAGAAAGAGGGACTGGATTTACTTTATCACCTGAAACAATTAAAAATGAAAAGATCAAATATGTGGGAAAAAATGCTTTTAGGTATATTGAACATGGGACAATAGAGAACACTGATCCCTGAAATCCAAGAAACAAATGAGAGCACCCTATGGCCCTAGGAGAGCTGCAGCTCACCGTCTTGAGTTTCAAGGCTGTAGCTCAGGCAAGGGAGAGCTCCATAGTAATGTGGCCTCCCTGAGTTGAGAAGATAGAGCTGAATTGAGGAAGACGAAGGTGGCTAGAGTTCACTGGACCAGCTATTAGGAGAGAACTGCACAGAGAAATTGGGAGACGTATAGAGGGTCCCATTCAAGGATTCAGCAGAATTCTGATCAGCACTTGTAAGAGTAAACTGCCCAAGGCCGGGAAAAGAACCCCCAAGAAAACTAGAGGAATTAGTACCTAGGGGTTATACAGGTTGGGGATAAAGCCTATTTTCACCAGCCATGCTGGAAAAACAAACAACTAGCAGAGCCATATTAGAGAAAAGTATCCTGATTTAATAGTAGGAACAATTAGATCTAGAAAAAATGCTGCTTTGATCATACCTAATAAATAATAAAAGAGCCAAAGTGATTAATCTGTTTCCAAGTAACTTCATTGGGGCCCAGAAAAAAAGCTCAAGAATATATATAGGAATGCATAAATATCTAGTTTCCAATGAAGTGAACTTCTGTGAGTCTGGTATCCAATAGACAAACTCTAGGTAGAGAAGAGGGGTGGGAAGGGAAGAGAGGGGGCATGGGGTTAGAAATGATGGTGGAATGTGATGGACATTATTATCCAAAGTACATGTATGAAGACACAAATTGGTGTGACTATACTTTGTGTACAACCAGAGAGATAAAAAATTGTGCTCTCTATATATAATAAGAATTTTAATGCATTCCACTGTCATTTATAAATAAAAATTAATCAACTAAATAAATTAATTTTTAAAAATTACCAGGTTTGTAATTTGCAGAAATATATGATTTATACTTGGAAGAAAAATCAGTCACTCAAAACTAACCCAGGACTGACAAAGATGTTAGAATGAGTAGAAATGGACAATGTAACAGCTTTAACAATTATTTGACTATAATTTATGTGTTCAAAAAGCATGGGAAATCCAAGACATGGCAATTTTTTTTAAGGTTATGAAAAGTACTGTGTTCCCAAGGATGAACATTGCAATGCTTCTAAGCTAAAAATAAACTGTATGGGATTAATGACAGATAATAAACAATGACAGAAAAAATAAAAATAAAAAATATAAGTGAGCTTGAAAACAGGAATAAACAGTATGTTAAATGAAATACATGGAAAAAATATTTTAAAGGGTAAAAATTTTTTAAAAGAACCAAGAGTTGGAGAGTTGGGAAACAGCCAACACCAGGAACTGCATATTATTATGCATGTGAAGATGAATTTCAGAAGCTGAATAGAGAGAAGATAAACAAAAACAAACAAACAACAACAACAAAAAACCCACAAAATCAAAGAAACCAAAACCAAACAAACAAAAAAAAAACTTGAGGAAATAATAACTAAAAAAAGTTTAAATGTTATTAAAAATACATGCTTATAGATGATAGCAGCTAATTAAAACATCACAATCACAAAAAGAAAATTATAAATCTCATATCAAATTGAACAGCACAAACTAGTCATAAAGATAAAAATATTAAAAGAATCCAGAGGAAAAAAAGATATTACTAAAAATAATAAAAATGACATAACAGCAAATTTCTCATCAGAAATAATAAATTCATGAAGTGAAAGCAAAACCTTTGATACACTAAAGGAAAACAAATGAAAGTCTTGAATTCTGTAACTAGAAAAAAATCTGTCTAAATAAAGGTGAAATATAATGTACAAAATACAAATAAAAAACATTGAAAGAATTAAACCAGCAGATCTACCTCACAAGAAATTTCAAAGTTCTTCAAGTATAAGATAATGAATTATACTAGATGAAAATATCTATCTAAAAAATGGAATGAAAAGCTGGGCATAGTGGTGCCAGAAAGTTGGGAGGCTAAGGCAGGAGAATTCCAAGATGATGGTCAGTTTGGGCAATTTAGCAAGAACTTGTCTCAAAATTAAAAATAAAAGGCAGTAGTGATAAAGCCCATTGGTAAAGTATAAAGGTGAAATATAATGTACAATATTATATTTGTACTTGGGTTCAATCCCCATTATCACATGCATGTGCACACACACAAAAAAGGAATGAAGAACAGATATGGTTAACTATGGGAATAAACATAACATTTTTCTAACTTAAATAAACATATGTAAAAGACATGTGGCTGTTTAAACAAAAATAACAATTATGTAGTGCTGAGTTTGCAATATATTAGAAGTAAGTTATATGATAAAAATAGTAGAAATCCCAAAAGGAAGAAAAATGGAAATATACTACTCTATATTCTCTTAATATAGAGGAAAAGGTATGATGTTCCTAAAAGATAGACTAATCCTAAAATAATGCTATAATAACAATTTGAATAGTTGTAGCTTGTATGTTCAAGAATAAATAAAATAAAATTATACAACATATTAATTTTGAAGAGTCAAAGAGGGAAGTCTCAAAGAAGAAATAGTACAAAAAAGAAAATAAGTAGCAAGATGGTATATTTAAACCTAAATATATTAATAACAAAATTAACCATAATGGTCTAAATTTCCCAGTTAAAATATAATAATTGACATTGCAAATTTTAAAACAAGACCTATCTAGAGATTTCCAGCAATAACTCCACTTTAAATATACATAGGAGGCTAATAGAAAATCATTAAAAAAAAAAAACCCAAAGGTTTACCATGCTAACATTAATCTTTTAAAAGCCAGAATGGCTATATCAATATAAGGCAAAGTTACTTTCAAAAGAAAGACTACAACCAGGCATAAAGAAAGTTGCTATGTAATAAACCATTAATTTATCAAGAAGACATAGCAATCCCAAATATTTGTGAGAGATATATATGTGAAGCAAAACTTAACATAAGATTTTAATATCCTCTCTCAATATTCGAACAAGTAGACAGAAAATCACTAAGGACATAAATAATTTGAAGAATATTACTGACAATTTGACCTGGTATTTGTAGAATATTCCATCCACCAATAGTACAGTATACATTCTTTCAAAGTTCACACAGAACACTTACAAAGACAGGCTATAGTCAGTCCATAAAATATTTTTCAATAAATTTAAAATAATACAATTCCAATATAGAATGTTACTTGACCACCATGGAATTAAACTGGAAATCAATAACTGCATGATAACTGTAATATCCTCAAATATCTGTAAACCAATATGACACTTCTAAATAATCCAAGGTCAAAAACAAACTCATAAGACAAATTATGAAGCATTTTAGATCAAATAAAAATTAAAACATCAAAATGTGTGAGAACCCACTAAAGCAATCCGTAAGGTAAATGTATAGCACAAAATGCCTATATCAGAAAAAAGAAAAAGTCACAAACCTGAGGCTTTAGTTTCCACCTTAGGAACCCTAGACAAAAGAGCAAACAAAACCAAATGTAAGCAGAAGATGGGAAATAACAAAGTTCAGAGTAAATTCAAAGAAATAAGAAATTTAAAAAATCAATATAGAAAATTAATGAAGCCAAAACCCAGTTAAATTATTGATAAGATCAATAAAATTAGAAAATCTCTAGACAAATTACTTTAGGAAGAAACAGAGAAACCATACAAATCACCAATAAGAAAAAAAATGTAAGAAATACTACCACTAAAAATTCTACAGATAAAGAAAGTAATAATAATATTTTGGTTAACCTATGTCAAAAAATTAAACAAATAAAATGTACATGTTCATTAACAGATACAAATTATTAATGTTTACTCGAGAATAGATAACATAAATAGCTCTATTTCTATTTTTAAAATGAAAACATAGATGAAAAAATAAAAAGAAAACATAAAAACTTCAAATAGACTGCAAATTGGTGCAGCCAATATGGAAAGCAGTGTGGAGATACCTTGGAAAACTGGGAATAGAACCATCATTTGGCCAGCTATCCCTCTCCTCAGTCTATACCCAAAGGACTTAAAAACAGCATACTACAGGGACACAGCCACATCAATGTTTGTAGCAGCACAATTCACAATAGCTAAACTGTGGAGCCAACCTAGATGCCCTTCAGTAGATGAATGGATAAACAAAATGCTGTGTATATACACAATGGAATATCATTCAGTATTAAAAGAGAATAAAATCATGGCATTTGCAGGTGAATGGATGAAGTTGGAGAAGATAATGCTAAGTGAAGTTAGCCAAACCCAAAAAACCAAATGCTGAATGTTTTCTCTAATATTAGGATGATGATTCATGATGGGGTTGGTGGGGAGCATGGAAGGATTATACTAACATTAGATAGGGCAAAGGAATGGGAGAAGAAGGAAGGGGGCCCGAGAGTGGGAAGGATGGTGGAATGAGATGGACATCATTACCCTAAGTACATGTATGAAGACACGAATAGTATGACTCTGTTTTTTGTACAGCCAGAGATAAGAAGAGTCATGCTCTATATGCATAATATGAATTTGTAATGCATTCCTCTGTCATATATAACAAATTAGAGTAAAAAAAAAAAAACTTCCCACAAAGAAAACTTTAAATCCAAAATGCTTCACTGGTAAATTCTGATGATAATTTAAGAAACAAATAATGAAAATTTCTATACAAATTCTTCAATAAAGTAAAAAAGTAAGGAATATCTCTCAAGTCATTTTATAAAGCCAATATATCCTGCTATACAAACTCACAAAGTTACTATAAGAAAAATACAGTCTTGGATCAGCCATGAATATAGATGCAAATTTTTTCTTTTTCTTTTTCTTCTTCTTTTTTTTTTTTTAAACCAGGGATTCAACCTAAAGTGTGCTTACCATTGAGCCACATCTCCACATCTTTTATTTTTTTATTTAGAAACAGGATCATCCTAAATTGATTAGAATGTCACTAAATTGCTAAGGCTGGCCTTGAATTTGCAATCCTCCTGCCTCAGTCTCTTGAGTCACTGGGATTATAGACGTGTGCCAACACACCCAGCTAGATGCAAATATTTTTAATAAAATGTTAACAAACTGGCTATAATTTAGTTCATCCCAACAATGCAATTGCATTTTAAAACTTGGAAACTGGTCAATGTCATTTGCTATATCATCAAATTGAAATGAAAGACTATGTAAATTCCAATAACTGTTCTTAATATAAATTTTCAGTGTACATATAGGAGGCAATGTTCCCAATCTGATAAAGAACTTCTACAAAAAACTTACAAGAATATCCTACTTAAACAGGAAAGAATGATTGCAACCTCCTAAGATCAAGAATAAGATAAGGTGTCTACTGTCACAACTTCTATTCAATCTTATAGTGAAGGTTATACTGGAATGCAATAAGTCAAGAAAAAGCAATAAAAGGAAAGTATATATGAAAGCTATTGGTAAAATTGTCTTTATTCAGAAAATAAAACTATATTGAAAATATGATTCAATTTATAATAAAGCTACTAGAACTCACAAGTTTAAAGGGGAAGAAAATAAGGTTAATACACAAAAATAAACTATTATTTATGCCAATAAGAAAAATTTAAAACTGAAATTTAAAATAGGCTATTGTTTTCAGAAACTTTTTTTAAAGGAGGAGTAAGAAAGCCATGAAGAACCGTGCGTGTATGTGTATGTGTGTGTGTGTGTGTGTGTGTGTGTGTGTGTGTGTGTTTCTTGGATTGAACCCAGGGATTTGCACATGCTAGGCAAACTGAGATATGTTAACATTTTCAATAGCATCAAAATAATGACATAACTAAGAGATTAATTTGACAAAAATACATAAGACCTATAGATTGAATATTACCAATTACTGCTGAGAGAAATCAAAGATGATTTATATAAATATAGAGATATACTTAGTTAACTGTTTAGAAGACTCAATCTTCTCACAATGTCATTTCTATCCAAATCATTTTATATATTACAAATGGTCTCAATGACAATCTCAGAAAGCATTTTTGTAGAATAAGACAAATTCATTCTAGAAGTCATACGAAACACAAAAACTCTTGAACATCCATACAACCTTAAGGAAAAATTCAAAATTTATTGTACTGATTTGTTTAGATTTCAAGTCTTATGAAGCTATAGTAAACAAAATTCAGTACTGACACAAAGAAAGACACATATATCAATGGAACAGAATAGAGTTTGGAAACCAACCCACAAATATGCAGAATATAGTTTTTACACAGAACTGCAGAAAGGATATTTAGTTAAGAAACTGTCATGTTTTCAAAATAGTAATGGTATAAATGGACACTGGTATTAAAAATATTAAACTCTGATTCAAACCTGGCACTATATGTTAATATTAACTCAAAATTGATCATAAATCTAAATATAAATCCTAAAAGTATAAAAGTTCTAGAACACATAGGAAAAAAATCTTTGTGACCTGGGCTAAGCAAATATTTTACACAAATCAAATTAAAAGAATAATAAACAGAAAAAATCTGACTTTATCAAAAATAAAAATTTCTATTTGTGAAGACAATTGTTAAGAATGGTCAAATACAAAATAAGGGAAATATCTGAAAATCATACACTAATTAAGGACTTGTATATAAAACATATAAAAGAGTCTAAATACTAATAATAAAACAAATAACCCAATTTAAAAATATATCATAAATTCATATAGATACTTCGCTAAAGAAGATACAAAGATGGCAAATAAGCACATGAAAATATTATCAACATTGTTAATCATTTTAATGCAAATTAAAATTGTAGTGGTATAATACATATATCCATTAAAATGACTAAAAAAGACCAATCATACCAAATTCTGGCTGGGATGTGGAGAAACTGGACTACCATATGTTGCTGGTGGAAACAGGAAGAGTTTCTTAAAAATTCATGCATTTGGTTACCCTATAGTCATTCTACCTCTTGGTATTTATGCAACAGATAATAGAGAATATATAAATTGCTTTATAAATGTGCAAACAAATATTCATAGCTGCTTTTTTTTGAAATAGCCAAAGTGGAAACAATTCAGATTCCACGAACAAATGAATGGACACACACACACATATACATACACACACACATATACACACATATATATGAATATATAATATATTATGTACATATGTAAATATATATGTATCTATACATATAGTGGAATATTGCTCAACAATAATAAGGAAATGTATAGCTGATATACACAAAGGACATGGATAAATCTAAATAATCACAATGAGTAACACTAGAACTTACCCCTCAAAAATTTTTTTTAAAAATGTAAATAGGGGCTAGGGCTGTAGTTCAGTGGCAGGGCACTTGCTTTATACATGTGAGGCACTGGGTTCAATCCTAAGCACCACATAAAAAAATAAATAAATGAATAAAATAAAGGCATTATGTTCATCTACAACTATACTAAAAAACTAAAAGAAATGTAAACAATCTTTTTTATACAATTCTAAACAATGTACAAATCTCCAATCACAGAAAACAGGAGGAGGAAACAACTATTTAAGGTGATTGGTATGCTTACTCTTTTGATTGCAGTAACTGTTTTTTGGTTCCATACATACTTCAATAATTGTCAAATTGTATACTTCAAATATGTGCAGTTATTATGTGTGTATGTATATATATCTGCCTCAATATGTTTATAAACTTATTATGAAATATGTGTATCATTTGGTTATTTTCCTTTATTAAAATGAATGCTTCTCTAAAGCATGGCTTTGTTTACTTTATTACTGTATTCCCAAGGCCTAGAAAAATACCTGACTCATTGCAGATACTAAATAGGTATTTGTATAATGAGGAGTCTTACAGAGATTCTTAGGCTCTGATTCATCCAATTGCAGAAGAAGTGGGTTCATTTATAAACATGTAGAAGGAAGAATAGACGTTTGTGGGACTGAGAAAAATAAGAGCCATTTGGAGATGTGAAGTTAATCTGTTTGTGGTACCTTCAAGACAGAATGTTGAGTAAGCAGTTAGTTATAATAAATGAGTTGAGGGCTGGGGTTGTGGCTCAGTGATACAGTGCTTGCCTAGCATGTGTGAGGCACTGGGTTCAAATCTCAGCACCACATAAAAAATAAAACAAAGGTTATGTGTCCACCTAAAACTAAAACAAATATTAAAAAAAAATAAATGAGTTGATGGGTTGATGGCTTGAAGATAAAAATTTGGTGATGTGAGCTTTTAGGTGCCATTGATTTGAATAAAAATCACTCAAAGAAAACTAAAAATGACAAAATCATGGAATTTGCAGGGAAACGGATGGCTCTAGAGCAGATTATGCTAAGCGAAGCTAGCCAATCCCTAAAAAACAAATGCCAAATGTTTTCTTTGATATAATGGAGCAACTAAGAACAGAGCAGGGAGGAAGAGCAGGAGGAAAAGATTAACATTAAATAGAGACATGAGGTGTGAGGGAAAGGGAGAGAAAAGGGAAATTGCATGGAAATGGAAGGAGACCCTCATTGTTATACAAAATTACATATAAGAGGTTGTGAGGGGAATGGGAAAATAAACAAGGAGAGAAATGAATTACAGTAGATGGGGTAGAGAGAGAAGATGGGAGGGGAGGGGAGGGGGGATAGTTAAGGATAGGAAAGGTAGCAAAATACAACAGCCACTAATATGGCATTATGTAAAAATGTGGATGTGTAACCGATGTGATTCTGCAATCTGTATTTGGGTAAAAATGGGAGTTCATAACCCAGTTGAATCAAATGTATGAAATATGATATGTCAAGAGATTTGTAATATTTTGAACAACTAATAATAAAAAAAGGAAAAAAATTAAAAAAAAGAAAACTGGCAAAGTGAGAGGGGAACATATCAAACAGAGCCTACAAGATAATAATCATTTAAGGGAGACACAGAGGAAGAAAATCAGGTGGCTCGAAAGATGAAAGAAAAGATAGTCTCATTTCTGTCTCATAAGTAAACAGAGGTAAAAAAAAAATTTAAAGAAGGAATAATGAAGAACTCACATGTGGCATAGACACTAAGTAAAATGGGGCTGAATCTTAGTTCCTGGGCATGGCAAATTAGAATGTCCCAGATCCTTGTTAGATCAGGGTCTTCACATTGATGGGGGCAAAGGCAAGATCTCAGTGGAAAGGAAGTACCTGTTTAGCAAAGAATCACAAAGGGTTTTATTCTTGGAAAAATACCATGATAATTGCATAGGACATCAGCTTAAAGAGAGAATGAGCCAGGATGATCACTTGCAAAACAATGCGTTCAGGTGAAGACGGTAGGTATGAAAAATGGCATCCATGGAATAGCATGGAAAACCACTGGCAACGTCACAGAGT
The DNA here is from genome assembly GCF_964194105.1 of Spermophilus citellus. Lineage (NCBI taxonomy): Eukaryota > Metazoa > Chordata > Mammalia > Rodentia > Sciuridae > Spermophilus > Spermophilus citellus. The sequence goes on from NC_138197.1 coordinate 49,403,363, forward strand.
AAAGCTGTAAAACTTATTATGTATGAGGTGTAAAATGTCAAAGGAAACTGAAGACTATGAAGTGATTTAACATCATGGAGGACTAGAAAAATAGAGAGATTAAATTGCAGAAAACTGGGAATGAGAACTGATTGGAGAAGGAAAGAGGAATATTTTAACTTAACAAGTTTTTTGTTTGTTTGTTTGTTTATCTTCCTTTAGTTTCCTCTTTCAAAGTTTTAAAAATGCCTGAAAAGAGTATACAGAAGGAATGGATATTTCATGAAAAGGAAATCATATACTATCATTAAAATTTTAGAATTTTTATATACATTGGCTATACCATCTTAATGAGATAATGTATCACCTATCATTTATTTGGGTAACATCACAGTTAGGATTTGAAGTACATGATTTGAAGATTTGAAGTTTTCCCTGATGTTTTTGTTGAAACTTTTAACTGTTGGGCGGCGGTGGTGGTGGTGATGGTTATGATGGTGGTAGGGGATGTGAAAGTGTCATTATTATTTTTTTTAAAGAAACCTTGATGTGACAGCAGTGTCCTGAGGGCATCACATTACCTGCTTGGTATTTGAAAGGCAACTCCTTCCTGAACAACTCAAACAACAAAACGAACACAATATCTCTCTAGCTACCGCTGTGCCCTCGAGCTCGGGATGGAAGTCAAAAAGAGAACTTTTCATTGAAGTTCTTTTTAATTAGGACTGCAGAGAACTAGTGTACAGATTCATTCTTCTTGAAATTTGAGACAAGAGGTTAAAAAAAAAAAGCTGTTCCTCGAGATCATATATAATAAAATATATTTATCCTATCATAATATTGTTTATCCGTATTCTTCTGTACCTTATTTTTAAATCATAAACAACTTTGAAGAAGCTATAAAACATGCCTCATTGTTCAATAAGGGACAGTCAAACCTTTAGCAGCCCTAGTGTCCTTCTACCACTCAAAGGCTTTCACCTAACTTGTTTTCCAAATGCAGGTACTTTCTATTCTGTAGAAATCTTACCTGAAATCTTTGTGCATTTCACAGGGTTTTCAATAATATACTATATATAAATAAAAACATAAATTAACATATGTCTTGGTAGAAGTAGTTTTAAGAGTTCAAAGATTTTTAATTCATTAATTAGTTAAAAGTGTATTAGAAGAGCTCCACGCAGCGGTGCACACCTATAATCCCAGCGGCTTGGGAAGCTGAGGCAGTAAGATGGCAAGTTCAAAGCAAAAGTCATGTGCTAAGCAACTCAGTGAGACTCTGTCTCTATATAAAATACAAAATAGGGCTGGAGTTGTGGCTCAGTGGTCAAGTGCCCTGGGTTGAATCCACAGTACTCCCCACCAAAAAAAAAAAAAAAAAGTGTATTATAGCCATTTCTTATGTCATTGATGAAAGAAGCCTTTTGTCTATTACCAATCTAGCATGACTTCATGTGCATACTATGAGTTTTTATCTGGCATATTTTAACTGCCTTGAGCAAAAGTGCTTCCATAGCTCTCCCCGAGGGGTATCCCCAGAAGGCAAACTCTCAGCAAGTCACATCTTGGCCAGCCTTGTTTGCTATTGACCTGCTTATCTGACCCGTGCCCTGCACTCCCCACCTGTGAAATGAAGATACTTTTTGCTGATACAGACCTGACAGGTTTGAAATTTAAAACATAAAATAAAGTAAATAACAGACTATTACTGTCTGCCTTCAATTTATGGTTGTCGTGTTTTTGTTCTTTTATTCAACTCACCTCAAATTGGGAAAAAGTTTTTGAGTATGTCAATATAGTGGAATAAATACCATAAGATGGGATAGCACTGTGCTATTCAATAAGACTTTGCTTAAAAAAAAAAAAAACTTGAGCAAAGAAAGCAGAATAAGGGTGTTTTAGTGAGTTCAGCACTGGCATAGGAAATAAAGAACTGTAATCATATCTAATTAGTGTTAAAATAATGTTTCCCTTTGAAATGTTTAATTAGCTCTATTTTATTACATAAACATTCCTGATGTGGAGCACACTGCAGAGCTGGAAGACTCCAGTGAGTTAAATGGTGCAGTGTCCGTGCGCCCCATGTGGGGCAGAACCTGACAAGGGGTGGCTGCTATTAGCAGATGTCTGGACCACTGGTGGATCCACGATGCTTGCTCCAAACAGCAGGCCCTCATTTCAACCTTTGTTGCGTCTACCCAACCTCCCATTGTGCTTTCAATTTAACAGCATCACAAGCAGACAAAGAAATTTCTTACAATTTGCCCTTCAGTTCAGAGACGAATCCTTTTTAAACCTGTCTAACCTCTCATAACGTATTAGTTATTGTTGCCAGCCTGCGTGTGTCCTCTGGCTACTCATTCTGGGAGAAGAAGGGTGTGCCCTTCAGTTTGATAAAGCAACACCGGATTTACTGGCACACTTAGAGGATGCTTGTCTCAGGACTGCAGCAAATTTAATTAACCTTATTAAAAATATGGTTTTCTGGATGATTACATCATAATTTAGGATTACTGTGCTTACTACTGTTTCAAAGTAATATGTGCTTTCTAAAAGAGTTTTCCAGAAAAACCCAGGATGTTGGAACAAGTAAATGAATACTGGCTGAGACGTATCCTAATGATGCTCCTGAGTTACCAACATCATCTTCTCTGGATCCTTGTGACTTTACCTGTGTTCTTACACTTCTCACTGGAACAGTGGTAGAAGAGAACTTGACATTAATTTAAAGCGATTCTAAGACATGAGACAAACACAAAAGTTCTAGTATGGTAATTGAGACCAGACTAATTGCTGCCTGAAATTCTTATCAAAGAGATGAACCTAGTTTCCTAGTTGGTAAAAAGTACAGGGGATTTTATTATTTTCAAAGCACTGGGTGAGACTTTAACAAATAAAATATTGCCTATTCTAATTTAATTCCACTCCCCCCACCACCCTCTTTCTTTCTCTCCCTTCCACACATCTGGATGGACACAGGTTTATTTCCAAAATATCTGTGTGTCCCTAGTCCCTGAGAACCTCAATCACTCTCCAGAAGTAAATTAGGAGCCTGGAAGGGGCATTGCATCCTTCAGCCTAACCAACCTGCAGCACATGCTCAGAATGCACCACCAGCAACTTCAGACACACTCCCGAATGCAGGTAGCTCACAAGAGTCTTCTTCCTCCAGGAAGTTTCCCTAAAATCTAGAAGGGAGCAGTAACCTCTGCTCTACTGAAGGTCATCTCCAAAGGTACCATCTGATCTCAAAAGGACACAGGTGTCCTTTTGCTCAAATATGCTATCAGTCCAATCAGTCCATGGACACACCTGTTAAGCTATTTGTAAACCCTTTAGGGCTGCTTGACATTGAATGATGCTGAGAGGTACAAGGTGTAGAGCCTGTACCTGTCTAGAGTCTATCAGCCAAGGTCTATCAGCCCTGTCTAGAGTCTATTACAGCCTATTAGGCAGTTTTATTCCAAACAAATGGCTTTGGTTTGCAGGAAGAAGAGAACATATTAGTACTGCAAAAATTCACAAAACAAGGGGCCTGGGTTGTGGCTCAGAGGTAGAGCATGACCTACCATGCATGAGGCACGGAGTTTGATCCTCAACACCACATAAAAATAAAGATATTGTGTTCACCTATAACTAAAAAAAAATATATTAAAAAAATCTCACACAAAAAAAGCAAAGTAAAGCACTAATGTACCAGCCTCACTGCTATATGAACCTTCAGCCTCAGAAAGTTAGGCTCCTGCTCTTCCCCTTCAAGAGGATAATGTATAAACACATTAGGTGTCCAACAATCAGGAAATTGTTAACTGAATAACTCATTCCATGAGATGTTTGGGCGGCATTAAAGAACTCATGAAGAGTTTATAACATGAGAAAAATGCTTAGGATTTCACTTTGAGTGAAAAGGGTAGGATAAAAAAGCATACATATTAACATATAAAGAATAAAATATTTGGACAGAAAAAAAACACACATCTAATGCGATAAAGATATATTGTTGCTTCTCTTGTTCTCCTGCCCTGATATTTTACATTTTGATAACTAATTAAAATAATATATTGTTTTCTATTGAAAATTAACTATATGCTTTATTTTGAAAATTTAAAAAATTATTGGATTAAAGTTAATTAATATTACCATCAGGAAGAGTCACAATAAACATTAGATAAACCTGAGAATATTTCCTGCATTATTTTCACTTGACCATCTGATCTTGGTTGAGAACTTAAAAATTGAGTACAAAAGAATGTTTCCCCAAGAACAGGTGTTACTGCGCTCTCAGCATGGCTCAGAAGGGTCTTCTTACAGTGATATAACAAGAACTCCCAATACATATCACTTTCAGAAGTTTCATACAAATAAATTACATGTATGCCAACCTATGTAAGAGGTGAGAATATAGTCAGCCATACCCTACTGCTAGTTGAGGAAATAAAAAAAATATGTTCATGATTTCTAAGACAGGTGAAAATACTTTCATTCAGCTCTTTCTTCACATTCACTCATTGGTTAAAGAGTTCCAAATGTGTTCATCATCAAACTCCCTATGTTGTTGTTGTTTGTTTGTTTGTTTTTTTAACATTACTTCTCTGATATTGCTACCATGACATGAGTTATTTGAAAAACAAACACCTCCCTCCCAAAATGGTTGCAACTATGAAAAAGTTTGGGGTTTAAAAGCACAGAAAGCAAAACTGGCAATTAAAAGTCAATTTCTGCCCAGGTAGTGGCTTACACACACACACACACACACACACACACACACACACACACACAGAAATTCCTTCCAGGTCCATGTCATTTGAACACAATCTAAAAATAAAACATATCTAAAAATTTAAAAACCCAGTAATGTGCATGAATTCAAATCAGTCTTTTTCTCAATACTTAGCTGAGCTATGCTAACAAAACAAGACTTTTCTTGGACATAGAAAGAAAACAGGTGGTTAAACATGGAGCAGTTAGAGGGCAGGCCTGGATATGGGCAGGAGGAGGAGGGAGCTGGAAAGGCCTGGGAATATATGTCTCATCCCCTCACCCTCAGCCCCTGTAGATGATAGCCAAGACTGGCTGGTTGCATAGTATGAAAGCCAACTCTCTTGTCTTGAAATTGTTAAAACTCTGAGATGCCCCTTATATTCTGCAGCTCCCGCTGAGTGGAGAATAAGGTTTCTCTTGAAATCATACCCTGCTTGATTTTTGGCCTTCCCTCACCTGTTTCCTCCAGTTCCTTACTGGTTTCTCCTGGGAGCAAATAGTATGCACACCAGCCCATATCTCAAGTTCTACTTCTGAGGAACTGAAATACTATACACATTAAAAAAAGGACCTACCACCATGTACCTTCCTCCTCCTCTTCAGTTTTTGTCTCTTCCACCCTCCTGGATTCATTGCTTCCTGACATCATTTCTCACTCCTTAAACCTGATCATTATTCCTAATGCTTATTTACTGCATGTATTAAGCTGGTATGATTCTAGCAGAACCTAACCCTTAATAAAATATTATGCAATTAATTTACATATTCATACATTTAATTGCAAGGACAATTATAAATCACATTTTTCTCAGCTACAACATTAATGAGTTCAATGACTGACCTCTGAAAAAAATTGCATGTGTCAATAATAAAAAGAAATATAGGATTCTGAAGGTATGACTATATTCTTCTTAAAGCATTGAAAATGTATCCTTGGGATAGTTAATTGAGAAGTTGAATCTTATGAGAAATTGTCCTTTTGTAAATAAAGTTGTTTTATCACACGGTAAGAAAAGAATGCACAAACCTAAGAGTTCCAAGTTGTACAAGACTTATCTAATTTGTGCTTGCCCATGATAATGATAACTTATTTGTGTTGAACATTCAGTACTCCTTTTTGATTACTCTAATAACATTTAACTTTCCTTCTCATTTCCAATGCTTCAACTTCAGGGTCCTCTTTCCATTTTCATTGCAATCAAGTTTGATTTTAGCATCATGATCTATTTAATCTCCATTTTTATTTCATGAGCATCTGTATGGTACCTTGGTATTTTTATATGTTGTTAAGCATTTTTAAACTTTTTAAAAATGTATAAATATTTGATTAAGTAAATATAAATCCAAAACATTAAAATTCTTCTTTGAACTAAATTAGTGTTTGGAATTGCATACAATTATTACAACATATTAAAAAACAGCACTAAGTTCAAAATGGGTGAAATATATTTGACATTACACTCTGTAGAAATTATAGGCTTAATTAAAGCAATAATTAAACAAGTGCACGGAAACAAATCCAACTCTTAGAGTCACAACTTGCTTCTCGCTTTTTGATGTCAACAGGTGTAACTTAGTAGGCACATTTTTTTCATTTCGTCTTTAAATACTTACTTGTTCACTGGGGCAATATTTAAATGCACACAGATGGGATTTGGTGGGGAGATCACAGATCCAGTTCAAAACAGTTATCCAAGGGGCAATGTACCTTGTGTTGCAACAAATGATTTGCAAATTCATTCTAATACAAAGCTCTAGTAGGCACTGACTTCACATTTTGTAGATGAACAGGTTAGTCAGCTAAGTCACTTCCCTTGAGCCCATCTGTCATAATAAATGAAGTACCAATATTTATTGGATTAAAATACTTATACAACCCAAGAGCAATAAAATAGGGCAATAATACTGCAATATGCATAGGCTGCTAATCCATCAAGCAGTTTGACTCTTATTATTTTATACTTCATTTGTTTCTGTTCTATACAATAATTCTAAATGTTTCAAAAAATAGTATATGCATGTTATTAATGTTTACTAATTCAGAATGCATTACTTTACTTTCGTTCCTTTAAAAAAAAAAAGGAATGTTTTTCAGACTCAGGTTAGAGGTGAACTAGTTATTAAAGTAAAGGCAGTTTCTACCAAGGTCAGTTTTTTCTAGAGAAAAGCCAACATATTTTGAAAACCAAAACGTTTCAAATGATTTTACTAAATTAATTAGCTCGTAGGTCATGCTAATGCACCTATAAAAGGGGGTGAGGTGGTAGAAAAGCCAATATATCATTTCATTGCTTTATACTACAATAGCTAATGCAATAAAATATTTAATAAAACAAATATCCTTGATCTTCTTGGCACTGACAAACCATTAGTACATTTTTTAAATTTCAGAATTTCATTCTGTCCAAGGAAATACTTTACAGAATAAATCAGATGGAATTATTGTTGCTCAAGAGGTCACAGGAGTAATATACTTACCCCAAATAAATATACATTTAGAAAAGTACTGATTTTATAGAAATTTATCAATATCCACATATAATTTCTTGGTGGATCAAATAACATTACTCTTTATGTCATCAAATGCAGCTTTGAGGTGTGCATAACTTAATAAGACTGTTCTAAGCATATTCTAAATGGGTTTTGTCCCTTCAAAGTAGTCGCCTTGGAAACAACCACAAACTAATTCCACTAAATTTTCATTGTCCAAATTAGTTCTGAAAGTGTCATTCAGAAACTGCGACATATTCTTTGCAAAATATTTCAATTTAAAAAATTCCTCTAAAGGTATGTGTGCTTTTGAAGCCATTTGGAACCCATTCCGTGTCTACTGAATTTGGTGAGAACATTTGGCAATATATTTGGATAAGGTTTTGAGATGTTCTTATCAAATAATGATGCACTAAGGCTATTTTCTCACACAGCTTTAAAGTTGCTATGGAATTAAATACAAACCAATGTTTTCCAAATTTCTTTGAACAGTAGACTTTAAGGACCAACATAATGATTTCAAAAAATTACATTTATAGTCAAATGGTATGTTTGGGCATGAACTCTTATTCATGGGTGTATTGTATGCATAGGGATTTGGTAAATCATTGTTTACATTCGTTATATATGGTTTCCAGGCTTCCTGACAATTTTTTATTTATTCACTTATTCATCCATCCATTCATCCATAAATACATACATTTAACCATTCATGCATTTTTTCATCAAACATTTAGTGAGCTATTATAATGTGCCAGGCTAAATGCAAGGGCACAAGATAGACATGGTCTCTTTTGTGTTCTTGATTTTTTTCACATAAATGTCATAAGTTCAATTCTATGTTCCTAAATAGAAAATTGATTAAAATAATTTCAATCTTAAGAAACATGTTTACTTTGTAACAAACTCTTTTCTAAGAGAAAATATTTAATGAATTTACTATTTTGAATTTGCTAGCTTTGTTCTCCCTATTATTGCCAACTAGAGTAACCTATCACTAAAATTCAATGCTCCTCCACACTCATAATGATCTCAGTATTCATTTATTAGGCATAGAAATGACTCAATGACCCAGTATCTCATTAACTGAATTCTTAACCATATATTCTTCTTCAAATATTGGAATATAGCATATGACAAAATAAATTCATGCTATTGGTTTATTTTAAGAAACCAGTTCCATAGAATATTATGGGATCAGTATTATTCTACTCAATTTAGCACTCTACTCATTCAAAACTTATATCCAAGTAATTCACAAGGTGAGTAATTATGCAGAAACATGATGCTAACAGACTGCAAATCTACAGTCCTACATATATGTAATAATGTACTTGGAAAGAAAAATATTTTTCCCCAGTGTTTAAAATAACAAATACTCGTGAAAATATTTTTAACAAGGATATGCCTTTAGGCAAAGATTCCTATCCCTGAGTGTCCAATAATCAAAATTTACATACAAATAAGCATTATATCTGGAAAAGCATAAGCAAAATCTACTATTTACTGTTATACAGGTCACTCTCCCAATCAGCAGATAAAAATTAAACATCTTAGCTTTTAACTTTATATGTCTCTACTTTTTCTAATATAAATATATGGAATGATAAAAATATTAAAGATAAATTGGTTTAGAAAGTGGTCGATAATTCTATACATCAGTGATGAATACTCTGAAAGAGAAATTAGGAAAACTATCCCACTCACAATAGGCTCAAAATAAATAAAATTCTTGGAAATCAATTTAACAAAAGAGGTAAAAGACCTAACTACAATGAAAACTACACAATACTAAAGAAAGAAATTAAAGAAGACCTTAGAAGATGGAAAGATTTCCCATGCTCTTGGATAGGCAAAATTAATATTGTCAATTTACTCAGCAATAGAGAATAAAATCATTTCATTTGCAGGTAAATGGAAGGCATTGGAGAAGATAATGATAAGTGAAATTAGCCAATCCCCCAAAAACAAATGCCAAATGTTTTCTCTGATATAAGGAGGCTGACTCATAGTGGGGTAGGGAGGCTGAACATGGGAGGAATAGGGATTCTAGATAGGGAAGAAGGGTGGGAGGGAAAAGGAGGGGGCAAGGGATTAGCAAGGATGGTGGAATGTGATAGACATCATTATCCAAAGTACATGTATGTTGACATGAACTGGGTGTCAACATGCTTTATATATAAACAGAGATAAGAAAAATTGTGGTATATATGTGTAATAAGAATTGTAATGCATTCCTCTGTCATTTTTTAAAAATCAATAAAAAAATGGCCATACTACCGAAAGTTCTACAGATTCAATGTGATTCTAATTAAAATCCCAGTATCATTCCTTATAGAAATAAAAAAGGCAATCATGAAATTCATTTGGAAAAATAAGAGACCCAGAATAGCCAAAGCAATCTTTATCAAGAAGAGTGAAGCAGGTTGCATCACAACATCAGACCTTAAACTATACTACAAAACTACAGTAACAAAAGTGGCACGGTACTGGCACCAAAATAGGCATGTAGGCCAATGGTACAGAATAGAGGACACAGAGACAAACCCATATAAACCCTACTAGACAAAGGCACCAAAAACATACATTGGAGCAAAGATAGCCTTTTCAACAAATGGTGCTGGGCAAATTGGAAATCCATATGTAGCAAAATAAAACTAAACCACTACCTCTCACCATGCACAAAACTCAAAGTGGATCAAGGACCTAGGAATTAGACCACAGACTCTGTGCCTAATAGAGGAAAAAATAGTCCCAAATCTTTCTCACATTGGTTTAGGCCTCAATTTCCTTAACAAGACTCATAAAGGGCAAGAAATAAAATCAAGGATCAATAAATGGAATGGATTCAAACTAAAAAGCTTCTTCTCAGCAAAAGAAACAATCAATGAGGTGAAGAAAGAACATACATTTTGGGAGCAAATTTTAGACACAAGCATGTCAGACAGAGTACTCATCTCTAGGACATATAAAGAATTCAAATAACTTAACACCAAAAAATCAATCAACCCAATCAATAAATGGGCGAAGGACCTTAACAGACACTTTTCAGAAGATGATATACAATCAATCAACAAATATATGAAAAAATGTTCAATATCTCTAATAATTAGAGAAATGCAAATCAAAACAACTCTAAGATTTCTCCTCACTTCAGTCAGAATGGCAACTATTAAGAATACAAACAACAATAACTGTTGGCAAGAATGTGGGGAAAAAGGCACACTCACACATTGCTGGTGGGACTAAAAATTGGTACAACCAATCTGGAAAGCAGTATAGAGATTCCTTAGAAAACTTGGAATGGAACCACCATTTGACCCAGCTTTTCCACTTTTCAGTCTATACCCAAGGGACATAAAATCAGTATACTATAATAATACAGCCACATCAATGTTTAGGGCAGCTCAATTCACAATACCTGAACAGTGGAACCAACATTGATGTCCTTAAATAGTTGAATGGATAAAGAAACTGTGGTATATATGCACAATGGAATATTACTAAGAAATAAAAGAGAAAAAAAATATGGCATTTTCAGGTAAATGGATGAGCTGGAGAATATCATGCTAAGTGAAGTAAGCCAATTCCCCAAAATCAAAGGCCAAATGTTCTCTCTGATAATTAGATGCTGATCTATAATGGTGGGGGGCCATGGAAAAAGAATGGAGTAACTTTGGGCAAAGGGGAGGAATAGGAGGAGAAGGGGCATGGGGGCAGGAACGATGGTGGAATGAGATGGACATCATTACCCTAGGTACATGTATGACTGCACATATTGTGCGACACTACATTATGTACAACCAGAGAAATGAAAAGTTGTGCTGTAATTGTGTACAATGAACCAAAATGTATTCTTCTGTGATATATACCTAATTAGAATAAATAAATTTAAATTTTAAAAAAGAGGGGGGAAAAAGAAGGTGGTTGATAAGTTTTAGTGATGAAAAATTAAGATATAAAAGTTATTTGAATATAGTTAGACAAATTACATTTTGTATTCCTGAACTTTAAATGCTTACAACATCTATAGTAGGGAAAATCTTAAAAGAAAAAGAATTATCACCATTTATCATGTTTCTTGATGTGATATATGTGGTTGAAGGAGAAGAGCAAAAAGTGCCCTAAATGAGAGGAGAGGGGAGAGACGTCCATGAGCTGTTATGGCACCTGCAATGCAGCCTATAAATAATGGTGGTCTACTAACTATATACAATCAACCAAGTAATGAGATCAATTTTCTGTTGTTAGAAAGATCACTGCACTGACAATATTGAAGATTAATTCAAGAGAGGAGACTGAATGAAGTAAGACTGGCTAAAAGACTACAAGATGAAAAGATGGAAATACCCTGAATTAAAAATTATGGTTACACAGAGAAAGGGAAGACAAGATGGACATAAGGGACACTTGTGAGTAATATGCTTAGATTTTAGCCCTAAAAGTAAAGTGTGTTCTTCTGATATGTCCTTTTCTGTGTATTTTTATTACCAAACCGAACTGACCAAATGTCAAAATCAGCAGAGTAACTTCATATGACAATTTTTAATACAACAATATGTAATGTGTTTAAAAGGAAGTTGTAAAAAATTATCTTTCAGGGGATTATCTCATATGCGTATTCCCCCACTACACAAAAGATAGTGACATACACACACCCCTTCCTCACCTACATAACTTTAAAATTTATAAAATTTCATCATACGCATTACTCAATGATGGCAGCAACCTTTTTGAAATAGGTATCATTATCCCCATGTCACACTAAGTAAACTGAACATGGAGATGTTCTCTGTGTTGGGGGCCAGGACACTGAAGTGGTGGGCTTAACTCCAGATACTTCTACTCAGAGGTGTTGTTAACCATGTACTGAGTTTTACTCCTGCCTGAGAGTGGTGAATTTCTTAGACAATTCCAAAGGGCCTTTTCTAGAGTCTTGAATCTTAGTGCTTACTCACTAGGAATCTCAGCCAAATAATTTGCATTTTTCTGATCCTCAGCTATTATGACAGTAAAATAGCATGATATAAAGTGCCTTCTTCATCGTTCAGCACTCTTAGAAACACCACTGTCTACTAAATATGTGACAACAGCTACTCTGCCAAGAAGAAATATCCATGGACCATGTTTCCCAGATCAGGTTAGAATCATACAAAGGGAAACCTTGAATATACCCACAGGGTATGTTTACTAGAGCAGAGTACAAATACCAAGAGGGTCAGAATCACAGACAGTATGTTTGCTATTAATGAACACAGGCTGTGAGACTAAATAAGAATAGTAGGGTCAAAATCAATTAAGACAGTGTTAAAAAAATTTTAAAAAAAGCCAGGAGTTTGAGAATTTCAAGTGGTTGGATATACACAGTAAAATCACCTGTTGCAAAGAGGGAAAGAGAGGCAAGGGTTTAGAAATTTAACAAAGTTGTTAGAATCCAAGGGAAAGGAAAGTTCATACTTTGTTTTTCAGAATATCAGTCAAGCCATGTAGTATTAGACAAGAGCCTCAAAATATGTATACACACTTTCCTAACAATTTCAAATCTAAGAAGTTTCCTCATATGAGAAAAAAAATCAGGATTCCACAAACAAAGGATACAAAATACAGTTTTGAAGGAAAAAATTAATGGTTTACTTAAAAATCTAATAGCAATCTCTGGTGAGGAAACTGCTGAACAATAATAAAGATGCTTGCTTCCTTTAGGAATTTTGGCAGGACAGAGAAAGGGAAAGAAAAGCATTGGAGACATTAGAAAAAATTGGAAGCTGGGGTTGGTTACCATGATGTTTGACAGAAATTAATAAAAATCTTACTGGAATTAAAGAGCTTTTGACATGTTTTCTCCAGTGTGCTCTTATAAAAGAAAAAAAAAAAAAGAGGTACAACAGACCAGAACCATTTAACAAAGAGATCAGTTACTCCCAAATCTATGGTCACCAAATGTTATCCAAAGGCAAAGGATACTTCTATATTAACAAGCTAGTGTACAGGATTTAGGCACATTTTAGCTAAAAAATCATCATAATTGAACAAACATAATGGCTCCTAAATAAGTTTATAAAATGATTGATAGAGAAGTGTTCAATGATTGAGGATTTGATTATTTGCACCAGATTTCCACCATATGGATACAATAATCTAAATGCCATATATATAACAATACCACAAAATAGCCAAGGAGTTTTAAAATACTCCCGAGTAATGGTAATGAATAAAATATCATCCAGTCTTCTCAAATTGAAAATCACCATAATCTGCATTTCTGAATAGGATAAAACCTTATCTTAGAATCACATCAGGGCAGCACCCAGCAATGTGAATAGTATCTTCTATCCTCATGGAAAACAAACTCTGCTCTGCACTCACTAGTTTTATATAAAAGAACATCTCTGTTTTTGGAGAGAAATCCTTTCCTTCCTCCCCCTTTTTCTCAAGGTTATGGGTTACCTATTTTGTCCTGTGGAATCTTTAACTGTAAAGCTACTGGAAGACCCATTTTCAACAGGTCTCTTTCAGCTTCACAAAGATAAGAAGTCGCTGCCTGGTGGGTCATTCACTTCCGACAGAGAAGGTGACCCAGATGATGGGCACTGGTGCCCTCAGCCATCTTCACTTCAGTGGGATTTGTCTGGCCTTTTTTTTTGGTTTGTTTCCAATGTAGGTAAATGAGCTCTGCAAATATTAACTGGTGTCAGGCATGCTGTGAGCCTCTTTCTAATGAGGCCCTGAGGATGTAAGCTGGAGGAGCTATTTCAGCTGGTCTAAAGGCAATACCTAACAGTCAGACTTTTAATTTCACTTAAGTGCAAACCAGAGAAGGAAAGCTCTGGAAAGCTTTTTTAAATATGAAGAAATAAACTCAAATCATAGAATAATCAAGTTAATGATACAATAGGGCTTTCAAAAATGACCTGAGGCAAATGATAAAAAAAAAAAAAATCCCACACTAGTCACAGGGCATTAGGAAGGTCTGCTATTTGGAAGAGCTCCTTTGCAGACACTTCTGCATTTATCTTAACAAACATAGCCCTTCTGATCCAGGTTCTGGGAGGTGGCCACATCACAGTGATCTTGATGCCAGACTTATTTGGAGCTACTAAATTAAAGAACAGAAAATTAAACTTCAGCAATTTTCTTTATATCAACTCATCACACTCCTGCATCTGGGCCTGCTCCTAAATTTTAATTCTAACTTTTTGATATTTTTTCTGAGCTTTATTCTACAATCTCTGCCTTGTTTATTTGTGCCAGCATTATCTATTTTGGGTTATAAACACCTAGAATTCAAGGATTCAGTCAGTCTAAATAGGCCCAAAGAGTGTGGCCATACAGGCTGGAAATATTAGGTGGGGGGTGGTTGATCAACTGGTATAAATTTACCTATAGACAGGAGGAATGAGTGCTGGTGTTCTACTGTGTGATAGACAAGAGGCTGTGGTTAACAGTAACAATTTGCCTAGTTCAGAGTAGTTAGGAGGAGAATGTTCAGTGTTCTGAGCACAAAGAAATGATAAATGTTTGAGGTGATGAATATATTATTTACCCATTATAATGATTTAATCATTACACAATGTATATGTGTATAAAAACATCTTAAGTATTTATAATTACTATGTGTAATTAAAAATAAAATTTGAAACAAATGTAAAAAAAATGAAAGCAGTGTAAGTCCCTCAAAGGTTCTTCTGATAATGATGGTGAATCTATTCTCATATGTTAGTGACAGTCATTGAAAAGATGGAAATAATTATCTTTAATTTAATTTCTTGTTCAATAGCATGCACCCTTCTATGGTGTCTCCGCTGTTAAAACACAATCTACCTCTCTCTCTCTCTCTCTCTCTCTCTCTCTCTCTCTCTCTCTTTCTCTCTCTCTCTCAGAATAGCAGCAGAATACAATCTGTACAATTTGTGCAATGACAAAAAAGGCAAACATAATTCAAATCATTCATTGAAATATTTTTTCAATAGAAGAGAAATACTATAGTAGAAATTAAACTATAAAGTTTGTCTTAAAGGTTATTTGAATACTTCTTTACAAAAATAAGTATACATGTTTGCAATCCTTCTCTATTTATGGGCTCAGAAAATGATCTCTAGAGAGGAAATATTCCATAAGTTTGTACCTTTCATTCCATTTTCTTCAATGAGTCCCCTGACACACAATAATGCTGTATTCTATGACACAACACACTAGCTGTTATGAGATAGGGGGAATACCCATTGGTAGCAATTGTCGTTGATGTTTTATTGTTCAAACATTCATACTTCAGAGTATATAAACTTAAAGCTTTCTTCCTTAAATTACTGTCAAGTCGAAACATTACAATAACATATGCTTTCCTTTTTAATTAAAAAAGCTCCAATATTCATATATATATATATTTTAATCTAATTTCTCATTCCTAGGCATATAATATTCACTTTTGAAACCAAAAGAATCATTTAACTTATTTACCAAGGAGAAAAATAATAATGTTGTCTGTTTAATGGTATGCCCTGTGAAATTCTGTTAAAAGGTAAAATTGTAAATTACGGTCGCCTTTCCCAATTGCTAATTATTCTGGGTATCCCTGAATGGCAACAAGTACTTAATTCATACCAAATCACTATCAATGTGCTAATTAGTAGGCCATTACTTCTTCCGTGAGTCTATAAATATTTAGGATTAGAAAGTGAACACTAGGGAATTAGATGGATTAATATTCAAAGTTACTTTTCACCTATATTGCCTGAATGCTCTGGACCTCAGATATTTCTGCTTCATCCACCTACTTTTTGGTTTTAAATTAGTAGGAATTGTTAATAAAAGATAGTTAATGTATCATCATGTTCAAGAGCCTTAAAAAATAATTCCTTTCTATGACATTATCATTTAAGTGTTAATACTGAAAGGCACTGATGGAAATTCACTTTAATTATTTCATAAGAAAATATCTTTGTGCCGGAGCTCAGTGGTAGAGTGCTTGACTCACACATGTGAGGCACTGCATTTGATCCTCAACACCACATAAAAATAAATAAATGAACAAAGATATGGTGTCCATCTATAACTAAAAGCATATTTTAAAAAAATATCTTTGATAGTTACATTTTAACAATCTAGAATGCAATTAAACAGTATAAAAGCTATTGGTTTCATTGTTTTCAAACAGACTTTCAGTCAGTATAGAGGAAACTAAATATATTTCTAGATATCTGGCAAATATCCTTTTCTTTCACCATTTATTTACAATAAGTATATAAACAAATGAACATTCTAACATTCCAACCATTATTTCAAAGACCTTCTGGGTATATACATGGTTGACAGTTGCATTATTTCTGAGGTAAAATAATATCTATTATTAAATGTTATGACATCACATACTCCCATGACTTAATCTTCTCTTCAAACACAGCAAACAATATGGGTAAAACATGGAATAACAGGCTACAGAGCTCATAAATGAACACAGAGTTCTTGCCCTCAAGAAGCTTAAAACAGAAAGATGATTTACTTGCATTTATAAAGCCCACAAATATTAACTATAAAATTCCTTTTCTGAAATTACTTTCCAGATCACAGACGACTCTAGATTTTTTAGGTTTATTAGCCCAATTGATTCTAATTTTGCTTGTACAGATTCCTTGTTCTCATTTTTCACCATTTTGATTCTGACAGATTAAAAGAGCTGTAAGTGAAAACATATGGGACATTTCTATTGCATAGCTTTTGATTTATGAAGAAAAAAGAGTGATTGTATGTCTTGAAAGTCTTAAAACAGAGAGGCACACCTAGGAATCAGGGTCCTGAGGAGTGTCCCAGAAAGAAAGAAGGGAAAGATGTGCAGGTTGTGTGGCTGGAGGCCTGGAGAGCAAGGGACAGAGAAGTTGGGAAGAGGTAAAGAGAGGAGGAAGTGGCTGGAGTCAGTGGCTAAAGTGGGTAAGCAGCATCCCACCAATGAAGATTTTTGAAGCCAGGCTAAAGAGTTTAGATTTAATGTAAAATTAAGGGAAGCCACCAAAGGATTTTATGGAAAGCAGAGATGTAATCATATTGGGGTTCAGTAAGATCTGACAACCACGTGGATGATGTTTTAAAGAACGAGACATATTAAGGTGGAGAACAGTATATTAATACTAACATGTACTCTCTGTACAAACTTTGTTTACTCATTCCCCTATTGGTAAATACTCCATAATTTATGCTAATTTTTGCTACTGAAAATAATGTAATGAGTATGTTTTACCTTGCCTCTTTGAGCAGTCGTTTATGAAGCTATATCTACTTAGAACTGAGGGATGCCCAACCTTATGATTTCATAAGATAAATGAAATATTAAATATGAATGAGATTCTCTAGAGTTACAGAACAATCCAAGTAACATTGAGACAAGGAGCATTAAGGCACTGTGGTCTCTCACAGTGGTATCTCAAACATGACATGTCCCCAACAATTCACTATTTCACACAAACCTCTCTGTCTTGTAGAAACAGAGAATGATATTTCCCTACCCTCTTACGTTTCCCATATCTTACAAATAATATGTAAGCCAAAACCTGGTTGTTATTCCCAACTCACCACCATTCCTCAGATCCAGTGTCATCAAATCTTGTCTGTTCTTCCTCCTAACTTTCTTTTGAGCCCAGCCTCTCCTTCTACATCTCTCCTCTGACTGCCCCAGTCTACCCTAATATGTCTTGTTCTCCAAAACATCACCCACATTATTATGATTTCTTACGTGAGTGTTAGTGAGGGTTAGTGAGTGAATCCCAGAAAGGAAACTGTGCTTCTGAAGAAAATTATATTTATGGAAACATGTTTAAGCAGTAAAATGTTATTCAGCTGATGTAGCAATATGTTATTAACATTTTTCTTCTTTCTTTTTAAGCCAACTTTGTTTTGTTCAGGTCTTCTTTGCGTAAAATGAAAAGGACCAAAAATAATTATTGTCTCCTGAATGATATTCTATCTTTAGGAAGATAACCAGAATTGTATGACTGTGTGTGTGTGTGTGTTACTTGGGACTGAACCCAGGGCTTTGTGCATGCGAGGCATGCACTCTACCTCTGAGCTATATCCCAGGATTGGAAGATTTTTGAAAAAGGAAATCATGGCAAAATAATTTGGGAATATGATGCATAATGTGTGCTTTTCTTACATAATTGAAATGCATATTAAATTTACTAAAAGCAGTAAGGATTGTTATTCAACTTTGTTTAACCCAGAATTTAGGTAAATTATTTTACTTAGACATCTCTTCCAAACATACTCATTAACAATTTACAGAACTGGTGGCCTGTGGAGCAGTTTGGAGGAGAAGCTTAACCCAGTACTCAAGGTTGAGATGATAAGAACTTTAGCAGCAGCTCTGTGAGTTCTGTGGACCCTTCTGGATTTGACCTCAATGATGTAATGTGATGTAGTGGTTCTCCTACCACTATTTCCAGGACCCTTAAAGTGCCACACTCTGACACTTCCAATTGAAAATATATTGCAAAGGAAGACAATTTCTGCCTCTCAATACTAAATCTTAGGTGGATTGACAGAAGATACCTATTTTCTCTTTTAATACAAACAGCAACTTCTTATCCTAAACAATATTTGTTTCGGATTGACTTCAGCTATAGAGATCTTTATTTTACTTAGCCAACATGATATAGTGCTTCTTATAGGTCAGTCAGGGGCTATTTTTAAGTGATTTACAATGTGCATTCTGTTAATCCACTTAAAAGACTATCCCCATTTTGTAGAAGGGCAAGCTGAAAGTAAGAGAGATAAAAGGAAGCATCAGAGACAGTTCAAGTCCAGACAGCTGCTGGTTACCCTGTGTTATCAACTACTGCATCTGCCTCCCATAGCCAAAGTGCATAAGGGCCATCACTCAGAAGAAAAGGATGTTACTTTTTTTAAATACAGTTTTTTAAAAATATAGTACAGTGAGTGTGCACACACACACACATATACATATATATGGCTACATATATAGCTGTATTTATATTTACAGTTTTTTTAATACTGACATCAGAAAACAGAAATTCAGTGATGCCACTAGACGAAACATCTAATTCTCTAAAGATATGGAAGTTGGATGATTTTATATTATGTACTACATGTATTTATACACATACATATATATGTTTGTGTATATATATATATACCTGTGTATGTATGTGCAAGTGTACCTGTGTGTACATGTATTATTTTTTTTGAAAAGTAGTTGAACTGAAATGAAGTAATGAGTCCAAACTTGTAGAATAAGCTGTCCCTCCTTGGTGATATTTTAGATTGATTCAGAATTGTGTTAACCTAATCACTAGTACACTTTGTTTTCTGTTGTAGTAAATAACAACAAAGATAGGTTTTATTATGCTTTTCTCCCACTAAATGTGTGCTGCAGCCATTTACAAACCCATTTGATACTATTCTTATCCTTGAGGTCTGTTTATTTGCTTTTTAAAATACATTGCATTGTCTTATTTTCAGAAAAAAAATCTTCAATAAAAATAATTGCAAGGAAGTGGGGAAAAGATCGATGACCTGTAATTTATATTTCAATAGAGATACTAAAATAAGCTGCTTTTATTTCTGACTTATTTTAGAGGATGGTTTTAAAGCCTTTTTTGACAGCAACTACAACCCTATACTAAAGCAGGAGCTGCTTAGGGGAAAAAAAAATCTCACTCTCCCAAAATATCAATAAAATGAGCAAGAAAAATTAGCTTCACAGCAGGCCACTTTAATGAGACACAGAAGCAAATTGGACAAGGCAGATAATATGATGCTTTTTGGAATATAATAGAGAATAGAATTAGTAAGTATAAAAGAATTCCCATCATTGTATAAGTCAAACTCCCAGAATAGGAGGAAAATCTTATTCATCTATATAAAAAGATGGACAGGAAGACATGTACCTGTGGGTTCTGAGGATCCCTTCTTGTGTATATGTTTATGTAGATGGATGCAAATCTGTCCATATAGACTACTCTATGTAGAGCTTAGTATGCTATCGCTATTATGAATTACAGCAAAAAAAACCATTAATATAGCAAACCTGAATTTCTATGAAGAAAAAATAGGGTGTGCAACCTCTTGAATCTAATATAATATTTCCCAAGTATACAAATCAACTCCGTTCAAAAACTAAAACTATATTTTGGAGGCCTTAAAGAGATTCTCAGAGTAAAATAGTAACAACCACAAAACATTAATGATTCCTCAGGATTAACAGATCCTTCTCAAGTAAATAAGTAATTTTTGAATCAACATATATAAAGCTTACCAAACTTTTGTGATAGCCTTACATGAGAAAAATAAAATACTTAATTTAAAATATATATCATTTAAAATTTATACACCTAAAGGAGACATCATTTTGAAAACTTCCTGAGACTTTTTTTTTAACTCCCCAGGAAAACCAATTCAATTTCAATAACTATTGTCAGAATTCATCATCAATTCTAAGGCATGATGTGAAGAGTCTGGGTTAAGTCCTTAAGAATTCAAGCGGTTACAGTAAATTCTCACTCCAAGTCAGTTCCTCACAGACAGTTTTTAAGAGGTGACACTTCAAAGGTTTTGCTTGTGAATTGTCCTTACAGTATTTATACAGCATGACCATTTGCCACACAGTATTTGGTGTGGAAAGGCACATAGTTCTGGTTCCTGCCCTCATTTGTGCATTCAACGTGTATTTATTTTATACCTACTGTATGTCTGGCACTAGGCTAAAAAGGGAAAGTTAGACAAAAAAATGAGAAGTATTAAAAGTGCAGTGCCTCTGGAGTTAGAACAAACTAGATTAGAATTCCAAATGTGATGCTGCATAACTGCAGCCGTGGGCAAATTATTACCTGCAAGGACACTGCAGTTCCTCCAGCCATTTACTTATATAATACAGCTCACTATAGATGTGTAGCAAGCTACAGGTCTGATTTGTCTAAGCTAGTTTATGCCATCCTCACCTCACAGTCCCAAAGCTTGTGTAGATTTACACAAATTCAGTTGTTTTGAGGGTTGGTAGAATGAGCTGATTAGGCAGATACTTACCTGAGCCACAGAGGGTATCTGGGACAAAATAATAACAGAGGCTCAAACTAAGTCTAAGGACAATGAATTTTTCAGGAGAGTGGCATTTTTAATTACTGCACAATATATGGCTGAAGATTGTTTCCTGACCCCACACTTTCTCTTAGGGTTTTGTGTCAGATTCCTGGGGAAAGAGAAAGACAAAATGAAATAGAAGGGCTGTTTCACAAATTCATAAGAGTCACTAAATGCCTATGGCAGGTCTCTTTTACAGTTCACAAAACAACAAGAAGCCCTAGCACAAGGATAGGGAACTTGTGCTACATGTACTAGGAGATAGCAGAAAGGCCCGAGAAATTCCTGCATTAGTTAGAGCAAGGGAGGCGCCGTGTTTGTGAGCATGCCTGATGCCCACTCTCAGATGGGTAGAAGCCAAGAGATGGGGTGGGAGTTACTACTTTTCTAGATAGGAAAACCTCCTTTTACCTTCAGACTTGCACAGAAACAGAACTTAAAGTAGCTCTGCTTGGTTCAATGGGGTTCCAGAATACAGAGGTCCTACGTTAAGTTTTGTTGTTAAATTAAGGTGCCTTAG
The DNA here is from genome assembly GCF_964194105.1 of Spermophilus citellus. Classification (NCBI taxonomy): domain Eukaryota; kingdom Metazoa; phylum Chordata; class Mammalia; order Rodentia; family Sciuridae; genus Spermophilus; species Spermophilus citellus. The sequence continues at coordinate 49,425,198 of NC_138197.1, forward strand.
AAACAGGACATAACTGAAACTTGACAGCTTATGCTCCACATATTTTGCTTTAAGCCTTTCCCTCTACCCTCAAAAAAATTTTTTTGGACAAACCTATAGTACTGATTTTGGTTTGTTGTTGTTGTTTTTCATTTATTGGCCAATAGACAGTTTTTAAAGTTTTGATTATGACTTGCTTAGCAATTTGTGAGACAATATAAGAAAAATAAGACACAGAAACTGCTTTCAAATGCTATATCTTGGGGAGGCAATGTGTCATACAGTTGTAACAGTGGCTGCTTAGCAGTAGAGTCTGTACTACAAGGTGCTACAGAAGCACATAAAGAAGGGACCTCTGACAACTCTATGAAAGAAGGGAGGTTTCCATTTTTATGAAGAAATCTGTATTTAAGTTGAGTTTTGAAGTTAAGGTTAAAGCTCATGAGGTCTTATAAGAAATTAAAAAAAAAATCCAAACAAAGGGAAGAGCATGTTCATAGATGTGAGAGAATTAGAGAACACGGCATTCCCTAGAAAGAGAGATAATGCCGAATGGCTGGAGAAGTGAGTGTGTGTGTTTGTGTGTGTGTGTGCGCGCGCGCGCGCGTGCATGTGCACGCATGTGCATGAATGCACATGTGAGCACATGTGTGGCATATGTATGCTTGGTAGTGGAAAGTAGAAGGAATTCCCAGTTTCAAATGTTCTTTGCATGCTGTACTAAATTTTTTAAAAGCCCTGGAGAACCCCAGAAGCATTTCAACAAGGGAGGGGAGTAACATGGAAATATTCACTTTCAGAAAGTTTCAGTTTGGAGGGGAAGAACTGAAGGAGGGAAACCAGCAAGGAATATAGTTCACAAAAAGAGACAAGGGGTTCCCTCCTGGCAGCAGAGGGGAAAATATCTGAGGGAAAAGCAGAAAGACACAGGAGGCTACTATCCCTATTGTAGAGATAATATGAGATTTTAAATATCAGAAATTTCAATTCAAGTAAGTTAGAAAGATGCAAATAGGTCCAATAAAATATAGTTAATTATGCTATGAAAGTATAGTTTTCTCAAGAGAATGAGAAATATCATCAATTCGTGGAAAACAAGGATTCTAAAATTTTATCGTCATATCCTCCATAGGACTTTATTAAAAGCACCCTAGGAATCTTTTAATAAAAATTAGGTGCTTCCACTTGAAGTCTCATTTTCTATTTTAATTTCCTATAGCAGAACTTTCAGAAGCTAAAAATAAAGTTTACTGGGACTGTTTAAGGGGAATGAAATGAGAAAGAGAGACTGTGACATTGAATTCCCAAAGCTTAGTTCAAGGTATTCACAGTAACACCCAAATGCTTTCTTTGCTCTCACCTCATCCAGCCAGTCACACCATCCTACCCGCTCACACATGTGTACACTTGAGTTTTGAGCCATAAATCTTACAAAGTCTGTCAACTGACAGCCTAATAACATGAAAGGAGTATCTGCAAACAAGATGGTCTCGAGCCATTGCTCATGACCCTGAACGAATCAGGGCCGGGTTCCCCTTGCCTTTTAGAGCCTCTCCTTTAATCACTTAACTGGGTAGATTGATGTGACACTTAAGAAATAAACCTAGAGGTCTCTATTTTCCAGCTATCTACTGGTCTTATTTATTCTTTCCTGAATAATTAAGTTGAGCTTGTCATATTTTTGAGACCTAATCAATGTATAAATGAGGGGCAGCTGATAATCTGGCCTTTTGTGCCTGAATTAGTTATTCACAGGGAATTCAACCTTTTCCAGCTTTCTACCTGGTAATCATTGAGGAGTATTCAAATAACAACATGGTGAGATTAAGGGCTAAGGCAGTGGTTATCAATCTTGGCTACACAGGGGGGAAAAAAAGTCACCTTTGGAAAGGTTCTGCTGGGTTTTAGAGAGGCATTTTAATATTTTAATACAGATGCTTTGGCCCTAAACCAAACCCAACAAATAAGAACTTCTGTGTGGTTGGCCCAGGCAGTTTTACAAACATCCACTATAAATCCTGATGTTTAGTCACTGTTAAGACAAAGAAGGCATCTCCCACATTCACCAGCTTCTACCAGTGGTGGAAACCAATGATCCACAAAGCAAAAACGTTTCACCAAGAAACAGGTAAGAAAGCTGATTCTCAGAAGCCACAAAGGCCTACTGAATCAGAATCTAAGAAACTAGGACCCAGAAATCTAAATCTTTGACAAGTTTTAGATGAAGTTTAGATTCACCTCCTTTTGAGAACCACTCTATATGGGTTACAGACAGCTGCTTTGTTTTATTGCTATGTCAACTCTAGGTGATATTATAATTACTTGGGGATTGTAAGGAGTCTGGGGGGTTCTCACTGAGACATATCAATTACTATTTCAGTTATTCAGGAAGAAAGAGAATGGGGGCAAAAAAAATAGCCACACATAAAACAAAAACAAAGAGGAAGTACATTTCCTGTCTTAAAAAAACAGACATTACCCTTTGGAGAAAATAATCCTTAAACACTTGTGTTGCCCAACTCTCTATTACTGTAAAAAATACCTGAGATAATCAACTTATGAAGAGGAAAGGCTTATTTGGGGCTTATAATTTTGGAGGTTTCAGTCTGTGACTAACTGGCTTTATTGCTTTGGACCTGTAGTGGCAGGCCCAAACAAATTATGGCAGGAGAACTTGGTTGAGGAAGCCTATTTACCTAACGGCTAGGTGCAAAAGAGAGGGAAAGAAAGGGGCTGATGCCCCAATAGCCCCTCAAGAACAAGCCCAAGTGTCCTGAAGACCTCTTAGTAGGCCTTGCCTTTTAAAGGTTTCTCTTCCTCCCAAGAGCACTATAGGCTGGAGTCCAAGCCTTTATCACATGGACCTCGGGGAGGACACTTATCTTACACGGTAGCAGTGCCTTGTAGATGATTACAGAGTAATATAAGGAAAAGTTTAGAAATGCTAAGAGGATTCACTGAAGCCAGTCTCTTTTGATAAATCATACGTCTGGAAGCCTCTGCAGAGACTAAGAGCTACTTCTGGACTATGAAGCTATCCATGAAGGACTCCATCTAAAAGCCCAAAGGTATATACAACAGTTGTCCAAAAACCAAATGAAGGGTACAAATATCTCCAATATTTTAAAATTATATTTAGAATAATAGTTTCAATGTTTTGCATAGCATTTAAATAGAGTGAAATCTTCCCCCTCTTTAACATTTTTTTTTTCTTATTGGTGTCACTTCTGCTCAGTTCCTGAACATCTTTCATGGAACATTCCTAGCAGCTTCTGCATGTAGTATTTCCAGTTAAACCAGAACACTTGTGTAGTATCCAAAAGGGGAATCTCCTCAAAAGGGAAAAACAACCCAAATCCAAAAATAAAACTAGGACATGCCAAAAGAGTCCAGTAGAGATTTGGGGTGGTACTGTTTCTATGAAGTGGCACTTTGCTCTGTGAAGCTCTGTTTCCATGAGGGTAGAGAAACTGTCATTTTCCTGAACCTCAGGCAGAGTACACTCACACCACACACACACACACACACACACACACACACACACACACACACACACACACAAATGACTATGTACATATAGAGTATAAAATGACTATCCATCATACATGTCACATGTATTTAAATGTGTGTATGATTGTACAACTGTGTGTATATTTCTCATATTTACTCCCTTTTCATTACTAGTGGGCATTACATGATGGCATAAGGTATTTGGAGACAACATGAGGAATCCCAACTCCTTCGGTCCATAATATATAGTGTGGGATAATCAGAAAAACAAAAATCAGGGTGAGCATTCCTATCATCTGCTCACTACATGATTATGTAGTGAAAAATGATTTTCACTAGTAAGGGCTTCCCTGATGTCATATACTAAGACTGCTCTGATGAGCAAAAAGTGCTGAAAAAGTAAAATCCCTGTGGTAGTTTACATGATTAAATCTGTAAAGATGAGTGGAGAGAATTCACTAACAGTATGTGTTACATATCATTTAAGCATAGGCTTCATCTGAAGCTGCGTCCTCAGCCAGACAACAATGCTATCCCGGGTCTGCTGTGGCTCGGACCCAATAAAATAAGCAAGTTTCCTGCTAGTGATCACGTGAGCATGTACAGACCAAAGTGAGTTCGAGTTTGAATAAAGAAGGTTCACTGCTACATCTGAGATCGTCACTGCAGTGTGAGAGCTGTTCCCTGATGTTACATGGTCTGCACTGAGGTGGAGATGGTAGAGAGAAGTAGAAGGCCAAGGTCATCTTGAGCACAGATGTCCTAACTCTCCCATGTTTTCTAATCCCCATCCCTCCCAACACTCTGAAAGGTACCTTTTCCCTGCTTTAGCCTATAGAAAAACAGCGAATTTTGGGTAATCATTTGTCAACTAACGCACCAAAATATTTGTTCTTAGAGGTGTAACTGATGCTACTTAACACTCAGTTCAGAGTGGCCATGCTATTTTGCCCACCGATTTGGTTTAAACTTGGTGACTGAAAGGAATCATCACAGAATACTTCTTAATCCACAACCGGCTTGTTTTAGAGAGCACTACAGAGCAGCAGAAGTAGCAGTAACAACCAACATTCACTGGACCTCTTTGTGGCCTAAGCACTTATTTTCATTGCCTCATTTCATCCTTTTAGGAACATGATTTGGAAGGTGCTCATTACCCCCATTTTTCAGCTGAGGAAAGTGAGGTAAACTAGATGTTAAATAACTTGCTTAAGATCCCATAGCTGGCTAATAAATGTCACCACCTAATTTCAGATACAGGCAATTAATTCCAAAGATCCCTTTTAACCACAGCTCTGCTGTGTCTCATCTAGAGAGGACATTCAGAAAACCTATAAGAAAAATCCTAGAAAATGAAAATGTGATATTTTATCAAACTCACTCTGATACTTTATGTTGATTACCTAAGCAGATCAGAAGGCCATGAGTGTCCGAATAATCTAGAAATAGATCCTAAAGTCCTGTTTCCACACTTTTCTCTCTCATGTAACCTACAGTGTAGACTTACAGCTATGCTTCTATTTTTGTATTTGAGGGTTGTTTTGATATTAAGGGTTGATTGTACCCAACTCTCTCCCCCTTAAGTACATTCTGTGAGGGCCTCTTCAGATATTGTTCATCTAGATAATGGTGTACAATTTTAGCCTGAAAGCTAAACAATAGGTCCTATTTTCATTATTCTCTTGGGACAATAAAATTAATAACACTCAGCAGGGTCACTAAGCTCTTGTCAAACCAGTCACTGAGTCCTTCCCATTCAAAAGATACACTGCTATAATTGACCCAGGACTATGTTTTAATTTGTGTGTCCCAATGGGATCTTTGCCAGAACATCAGATTAAAACCAATCCTAAATAGCTTTGCCATTTGTTTCAAGGATGAATGTAGCACTTTAATTTTACAAATGGTGTATGGTTGCCACCACACTCCAGGGAAGTCCAAGACAAGGGCAATAAAACTGAAAACACTACCTTAAAAATTCACAGTCATCAGTCAACAGCATTCATTGAATTGTCTGTGTGGTTCAGAGTCACAGTACCAGTTTCTCCATGGAAGACTCAGTTTCAAATATTCAGAGTCATCATCAGATCATAGGTTAAGCTAACTTTCAGTTTGGAAAGTATCACCTTAGAATACCCACCCAAGAGTTTGATTATGTATTTATTTTAAACAGAAATAAATGTTCTAAATATTTATTTCTATACAAAGTTATTTGTCCCCCCCCTTTTTATTTTTTTGGTAAAAATGTCAAGAAATGAAGAGTTATTGAGAAAAGGATGATACAATGAAGGAATCCAGATGCAAAGGCCCAGGGAGATCAACTGAATGACTCTAGCCAGCAGCTTAGCAAGTGCTCTGTCTAAAGGGGCAGCCCATATCCAAATTTTCCCTACTATCAGTACAGAAATGGGGGTGCTTGTGTGCCAGAAGTACACTTTTTCAAAAAAAAGTGAGAAATCTAGATTTTTATGTGACAGTTACTGATGTTTAAAGTTTGCAATCATTTCAAAAATGATCTACGAAATATTGCATAAGCCAGATCTGCCCTTTGGTAAATAAATATCTAATGTTTAAAAATGTTGTTTTCTTCATAATAACCTTGTATGAAAAAGAAAGCTAAGTTATCCTGTACCTACTATGTGCCAGTCATACACACTATCCTATAAAACAGGTTTCATTATTCCTGTTACATAAATAGGAAAACTAAGAGGGATAAAGTGATGTTCCTAAGATCATTCAGCTGGTCAGCTGGTGCAATCATCTAAGTGCTTCTATATTCAAAGTTCATGTTTTCCCTGTGAAATCCATCTTTGACAGGCTCCAGATAGAAACAGAATTTGAGGACAATCTCAGAACCCATAAACCATCTGAAACATAATTTAATAAAAGTCAATATAAAATAGGACTTGCCATCTCTAGAAAAAAAAATGACTTGGAGAAAAGATTTGTCAAGGTATAAATGATATCAGGGTGCTTCTAAATCTAATGTCTCAAATGTTATCAAGGAATGTAAAATATAACTAACAAAAGTTGTTTAAAGTGTGAGCTAAATAAATATTGAACAATTAAGAACTCGTTACATAACTGAAGGGTATCTAGAAAACCAAAAAGCAAAGGAGCCCAAGAATCCTGCTTTTGTTAATGCCTTTCATGGAAAAGGATCCCTGATAAGTTCCTTGACAGTCAGCCGAGTATTCTGTTCTATTTAGTAAGTTAAATGAGTTAACTCATCAAAGAGTGAAAGGGGCATATTAGGCCTCCTAGTCCTGTGAAATGAGTTAAAACCAACTTCCTGCTTCTTCTCTTTCTCCATGTTCATGAAACAATCTTTAAAAACATATTTTAAAATGTCCCAAGGAAACCTTTCTATGGAGGAGCAATATTTAAAGAGATTTCTAGTTACTTGGTAATTCAATCAAGTATTCAATCTATCTATCCCTCTCTCCCTCACTATAGTTTAGATCTTGAGTATCTCACAAAGGCCACATGTTAAAGCCTTGGTCCCCAGGACGGCATTACTGAGAGATGGTAGAAGCTTTAAGAGGTGGAGCCTAGTGGAAGGTCTTTAGGTCACTGGCGGGTGTGCCCTTGGAGAGGATGGTAGAACTCCAGGCCCTTCCTTTTTCCTCTTTTGTGTTATGTCCTAGCCATGAGGTAAGCAATTCTGCTCTGCTATTTGTACCCACCATAATGGAATGGAACCTCTAAAACCATGAGACAAAATAAACCTTTTCTTTTCATGTGCAGATTATGTCAGGTATTTATTATAGAAATTGAAGGTGAGTAACACTGACACAAACATACACAATTTACTTGAAATTTTATAAATATATATGTACAGATACATAATATGTATGTGTGTGTGTGTGTGTGTGTGTGTGTGTGTGTAAATTAACTAATATGAATTCATTCCCAGGATCCAATCACTACTAGATAAATAAGTTTCTGAATTGGAACTTACCAAGACTATACAGACCTTTTCCAGCACCATATTTAGCTTAGTCTAGAAGTTTATAAACCGTTAATAATAATGAGATGTGCACTGAGACCATGTGAAAACTGGCACTAATGGGTCCATTTATTTCATTCTCAAAGTCAACTTTCCTTTGGGTTTCTTCACCATCTTTTTGATCCATCTAAAACATCAGGGAGTATAAATTAAGCAACCATTTTCATACAGTAAAAATAATAAGGAAAAGTTTAAGCAGTTAATGTAGTTAATACAGTCTTCCCACCATGCTACTGAGCTCACTGATGGCTCAGAGTGAACATGACATAGGAGATTTGTTTCTGAGGTTTTCTTAGTTTTACATCTCCTGTGTCTCTCATGGTATGAGCATCTTATCATTAGGACAATTCTAGCATTTGAAGAAAAGTATTTCTCATATTGAGTGGCTCTCAGCACAAGCTGTCTATGTAATCCCCTGCTTCTCAGTGGAAGAGAAAGTGGAATAGTCAGATGCTTGAGGAAAATCTAGCTGTTCTTCTTCTCACTGAGGAATGAAATGTTGGTTTCAAATAAAAAAAAATTTACTGGGAATTTTCAAGAAGAATTCATCATTTCTGATATCTCCCTTCAACAATGACATTATAACCTGATCCTTCATTTGGATTTTATTTCTCTGAAATGCAAATAAGATAAAGCCTACTTAATAATGGTTGTACTTTCTTCTCCACTCTTCTATAAATATTGTTTTAACATTTCTATCTCTACTTAGTATATCACATGAACAACTTGCAGAAACTCCCTGTCTCATTTTCCTCCAATGCATAAGAGAATCATAACATGATCTGTGTCATAAAATTGTTTTCTTTTCTTCTTTTTTTTTTTGGTGGTGCTGGGGATTGAACCCAGAACCTTGTGCATGCAAGGCAACAACTCTACCAACTGAGCTATATCCCCAGCCAGAATTGTTTTCTTAACTGAATGATAGTGAACATAGGGAGAACCAAGAAGGGTGCCTAGCACATGGCAAACAATTAAAATACATAGGCTATACTATTGCTATCTAATATTTTTTTAATTGCTGAATTCTATGCTAAGTTCTAGGAGGCAAAGATGAAAAAGATAAGATTCTTATCTTTGAAGAGCTGAAAAAATGAAATGAATGACCATAATACAAAAAGTTCCTCATGTATATGTCTTCTTAGAATGTGATCTACATTTTCTCAATGACTCTGTTCACTAACTTAGCTTCTGGCTTCATATACATAAATTGTAAAACAAATTCCAATTTTCTGTCTTTTCTATGATATCAGATGTGTTACCATGAAGTACCTTCTATTTAGAATTAAGTTAAAAATCAGCCCATTGTTACAAAACACTAGATTGTACAGTCATATAAGTTTCTTTGAACATTGTCCCCCCAATTTATTTTAGAGATAATAGTTATTAAATTATGGTAAAGATATCAGAAGATGATAATACAAGTTGATTCTTTTCTACAAGACAAAAAGGCATGAAAAGACCACAGTAAACATCACTAACAGGATAGGGTATGTAGATCTTTTGCAAAAGCCCTGAGTCAAGGAGACCCATTTTGAACTTTGGGCTTATTTAATAACATTAAGCAAGAACACTTAACTATCCACAAGAAAGACCAACAACATAAATCAGACATCAGTCCACATATTTCAAAATCAAAGCTATAAAGCAAAATGATTTGTGGGAGCAACCTAACAGCTCTAATATATTATAGCTCTTTTCTGAGAATACTTAAGCATATTAGTTATCCAAATTAGGATTTTGTTGTTGTTGATGGCGCCAAAAAGAAAAATATATGCCATTGAGACTTTTTTCTCCTCACCTACAGGATACTTTCAGCGAATGCAAGGCTTTCTCAAGCACACCTTAGTGATAGATTACTCATATAAATATAATTCATCGGAAAGGTCCTACCAATATGGATTATTAGGGAAAAAAATCCAAACTGACATAGTGCCACACTTACAGGATTATAATTTGATGCAAATTATGAGATTTCCCCCATATAGAAGCTAAGAACCATATTGTAGCACCAAAGTATAAGAAAACTACAAAAGCATTTGGTTTAGTATATATAATCTTGGAGATTGTATGTTCCTTTGGGTCATATTTAAGCTCATTTTTTTAAAGTTTCAATAAAACTACGTACAACTCCACTATTGGAAATATCTTTTGAAATCTCATTTTCTTTCCATTTCACAAACATCTGATGTTGCCACAATTTTTAAAAACATATTGAAAACAGTACGCATGCATGAAGACACCATAATCAGTATGCATGTATTTTTTGCATTTCATGAATGCCTGTGAAGATTTCCCTATCTTTCCCCACAGCTAATTTTATTGTTCATTTGCTATTGTGTTGTCACAATAAAGAATAGAAACTAAGCTATCTGGGTATCTGATTTGTCTGAAGCAGAGTTTCCTCAACTATGTTGATAATATTCTCAATAATAACACAGTGGATCCCCAGTAAGTCATTTTAAATATATGGTGTACTAATTATTTTACATTTGAAAAACCATGTTGGAAAATCTTAAATATAAGGAATATCAGAAGAGAAAATCCAAGATTTCCACATAATTCTTACTGAAAATGCCATATTATTTCACTGTTTTGATCTTCTCTATAGCAAATAGGAAGTTAGAATTTCTGAGGGTACCTAGCTTAAGCACAGAATCTGGAGCCAAACTACAGGGCTTGGTTCTAACTTCACCACCGCTATAGTCTGGATCTTAAAAGTCCCTCAAGGGCCCATGTGTTAAAGCCTTGTTCCCCATAATGGCACTATTTGGAGGTGGTAGAACCTTTACGTAGTGGGACCTAGTGGGAGGTCTTTGCATTTTTCGAGTGTGCCCTTAAGGAATATAGTGAGACCCCAGCCCCATCCTCTTCCTCCTCTCATGAATGTCCTGGCCACAAGGTGGGCAACTTTGTTCTACCATATATGTCCCACCATAATGTGCTGCCCTGTGACAGACAGGTCTAAAAGCCATGGGGTCAACTGATCATAAGATGGAATCTCCAAAACTGTGAAACAAAATTAAGCTTTTCCCTTTGTAATTTGTCTTAGGTATTTGTTACAGTGAAACAAAGCTGACTATCAACAAATTTTTAACTATGTAAACACTGCAGGTGATTTAACTTCTGTGCCTCAGATTTCTCATCTGTAAAATGTGGATACTGATAACAACTTTCTCATAGTTTACTCTTTTGATAATTGTTTGAATTGATATATGTACACATCAGAAAAGTTCCTGGTAAAGAGTAATTATTTTTAAGGTACTGCTTTTGTTCTTATTTACTTTACTAACAATATACAATTCTATACTATCTCTTTTGTCTTTGTTCAAAAGGTTTATTTAAACCAGAGAATCGATAAATGCCTTAGATTTTAATCTGATTTTCAGACAGACCTTTAAAATAGGTTAAAAATTATAGGACAAACAAGTACACTATTAAGTGGATTTATATAGCAAATCAAATGACATCTGGCAAAATCAGGATCTATCAGAAAGAAATCTTGAGCAAAACTAACAGCACTAACTTCAAGTCTCTCATTTGACGGTATATCAATAAAACTCAAATTGTAAAAAAAATAAGTTTTGGTGAATACACACAAAACAGAAATCATGAAGAAATAACTGTTACACTAAATGACAGAATCATTATTTAAAAATACATCAACAAAAATTATTGTATTTAAATAATATAATATTGATCAATGTAAAGCTGTCAAGATAAGTTCAAATAAAACATGGCATAAACATGAGATAAAAGTGAAATGATTTTAAGCCACTCAGATAAAGATTTGTTTTGTTTTGTTTTAAATTTAGAGACAGGATCTTGACCAATGGCTGAGGCTGGCTTTGAACTCTCAATCCTCCTGCCTCAGCTTCCCAAACTGATGAGATTATAGGCATGTGCTACCACACTCAGCTTCAAATATGAATTTGATAGACTGTGAATTCAACACAATTAAACTAACTTTCAAAACAGTCAATGTGATTTGAGTAGTGTTAGCTAGAAAAGTTGTCCCAAATAAAGACACTAAGTTAAGATTCCCATTTGTGCATTAGCTGAAACACAGGTGATATTTGAATTCTGGATGCTACAGCTAAAGAAAGACAGGTCCTCAGTATGGCAACCCAGAATTACACAGACTCTGGATGATATACTGCATGGCTGAAGGACCCAGACAGAAATATTTCAATTAACTATCTTCAGTTTTTTGAAGGATTATCACAGAAGAGGATTTATACTTATTCTCTATAGGCCCAGAAGGCAAAATTAAATAGAATTATAGGAAGTTGGAATTTTGGCTCAAAATGAGAAAATATATTGTCTCACATAAAGCTCTTTAATGGACTGCTTTGTGAAGCATGGAGTTCCTACTTTCTGAAAATCTTTAAAAATACTGATTCTGTAATTCATTCAATAAGCAAGCGTTTAGTGTTTGCTACTTTTTGCAGAGCAGTATCTTAGATCTGGTGAATAAAATAATGAATGAAGAAGGACAGCCACATTTATTAAGTGTTCACAGCAAGCCCAACCCTGTGCTAGATCCTTTCAGACACAGTACCTCATCTCAGTTCTCCCATATGGGTATTATATTACCACCTTTACTGCAAACTCTTATACTGCAGCTAGAGCAATCTAAAAAAAAAAAAAAAAAAAAAAAACCTCATGAAATACCCTTCTTAAAGACATGTAATCACTCCCCATTGCCCTAGTAGAATAGATAATAGTTAACATGGCCCACAGGGATTTGGGTGCCACCTAGATAGCAAAGTAGAGATTCAAATCCAAATGGTTTGCTATCTACTAACTGTGTGACCTTCATAAGTGCTTAATTTTGGATGCCATAACTTCCTTAGCCATCAAAGACAGCAACGTAACCTGTTATGAAGATTAAATGAGGTCACACATCATGGAACACTCCCTGGTACATAGGCATACCATATTAAATACTGTCCATTATCCATCTTATTTGTCATCCTATCCCGGAGCGCCACACAGAGTGGCATGTAGAAGATACCTAATAATATTTGTGAATGAATGAATGAGAAACTGAGATGGAGAAATTTTCATAAATGGATTTTGGCCTCACACCCAGGTCTGTCAGAGCCCAAAGACTATGTGCTTCTTCTTATACCCTACTCTTAACTGAGAAAGGCAATAGCAAAATGTTACGGGGTGCAGAGGACAAATAATTTGTCTAGGAGAATTAATTAATCAGGGAGGTAAGCTTGAGTTTATCTTTAACAACTAGTGGGACATTACCAAACAGAAATTGTTAGAGTCTATAAACAAGTCAAGATGGCGCCTGGAAAAATGCCAGAGGGAGTGGTTTGTGAAGTAATGCCAGCGAGCCATTAAGTGTGGAGATTCCTTATTGGTTGACTGCCGTATCTAGTTTATGTTAATTAAGATAAGCTGTGTGTAATGTATATATACCCCTCCGGTTCTACAATAAAGGGCTCCCACTCCTGCTACATCAATGTACACAAGTTGTTCATCACCCCCCGGTTATTTTGCTGCAGCCAGACTGCAGCAAGAAATAAAGTAGATAGTGTTATTGACAAACTTGCAAAGATATTAAAGTGTGAAAGTATTTTGGAAATCACAAATATTATTAGGCAAGTGGGTCAAGGCTAAATGATTAAATAATAAAGGTCAATCATGGCTAAAATAGAGAATAAAACCACAGGCATAATAACAATTGTGAACTCAATTCTGAAAAAAACTGAAAGTCAGCAAATGCACCCTTCAAGCTGTCATCTTATGAAGTGGTTCTCTGTGTTTGTATGTGTTTGTTACTTATTCTGGAAGGATTAGATGGTTCACTAGGTGTAAGCAATCATTTGAACTAATATTGAATTAAGTAGTCCAAGCAAGTTGTGATAGGGGCTTCAACTCCAGGAAACATAGTGGGGCCAGAAAACAGAAAAGAGAAGGCACAACTGATTATACGCTCCCACCCCCCAAAAAAAGATTGGATGCATTACCTCCAGTTCATGTAGAATATAGATAGAATACTAGAGAGATATTAAAGAAAGATGTAAAGACTATATAACTATAGGAAAAGAGTTCTTGTACTTAAATAAAAAGTAGGCTTTGAAACTTTTATGCTATGAATATTTTTTTTAAATAAAAATCGCATTTGGGGGGAAGTACTAGGGGTTGAACCCAGGAGTGTCCTGCCACTGAGATACACTCCAAATCCTTTTTATTTTTTACTGTGAGACAGGGTCTCACTAAGTTGCTAAGGATAGCCTTTAACTTTCAATCCTCCTGCCTCAGTTTCTGAATTGCTGGGATTACAGGCATGCCTCACTGTGCCTGGCAAAAATACATTTGTTGTTAATAAGTATTAAATTTTGACTACCATACAAATTAATTTTTTAATGGAAGTATATGTCAAAATCTTACTAATCATCTCCTATGGTTGGCAGAATTAGAACTGCATTTTAAATATTATTTTCTACTTTTTGCTCATTTCCCCTAGCATTTCTCCAGTGAATATAAGATTCCATTGAAGAAAAGTACATAAGATAAAACATGTTGAATGAAATAAATAAATAAATAGATAGATAAATAAAAACAGGCAAAAATGTCAAGAGAATTTCTGAGAAGTAGAACAATTAAAAGTTGAAAACAGCAATGACCATCAGGAGGAAGAGGACCGTGGGGACACCATAGGGATCTAAGCAGGAACAGGAAGATGTCACCCCATTGAGGAGAGACAGAAGACCACAGTCAGTTCCATCTCAAGGGGATGATGACAAGGAGTTTTATTTTGGTTAGCTCAGAAGAATGTGCATGTCAGATCAGGTAGAAAGATAATTCCTGAGGAAATATTTAACAGTACCATATTTTATTAATGTAATGGACTGATTTAAGATTTAGTGAAAGCCCATCACTGGGAAAACAGCAAGAAAAGCTGCATTCTAATCCACTGATGTCCTTACTGCTTTCTGAGCTAGAAACATGTCTTCTTTCTTTTGCTCTTGACTTTAATTCTTAACTATCCACAAAAATAGTAAGATGCCAAGGGCAAGTTAATTTATTGCAAAGTGTATGAAGTATTACATCAAAGAAAAGTATCGATTTGAAAAGATACAGACAGAAATACATTTTCTTCATATCTGCATTCAATTGAGTGTTGTTACAAAATTGGGCATTGTGATTTTTTTTGTTACCATTTATCTATATGTTAGTTTAAATTTACATCTCTATCCCTGACCTCTTACCCTATCGCCAGTTTCATTTCTCTCGCTATCTCCAGGACAATTACTTGGGCACTCTTTCTCTGAATCTATTATCGCCCCTTCCTAGCATGTTCTTCGCCAACTATTCTCCTCATTACCACTTATCCTTGAGGTTGTCTGCTGTTTGTTAATGGAATCTAGCATTGTCTTTCTGATATGAGAAAAAAAAATCAACTATGTCTCAGTCATTTGTCCAGAATTTAATCTCATAGAATATGGGAAGCCACTTCTTGTGTAGTCTTCCATAGCTTAAGGACAAGCCAAGTATGACTTTAAAATGGCCTATTAATATCACTACTTAGTCACAGAGTTTTAATGCAAAATCTTTTAGAAAAATCTTTACTACAGCAATAGGAATATGTAACTTTTGCTGTTCTTAAAGATTTTAATGGATTTTTAATCTACTGATGGTAGGCTGTAAATTCAAGCTCAAAGGAAACACAAGTGCAACTCAATGGGAAGTTTTATTGGATTCCTTACAGAGAATTATAGTTATGATCAAAAGCTGAGAGCGAACAAAGGCTGAATATCTCTATACTCTTTTCAAGTGATTTGAATGCTTCATTTCTTCCTGTGCACCTCCTAAGCTAGAATTTAAAGGAATAAGGCACAAAGGCAGAGTTAGGTAGCACAGGAAGGAAGAAGGAAAAGCAAACTTTTATAAACTCTAGAAGTGACAAAGTGCTCCATGAATAATCAATACTTGGAGATATTTATACCTCGGCAGTAGCAGATTATCTGATGCATTTTCATTCTTTGTAATTACAAATGACAAATCTATTATGTATAGACTGTACAGAGAAACAAGATTGATCAAACAGTATCTATTCGATACTTAAAAGTGAAAAAAAGAAGATATTATTTCCAAAACTATGGTGATTATTAACATTTAGCACGCAGAAATATGAAAAATGGAGTGTAAATGGGAAAATCATCAGGAAATCAAGGTTAAAAAAAAAAAACAGAAGAAAGATGTGAACATAGGTAATGGATAACAAACAATGTTAACATAGATAACCAGCATCAAAGTCAAGGCCAAAGTTCCCAGGTACTAAGTTTGAATGTCAATCAGCAGGCCATTCAGGGAGCCATTACCATTTGCTGAGCAAGGAAGCAACAGAACCAAAGCTGTGACTTAGGAACACTGATGCACTTGCACTATATACAGTGGCTTAGAGAAAGGAGAGCCTGGAAGTAGAAAAATGTTAACAAATTGCTGCCCATGAGAGGTGGCAATGACCCACATATTATCTTATATATGTAATTATGGAAAGCTATTTCCAAAAATGTTTTCTTGCAAAATGAAATCCCATTAGCTTCAGTGATCATGTTCGACATGCATTCCACAATAACATTATCTATAAGAATAGAAATCCTAAATTGATTGTCCACTCCAAATCAGCCACCATATCCCATCTCATTTTTGCTACAATAACTTCTTCCCACATGTGTATCAAAGCTTCCTCAAACTCATAAGCAATTATTAGAAGTTATCTGAATAGTTTAGGCTTGGGAATGGCTGCTAGGACCTGAACTCTGCTAGCAGAAGAGTTGGTATCCAAAGTCTCTCACTACCTTCCCTCTGCTGAAATATGTGATAAGAGAATAACATAGAGATATCTGCCTGTTCTCCAATATTTTGAAGGCCTAAAAGCCAGGGACTCATCCACATAACTTATTTGATTTTAAATTCAGATACTTAAAACTCTGTGGAATTCTCCCCAAATCCCAGGAAAGAGCTCTTTCTAATATTCAAATAACAATATTCAGGATATGCAATCTTTAGTTGTGTTGTTGATTGGTGATTTCAAGTACCGTCTCTAACAATGGCCCTGCTAGGGGTATATACTACTATGAATGTATAGTCTCCAGAGAATCACTGCAGTAGGAGTTCTCAAGTCTTAGCCAGGATGTCTCCTTTGAACATCCAATTCTTCCTCAAGAGAAGTCTAACTCTGCCTTCAAAATGAGATCTTTGTAATCTAGAGAATGCAGCACATCAAAATCCATTATTCCATAATTAGCTGAATTTTTTAATCTCCAGATTCTAATTCTCATCCTTAGTACCCTCATTTCATTTTTCAAGTAAAGTAATATTGAACTTTCTTTCCTGTTCACCCTATATGTTATTTTCTTCATATAAAATTTTGTGAAGAATCTTATGTATATATGCTGTATAAAATCATGAAATCAAGACTCTGGTCAAATATTAAGACATACTGATACAAATTCCAATACTGAAACACATTCCAATAATACACGAACCAATAGCAGATACCCAACAGCTCTTCCAATAGGAGAATAATGGTTAACAAATGTGTGTTAATTCAAAAGAGGAAATTTAGGCAATGATATATTACCTTTCAAGCCTTTGTTTCCTTTCAAGTAGGCAATGGAAAAAAAATTTTAAAAGCTAACAACTGTTCTAGTCATAACTTTTTAATCAAAAGATGAAAACTTTAGCTGGATATCAAAACAATCAGCATTAAAAATGCAAAGTTGTACCTCAGTTTCAGGAAACCAGGCAGCATTGTGAAAATGCAAAAATACCCAGAAGTATCAAAGAAAGAAGGGCCTATGATTTCATTTCCAAAGTCCAGGAGGCCACTTGTAGAATGCAATTAGACAGAGAAGACAGGGATTATCTAGCCTCTGATTCATAAAGTCCTATTAGGAAAAAGAAACCAAAGAATTCACATGAAACTTCCCTTTGGAGAAAGACTCTCTGTTGCCCTTTTCCTATATCATTGGGAATGTGCCAAGATGGGAAAAAGGCAGCTTAGACATTCAAGCCCCAGTGACATTGTTAGTAACATCATGTGACCCTCTAGGTACTATCTGGTCTCTACAGTTCAGAATGTTTGGGGCCATTGCTGATAGCAATAGATAGATTCTTAGATAAATAAGATTTTTCTTTATTTGACTTGAGGACAAAAGAATATTTTATACATCACCAAGAAAACTACTCTGGTAATTAAGGTTTGACAAACCATGGACTTAAGATGCATCCTGATTTTATATATTAAAATATGGTAAAATTGGGCTGGAGATATAGCTCAGTTGGTAGAGTGCTTGCCTCACATGCACAAGGCCCTGGGTTCAATCTCCAGCACCACACACACACACACACACACACACACACACACACACAAAGTGTGAAAAAAATATGGTAACATATATCACAAATCAAAGAATTACAATGTCACCATTTTTATACACATTACAGAAACTCCAAGTGGAAAAAACTGATGACCAGATGAAAACAGAAACAAGTAAGGTAGGAAAAACCCTTCCTTTGATTGAGATAAAAGTGAAGAGAGAAGAGAATGAGGATCATGTTTTTAAGAACTGGTATGAATTCTCTTACTCTGCCTATGTGAGTGGGATAGGTGGTAGCCATGAGAACAACTTTGGACAAGAATGTCAAAGAAGCTGAAATTGATCTGAGTTGCTTCGTTGTCTGCCCCAAATCCAGGCAAGTACATAGTTCCAGGCAGTCAGAATCTGACATAGAACGTTCATATTTTGCTCCCTTATTGAGTTTGCACTTAGTTTCTGGGACTTTTACTTCAGTTTCTCTGTCATCAGATTTTTAATCTTTGTTGAGAATTTAGACTCCTGGGACAGTCTGCTGCTTCTACTAAGTCTCCCTGATCATGCTGAAGGTATTATCAGTTTGATTGCTGCTGACTCCCTGCAGAAATTTACAGCAACAGTGCTCCACCCTGTTCCCCGGAATACCCGCTACTGCCAACAGCAAGATATTCAGTGCCTCACAGGACATTTTCCTTCTGTGAGGTGATTTGATGCCTTTGTGTATGAGCTTCCTTGTATGGCCAAGATCTACTCCCATATCCTCGTGTGTGATTTTCTCCAAAGGCTCAATTGTCAACCAAATGTAGTCCCAGTTACAATGAGCCCTCATTCTGTCAGGTACAGATATTTTTAGATACCAAGAGATTACAGGGAAGGACCAAAGTCTTTCATTTATTTATCTTAAATGCCATATATATGGTAAATAGATGGGTTAGAGGAGAGTTGAAGTATCCAGCATCAGGAGAATTTTCAGAGGTTGTGACACTGGGGAGATGGAAGCTCACTCCTACAGAACTCAGAACAGGTTCTGTCTGAAGCCAAGATTCCTGGAAAGATGGGAGAAGACATTTATAATTAAGGATTATATGTAAAACCAATCTGATGGAAGACATTGTTAGTGAGAAGGTACTTTATTATGGTGGAGTTTAGAATTCAGCTTACAAGGTAAAGTTTTTTTCCACCATTTAGTTAAAAATGTTTACATGCATAGGTCTAATATATTAAGATTCATCAATGAAAAGACTGAGACAGGGAAGCTAAGCAACTCAGCCACTTGGAAAGGGTAGAGTTTGTAAGAGCCAGAATTAAACAACAGCTCCTGTGATTCATGGGCTTATGCCTTTCCTACATAGAGTACTGTTGCCAGGACTGCTTTTAAGATTAACAGATAAAATTTATGCTCGAGTTAGGACTAAATACTTTGAATTTTGTTTAATCATTTTTTGTTGTTGTTGAATAAATAACAAAAATACTAAAGAAAAAAAAATTGCCTTCAACCTAATAGGAATATAATAGGATAAATACTTGGTACAATGTTTTTTGGACCAGATGAAATATCTCCTATAGCAATACATCCAATATAGTTCTTTTAATATGGTTGGCATCGAATAAATGTTGATTTGATAAAATTTTATCTTTATGTAGATTACAAAAATGATCCTTAGTGAAATATATAACTCAAAACATGGCCATCAAAATTATGACTTATCAAAATATTGCTCTTAAAATCAGAGATCTATCCTTCTGCCTTATAATTCCAAATTTAAAGTGTTTATCAATTGATAAACAATGAGAAGAAAAGACTGACATTTAACATGGAAACGAACCATGTCATTCTTGGGTTCAAATGGAACTTTACCAGTTTTTAATTGTAAATGAACTCACACTCTGCTAGACTTGTGTGATCCCTCGTCATACCCAGCAACTGTCTTTCATTCATCTTCTCTACCCTCCAGAGTCTTGCTCCAAGGCAAAGGAACACAGGTACTACTAAACCCTATCTCATAGATGAGATCATGTCTATGCCATTATCTGGTGTCCCTCCTGCCATTTATTTCATTTCACTTATTTCTTTATGTATGTCTCTGAAAGAAAAAAAATAAAGGCATACAGAATAAAAGTATGAAGCACATTATTAATAGAGGCTAAAATAATGTACATTTAACAAAATTCAGCTCTGGTTTTAAAAAAAGATTGAAAGCACACCACAGCTTAAAACCAAAGAAGGGTGCACATACAAAAATCTACAGCTCCATATCGCCAAGCAATGACAACACTAAAATCCCCCAAACAAACAAACAAACAAAAGCAGAACCTGCAGGAAGACATTAGGAAGCAGAATGTAATTACCCGATTTGGAAACTGACCAGGACACTGTGGTTAAAATCCGTCTTGCTACAAAGGTTCTGAGGAATCTTTAATAGACTACAAATGGTCAGCAACTCATGTCCACACCTCATCTGAGAGACGATGACAACCAGCAGTAAGTCCTCTGTGCCACTAACCCGGGAACTGGGCTGATTCTGACCAAGAGAATAAAGGGCCACCTACAGAAATTGCAGCAACATTTGCTACCCTTGGCTGCTTTTGTAAAATAGTCTGCATGAAGCAACTTTCTTAAATATCTCAAGTATTACTGCCACATCTTAATGTAAATATGTAGTGATATCATTCCTCATTTCTAAAAAGAATTATAACCAATGCTTCTGCAATCTCCTTGAGTAAAAATTATTAAATCCCAGTCTTCGGCTAATTTTGAGTAATGAATGTGCTGGTATCAGTGAGGCATAAGATGGCCATTGTTTAATCTATGTATGCTTACTATCAAACTAACTTATTTTTGCCTTTTATATTTTTTAAGAAACTGACTCCAGTGCAGTAATTAAAATACATTACAGTCGTGCAAGTGAAATTTGGAAAACTGCCAACGTTTTCAAGAACTTATAATTTTCTTTTTCAGAGGAAAAAGTAGTTTTGACATCTTTGTGCAAAACAATCACTAACAGTTACTTACAATTTCAGGAAAATCACTGTTTTAATCATGACCTTTCAGCTGTCCTTGATTGAAAAAAAATTGGCCACCTACAGAAATAATTCTGTTGGGCCCTCATCTCTCTACTGATTGATGGCCTCATGTGGCTCTACATGTTCACAATTATAAATAAAACTATATAAATGTGGCAGAGCTTAGCTTCCCTCTAACTGGATAATAATAAAACAGTTCTAATTGACAATAAAAGGGATTTTCTTTAAGTGACATCTTTGCCATGTACCTGTATCAAAATCAAATGGTACATTTTTCTCTGATTAAATGTGTATTCTTTTGGTCACCATTCATTCCAACCATTAATTTAGCATCCATTGTGTAAAGGGCACGGTATTACACTCTGTTGGGGGTGATGGGATGTGGATAAAACAGCTTCTGAATTTAGAGAACCTATTATCTGATGCAGTACTCAACCAGCTAACATATAATAAATATGGAACCCATATATTCAATGTGGCTACGTCTGCATGTGTATGCATATGAATAAAAACTAGGTTTGGATAAATATATTGCTATAAGAACATATACTTACACTTATGAACAACATATCAACATATATTTGGATTTATGTGAATATATGTATGTCACACCAGAAGTCTTTTTATGAAAATATTTGAAGTCCTAACATGTTAGTACATGAGTTTTCAATGGAAATGAAACAAAGCCTCATTCTACTAGTTAAAGGTTTCCCACCTACTGTACAAGCAACAAAAATAGAACTGGCATTCAGGACTCCATTAGAAGTTTATTGAAGCTCTGTGAGATTTGAAAGCTTTTAGGAGTTCAACATAAATCATTCAATACACCAAAAAAAAAAAAAAGACTTAAAAAGATTTCCCCTTTGTATTCAATTTCTATGAGTGATCTCCAATTTACAGCCTTATGCTCAACCCAGAAATTGAATTAATCAATACAATTATCTTTTAGAAATCCCTTTTGTCAACTGCAGTAGTCCATGGACAAGAAAGGAAGATTGAGAATTCTTGAATTGTAATCTGGGTGGCAAGATGCAGCAATACTGAAGGACTGACATTAGAAATGGGTACAGTACAGGCTTCAATGCTGTTTTGAAGGATTACAAAAACTAAGTGATCCTTTTCCCAAAACCAAAAATGAATTATCCACTAATTGTAGTCTAAAATAAACTATTTCACAGAAAACAATACTAGAAAAATATTTATAGGATCAATTTTTGATCTGAATAATATATAGGATTTGCATTTACAATGGCATGATAAAATAACTTTGTACAAAAGATCAGTATCATTGAGTTAATATTCCTGTTCATTATGATACTGTCAAGTACCTTACTGAAATATTTATAGATCATGGATACTAATGAAAACATTATTCCATGGAAATCTATACCAAGTCTTTTATTTTGAATAAATTAACTTGCATTTTTGGAAATCATCAAATTATTCATAATAATCAACTTTAAAAATTTCAGCTCACTCTTTTTCTGAAATTTTTTAGTACTATTCAAACCAGAGAAAGGTGAAACAATTCCTCAGCTACTTTAGGATCCAAGAATACTTTCATATGAAATGGTCAAATAATTAGAAAAAAAAGTGTTTTTATATTAATTAGTCTTGTAATGCATATTTCCTTTGTTCATGTAAATATCTTTCACAAATTTAACATTAAAAATGGAAAAGATCTCAATATCCCTACCTACTTCATTAAAAACAGTTATTCAATTTAAAAAGTAAGCTTGGGACCTAAGAGACTCAAAGAGATATCTATCTAATCTATACTCATCATGTCTAAACCCAATGATTGCCCAAATCTCCTCTTATGGAATAAGTCAGAGTTGACAAGAATATGTAGAATTTTTTGAACTTGACAAATCTGAAAATTCTTGCTAAAAAAGAATTAAACTAACCAACAACTTCAATCAGGCACTGATGTTAAGGATTTACAACCTAATTCTCCTAGGAAATATCCTGGAACACATACAGTTTTTCTATTTGCTTATATATTCTGCATACATAAAACTACTAATAAGTATTTATTTGGTTTTTGCCCATATTTGTGCTACTAGCTGTGAAGCACATGGTCCTTATACATAAAGCATTTGAAGATCAAGTTTTGATCCAAATAATATATAGAACTCACATTTACAATGGCATGATAAAATAACTTTGTACAAAATGAGAGTAACATTGAGTTAATATTCCTGTTCATTATCATATTGTAAAGTACCTTATTGAAATAACACTCCATGGAAAGTGTTATTTAACATTTTCTAAATGGAGAAATAGGTGGTAGAGAAGATAAAGGTAAGTTTTTATTTAAAAAGGGTCTATCATGTAAAGAACTGACACACTTTATATTTTACTATAATCTTCAACCAAACTTTTCCCTCTCTTATGGCTTAAATGTCACTCTCTGCTTTATAAGCAAACTTTAGGATACAAAGAAATAAATAAGTTAATGGAATTTTACTCTGTTGAAGCTGAAAACACACCGCTTCTTACAGAAAATATTCTGATTAACAATTGTGGTTTAAATGAACGACCTTTTCCACTTGGATAATGATTTTTTTCTTTGCAAGCAGACCTTTGGGATGTGATAGCTACAGTTTGAATCTTTTTTAAAATTATTTTTTGTTCTTTTTAGTAATACATGACAGTAGAATGTATTTTGAAATATCATATATACATGGAGTATAACTTCCCATTCTTGTGGTTGTGTATGATGTGGAGTTACACTGGTGTGTACTCCTATATGAACATAGGAAAGTTATGTTCGGTTCATCCTGTCTTTCCTGTTCTCATCCCCTATGTACCTGCTCCCTTCTCTTCATTGCCCTTTGTCTAATCCAATGAAATTCTATTCTTCCCCCTTCCCTTCCTTATTGTGCATTAGCATCCGCATATCAGAGAGAACATTCAACCTTTGGTTTTTCAGCATTGGTTTATTTCTACAGTTTGAATCTTAAGCATCACCCAAAGTTCCATGTAGTAAAGGTGTGGTCCCCAGCTTGGCACCATTGGGAGCTGGTGGAACCTTAAAGAGGTGGAGCCAAGGGACTGGGGTTGTGGCTCAGTGGTAGAGTACTTGCCTTGCATGTGTGAGGCCCCTGGGTTAGATCCTCAGCACCATATATAAATAAACAAATAAAATAAAGGTTTTGTGTCCATCTACAACTAAATACAATATTCCTCCCGCCCTCCCCAAAAAAGGTGGGGCCTAGTATAAGGTCTTGAGTTCATTGGAGGTTGAAGGGGATGGTGAGATCCTAAGCTCCTCCCCCTTTTTCTCTTCACTTGTTTGCCATGGGCTGAGGGGTTTTGGTCTTCTGTGCACTCCCCTACAGCCCACAGCTGTCCTAAAAGCAATAGGTCTTCCTGATGATGGACTGGAACTTCCAAACCTATGAGACAAACAAACCTCTTCATAAGTTTATTACCTCAGTATCTATTAAAATAGCAGAAAGATGACTGGCCCAGCCATACCCATGCTACAACCCCATTTTCACAAAATATAGACACAGTCGCTAGTTGTTTATCTGGCTCTCTCTACTTGTCAGGTTTTTTTTTTTGTGGGGGGGGTGTTCTTGGATCTTTTATTTTGGACATTAATAAAAACTTCTAATGTGAACTCACTGGGAGCTCCATGAGGTGCAGAGTCTCTGTCTTTTCTGCTTAGCATTGGGACCTCAGCATAAGGATGTATGAAATAATACCACTATATGTTTATGTCCTCATTCCAGGTATAGCCTTTCTTATTTGGGTCCCAAGGAACCAGTGGGAATTATCCTGTGCTTTGACATATGGAAAATCACTGTTTTCATGAAAAATTTTGAATGTTTCTGACATTTCTCATTTAAGGAGAAGGAAGGTTCCTAAGAGGAAGAAACTTTAAATGCTAATTCAGTCACCCTGAACTCTGACTCTCACAGGGCAAATCCACAGTAGAGAAGGTGGGGTGGGATGGGAATAAGAGAAAGCCTTTATGTTTAGGCTTGAAGCAAAAAGAGGTCTTCTGGCCTGCTGCCCTCATGGCATTCAGTGAAACAGCAGCCTGCTGACATCCATGGCAAACTGAGATACAGAGAGGAGAATGCAGCCATGCCTGCACAGAGGGTCAAGGTCAGAGAAGCTGTGCTGTCCCCTCTTCATTCCAATGCTATGAGTTAGTTGTGGGACAACATTGATGGTCTGATGAGCTCCCACTGAGGACTGCAGTGAGGGGATCCTGACCTGAGCCCCAGCACGACTGCTATGACTGAGGTCACACACAACGCCAGCAGGGACAAATGCTCATGACTGGAGACTGTGCCAGGACTATGTTACAACTCGTCTGCCCCAGAGCAAGATAGGTGAGGGCTGAAAAGTAGACAGCACTTCTCACCTTCTCTCTCATCCTTGAGCAGTTAAGCATATCAATATCCATGTTCCAGCACCAAAATGTCGGAGTAATTACTTCCTGACCCACAATTAAAGCATGCTGCAATTTTCAGTCATAACAGCCAATTCTCTCTGAGTCATACATTGAACCAATTAAACTTAGAATCTCTATGTCTGAACGGATGACTTCTAATGAAAAGGGTGAAAGCTCCTGCCCTGCACATCCAATCATATCTCTGTTTGGTAAATCAGGGGGAGAAGTTCAACTGAATGGCTTGGAAAAGAGCCCATCCCAGCAGATTGTGCTGGGTAGAAATAACACTAGTCTGTCTAGGTAAGATCAGTGCCAATGGTTCCAACTAAAATTAGAAAAAAGGAGACAGTACCTTGGCTCATGCTTATGTTGGAGACAAGACTCTAACTCCTGCTAAAGCCAAATGATGGCAATTCAATTCCTGCCTGCCAGTTGCAAATCCCTACACTACCACTGCTGCACTATCGAAAGACACTTGCAATCCAGTGCATCTAACAAGAGAGGTGATTTCTTAGATTAGTCACTTTGTGGGTTACAGCTCCAATGCTGGTAACTCAAAGGTATGCATGCATTTTTTTTTCTAAGAGGTCATTTCTAAACTATAGACAGATAGCTGAGAAAATAATCAGTAGACCATTATTAATTTAACATCAATAAAGGATATTATGCATTTATTAATTTTAGAATGTAAAGCCAAAACACCAACAAAACCCAAGGAATAAATGACCCCACTCCTTTTAAAAAACATCACCAAAAGTCCCACAACACTTCTACTGCATTTCAATAAATACAGTTTTGCTCTAATCTCATATGTGTCATGAGGCACCATGCCATGGTGGAAAGAAAACTGGGCCAGGAATCAGGATACTTTTTCTGGCTCTGTCACTTATTAACTGTGTAAAATGACATAAAAATTTAACCTCTCTAGGCTTTGGTTTCTTGTCTACAAAATCAGTGACTTAGATAAGCATTATCCCAGGTTTTAGATTCTGCTTTGCTCCATCATTAGTGATTTAATTTTAAATTGGGTGTAATGTTTAACACACATATTGAGTACAAAGCTTTCATAAATTCTGGGTATGGTAGTCAAATATACATACATATATTAAGGACAAGGGACTCCGATTCTCTGATTCTAATGTGAAAGAATTAGTTTTTTGAAAAAATGTGATCCACTGACATAGCAATACAAATGCTCCCAAATATGAGAGCAATACTCAGATGTCTTTGCAAATACTAAAATCTTTTGGGCAAAGCCATATAAAGACTCTGACATGATACAAATTATTCTTTGGAGGAAAGCATACACTGTTTCTTCACAGAAGGAATGCTTCACCAATGTCCCTGAGTAATTCAGGTGCTGGATGAGAAAATACACTCAGAAGGTTGACCCCAAGGTCTCTGCCATATTTAAAAACTACCTTCTTTCTACCTAAGTAAGAAAATTTTACTATTGCCCCTATCACCACCTTTGAGATTCTCAAACAATCCACGGAATTTTATTCAAATTATCCTTAGGCTCAAATTGCTAATTGGTATTTCAGTGGTGTGCCAAAACTGGTTGCTGCTCAATCCTTTGGATTTGCTCTTTTCCACTGGTACCCTACTGGAGAACTGGACCTCAAGGCTACCTCGTTAGTGCTGTACTATCAGAGAATCATCTGCATGAAAGATAATTCAGAACATGAACATGATCAATGATATAACCTCTCCCCTGTCTGCTGGCTGCTGGAGTTATGGTTTTACTTCTGATGCTAACTCTGTGATTCTGGGCAAGTCCCACAATTTTTCTGTTAAATGCTATTGATACTGACACTTCTTGAGTATGTGCACTGTAAAAATTATATATTACCACGTCTGGCGAAATGTTTCCACTCCATATTGTGCACTAGTATGGAAAGAAAAATTTATATTTTATCCTATTTTAAGTCTCAGACCCCTTGAATAACTGATGGATTCAGTTAATTTGTGTCTTTCCCTTTTGGGGGAAAAAAGTACACCTGAATAATCTTATACATAGAAATTTCATGTAATTTTAGGGAGTTCCCTGACACTAGTAGGAGGTTCATGAACTGAACTCAAGTGAACACCATGATCTACAATATAAATCCTTTGTCTATAATTTACTAGAATATGAATTTGTATTCTGACCATGAGTTTCCTCATCTATAAAAGACATGTAGAATACAGGTAATCTGTTTCCTTATCTATAACATATAGGTCAACTTCTGTGCCTACAATCTGATAACTATTCTGAACATGAAAGTTGTTACCATTAATTTATGTGAAAACAAGTTTGTGGTACAAAGAACTCTGTGCAACTCAAAATTGCTATTGATCCTTTACCCTCCTTCTTTAATGTTGTCAGAAAGTACTAATGAGTGCTATCCCCACATCACCGTTTCCATCAAGATATGGGAGGTGTGAATCCTGACCTTGCTTCTAACTTCATCTGATTCTAAAATTGACTGTACCCCTTATTTCCTAGAAAGCTTCTGTTTGATTACTGATATCTTTACACATGGCCATGAAGTCGATACTTTAGCTCTGCTTTCCCCTATGGAAATATTTTTTTTTTAACTTGGGGTTTTACATTGACCAGGATACACTTGGTTCTTCATTGGCACTAAATCTTGATTTTCCCATGAATGATTCTTTTTTTTTTAATTGGTTGTTCAAAACATTACATAGTTCTTGATATATCATATTTCACACTTTGATTCAAGTGGGTTATGAAAAAACTATTGTTTTTGGGCTTTATACACCACATCCCTGCTCTCCTCCATTGGTGTGAATAATGAGAAACCATCTTGCTAAGATCCTTATTCCTATTTTATTGGAAAATAGACTAGCAAAATATAAAAGTATAGTAAGTACCCTCAAGGCTTACACAGTGTGTGACAGAGACAGTTAACAGAATAAGACCCAGTTCACAATGGTATATATCTGCCACACTAGTGCATTTTTTTTCTTCCTAAAGTCTAGAGATAGCACCTTCATGTATGTAAGAAACTATCTCCTTTATGATAATATGGATAATACATGCATATATCTTACTTAAGGCATACATTTTAATTTTTACTTTTTAATTTAACATTCCATTTTGCAATAATTTCAAACTTAACAAAAAAATTCAAAAATAGTATAAAGAGCTCCCACATATCCTTCACCCAGCTTCCCCTCTCATTAACATCTTACAAATCAAAGCCAAGGGATCCATGCTGGTACCATACTATTAGCTGATCTAAAACTCTTCTGAAATTTTGGTAACTGTCCCAATGATGTCCTTTTCCTGGATCATATTTTGTTGTCATCTTAGTCTCTTTCTATCTGAGATAGCTGTTCAGTCTTTCTTTGTTTTTAATGACCTTTAAAATTTTTAAGAGTACTATCCAGTTATTTGTAGTATGTCCTTCAATTTAGGTTGTCTAGTACTTCTCATGCAAATGCATGTTATGCATTTTTAATAAGAACATGACAGATATTAGTTTTTATACCTTTCTCAGTGGATTATCTGAAAGACACATGATGCTGATATATCTCATTACTGGTAATGTTAACTTTGATCATGTTTTAGCTTGTGTCTGCTAGGTTTTCTTATGAAGTTACTACTTTCCCTTTTGTAACTAGTAATTATTTTCACAGAAGATATTCTGACATTATGTAAATATATTTATAATATTTTTATCCACTAATTTAGCATTTATTTGATGATTCTTACCTGAAACAATTACTATTTTAGTAGTAAACCAAACAATAATTCTTCTATTTCCATAGTTTCTTCTATATTTATAAGGTGGTATTTTACTATTTAAAAAGAACTTTCCTTTATCTCTCATTTTGATTCATTTTTCATAATATTATGGGCTGTATTGAATATAATCCATTACTAGCATTATTTTCTTGCTCAAATGTCCCAGATTTGGCAATTGGGAACCACTTCAAGTTGGCTCCTGTATTCCTTCAACATGTTTCTATCAGCTTTTATGTCCTTCCTTTCTTTTTGGCACCACAAGATGTTCCAGCTTCTCAGCATGTACTCTTCTGGCTCAAGCCTTGGAATCATCCGTTTCTACAAGAATTCTTGGTTTCTTTTAATGGTGAATGGTATTTAGAAACCAACATCTAGGTACCAGGTATGCTCATCATTATTGGGTTGTAATTGCTTTTAGGCCTTCTCAAAAAATAGAGTTAGAAATATATAAATGCATTACACATGTAGCCCTATTTCTTTATTGGTGAATCGGTATATCTGTGATATATACATTTTTTTATTAATAACTCAAACCCTACAAGTGAACTTGTAGGGTTCACTCTAGTAATTTTTCCTCCTTGAACATTGAGAAACACGACTCTCATTTTTTTCAACCCAAGCATACACTGGAAATACTTTGAGAAATGCTAAATCTCACACCTGTATAAAGAAGAATCATTAACACATATTTTATGAGAAACAAATATTCTAATTAGAGTAAAACAATTCTTTTTGTTTTTTGTTTGTTTGTTTGTTTTTTCCTTAATCTAGAATCAAAAGTACAATCACTGGTAAAGTTACTTGAGTTACTTCTTTTTTTCTTACCTCTTTCCTTTGTAATTTCTATGAATACAGTGAAGTTTGCATGTGTGTGTATCTCACATGGGGATCTCTAAACACTTCAGTTCATTTTATCTGTTTTTTAATTATGACAAACATTTACACAATTCTATAAAGCAGAATTAAGCAAAAATAAATAAATAAACAAACTTAAAAAATACATCCAGCTAATTGTGATTCTCCATCATCTTTCCTACCTTATTTCCATTCTCTCCATTCCCATTTTCTAGGCCCAACCTCTGCCATCATCAACTTCATGAATATAGTTTATCTTTTTTGCTTCTGAAAGCATGTACATTTATCATATGTGTATATATATATATATATATATATATATGTATGCATATATATTTTTTTCACTTTTCTCTTTTTTTCACTTAACAATATAGCCCCAAAATCATTAAATCTGTTTTTTTTCTTTTTCTCACTGCTTGCAAAAATGTCATAATGTATTCAGCTACTCCTCTCAACAAGAAGATTGGGATAGTTCTTAATATTTTACAATTATAAATAATGCCACAAATGAATAACCTAGGGCTTATAATTTTCATCTTGTTGAATGTGTATCTTCAGAATGAGCTCCAAGAAGTAAGATTATTGGCAAAGGGTTAAGTGTCCATGCAGACTGTTAGATATCAACAATTCTTCTCCAAGTCTTGTGCCAGTTTATATTCCAATAGCAATGTATGAAAATAAAGTCTATGTTTTTAACCCTCCCCCAAATTATTTTAGCAAAGATGCTGAGCACCCATTGAGTGGTTAATTAATATTTACCTCCTCTCATTGCCTATAGATGTTGTCTAACCAACTACACTAACAATAAGCGGAAAACTTCTATAAATGTGAAAGGCAAAGAAATAACAAGGATCTGAGAAAAACACTCTCAGAAGAAAATTAGTTGGCTTCTGTTACCCCAGCTCAGAATGAAAATGTATAGCTTAGTGCCTTACCAATTTAACAAGAAGATTCTATAGTATTTTTTCCCACAGCCAAGATTAAGCTCAACTTTCTTTCTGTCCCTAAGATCCTTACCCATTTTACAGTAAGTGGCATGCAGGAACTTCAGCCATCTACTTACATATCTGTGTTACATTAGACTTTTTTCATTTTGAAGTGTCAACCATATATCAATCAATAAAATTTTCTAAACTTCCAGCATAATGCTCAACATGTAGCTTTCTCTGATAGAATTTTGTTAATGACTTAAAATGAAAATGAACATTTTCTGAATACCAGACACCATCCCAAAAGTTTTCCATGTATCATTTCTTTGCGCCTTCATAACAATCACATAAGGTTGGTTGTTTTATTATCTCTATTTTGTAGCCAAGGAAACAAAAGCTTAGAGAAAGCAAACTTCTTGCCTGATAGACTATTTAAAAAAAAAGAATTGGAATTTGAACTGAGGACTACCTCATCCCAAAGTGCATGCTGCCATATTGTGCCCCACCTAATAGCAGCGGGAACTAGGAACCTTCCTAACAGAACTTGCATCATCCTTGAGTAGGCAAGTTCTCACAGTGCCTAAGGTAAGGCCAGAGTGAATTCTATATATAGGATTTCATTACTAATGTGTCACTCTTAAGAAGGAAAGAAAAGGTGGTGGTTTTAATGGTTTCCAAATAAACTTAAAAGCTTTCTGAGTTTTTTACCACTTGGCAAACCAAACCTTGGCTCTTCTGGTACATACACACATTTATTATACCCTAGTGACTGTGGTTTATGTACAAGCATCCTATTAAAAGAGTTTTTAAAAGACCAAAATGTGATTTCCTTTCTGACAGCAAAGGAAAAATAAAAAGATGTTCTTTGCCCTCCTGTTCTAATCTGTGTTTGGAAGTCAAGTCTGCAGTTCCCAGAACTCTATCACCAGCTTGTTACATTTCCATAAATCTGTCCAAGAATACAACACTATTCACCCAAAAATGTAATATTAATTGTATAACACATGCACATGATACCTGGATCCAATTTGCCCTCATTTTGTATATAAGTGAAAATAAAACACTGCTTTAACTCTTAGAAATGACAATATCACATTATTGAGATAAGTGCCACCAAATCATTATGGAAATTCTGATAGCATTTGCCTTACTGGTAAAAGAAAATTACCCGTAATGCATAGTTTAAATAATTACTTTTAAACAAAAGCTTCTTTTCTGCATTGCTTATTTATCTTTTGAGACCAACTCAGCAGTGCTATGTATTTTATTAAAATTGCCTTCAGACTGCTAATGGCAGGGCGTCTGTTAGCTCAGGAAAAGTGATGGCAGTTTGACTCCTATTCCTAATATTGGGAGTTAGTCCAGACACTTAAGAGCCAGAACTCTGCTGTGCATTTGACTATGTTATCAACACTTTACTTTCTAATGATACTAGTGACAGCATTTCAATATGATGGGTCAGACTTAAATAGGAAATCTTATAATTGTGCTTACAGAACCAAAGAAATCCCTCCTTTCAACCCCCACCCCCCCACACACACACACAAATCCCTTTTATCAACATATCAGTTGGTGTTAAGCTTCATGACTGGGAATTATTTGGTAAGCTTCTGCTCAATATTTTTTTCCTTCTCCACCTTCCACCTTGAATGGGGAGCCTCCATGAGCACCTGATATCTACCCGTTCAGAAAATGACAACTGAAAGGTTTCCTGTGGAGCAACTGTGTGCCAACTACCCAGCAGAAGGTCATGCTGATGACTTCCCTGTGGCTTTTATTTTCCCCAGGGAAATCCACAGCCAGGGCTGACTGCTTGCCAAATATGCTGAGTGCCACAAACCAGCAGTGCTAAGAACCCCCCATCCTTCTTGATGGGAAGCGGTAAGCAACTGTGCTGAACACCTGTGTCAGCTCCCTTTCCTGGGGACACCTCAGGCAAGCTCTCATGAAGCATTCAGGGATGGGGCTCCCCTCTTCTAACTTGCACTTCTGTCCAAAAAGTTCTCAGTAGTCATATGACAGTAGTTATGTCTGGCAGATCTTTGTAACATCAGA
This sequence comes from Spermophilus citellus, assembly GCF_964194105.1. Classification (NCBI taxonomy): domain Eukaryota; kingdom Metazoa; phylum Chordata; class Mammalia; order Rodentia; family Sciuridae; genus Spermophilus; species Spermophilus citellus. The sequence continues at coordinate 49,458,067 of NC_138197.1, forward strand.
GTGTTTAACTACTGTTAAAGAGGATGATTCAAATGATCCATGAGCTAGAAATTTTACTACATGCATCTAAAGAAAACTAGAATAGTGAGTCTTTGCTATTATTGTACAAGTAAAGGTAGTATTTTCCGACACTTCCTTTTTAAACCCATTCCAAACAACGTGAGGAAGAGGAGGCTTATTCTGAGTTGTGGATGGCATGATTCCACAGACAAGATCAAAGTCAGTCTTTCCAGTAAGAAACAGAATAATATGCCAAGTTGAACCCACGAAAATGTCATTCAGAAATGAGATGGAGGAATTGCTAGGCAATATAATAGATTTCTCTCAATTAACAGTAAGAATATATTTATGAATGAATGAATACAAAAATGATTTTCAATAAAAAGTCATTTTATTGAAAAAAATAATTTCAAAAAAGTTCCATAATCTAGAAGTGATTATATTTTAGTTAGCCAATAAAGCCTGTGTTTAATGCTTACTCTTCACAAGCCACTCAGGCAGGCCCTGTGCAGAAATTAGAAATAAATAAATGAGTGAATGAATAAACCAGAGCCTGCAATAGGACCAGACAGTTTGTAATGCAGCAGAACCACAATCCAAACTTCAGTTTCTTTTCTTTTCACTGTTCCACATAATCTTCTTCCAAAGTCCATATGACATTCAGTCCCCTGTTCTTTCAGAGAGTTCCCTCAGGATGGATAGCCCTTCCTCCACTATGAAGGAAACAGTCATCAACAAGTTTCAATTCACATAGCTTCATCCTCAGTTCCATGCCAGGTTCCAGCAACACTGACCTGGAGTATTTCCTTACTATAATAATACTGGTACCTCAAATGTAAAGACTCTCAAAACAATTCAGTCCTGTGCCCGAAACTGAATAAATCATTGAATGCTACTTTTTAAAAAATTTATTTATCTGTGAATAGCATAGCCTTTAATTCAGTTACTTGGGATTGAAAATCATTCTTTATCATTCTTTAACATCATCAATCCTATTGAGTCCATCTTCAAATTTTGCTCATATCTATCCCACATGTTAATATTTTAGTTCTAACTTTTTTGCCAATTTGCTTATGATTGGATTAGCCGCCCACCTTCCCTCTTATAGCCTCTCTCCTTTTATCAACCTCATGTTAACATCACATTAAGTAATTAATTTAAGGTACAGCCCTAAATACCACCTCATTTTTCCAAAACAAATATTTTAAGTGGCTTTCCAAGTCTTGTTGAATTAAGGCAAACACTTAGCATAGAGATTCAAAATCTTTTCTGCATTGGGCCCAGTTTACAGTCACTTTTGTATACCGTCAACAGAATCCAAACTTACTCAAACCCAGTGAGGCTCTCAGAAAACTAGAACCTTAAATTCATACTTGACAATCTTCCCAGTGTACACATCTGATGAGCAAAATCATATGCATTCTGAAAGGTTCAATTCAACCACTAGATGACTATGGAACTTTCTCTTTTCTATGAACCCTGAGTTCCTCACCTTTTACCTGTGCAGTCCTTTTATACCCTTTACAACAATGTATGTCACATTATGATCATTTGGTTACAGCTCTTCAAACCAAATTTATGTAGTACATCCTATGAGCAAAAACAGTTTGAAAGAATATTAGGAAGACACACTCATTTTCTGTGAAAAGCAAAAGGAACAGAATCTTTCAAAACAAAGTAGGGTTGGTGGGGAGTCATTCATACAGTTGAAGGACCCTGAGGACCCAATAAAATAATGACTAAAAAGTACCATTAGATTTAGGGAGTTGGAGGTTACTGATAACCTGAGCAATATCGGGTTTGATATAAGTTGAGGAAGAGTAAAAAGGAGAAAACAGCCATAACTGAAGAAAGAAGTAAGATTAGAAGAAAGGTTTTAGTTATTCAAAATGGAAACGTTGAGTATATTTAAAAAATTGAAGTTCCCAGACAAGAAGGAGAAGTTGAAAAAGCTGGAGAGGAGGATGAGTTTCCTGAGTGACCTGAAGAAGTGGGATTAAGCATGAGTGTAAGGACTGGTGCTCATGAGAGATGGAGAATCTGCATGGAGATCTGAGGCATACGGGTCTAGAATCACTCCAGACTCAAGGGCAATTTTCAGTGCATGTGAAGTAGAGGCCAGCATAACCTCTCCAAAAGATGATGTCAAAGAACACTTTATTTATTTATTTTTTACATTCTCAGTTTAACATTAAAAGTATTTTTATTCCTATGACCAATAAGTGAAGAATTTAGAATAGACAAGAATTTTCTGGAAAATGATACTAAATATTCATAAACAGAGAAGTGTGTGCATTTGTGCATGTGTGTATGTATGTGTATATATCTATATGAAATATATAATTTTCCATAACAGAAATCTATAGAAATAGAAATGCATAATTTCTAGTAATTTACATAATTAGCTAAAACTTTAATAAGTTTCTAATATACAGATTTAAAATTTTTGAAAACAATTTTAAAAAACTGCTTTGGTGGTTTAAAACTGCTGAGACAAGAGTGCTTAAAGAAGCAACTTTCACATTCCAAATTCCAGTTACTACTTTGATTCATCACACAATAGGAATGATAATGGTATAAATGAGAACTCTTCTTCCTAAGTATCAGTAATATCTTCTCTAAGCTGATAATTTTTCTGAAAATAAACATGGAAATTATCCTCTATGACTATGAAATAGTTCCCTTATTTTATCATTTGTATGATAAACAGTTACCCCCTAATATAGACCACCCCTTATAAATAATAATAAAATAATAAAACCAATTTCTATTCCTTACCTATGGATATAATGGCTTAACAATGTAAAGGAAATACAGAGATGAGAGTAACACTGCTCATTTGGTGTATTCAGTCATTTGGTAACAAACACAGGGCCTAAGTTACACAACTAAAAAGTTTCAGAGCTGCTTCCAGAATACATGCTCTCTAATTCCTACCAAATTATTTGCCGTTGTTTTTAAACTACTCGATGTTTCCTCCTAACAAATAATCTATGGACCATATGATAACAAAAATATAACATAATTTTAAAATCTTCCCTTGCAAGTAGAAGATAAATTTCCATAACAGTTTGTGGACTTAACACAAACTGGAGAGGAGGATGAGTTTTGTCAATTATAATGGCAAACAAAATGTCAATTATAAATGGCAAACAAATGAGAAATTCAGATGAGCAAAGCAACTCATCAAATGCACACAATTTTTAAATACATATAATTATCATTAATATCCCTATTATGAAACAACTTATTATCAAAAGCCAAATAACATAATAAATTCTAAGGAATTTCAAAAGTTTTGCAAATTAAGGATATGGGAAAGGAAAAGATGGCTGTACTAATCTAACATTAGTTCCTTGAACACAATTATCAGTCAATATTTTGATTAGAAACTGTTGCCCTAATTGTGAACTTAAGCATGTTTTGATTTATAATTTATGTTCTGTCTATAAAGAGAAATTTTAAAACTGTTGTATACAAACAATAGGTCAGAAAAATGCTTAAGACATGTGACTTAGCATGCCTCTCCTCTGCTAAAATCCCTTTAATTCTAAGAGAGAGTCCCATCTCAGGGAGAATAATAGTCAAGACCCTATTGCAGTCTACCAGCCTCTTCATGGAGGCACATCACTGTCCCACGTTCATCTCCCACCTGTCTGCTCCTCACTCTCTTCCAGCCTTGACTCCATTTCTTCAACACCGTAAGCTCACACCTCACATTTGCTCTCCCATTAAATCTTTCTTCCCCCCTTTATCTAAAAGGCTCCCTCTCTCATCCCATTCATCAAAGAGGCCTTCCTTAGTGTATCTGAAATAGTCTCCCTGTGTTCCTTATTTAGCTTGCATTATTTTCCTTGTTTAGTATTTATCCACATTGACATTTATATCAAAATCTTCACTTTATTCTTTCTTTCACTGGAATTGAATCCCTACAAGAGTAGAACTTTCCTTTTGTGAAAAATGAATGAATGAATAATTATCCTTTTGTCTAGGAAAATTTTTCCAGAAACGACTTTAGAAAAAAACTTTTTAAGCTCTTAATTTTTTTTCAAATATCAGTACAATCCAAAGCAAAACAGTAGAATCAATTATATTCTTTATGCAATTAAAAATCGATGAAGGTGGCAAATGAGAGGGTGCTTGTATGTACATGCAAAATGTATACAGAACGGTTTGCATTCCATGATCATGAGAATAATGTAGTTAGTCTGCATTACATTAAGAATCGATTTAGCTGTTACTAGAGTTTCCTATGACACTGGGTGGTAATTTAGGTGTGCAGAATAAGTGGACTGAACTGAGGCTCTTTCTACCTCTTCAGACTTTAGTGATCCATGAGATGTTTGTCTCCACCTTCTTCATTTTGCTTCCACAGGAAAATCTCAAACAGCAACTATATCTAAGGGCCATATTTACATAACAGCTGAATGCCAAGCACCCTTACCACTTTTGGCTTCAGTTTATTTGGTTTTAATGTTTAGTTCAGTGATATTTATAAACTTAAAAATTTGAGATGCTTATTATCAGAAAACTCTTTATGAAAGTATCCCTCAGAAGTGGTTCTCAACTCTGCAAGAATCAGCACAAACCCACTTACAAACCTAGTTGCATGGGAAAATCATTTTGAACACAGTTTTTTTCAAACTTCTTACCTACTTGAAGAGTAGACTTGAGCATCCGCAGTACATCAAGATATACTTGAAATTATATTTCCTTTAACTAAAGGGTAATATTCGGTCAAGGTACATGCCAACAAAATGTGTCTCATCCCTGATACTAATGCTAAAAAGTAACAAAGGCTGGGGAGCATCCATGCAGAAGAGTTTTAAGCCCACATCCTATTTAAGCGAATCATTTACATGAAGTCCAATCAGACTGAAGGACAAAGGCATTGATCTCTGTGTGAGGAAAACTGTATGACCTACAGATAGTTTCTATATAGGAGACCTGAATGTGGAGGAGCTAAGACAAACTTTGGGGAGTTATAGAAGTGGTAATGCTGGAGAATAGCAGAGAGGAAGAGATTCCCCAAGTCTTCTGTAGGTAGCCAGGCAATAGTATTGAGAGCTGAAATCACTGTTTAAGACAACAGAGAGAACCAGGAGATAAATGAAAAGTCATCATACGCACTCCAGGTATTACCCGGGGCAAAGGGAAACATGGCCTCCACTCACTGAGGAGAGCTGCCATCTTCTCCCAATAACTTGCTCCTGGGAGACCCTTCAACTTCAGGGTCTGTGTATACAGAAATTGTCTCTTTTAAGTAAGCCTTATTTTATACATGACAGTCAACATTCAGCAGCTAAAATTATTGTTAGCAAACAGATGGACTTCAAAGAGTGTCAAGAGATTTTCGAGGTGAGCCTTAGTTCAAAGAATATAGCAGGTTAAAAAAAAAGGAAATTTGGTTTTATAACCCAACTGCCATTCCCACTGCGATCACTCACTATGGATGGTTGATATATTAAGAATTTGATTATGGGAAATTCATCAGTCTTCAATTTAAAACAGCTTATATAAGGTTTAAGAGAAATCAAGATATCTATATGTATATTATTAGGTTAAATGTTTTCTCCTATTTTAAAAAGTTTATTTAAATAATTTTGCATATTTAAATCCTAAAAAGAGGATACCCAAAGGCTGGACTTATGATATAAGAGTGTGAGTCACGTTTTGCCAAACTCCAGACATCCCAAGTAAGCACACATAAGAAATACAACTTGCAAGAGATTTGAGAACTGTAGAATGTATGCCAAAATAAAAACCAACAAATAAAAATGCCAGTTTTCTGACCTGTTGAGTCTTCCAGTCCAATCTCTCCCACTCCTGGTGTCCTTGGTATTATCTACTTCTTGCAATGCTAAAATAAACGAAAAAAAGAAGGGAGGAATATTAAAGTCAATCCAAAATTTTCCAATGAAAAAAATTAAACATCACAAAGAGAGTTGAGGAAGACTTTTACTACAAAAATTTAGGATACATATTAATTTGAAAACAAAATGGTTTGTTTATTAGACTAGATTCATTGCCATACAGCGTCACTCATAAGACTGTGCCAGTTAATTTTTGATGAATGAATAACCAAACAACAACAAAAAACCAAACATTCATTTACTTATTTTCTTGAATATTTTTATTTGTTCTTTATATATATACATGACAGTAGAGTGTATTTTGATATATTATACATTCATGGAGTATATAACTTATTCTAATTAGAATCCCACTTTTGTGGTTGTAAAACCAAACATTTATTAATGACATTTCAAACTATACGGAGGGTTCAAATATAAAAATATGAGCTAGATAGTCTGAATTCACAGTAATTAAATCATTTAATTTTTTTATATTATTGAGTTATGTGCATGTCTCTGTGTATATACATGTATGCAATCATACACATATGTATGTAGCCTGTGGTGATCCTGCGGTTAATTTTATTGAGATAGTCAACTACAACCATTGTCATAGTCCATGACAGTCAACTTGAAATTATTCTTAAAATACAGAATTATATGTAGCTTTAGGGAAAGCATTCTAATGAGCGCTAAAATTTATTAAATTCGTATCTACTTGCATTTAGCAAAGCATAGTGTTAAGTTGTACTAGGATGCTAGGTATAAGAACAAACAGTTCAAACTCATTGGATAATTTTAGGTTGAAAACAACACTAGAAAAAAAGCAAAATAAAAACAGAAACACCATTTTTATATTCCATCATTTTTCATCACATGTAGATTTCATTGTCATGAAAATAGAATTTAGTCATTAGTCCCATAAAGAAAGCAAAGTGTTTTTGAAAATTTATCTAACCTCCTGAACGTGTATTATTTCCAATAGGAATGATAGTACTCTAAGCTTATTGTGACTCCAAAAAATCCAAAATGTTTTCAAAATATATAACTTTTTAATATTTTATTATTTATTTGTGAATGTACAATAATTATTATCAGGCCAAGTTCATCCGTTAGTCTTCACTTTTCAAGCTTGCCCCCTAAGACTAGATCCCATGATTTCAAGAGTTTAAGCATTTATTAATGGTATTTGGAATTATCAAATAGGCTTCTCAAATTTGAACAAATAATTTATCAAATAGGCTTCTCAAATTTGAACAAATAATAATAAACATTTTTTTGCCCTAATATGGCCCTATATTATCAACCAGATTACATGTTCAGCATTTTTTTAAAGAGAGAGAGAGGCTCGGTGGCGGCCCTGTGGCTCGGCGGCGGCGGCCCCGGGCGCGATCCAGCCCAGGTAGCCGTGCCGCAGGCTCGAGGCGCCGGGACCCCGCGCCCAGCTGCGCCTCGGGCCCTGTGGGCAGGGCAGCGGGAGGTGATCCCAGCTGCTGCTGCTGCTGCTGCTCAACAAGAAGACAGGGCCTCACTGTGTCACCAAGGCTGCCCTCGAACTCCTGGGCTCACTCCATCCTCCCGCCTCAACCTGCCAAGTAGCTGGGACCACAGGCGTACTCCAGCATACCGGCTCCTACTGCGTCCTATTCACCCACTCATCGTTAGATGTGCACTTGGATTTCTCCTACCTTTTGGATATGGCAGATAGTGCTACTATGAGCTTTGGTGTGATCACTAGGCAATGCTGAGCTGACGTGGATCTGGGGTGAACAGTCTGGGCCTCGCAGAACACACACTGAGCCCGGATCGGCTGAATTCAAGGTCCCGTTCGCCTGCTTCCCGCAAACAGCTGTGACTCAGCACTAATCCATCCGGCTGAAACAACTGGTCAGCCCTTCTCATCCTACTGAGGTAATGCCTACCGAGCCTTCATAGGTAGTAGCCACAGGTTTGAAACGGGGCTTGGGAGAGACAGTAAGGACCCACCCGTTGCATTGGTCGCCCGGCAAAGGGAAACGAACTGTCGCCATTTGCAAGAGATACCACCATGGCAGAGAACTGACGTCACCAGACTGTGGCGGAGGAGATAACTTCATTGAAACCTGCGGCTACAGGTGTGTAATCCCCTAGCCTTCCCTCTCCACACATCGGGGAAACCTTAAGGGCCCCTCCCAGCTCTCCCGTAAGGGCCCCTCCCAGCTCTCCCATGAGCACGATAGCCAGACTGAGGGAATCTGAGGTGGCGTGGGACACGCGGCGCGGAACTACCGCTCCCACCAGTGCTGACAGCTGAGGTCTCTTGAACCAGCTACCAGGGGCGTGACTACTGGAGGGCAAGTAAAATTCGCTGAGGATTCTCAGCCCCAAGCTCTACAAACTTAGGGTCTGAGGGAATGGCAAACTGGAAGAGTGTGCCCAGTCGTTCATGAAAACAGGGCTCCCGGGAGCAGCAGACCTGGCGTGTAGCCAGTATTGTGGTGAGCGGCACCCGTGAGAGGGGCCTGGCTAGAGGAAAAGTGGGAAGTGACTAGACACAAGAGGAGGCCCTAGGCACTCAGGATTGGGGACACACCCAGTCTGGGAGGAGCTGCTGCACAGTGATTGGTTCCCGCGTGTTGACAGGAGAAACTTGGCCTGGTGGGCACAGCGCCACCTACTGGAAGAGAAGTTAATCAAACTCCAAGACTGCATTTATTAGTTTTTCTTTACTTTTTTTTTTTTTTTTGATTTGGGTTTTTCTTTCATTTTCATTTTTCTTTCTTGTTGTTTTTTTAAACTTTTTTTTACAATTTTTTTAAATTTTTTCTTCTAATTTTAATTTTAATTTTTTTTAAAATTTTTTTTTCTTTTTTTATTTGCTATTTTTTTTCTTCTTTTGTCTTTTCATTTCTTTTCAATTATCTTATCCCCCCTTCCTTGAATTCTACCTGCTTACTCTCATTCTCTTTAGTGACTTCTTCCCTTCCCTTCTAATACCTTTCCTCCCAAGCATCTAATAAATTTATAGGAGTAAACAGTAACTCATCAGTCAAACAGAACAAGAAGTAACAGGAGCAGCTTCAAAAAGCAAGGAAGAAAAGGAGTACAAACAATGCAGGACAGCCTAAATATTCAGGAGGAACTACAGTCATCAGAAAAATGGTCATATAAAGAACTCAAGGAACACCTTAGACAGATGGAATGGAACCTTAAAGAGGATACAAGACAGCAAATTCAAGCAGCGAAAGAACACAATGAGAATGAATTACATAAACAGATAAAAGAAGAAGTTAAGCATCTTTATCAGGAGACAGAGATTATAAAAAATAATCAAACAATAATTCTAGAAATGAAGGAAACAATAAACCAAATTAAAAACTCAATTGAGAGTATCACTAACAGAGTGGAGCAAGTAGAAGCCAGAACGTCAGATAATGAAGACAAAATATATCATCTTGAAAAGAGTCTAGCCAACTCAGAAAGGCTGGTAAAAAATCACGAGAAAAACATCCAAGAGTTATGGGATAACATAAAAAAACCAAACTTACGAGTCATCGGGATAGAAGAAGGTACAGAGATTCAAACCAAGGGAATGAGTAACCTGCTGAATGAAATAATTACAGAAAACTTTCCAGAAATAAAAAAGGAAACAGATATACAAATTGAAGATGCATACAGGACACCAAGCACACAAAATCACAGTAGACCAACGCCAAGACACATTGTTATGAAGATAGCCAATATACAGAACAAAGAAAAAATATTAAAAGCTACAAGAGAAAGGAGACAGATTACATTCAGGGGTAAACCAATAAGGTTAACAACGGATTTTTTGTCACAGACACTTAAAGCAAGAAGGTCATGGAACTATGTATTTCAAACACTGAAAGACAATGGATGCCAACCAAGAATTCTGTATCCAGCAAAATTAAGCTTCACGTATGACAACGAAATAAAAATCTTTCATGATAAACAAAAGTTAAAAGAATTTGCAGCCAGAAAACCAGCATTGCAAAGCATTTTGAGCAAAACACTACATGAGGAAGAAATGAAAAACAATAACCAAAACCATCAGTAGGAAGTGCCTCGGTAAAGACAGAGGGCGAGGGGAAAGATAATCATGGAGAAACAAACTAAATTTTTTAAAAAAAGGATAAATAATCAAACATGGATGGAAGTACAAACCATATATCAATAGTAACTGTGAATGTTAATGGCTTAAACTCTCCAATAAAGCGACATAGGCTGGTATCATGGATTAAAAAAACAAATCCAACAATATGCTGCCTCCAGGAGACACATCTGATTGGAAAAGACATACACAGGCTGAAGGTGAAAGGATGGGAAAAAATATACCATGCACACGGTCCTTGTAAGCAAGCAGGGGTGGCCATCCTCATATCGAATAAAATCGACTTCAAGACTAAGTTAATCAAAAGGGATAAAGAAGGACATTATATACTGTTAAAAGGAACCATTCACCAACAAGACATAACAATTATCAATATTTACGCACCAAATAATGGTGCTGCGACATTCATAAAACAAATTCTCCTCAAGTTCAAGAATCAAATAGACCACAACACAATAATTATGGGTGACTTCAACACACCTCTCTCACCATTGGACAGATCCTCCAAACAAAAGTTGAATAAAGAAACTATAGAACTCAGTATCACAATCAATAACCTAGACTTAACTGACATATATAGAATATATCAACCATCATCAACTGGATATACTTTTTTCTCAGCAGCACATGGATCCTTCTCAAAAATAGACCATATATTATGCCATAGGGCAACCCTCAGTAAATATAAAGGGGTGGAGATAATACCTTGCATTTTATCTGATCATAATGGAATGAAACTGGAAATCAATGATAAAAGAAGGAAGGAAAAATCCTACATCACATGGAAAATGAACAATATGTTACTGAATGATCAATGGGTTACAGAAGACATAAAGGAGGAAATCAAAAAATTCTTAGAGATAAATGAAAATACAGACACAACATATCGGAATCTATGGGACACAATGAAAGCAGTTTTAAGAGGGAAATTCATCGCCTGGAGGTCATTCCTCAAAAAAAGGAAAAAACAACAAATAAATGAGCTCACACTTCATCTCAAAGCCCTAGAAAAGGAAGAGCAAAACAACAGCAAATGTAGCAGAAGGCAAGAAATAATTAAAATCAGAGCGGAAATCAATGAAATTGAAACAAAAGAAACTATTGAAAAAATTAACAAAACTAAAAGTTGGTTCTTCGAAAAAATAAATAAGATCAACAGACCTTTAGCCATGCTAACGAAGAGAAGAAGAGAGAGAACTCAAATTACTAACATACGGGATGAAAAAGGCAATATCACAACAGATGCTACAGAAATACAGAAGACAATTAGAAATTATTTTGAAAACCTATATTCCAATAAAATAGAAGATAGTGAAGACATCGATAAATTTCTTAAGTCATATGATTTTCCCAGACTGAATCAGGAGGATACACACAATTTGAACAGACCAATATCAATGGATGAAATTGAAGAAGCCATCAAAAGACTACCAACCAAGAAAAGCCCAGGACCGGATGGGTATACAGCGGAGTTTTACAAAACCTTTAAAGAAGAATCAATATCAATACTTTTCTATTTCAGGAAATAGAAAAAGAGGGAGCTCTTCCAAATTCATTCTATGAGGCCAACATCACCCTGATTCCGAAACCAGACAAAGACACCTCAAAGAAAGAAAACTACAGACCAATATCTCTAATGAAACTAGATGCAAAAATCCTCAATAAAATTCTGGCGAATCGAATACAAAAACACATCAAAAAAATTGTGCACCATAATCAAGTAGGATTCATCCCTGGGATGCAAGGATGGTTCAATATACGGAAGTCAATAAATGTTATTCACCACATCAATAGACTTAAAGATAAGAACCATATGATCATCTCGATAGACGCAGAGAAAGCATTCGACAAAGTACAGCATCCCTTTATGTTCAAAACATTAGAAAAACTAGGGATAACAGGAACTTACCTTGACATTGTAAAAGCTATCTATGCTGAGCCTCAGGCTAGCATCATTCTGAATGGACAAAAGTTAAAGGCATTCCCTCTAAAATCCGGAACAAGACAGGGATGCCCTCTATCACCACTTCTATTCAATATAGTTCTCGAAACACTGGCCAGAGCAATTAGACAGACGAAAGAAATTAAAGGCATAAAAATTGGAAAAGAAGAACTTAAATTATCACTATTTGCAGATGACATGATTCTATACCTAGAAGACCCAAAAGGGTGTAGAAAGAAACTACTAGAACTAATAAATGAATTCAGCAAAGTGGCAGGATATAAAATCAACATGCATAAATCAAAGGCATTTCTGTATATCAGCGACAAAACTTCTGAAACGGAAATGAGGAAAAACACTCCATTCACAATATCCTCAAAAAAAATAAAATACTTGGGAATCAACCTAACAAAAGAGGTGAAAGAGAGAAGTAGAAGAAGATCTTAGAAGATGGAAAAATATACCCTGTTCATGGATAGGCAGAAATAACATTATCAAAATGGCGATATTACCAAAAGTTCTCTATAGGTTTAATGCAATGCCAATCAAAATCCCAACGGCATTTCTTGTAGAAATAGATAAAGCAATCATGAAATTCATATGGAAAAATAAAAGACCCAGAATAGCAAAAGCAATTCTAAGCAGGAAGTGTGAATCAGGCGGTATAGCGATACCAGATTTCAAACTATATTACAGAGCAATAGTGACAAAAACAGCATGGTACTGGTACCAAAACAGGCAGGTGGACCAATGGTATAGAATAGAGGACACAGAGACTAATCCACAAAGTTACAACTATCTTATATTTGATAAAGGGGCTAAAAGCATGCAATGGAGGAAGGATAGCATCTTCAACAAATGGTGTTGGGAAAACTGAAAATCCATATACAACAAAATGAAACTGAATCCCTTTCTCTCACCATGCACAAAAGTTAACTAAAAATAGATCAAGGAGCTTGATATCAAATCAGAGACTCTGCGTCTGATAGAAGAAAAAGTTGGCTCCGATCTACATATTGTGGGGTCGGGCTCCAAATTCCTTAATAGGACACCCATAGCACAAGAGTTAATAACAAGAATCAACAAATGGGACTTACTTAACTAAAAAGTTAAACTAAAAAGTTTAACTTAAACTAAAAAGTTTTTTCTCAGCAAGAGAAACAATAAGAGAGATAAATAGGGAGCCTACATCCTTGGAACAAATTTTACTCCTCACACTTCAGATAGAGCCCTAATATCCAGAGTATACAAAGAACTCGAAAAATTAGACAATAAGATAACAAATAACCCAATCAACAAATGGGCCAAGGACCTGAACAGACACTTCTCAGAGGAGGATATACAATCAATCAACAAGTACATGAAAAAATGCTCACCATCTCTAGCAGTCAGAGAAATGCAAATCAAAACCACCCTAAGATACCATCTCACTCAAGTAAAATTGGCAGCCACTATGAAGTCAAACAACAACAAGTTCTGGCAAGGATGTGGAGAAAAGGGTACACTTGTACATTGCTGGTGGGACTACAAATTGGTGCGGCCAATTTGGAAAGCAGTATGGAGATTCCTGGGAAAGATGGGAATGGAACCACCATTTGACTCAGCTATTGCCCTTCTCGGACTATTCCCTGAAGACCTTAAAAGAGCATGCTACAGGGATACTGCCACATCGATGTTCATAGCAGCACAATTCACAATAGCTAGACTGTGGAACCAACCCAGATGCCCTTCAATAGATGAATGGATAAAAAAAAACTTGGCATCTATACACAATGGAGTACTATGCAGCAATAAAAAATGACAAAATCATAGAATTTGCAGGGAAATGGATGGCACTAGAGCAGATTATGCTTAATGAAGCTAGCCAATCCCTAAAAATCAAATACCAAATGTCTTCTTTAATATAATGAGAGCAACTATGAACAGAGCAGGGAGGAAGAGCAGGAAGAAAAGATTAACATTAAACAGAGACATGAGATGGGAGGGAAAGGGAGAGAAAAGGGAAATCGCATGGAAATGAAGGGAGACCCTCATTACTATACAAAATTACATATAAGAGGTTGTGAGGGGAATGGGAAAATAAACAAGGAGAGAAATGAATTACAGTAGATGGGGTAGAGAGAGAAGATGGGAGGGGAGGGGAGCGGGGATAGTAGGGGATAGAAAAGGTAGCAGAATACAACAGTTACTAATAGGGCATTATGTAAAATTGTGGATGTGTAACCGACATGATTCTGCAATCTGCATTTGGGGTAAAATTGGGGGTTCATAACCCACTTCAATCTAATGTATGAAATATGATATGTCAAGAGCTTTGTAATGTTGTGAACAACCAATAAAAAAAATAAAAAATAATAAAAAATAATAAAAAATAAAGAGAGAGAATTTTTTAATATTTATTATTATTATTATTATTATTATTATTATTTTAGTTTTTGGCGAACACAACATCTTTGTTTGTATGTGGTGCTGAGGATCGAACCTGGGCCACACACATGCCAGGCCAGCGGCTACGGCTTGAACCACATCCCCAGCCCCATGTTCAGCATTTTTAAAATAATACTTAAAAAATCATACTTTTAGGTTATGGAATACCACTTCTTAGATACTTGTCTAGCATACCAAACTGTACACAGATTTATAGGACTCTAGGACCAGGTGACTTGTATGTCTTTTAATTATTCTATAAGACTTTTCATTTCAAAGAGCCTCAATGGTTTTGTGATTTCTGGAGTACCTAAGTTGTTTTAAGGTACTTAAAAAGGTACAAAGAATTACATCCTATAACTATGTGGGATTATCCCAGGGATGCAATGTTGGTTTAATATTTAAATATCAAATAATACAATACCATATTAATAAAGGATACACTCATACAATCATTGCAGTGGATTATGAGAAACATTTGATCAAATCCAACAACCTTTCTTCATAAAAATGATTGACAAAGGGCTGGGGTTGTGGCTCAGTTGTAAAGTGCTCGCCTAGCACGTGCGAGGCCCTGGTTCAATCTGCAGCACCACATAAAAATAAATAAATAAAATAAAAACATTGTGTCCATCTACAACTTAAAAAAAAAAAAATATTGGCAAAAGTAGCCAGAGTAAGAAACTTCCTCAACCTATTAAAATGCATTATGAAAAACCTAAGTATAATACTTAGTAGGAAAAGCTGATTGCTTTCCCCCAGATCAGGAACAAGACAAGGAGGCCTGCTGGAACCACTTTTAGTCAATACTGTTCTAGAGGTCTCAGTCAAGTTCACTGGAAAGAAAAGGAAGTAAAATCATCAAAATTCTTGAAGGAAGAAATACAACCACCTCTATCTATAGACAACATTATTTTTATTTTTTTTAAAAAAGAGAGTGAGAGAGGAGAGAGGGAGAGAGAATTCCTTTAATATTTATTTTTTAGTTCTCGGCGGACACAACACTTTGTATGTGGTGCTGAGGATCGAACCCGGGCCGCACACATGCCAGGCGAGCGCGCTACCACTTGAGCCACATCCCCAGCCCCAACAACATTATTTTTATGTACAAATCTTTATATTCACCAAAACACTGCAAGAACTAATGACCAAGTTCAGTATGGTTCAGAGTACTTGATCAATATGCAAATAACAACTGCATTTCTATACACTAGCAATGAACATTCTCAAAATGAAGTCAAGAAAATAATTCCATCTACAATAATATGGAAAAGAATATTACACTTAGATATAAATTTAATAACAGGAACAGAAGACTTGTAAATTATAAACTAAAAACAGCACTGAAAAATGTTAAAGAATAACTTAAAAATGAAAAAGAAATCCTATATTCAAGGATCAGAAAGCTTAATAATGTTAAAATGAAAATTTCTCCCAGTTTATCTATAGACTCATCACAATCCCTTATCAAAATCCCAGCTGTGTGGGGTGTGTGTGTGTGTGTGTGTGTGTATGTGTGTGTGTGTGTGTGTGTGTGTGTGTGTTTTGCAGAAACTAAAAAATTTATCATAAAATATTTATGAAAATGCAAGAGATCTAAAATAGCAAAAACAATTCTGAAACAGAAGAATAAAGTTAGAGGATGCATCCTTTCCAACTTTGAAATTTACAGCAAAGCTACAGTAGTCAAAACAATGTGATACTAGTATAAGGATATACATATAGATCTAATGGGATAAAATTTAAAGAACAGAAACTGACTATATATTTACGGTCAATTAAATTCTGATAAAGTTGCCAAGAAAAACCCAAGGAAAAAAAGAATAGTTGTGGTATGATGATAAAAAAAACCCAAAAAACAAAAACAGGAAAAATTAATTTTTGTCCTTGGTTTCTAGAAGAAAGCTTCCAAAATTCTTATAATTCCCTCATAGATTATTCTTAGTTATGCTAATTAGGCAACTCCAGGTAGGGCCCCTGGATAGCTTCAGCACCTAGATATTAAAAGACAAACAAGGAAGAAATAAACAAAACATGGGATTAGAGGACTGAGTCCAGGCTCTGTGGTACACACCTGTAATCCCATAGACTCTGGGTGGGGGTCTGAGGCAGGAGGATTGTAAATTCAAAACCAGCCTCAGCAAAATTTAGCAAGACCCTAACCAATTTATTGCAACTCTGTCTCAAAACAAAAAAATAAAAGGGCTGGAGATATGCTTCTGCAGTTAAGCACCCCTGGGTTCAATATCCTGCACCAAAAAAAAAAAAAAAAAAAGAGGGCTGGACTTTTCAGTCCTCCCCATCTCAAATCTTTGTAATTTATCAAATAATTATCAAGCAAACAGTCAAAGCTCAATAATGCCAATCTGTTCCAAAGAAATTCTATATAGTACAAGTAAAGAGATTTTTAAGTGTGGTCTTGTTCCTTCAGGTAATGAATAAAAATGCCATATTTTCTCTACCAAGAATTCGTTAATTCTGGCTATCCCAGCATCCCTGCTGCAGTGCTTATGTGTGACTATTGGAAAGTTACTTAATGTCCATTTCCTTGCCTCTTAGATGGGGAACAGAATAACTCAAAGAATACTTACTAAAATTAAATTTGTTATTGCATGTCAAGTCCAAGACTACCAGTCATAAATGCTCAATGTGAGACCATTCTATTATTCTTAATATTTTTTTATGTGCTGAAGAAAGAATATATACAGGTATTCTAATTAAATTTTAGAAGGTATATGCATAAGGGAAGATAGTTTTGTACATATGTGGGCAAATCCAGGGCTTCTCCTTTTGTATCTCATAGAAGCCAGCAGAATGAGGGTCTCTGATTGGTTGGGACTGTATCTGGTGCCTTTGGGGTAGGCAAGAATGAAGCAGCATTTCTTCCAAAGGAAAAGCTGTATGGTGGAGGTGTTGTGGTTCTCTTTCTAGAAGAGTGGTAAAGAATGCTGAGAGACAGAACTATTGTCTCCCTACATGAACTATGTGAACAGGGATAGTCTTTGCCATAATTGAGGTATTTTAAATTAACTAAACTCAAAAGATGTTAAACAACAGAGTGATTTATGTAAACCTATAACTCTTTAATAAAAAGTCTTTAGGTTCAGCTTGTAGCCTCCCTTACCTTTCATATCTGACAGACCATTAACTACTTATAAACTGTGGCCCCTCCTCCTCTCCATTTCCACAGCTCTGGCCCTGCCCCAGATTTTTGGTCTTCTCTCACGTTGACTATCCTGACTATTGTGAGCAAGCCCTTTCTCCTTACTGAGTCTCCTTGCTCCAGGCTTGAACCCTATACAATAAGCAACTTGAGCACTTCTACATTCTTCTCTGCTTCCTCTTCCTTAAGACTCAACAAAATTCTATCTTCTCAGCAAAACCTCCTCTCTCCAAGTCATACTGAGGAATTTCCCATTTCACATAATGTATCAATGTAGGTTAGCAAATGGATGGAAATATTCATTTATAAATTATGTTAAAATGGCACACATTTTTATTGTAATATGAGATGCTGGAAAGGTGTATTGAAAAGGGACCTCTCACATATGGCTGGAGGAAGATCCAAATAGTTTAAATTTTAAAAATACATATGTTGGTCATATATACAAGCCAATGTACATATTCATATGTAATTTAATTTCTGAGATACATACAGGAAAATAATTTTAAAAATAAGAAAACCTTATAAACAACCATATTCACCTCAAAATTATTGATAATATAAAAAAGGAATAAGCTGAAAATGGCTATCAATAGGGTATTAGAGAAATAAATAATAATTTCCCTATTAATGTGTCAAGAAAAATGAGGCTTAGTAAGAAGCAGAGCACAAATTAGAACACAGAGTCCTGTGTGTTCCCTGTCCAAAATTTCCTAAACAATAATTTTGCTCTAAAACATTAGTGTTCTAAAATATTAATTTTGGCTAATAGGCAGAGAATCTGTAATTTATATAATCAACACACAAACACAATATAGAAAAGATTCAAAGGATGAATGCCCAAATATTACAATGTTAATTTTATAACTATAGGAATTTCCCGCTTTCTTCTTTTGCTAATCTCCATTTTCTAAATATTTTTCCAATAAATTATATCTTTTATAATAATAAAAGGCTATAAAATAAAATGTATGCACAAATTATATCCTATTATTGAAGTGTAGAAAAAACAAAATTAAGTTTTGAAAAGGATATGAGTAGATACCTGGTACCCTCATCACCTAGTCTCCCCCTACAGCCCACAGACCTCTACTGGGCCACCCTGTCTAGATCTACTTCCTATGTGTTATCAAAAATCTTCTTTAAATCCTATATACTGGAAATTTTATCTATACTGGCTTTTTATTTCACAATCACCCTATGAAGTAGATGTTATTAATACAACCTAACAAATTGCCCAGGTAGTGAACAGGTAGGTGGGGGTACTTAACCACTGAGCCACATCCCACCCCTTCTTTATTTTTTATTTTGAGACAGGGTCTCACTAAGTTGCTGAGGGTGACTTGAAACTCTCAATCCTCCTGCCTTAACTTCCTAAGCAACTGGGATTACAGGTGTGTGCCACTGCACCTGGCCAGAGCTGGGATTTGCACCCAGAACTGCTTAACTTCAAAATCAATTTTCCTTCCAATAGATCTCTTCAAAATATGCCTCTGTATCATTTCCACATTTTGTTTTCTAGTATAATATATTAAAGTAATTGTTACTACTCTGAAAATGAGCTCCTCAGGGCACAGTAGAAAAACTATGAAAAGTGACGGCCTCCTTTACCCCATCTGTCACCTCCTCTCCTCCATTTTCTTTTATCTTACATATAGCACTTACCATTTCTAAAACTAGTTTGTTTTATGACTTTGCCTATTTTGTCCATTGCTTTACCTCTAGCACCTAAAACATAGCCTGACTTAAAATAGGAGTTGAATAAATACTTAAAATAAAAATGTATTTGTGACAATATGTGCAAATCCTTCTCTTTACTACATAAGTCCCTCTTAAATCTACTAGTTTGTCAGCTTAAAAACCTGTACTTGAGACAGGAGGATCATGAGTTCAAAGCCAGCCTCAGCAAAAGCCAGGTGCTAAGCAACTGAGGAGACCCTGTCTCTAAATAAAATACAAAATAGGGCTGGGGATGTGACTCAGTGGTTGAGTGTCCCTGGATTGTCCTAGTCCTCCCCCAAAAGAAAAATCTATACATCTTCCTGAGAAGTACTTACTTCAGATACTTATTGAGAATCTAGTATATCCCAGATACTGTTCTAAGCAATGTGATCATAGCAAGGAAGAAAACAGACAAAAATCTTTCATGCTGGTGAGTAAAGAAAGACATGAATACAATCCAGTGTGTAGATGGCAATAAGTACTTTGAAAACAAACAAAACAACTTGTGGTTAGGCCTCTGAGAGAAGAATCTCCAATTTTAAGTAGGGTAAAAGGAAAGGAAAATACCTGGGTGAGGAGGTAAGCGTGTAAGATGTATAAACTGAGAGATAAACTTTTCAGGCGAGGGAACAGCATAATAGCTTGATTACCTTCTCAGAGTGGTTGCAGTACAGAAATGGGAGAGTAACAGGAAGTAAGACTGGAAAATTGGGGACACAGACTGTGTAAGAACTCGTGGGTCATTATAAGGATGCAAGCTTTTGTACATAGGAAAATTAGAGGTCATTGTAAAGGCTTAACAAAAGCAGGAAACCACATGACCAGTTTTAATAGGTTCAGTATTCCTCAATGAATTTGTTCTTGACATTTTAGGTGGGCCAACTCCCTTTGTTCCACCCATTCCAGGCAATCAGTTAGGTTATCTAGAGCTACAATAGTAGTGATGAGTTCAGACATAAATATTTATTTATTTATTTATTTATTTATTTATTTATTTATTTATAGGTGATTTGCCAATGGATTAGACAGAGTTGTGAAAGAGACAACTAGGGTGCTTCTTGGGTATTTGGAATGAACAAACAGAGGATGGAACTGCCCTTCACTAAAATTGTGAAGGCCAAATGTGAGTGAACTAGATTTGATGGGGAAAGCAAGTATTGAGCCGAAGCTTATTAAGAACTGCTATGCAGGGTCTGGAGGGTGAAGGTCAGTGGGAAAATGTGTGTTTAGGATGCATGATGCCCTGGGATCAATCTCTAGCAACAAACAAACAAGCAGGCAAACAATATACCCTACCATATGAAAGAAGATTTATCTATATTTTATTTCAGATAAATTTACTTCAGATAAATTTATTCAGATAAATAAAATTATTTCAGATAAATAAATGCACAAATATTACTGATAACTAATGGTAAATCTATTAGCCCTTATAAGCAATAGATTAAGAGAAGTTATGCAATTAGTAAGAAAAGCTTTTTGGTTTTTTTTAATATATAACTTAAAGGGAAAATTCTAATCAAGGAGTTTCAAACAATAAATGGTATGTAGACAGGCAGGCTTTTAGTTAAAATCACACCATGCCCATACTGCTTGGACAGACATCCCACCGTGAGAGCAGATGCAGTGTTGGGAAAACAGTGGGTGATACAACCATCCTACAGCTCATACCAACTAAGTACCCCCACTTTCGACTGTGCAAAGTCAATTGGTCAATAGATGCAACCTTTTCTACATCCACGAGTAATTTAAGATGGAAGGAAAAACCCTCTCCAGATATTACTTAGACACACTTCCATGGGCAGAACTGAGTCATTCTTCCATGGACAGAAGAAATCATCTGAATCATCAAAATATACTGATTGATATAACTACACAGTTTACAGTCCCTAGGAGGATGTGTCCATTTGCTTTGCTGCTACAAGTTTTTTCCTAGTGGTAACGTTCTGCCTGCTCTTGTGAATACAGAGCAGCATTTTGAACAGTGACACTCATCCCCTGAACATGAGGCTTCCTCCAAAATGTGCTGAATAAACAAACCCATAATCAGAAGACCCTTATTATCATTGAACCTAGATCACACTGGGGACCATTCTATCTCAATCTTTCCTATGAGTATCCCCCCATGAGTAGATACAGGTGAAGGATTTACATTCCAAAGAAGACCCTGCACACAAACACTCATCACTGTACTTCCTTTGGAAAAATGTCCTTATTTTCCAGACAGACTTGGCCTATTGTCAGAGACCCTCTTTCTACAGCATTAGTGGAAGAGACCTGGTTATAATTCTTCAGTCGGGTTGCATCTCCAATCACCAGTTAACTAAAGGACTTAGGGGGTCTCTGCAAAGGTGGTCGCCTGCACTACAGTGGGGAGGAATGAGATAAAGATGCAACCAGGGTAGAC
Organism: Spermophilus citellus; assembly: GCF_964194105.1. Lineage (NCBI taxonomy): Eukaryota > Metazoa > Chordata > Mammalia > Rodentia > Sciuridae > Spermophilus > Spermophilus citellus. The sequence goes on from NC_138197.1 coordinate 49,479,694, forward strand.
AGATGCCGCACTGGCTTCCATTGTTGTTGCGCTGGAAGGACAGAGTGTGTCATAATGAATTACCATTAATTTGAGCCAGCAGTACTGTTAGATTGAGCCCAGCAACCCAGGATGACAAACAGCGCCTGCAAGATCATCTAATGAGGGGACAAGGCTGCTTCAGTCCTGCCGCTTCACTCAATTAGTGGACAAGGCTTTTAATGCCGCTCTGCGCAAGTAAAGCAATTTTGATTACTTAGAGCTAAGTCTCCATTTAGAATGTTTCAGAAGCTGAAACAGTTTTTTTTTTCTTTTAAAATATAATTTATCTAGAGAGTATTTGAATGGTAATAAGCTATTTTAAAGCCAATCACATTATTCCTTATTTTTGCTTAAGTAATACTGAAATATATTTTTTAAAAGTTCAAATGATAAAATTTACTCTAGCAAATGAAATGTAAATAAGGTAGCAAATGATTAAGGATATTCTGAGGGTCTGTGTGTGTGTGTGTGCGCGCACGCGTGTGTGTGTGTGTGTGTGCTCATGGAGTGTAATGCAGGCACTGTGTGTCTCTGTGCCAGAATTGCAGTTGGTGAATTTCACTTCATCAGCCAACATTATCAGGAGGGTTGCATATTTATTCTATAGATCCACATTTTTTAAAAATTCCAGATCTTGCCTACTTTGGCTGGGAGTACTTACATTTCATAGTTTTGGATATAGGGAACTTATGTTTCTACTTCATCTTTTTCTTCACTATGTCACTGCATGAAGAAAAGTACAGATAAGTGCAGTGGTACAACTCTAATTAATCATGATCATTGCCATATAACTAAAACCTGACCAGAACAGAGGCCATTTGGCTTAGCATATTCCTTTTCTTGCCACTAGAAACACACTGGGTGCTTACTCTATACACAGCATTCTCCCAGTCTATCATCTAGCTTTCTATCTATTCAGTGTGTTTAATTCGCAGGCTGTTTGCCCTGTGTGAAATTCTTTGAAATTTTGCCTATTTAATTAGAAGGTCATGGATAAAAGGAAATACTCCAATGTTAGACACACAGTAGGCGCCAATAAATTTTGGCAAAGTCAAATATAAATTCTACACAGATAAGGAAAATCTACCTCATTATTACACACTCCTACCTCCTTCCCCCTTTCCTTCCCTCAGGTGAAGGGGACTGTCAGAATCAAAAATTGAGAACACGAATCTACACCTGTATATTCCCTCCCCATCACCAAAATCAGCTTTCCTGGCAGCAATTTTTTTAAGCCTATTGTTTAGAGGTGGCCCAACATAATCCAATTTTTAAATGATACACACCATTATTTTATTTTTTACAAGTGTTTAAGAACGTGACCAGAGTTGTCCAGAGCAGGAGACAGGAGAAAGCTTTCAAACTTTAATACTTTGAGGCCCCTAGAAAATCCATTAGTTGAAGAAAATTAACAAGTTCCAGAAGAATTTTCCCCCTTTTTCAGTAGTCATGTTTCATTTTCTTAAAACAATTTTAATAACTACTACTTTCTTGCCTCCAAAAAGGGTTAACTCGAAAAGCATGTTTTACACAGAGAGCTAGTTACATATTAGGAAAAAAAAAAAGGAACATTATTGACAGAGTCAGTGTAGTAAATAAGAATTAAAGGGAAAAAAACTATGTGGCTCATTAGGAAGCAAGTAATATTTCCTTAAATATGTTATATGATTTTAATAAATATAATGACTTAGAAACAGGCAACTAATTTGAACAGATTCTGCATTCCCTTCTCCCAAGATTATGTGATAAGAAATCACATCACTGACTTAAATTATGATTGTAAAAATAGAGAAAACAATTAATAGTTCCATTTTATTCTTCTTTCTTGCCATAGTAATTGTAAGAAAGAAGGAGATGAAATTCTTGTTAGTTGCAGGAACACAAGAAATATAAAATTTAAGGATTAAATTTGGCAGGCTATTACCAGTAATATATACAAATCAGTAGGAATCAATCTCTTAAATGCTTCACTTACTTTACTTCTTTTGGTCCTTTAGTAGACTACTGGCCTGAAGTACCATCAATGATTACCATTTGGCTTTTCATCCATGATAGACAGTATTTAACATTATATATATATTGTCCAATTTTTCTTGGTTAATTTTTTTTGCATGTGTATACTGTGGATTTAATTCCATTGTATTTCTTCTATTTATTCTCACCCACACATTAGAAATAATCATTTTCATTAATTCTGGCCTATCTTTCCTGTATTTCTTTTTGTAAATATAACCAAATATACATATTTATTCTTATTTGCCTTTCTATGCAAAAGACAGTACTCTGTATATATTCTTTGAAGTCTTCTCTCCCCCACCCCACCCAATTTCCACCTAGCAATATCGAGAAATATCTCCATATCTCCATGAAAGAAATTAGAAATCTTTCTCACTACTTATTTCATTGTAGGGATACACTTTAATTTATTCAACAGGTTTTTATGCAGATGAGTATTTAGGTTATTTCCGCTATTTTGAAATTGCAAGTAATGTTACAATTAATAATCTGCATGAACATACCTTTTCTTTGTTGTTTTTGTTTTGTTTGCTTGTTTGTGGTTTGGGGAATGAACTACATGCCTAATGTGTCAAGACAAGCACTCAACCACTGAGTTATATCCCCAGTCTTGCATGAGTATCTCTAAAGCTCACCATATAATCCTCAGTAAACCACTGGTGGGTAAGAGGTTGCCTTTATCTGTGATATCAGTTGCCTTGTATCTCTGATATAGACAAAATACAGGATTAGGAAACCTGAATTACTTCTTTTGCTTTCACTAGAGTTCACATTTATTCCTAGTTTTGAATATAGATTAATGTGTGCAGAGTATTTATACTCTTGATTGACAGTAATGGAGAGAATATATATTTTAAGGGTTTTCTAAACATTTCTTCATTTCATAAGACACTTTCAAAACCCTCAATCTCACCCACTGGAAGATCTGAAATCCTAAGAGAAATAAAATATTCTCCTATCTAGAAATGTCTTGGTAGCTAGGAATAACCTTCAACATTCATCAAGTTTAGAGCTCATAATAGGGACTTTAAAACAGTGAATGAATGAATCTCCTGAATCCAACAGAAGTCTGACCTAAAAGCTTAGGAAGAAGAACTTCCAGCAAATATAAACCTGAGCAGACCTTGGAAGCAGCCAGGTATGTTTAGCAATGAGTTTATTTCTACTTTTCTGAACATGCAACAGCCTATAGGTAAGCCAAGGCCATCTGTCCTGCCTTTGTTAAGCCACGGGCAGGCATGAAGCCTGGTTTGTGTCTTGATAAACAATAACACATTCCCTTCTGTGGTTGTAACCTCTTTGTCAGCTTTCCTTTGCTGCAACAAATATCTGAGATAATCAGCTTATAAAGAGAAAATGTCTGACTCACAGTTTTTAAAATTTCAGCCTATAGTCAGTGGGCCCCACTGCTTTGGGGTCTTTGGCAAGGCAGCACATCCTGGCAGATGCATGTGGCAACACTGTTCAGCTCATGGTCAGAAAGAAAAGAAGAAGAGCAAGAGACCAGGTTCCCATAATCCCCTCTGAGGGCACGACCTCAGTATCCTAAAACCTGCCCCAGTTCTTAAAATTTCCACCACCTCCCATAGTGCTACCCTGGGACCAACCCTTTAACACATGGGCCTTTGCGGGACAGTGGACATCCAAACTATAGGAAAATCCTTCCAGGAATGATGATTAAGGCCTTTTAGCAAAGAGTAGAGGTAAACAGCAAGCCCAATGGGACATACCACGCTAATGGAAGGGATCAAAGGCTCCTGGAAAAAGAAGGGAAGAGGAGAGAAAACAGAATTGGTTTTGTTAGGGTTTGCCAGAAATAATTCTGAGAAATCTCTGTGGGACCCAAGGAGGGAGGTAAAATTTACCTTTCCTTAGACTATTGTTGATTTTTGCCCTTAGTCTTGGAGTGGACTGAAATAGATCTGATACTCAGAGGAAAGCTCTGAAAGTCTAATGAAGAATATGAAATAGGTGAATGCTTTTGCACCAAGATTTGAATGATATTTAATATCAGGCTTTAAAAAAATTCATTTGTATCACTTGTAATACACATATCTGATTCACCTGTGTTCATTTGTTGGAGGAAGAAACCTGGGGCGTGGATGGCCTCCTAAGCAGAACATCACTGCTAATATGTGCATTTTGCTGCGTCACCATCTGATTATCACACACAGGGGATTAATCGAAGCACCTCACTTGAAGGTGGAAAAGATCTTTGCTAAGGGCAGATGATTCAGCACAGAATCTTCTGATGAGTACTGTCATTTCCAATTCTTTTTAGAGGAAGGTAGAGCATAACTGATAAATAAAATGCAAGCACATATTACATTTATTTATTAATAAGCCACATGCTTCATTTTAGTTTCTATAGTCATAATCATCCATTTTCCCCCAAAATTGCCCTGTCACATAATAATATGTACATATACCAAACACATTTCATATTGAAAAGGCATCCCAGAGAGATGAGGTGTGGATGGCGTGAAGGGTGGATGTGGGGAGCCGAATGGGTACAGATGCCTCCCTGACAAAGAGAAGGGCATATGGCTTCCTTCCTCCCTGGCGAGCCTGGGTCTCAGAGAGAGCTCTAGATTTCCCTGTGATAAGCTCCTGCTTGCGAGCTCCACTGGGAAGATATTTTGTATGCCACAGAAAACCAAGATGTTTGCATTCCCACCAATCCAGGGATAAGGCATTTTCCTCATGCAGACACAAAACATACAGTATATGAATGTTTAATGGAGGCTAAAACTGGGAGAGGAACAGAAAACAAGAACAGAGCAGGTTAAAAAAATATCTGGTTTCTCTCTATCAAAATACTAATTAAAATTCATGTTCATGGGGATGATTATACATATGTTTTTGAACTAAAAGTCTAACCTGGCACTATTTTTTGGCCTTATTTTTGTGACAACATTTTTGTCCATATGGCATGAAGTGAATCATTTTACATCTTTTTTTAAGCTCTATGTGTTTTTCTTGTTGTCTATTCCCTCTTCTCCCACCACACACACACTGGCAGCCGCTACCAAGTTACCAAATGCCAACTCAACCCTGCAAGCTGGCTGCATGGAGCTATATAGTACTGGCATTTTCTTTTTCTTTGCAGAAATATTCTCTCTCTATGTGTATGTCTGTCTCTGTCTGTCTGTCTCTTTCTCTCTCTCTCACACACACACACACACACACACACACACACACACACATACACACACAGACCACTGAGGCACTCTGAATATTTCTCCTTCTTTTTCCCAGCAATCTGTCCCCTGCTCTGGCTTTTGCCTGGTTCTGGTGTGTGCAGGGTAGCTGCTGGCCTGCTGTGGAGGACCACGCTAGCCTCTCTGGTGCCTCACCCCAGCTTTCTTTCTCTATAGCACTCTGAGAATTAGTGGTTTGCTTAAGAATTGCTATAAATTAATGGTTAATTGAGTCCATGTAATTAGTTTAGTTACAGCAAAGTGCAAAAACCATGATGGTACAGTGTCTGTCCCCACCCCCAGCCCTTTGTAAAAATCATAATAATCCATGTTCCTGCTTTTGCAGACGGGAAAGTTCCTTATCTGCAGTGCAACCACACGTCCTGACTGCTTGGGTCTTGGCTGGCACACGATTTGTACACGTGCTGCCTCCACCAGCATCAGGCACTGCTGAGTTTGTGTGGAAGGGCAGCAACTCCACCTAACAAATGTAACTTTAACAACAGTAAAACAACCTAATAGCTTAGCATGCCAGGGGGCTAATGTGGCGGGCCATTTACTGCTGCACTAAATAGCCCCGGTTTGATTCTCATTGCCAAGTGTCGAACTGAGAATTGCAAGGCAGGAGTAGCTCCTAATTCATTAGATAAAGGGGGTCATTGCTCATAGGGCTTGGGAGATGTAGAAAGATAAGGAATTGAACAAGTTATTCCCTTTTCAAATGCTATCAAAACCTGGGCTACCTGCAATCCAGAGAAAGCAGTCACTGAAACATGAGGGCTTTCTGTTCTTGGCACTCGGGTGCCAACTTCTCACTTTATTCCACAATGTTCAGCTGGAAATAAGCTAGAGGGGGAAGGGATCCTAACACTGAGACCTGTTATTTATTATTTGTAAATCGCGTTGACACCTTTGGAACAAAAGCAACATCACAAGGAAAAAGTCTGAGTTAGCCCATGCTGTAAAATGAGCCACTACTAACGTGTTCCTGCCAGCTATGCTGCCTCATGAGCCCTGAAAAAGTTGTTGTGGATAGTTGTGACCTGGCTAATAGGCTGGGCAGGAGAGAGACCACTAGCAATAAAAAGAGAACAAAATTCTTGTTAACATGGCTACATCTCATAATATTGTGTGTCTTTCTTTTGCCTTTTTATTTCCATTGCTGGCAGTTATAGCCTGTCCTGAATGGTCATTATAAGGTTATGTGGACAAAATAGTTCACCTATCTGTTTAATAGAAGAGAGAAATAATCAAAATGTCAAATGAGATCCCTAAAATGGGACATCTTTATTTCCTGAACATTAGCCCTAAAACAACTGATTTCTCTAATTCCTGCCATCACTCAGATTGGCCTTGAATTACCTCCCAATAGGCCTCCCATGTGCTTCTAGATGAGAGTGTGTAATGGGGGATCTGTTAATTAACTAGAAGCAAAGTTGCGCGGTGGGGATCAAACACTGGATACGTCCTAAAACTCCCACAGAGAAGATGAAATGCAGCGCAAACTTTAAAGACTTCCCGTCATTAGCTGAGACCTTGCTGCTCCTGGCCCAGACCCCTCCTGTTTCAGAGAACAATGAGGACAATGATGGCAGAAATGAAATAGTGCAGCCAGGAACAAAGGGACTGGCTATTTACCGGTAGAAGAAGAAAGAAAGGGGGAGGGGGAGAGAAAGGGAGAACTTTCTTTCTCTGTGGGTCCTGTCTACTTTTAATTAATTTATGACTGCCAGGGAAATATACAGAGAGCACACCCAAGCACGACTGTACCCTAGGCACAGGGTTAATGCATGGAACATCTACCGTTTACTCCCAGGAAAAGTGCAACCCTCTAGAGGGAAAGGGTGGCTGAGGAAGGAGAGAGGACAGGATGGAAGGAGTGACAAAGAACCAACCATGGGACTGAACTTTCACTCTGAGCAACAGGGCTCACACTGGAGGATGATCAAAACAAAAGAAAACAAAGCAACTCTGTTCCAAGAGGAACACAGCCTCTCAGATCAGTCCTCCATCACCAGCACGCAGGAACTGTGCTCCAACACAAAGCTCAAATCTTGCAATTTCCGAGGTCTCCACTTTATATTTAGGTATAAATATACCTAAACAGAGTATCAATAGCAAAAGTACATAGTCATGATAGTGACATTGTTCTTTCCTGTTTCTTGACAAATTAGAATAATTACACTGAAAATACAATAAACCAAGGAATAACAAATTCATACTACTGAAGGACCTAGTCCTCATTTTGCATTCTGATTTTGTATAATTCAAATCAGCAGCTTTTCAATATATCTAAAGTGCAAGGCTTCAAAAGGATTAGGAGAATACTTTATTGAACCAAAGAGGTGTACAGAGAGAAGCTTTGTCCTTCCTAGCTGCATGTTGAATCTCTTGCTTTGAGATGGACCATCCTTATCCCCAGGATAAGGGGAGCCATTATTTAGAGAGCCCAATGGCTCTGCTTTTGTTCTTCAAGTGTTAGTTAAACATGGCCACACTAGAATTATTTTATTTTTTATTGGCACATAATAATTGTATGTATTTATGGGTACAATCTGACGTTTCAATACATGCACACATTGAACAATGATCAATGTTCATCACCTTAAACATTTGTGATTTCTTTGTGGTGGGAACATTCAAAATCTTCTCTGCTGCTAATTTAAAATATAAAATACATTACTCTGAAATACAGAGCAACACTGTGCTATGGAACATCAGAAGTTACTCCTTCCATCCAACTATGACATTGAACCTGTTGACTTGCCTCTCTCTATCTCAGCATCTGTGTTACCTATCCTAGTTTCTGGTAACGACTGAATTATTTTATTTTTAGAAGCTCTAACACAAGATTCACTTTTCTTTTTCAAATCATATGTTTAGAACCATCAGTGGAAGTTCTGCAAGTGGATGAAACAAGCAAATCTCTCAGGATTATGTTTTGTGACTGATTTACTTACTTCTCACCTATCAAGTATGAAAGGTTTAGATTTTAATAAGCTCAACCACAAACTCAACTCTAAGGAAAAGAAAATCTTAAGCATATAGTTCAACCAACTAAAAATACTATATAATCAAAAGGGAGTTAGAGGTCAGAGGTTTACCATTAGCCACTTGTACGGTCTAACTAGTATTAAAAATAAACTCCACAATGAACTGAAAGGCACGCTGTCAATTATTGAGAATCTTATCTAGTGTCTCTACACATAAAAATCACAAAGAGTAAGGGATTCCCCATGCATTTTATGATTGATATGACTATGCTATCTGCCAATGATAATATGGTAGAATGGCAAAGTGGCATGATAGTTTAGGACTGAAAGATTCTAAACTTACATTTCTGACATCTAAAAACAAAGTGTGTGTCTTAGAAAACATTATTTATTCTCTTTGGTCTAGTTTCCATGGGGATAATACTTCTGATTACACCACAGGGCTGTTTTGAGTGTCGAATGATATAACGTATGTCCAAGTATTTAAAAAAACCACCAATTTACTTTCAATCTGACTGTCCTCTGCTGTTCCTAGAACAGTTCTAGGTCCAAAATGAAAGGTATTTAGGACCTAAGAATCTACAATGGTGTTACCAGAAACTCCATTGGGATTTTGTAATTCTCTTCAAACTTCCTAAACAAGTTTATAAATCAATCTAGGAAAAATTACATTTTATAATCCATCCCAGATTGCTACATTCTGCTTTTCATACATATTGTATTTCTAATTTTTTTTCCTAAGTACAACAATAGCTTATAAGCAAGATTAAATCATGTTTTCCTAATGTAGTAATGGCTTACCTATTTTCTACTTAATTCAACAATTTTTATCTGTCTAGTTACACAACATTATAATTATGCAATACTCCCCAAATGCTTAATCTTGTTTGCAAATTTTCCAGTTTTGGTGATAATTTGAAGATAATCAGAAATTTCCTTTGCATTAAACAAAAGTTATATAGGTAGTGGCAAGTCAAAATAACAAAGAAGAATAATAAGTCAGGGACATATTCACAGCAGAAAAATAAGAGGGAAATTCTTGATACAAAGAGAAATCTACTAGTACTTAATATCAATCCCTTTAGGATTTAGATAATCGGAAATTTATAAGCTAAATCTGTTCCTAAAAGAAGAAAAAAATCCCTGAGGGAAGAATCACTATCATTTAGAACATGATTGATAGAGAAGTGACAGAAAGGCAGGCCAAATATCACTAATTCCTGATTCTTAGAATGACTCAATAAGAGTAAAACCTCCTGATTTAATTAATAATTTTTAAACACATTTTTTAAAAATATAGGTGGACACAATATCTTTATTTTATTTTTATGTGGTGCTGAGGATCGAACCCAGTGCCTTACGCAAGGTAGGTGAGCACTCTACCTGGCTGAGCCACAACCCCAGCCCAAATTAATTTTACTGGTGAAATATTTTTTTACTAGGCAAAAACACAGAACACCTGGCTTTGATGGCCCCTGAAATAACCTTGAGAAGTAGCTGTACAGTTCTGATATTCTGTACAGCCTATGTAATATTGAACATTTTTAAAAAACTATTCTCAAGTATTTATAAATTGAGAGAATCCATATAACATTCCTGCTTCTGACACTTTTTTTTTTTTTTGAACTTCAAAAGCTCTGTCAATGCTGTGCCCACCCTCCCACTGGTGGTAAGCAGAAAGGGCCCATGTGACACAGACTCATACTCTTGGGCTCACCCTAGTCCTCACCCATTCTGCTTGGCTCCTACATTCAGCTAAGTTTTTGACACCTGAAATTTCAGAGTAGGCTTTAGGGGAATGTAATAGTAAAATATTCAAAATTTTTTTCCCAGAACACAGATTTCACAGCTGTTCCTCTTATGCCTACCCTCATTACGAAAGACAAAGATGTGAAAACCAATAGAAAAATACAGGATAACAGTCACACAACAGAAATGAATAAATGAATAATGTTTAAAATCAATTCACAGATAATAGGATAAGGATAAAAATCTCGTAGCCAATATCATGTAAGTACCAATGAAAATAAATACAGTGAGAAAATTTAATCAACAGTAAAAATGATATGTTGTATACAATTATGAAAACAAAACCAAAATGAAGAAAGATTAGTAAGCCAAAAAGCAAACCACAAAAAATTAGATTAATATGGTAAATCAATAATACATTAAGGAAATGGAGGTAAAATTTAAAGAACTGAGTAAGCCAAAGAATAACTGTGAAATATGGTTAATGGAAAAAGTTAAATTTAATTTGGTAATTCGGAGTCCAAGGTTTAACATTCTCTTGCATAAGCAAACTCTAATCTTTGAACTGAGTTAGCTTTGGAGAAGCAGCCCATCTCCCACAAGGTTGTACTTCTAAACCTGGGTTTTCTTGAAGGGATCACCTAGTTGGTGAGGTTTGAGAGTTCTCTAAAATTGGGACATTCAAAATAAGAGTGCAATAGATAGAACTGTCATCTTTGCTATTTGTTCCCATTTGGATATGGTGCAGCCAGCACAAGGAGAGCCTATATGCATATTTGGCATTAAATAACCAGATAGGTTTTTAAATAGATCCCTGGAAAGAACAAGCTGGAGAATATAAACCTTCTTTGCCAATATGCTCAAGTACGAACAGATCAAAGATTGGAATTTATGTTAGGACTTTTATTTAGGAAAAACGCACTCAAAAGAATAAAGGGAAGGCACATCTTGCTTTCCAAAGTATCCAGAACAATCTTCAGGGAAATTTTCTTTGTTTCATGGGCTTCTGACTCATATCTGATTTTGGCTATCCAAATCTAAGCATGGAAGCTGAGGCCAACTTCCTCATACTTCCTATTGTGCTGGGACCGTTTCTGCCTACTGTTCTATAGTGTGCGCTCAGGAAACCGAAGATAATTTTAGTATCGGTTCAAGGGGCCATACCAGAGGGCCTGTAATATTTGACCACATGATAAGGCAAATCTTTCCCAAAATAACATTTGAGAATTTTTACAGTGTCTCAGGAATAGGAAGAATTACACACTCACCACAGAGGCAACATTAACACACACACACACACACACACAAAATTCCAGTCAACCGAATACAGAGTTCTCTAAAATATATCACATATTTACCTGCTGTTTCAGAGAAAAAAGGCTAAAGATAATAATCTTTCTGATAGCTTACAGTTATGATCAGGAATATCACAATGGTACATGGAAAGATTACCAAGGTTTATCAATGGTTCTATACAGGGGTCGGGTAGGGTGGGTATTCTCCTGCCTCTGGGGGATCTTTCATAGTCAAAGAAAATTTTTTCACTCCTGTAGTGGGGGTGAGATGACAGTGCCACCAGCCTCTAGTGGAAACAAGTAAGGATTGCCTTAGACCATCTAAAAGGGCACACACAGGTCAACTCTTCCCCTGACTCACAAATGTTTCACCCCTACCTCCTAAGAATTATCCAACTCAAAAGGTTAACAGTGCTGAGTATCACCAACCCCACAGTATACCACACTATGTGAAATTTGTCTGTTGTGCTAGCAGTACTTGCATGTAATTTTTATGATCTGTTTTGTGCTTTGTTTAATTCTTTTAACCTCCTCCTTCTGTACTGTCTCCCTCTAGATTCAGATGGCCCCTCATCCTTCCGACTTGCTCTAGTATTCTGCTGTGGGCTTGGAAAACATTATTTTCAAGCTTCATACAACCATATAGCCTATGAAAGATGGTTTGAAAGCTATCTGAGTAAAGCTTGGCAGTTCAGAGGCATAGATTAAATAATTTTATATTTTCTAAGCTTATTTTTGGTTCATATTTATTCCAATTACTTAAGTACGCCAGACTTCAAGTATCGGCAGGAGAATTTCTGGTTTATTCAAAACTAAAGAACCAACAAACAAATGAGAAACATCTAAAACAGAAAACAAGAGCAACCTACATTAATGTGTACTCTATTAATACAAAATTAATAATATCTTGAAAAGGCTGAATTCATATGTGTTTTCTACACCAAGTGATCAAATTATTATACCCAGATAGATCTCAGAAACAAGACCTGGAAGAAGAAGGGCAGAATGTGTATCTTTTTAACAGGAGTACCCTTAATTATGTGTATTTAATTTTTATGTATTTCATTATAACTTGAGATTTATTCTGGTGTTTTCATATATTAATGATACATAATTTTCATCTATAAGTTTGCATAGTCAAATTTGGCATTTTATGTATTCAAGATAAGATACAATTGAATTTTTTTAAAAATAAGGCTGCTTATTTACATGACTTTAATTTAATCAAACATTGAGTAATTTAATCTAGGAATAGTTAAGTAACAGTGATTGATCAGATTATGAAATAATTGGTGCTTGCTGTTCTTCTCATAGCTGTAGTCTATGTCCCTAGCACTAAGAGGCACTGCTTGGAGATCCAATCCAATCAATTAATCAACCAAACCAACTACCCACTAATTTCATTAACTTTATGGCAAAAGGAGTTAGCACCTATAAAGTTAGATAAAATTTAGAATTTTGATAGGAAAAATTTTTGAATTCCAGGTTGCTGCAGGCTAGCAGGGAAAAAATTGGACCAGGAGACACAAAGAACTCAATTCTGATTCTGATTGAATTCTGCCACCTTGATACTGAGTCTTTGATGGACTTGACATTTACAGGACTATTTGGTTATAGTTTCCTCATCTTACAACTGCTTTAAAGTCAGTAGTGAAAACCAGAAGTAATAAACAAGAAGCAGAACTGAATAAGTTCCCAAAGCAGATAACTGGCAATAGGACATTTTATCAGACACTAGTTCCTTTTTGGAAGTTTGACAGCCTTTCACCATAGAGAATCTAGTCTGTTATGTAACTTATTCAAGTACAATGTCCTGAGGGTGCTGAAGCTGATGAAAGTCATAAACAATGGGGAGTTTCATGAAAGTTCAGCCCCAATTCCCACACCATAGGTCAGTATATAAAACTAAAACTAATAATAATAATAATAATAATAATAATAATAATAATGCAGATCCAGAATGATCAGAAATTCCTCTGAAGCCTAAAACAGGGCATTGGTTGGGAAAGGATCAAGAAACTTTGTCAAAGTCTTGTGATCATCCAAAGTACAAACATCTACTGGAAAATGAGAAGCTGACAAGGAGCTGTTTATTTTCTTCAGAAAGTAATGTACTAACTTCAGTATAGAACTCCTGGCGGCTTACGTATGCTCTGACTTTATCAGAGGTTACTGGGTATAAGCAAATGTTTTAATTCCAGATTTACACTGAATCATCTGAATAGTAGCTGTTGAGGGCAAAGGTCTGTTAACTCTTTCTGAGGCAGAATTCCCACAGCTGCCCTGGGTCCTCTTCATCCAAAGTTTGGGGCATTATACCCGGATAGCATGAAAGATGGTGTTTTCATTTTGTGGTATTGGGGACTGAATGAGGCCACTGAGCTACATCCACAGCTCTTTACAATTTTTCTTTTAAAAAGCTGGCTATTGTACTATGATGTGGAACAAAATGAACCTTAATTATCTAACTTTAATTGGTCAATATCAAAGTTGTCAATAAAGCCAATTTAATGCATGTATGTAAATTATGGGATGCTAATGATAAACATTCTAAAAAATCAGAAGTTAAAGTTTGTCTTGTAATTTCCTTCAAAGTAACTTAAAATCTGAATAATGCTGGAACTCTTATTATTTTTTTATAAGTAACCTGACAAGAAAAAAAATGTAACAATTATTAAACATTTGAAATAGTCAAGTTTTATTCTTCAAAACGTGAATAATATACTTATATTCATTTTGACACTGAGTTCATACCACCTAATGACACTGAGGATATACTATATTATATAATAATCTATTTCATATGTAAATTCTTATTCAGACAGTTAGCCAAAAAAATCATTCTGAGTTAACTTTGCCTGTTATTTACAATGAAATTTCCATAGCATATTAAGCAGAAAGGATGATCTACCAACTTACACATAATAATTAAAGTCAAGTGATTTGAGAAAAGTAAAGTTATAAGTATTTGTATTTCATTAAAAGTATCACTTTAGATTAAAATGGTAATCAGAATGTATCAAAAAAATAAGCCTATCTTAAATCTCATGTAGGATAACAAAGACATCGCAGGTATATTTACTTAAATGAAAACAAAACATCCCTACATGTTTAAAATGAAGAAACGCTGTTTACCTCTTCTTTCATATTTCCTTGTCCCTCACTTCTCTTCCATTCTTACTTGACCTCTGCTGGGTTAGTGCTGTCCTATATACACACTGTACTACTGAGGACAGTGGCAGTTTCTGAGAATGCAAAGCAAAGTTCCCAGGACTGGAAAAAGAATGGAATGGCAAGTACCTCCTCTAGGTTTCCCTGGACCTCCTCATGACCTGGGGGAACCCACTAGGCCACAGTAACTGAAATGCAATGCAGAAATCCTCCTATTAGCAACCTCAGCTGGAGAAGAGCACAACCCCCATGATCCTGAGTACCAAAAGAGGGGGAGGGCAAGTGGAAAGGATAAACTTTCTTTTTAGACCCTTTCTAGGTTAAGAAAAAAAATATTAAGTATAATCAATAACCATGATACCAATACATAGATCTCTGGAAAAATGTAAAGTTCCTGGAAGAAGAAATTACAGATGAGGACACTTTCTGAGTAAAATAGTACACCTTTGCCTCCCAGGGTGGATAATCAAGATGCAGAGGGAGGCCAGGAGAAAGAGAAGGAAAGAAGCTAAGCTCTGTGTTAGATCCTTTACAGAACACTCTTGCCATGCATGATATGTTCTGTAGCATGAACCACCTACCTGAACTCTCAATTTCTACCTTCGTTTCCGTCCTCTTAGAGCCTACATATTTTACATTGTTCGAATCCCAAACCTACCTTTACTCACAATAGGATTCTTATTCCCACGTTGCACATGGTGTATGAACACATGCTCTGAAGTGGGACTTCTGCCCACCCCCCACCTTCCAGGTCACAGTGGAAAGGCTTAATCACATGCCTGCTGCCTGTCCCCAATGTTCTTTCATTTCCCAATTGTTCACTGGCACGTAGGCCACAAGAGCAAACAAAGCTTTGACAAATGAACAGATTTGCTTTTTTACTTACAAGCATCTGTTGATACATTAACTACAATAGAAATAACCAAATTTCAGTCAGGGTGAAAGAAAAAGGTAAAAACCTTCAGAATCCCAACATTATCATTATTCAATATTGCACTTCAATTACTGTTCAGAAGAGGTTCTGAGTGGAATAAAAATGGCAAGTGAATGACTGCACTCTACAGAAAGGGAGACTCCTACCACATAATCACTGCCATAATTGATAAAACTATTTATAAATGTTTAGAGTATGGATGCTGCAATGATTCTGACTGAAACAAAAAAGAAGACAGTTATCAAAGACAGTACCAAATTTTCTCAGTGATGATAATAAAGTAAAACATAATGCCACAAAAATATCAAATTTTATCATTGGCAAAAAATTTAACTTTTATATTATTGCTCCAACTGCATATTCTAATACATTTTTTTCCCCAGACTTAATGTCAGCCTGGTGTGCCTCATTTTTATAGGACTTCTGAAACTAGAAATCACCAGCATGGGGAGAGACTATTAAAGGCAGAGGTGTCTCCTATAAGCACAACATGTGACCGGGTAATATTGTCTGGATTAGCAGCTTTACAGCCTAACTAAGCCCTGGAGCTACAATTATCTGGTTGCATTAAACTGAAATCACCTGAAAAACTTCACACTGAACAAGCCCTTGGAAATGTCTAATCTGCCAGTTTACACTCAGAAGAGAAAATAAAGTTTCCCACTAAGAAAAGTCTCAAAACCAGTATATGGTCTGAAGACGTTTTTGCAATTTATTTCCATGTCATTTTTTCACTTGCATTTAAAAAAGGAGATTTAACCTCACCATTCCCTTCCAAACCAATGTCCCAAGTATATATGTTTGATTAGGGTACAAGAGACATAAGGGATAAAACTTCATTACCACAGAGGGAATACACAGCACTAGATATGAAGCCTTATGCTAATTTTAGCAAAATGTATGTATCTTTTTATACACATAAAGTTATGGCACTATATAAAGAGATCCTTAAAAGTGACAAGAACTGAAGTCCTATTTACTGCCTGGCTATTTCTTTTTTAAAAAATAAAAACTACAAGTAGTGGTTTATTAATATTAAACTGTCTCCAAAATTCATTTTACTTCCATGTGGGTTTTTTTCCCCTTTTAATTTGTAAGACATAGTGAAATCATGTATCCGAAATTAAAATTCTGACTTTAGAAAGAGATTATGTTACTTAATAGCAAAACAAAGAAGCTAATCATAGGCCCCAAATTGGAAGACTATTTTGTCTTCCTTAATACCTCACTTGTCAGTGTTTGTTTCCTCTTCTTCACTCGTCAATATGGATGCTGAAAATTCATAGTGTCAGGTTGCAACAAATTCTGTCTGTAAAGCCATGTTTCCCAGAAGAACTACTTTTCTGCACAAACATTCAATGTTTAGAGATTCAGTTTTGCTCTATCTTGAAATAGAATGTCCAGATTTACAGATAAGAAAATTAAATCCTTAAACAATTAAAGGTATTAATTTTTTAAATTTTACATGTTATTATTTAATTGGCCAACTTCCCATTCAGACAAGATGTTAGTTACCCATTTCCCTCCTCAACAAACTCAGTTTAAAAATATATATATATATATATATATATATATATATATATATATATATATATATATATATATAATTTCACTTTCTAAACTAATGTGTAACTTGCATATCCAAGACTAGTAAGATTGGCAGGTGAATTTCACTCCAGAACACTTACCCTCAATGGCAAGTAGAAGAAATTCACTGCAAAATAATGCAATTCCACCAAGTGGCTCTTACTATTGAATAGCATCTATGGGGAATATATTGCTTTTCATATAATCATTCTATTTTTCCATTAAATTAATATGCAATGTAAATTTTCAACTTGAGATACATACTATACAGATTTTTACTTAAAGATAGGATTTTAAAACAATATATATCTCAAGTATTCATTGATAATAGGTTACTAAATATCTTTTCTATGACTATAGTTTCACTTAAGTATAATGGTTTATGCATGGTGTCTTGAAATAAATAGAAAGATTGATTAGATATACTTTGAATTCCCTCCCTCGGTTTTTACAAATCTATAAAAGTAGACAATGCCTAAGCATGCCCGGACATTACTGGAAAGAACTTAAGGTTCATAGTAAAGATATCCATTATTTATAACTAAGTCACTTTTTGTTGTGATTAAAAATAAAGTGTGACACTAGGATATAGCAATACATTAAAAAAAACACAAAGTATTCTTGTACCAGTTAAAATGAATCTAGATTTGGCACAAAACAATTTTGACATTTATATTTAGACTGTAAACATATAAGGCTTTGCCTGATTTGATTACAAAAGCCTCTTTGTTCCTATTTTATGATTCAACATTTCAGTGAAAATTTAAAGCAGAGTACTTTTTCAAAATTAGAACAAAATTTGGGATAACTAAAAATAATCTCTCACTCTACCTGGCCAGGATTAAGGCAGGAGGGTCCCTGAAATCAGAACTAATGTTTGTATTTAGTGAATAGCCAAAATGAATCTCAGTGAAAAACAAAAACCATCCCCTGTTTTTGCTACTGAAGCACACGGTGTTCACTGTACATTAAAGCTTCATTTCTAGTCTGCAGTATTTGGGTGACCAAAGGTAACCCTGGAGAAGACATGGGAAGTTTTACCTCACTTTAAGTCCCAATGGAATCCTCAAGCTAATTAGGCTGCCATTCAAAAACTGTACATTTAAAATCCACAGCATGTAGCTCTGGCAGAGAAGTTGCCATTTGTAGGATATTGATATTCTGGATTTCCCTTCAATTTTTTTTATGTTTCTAAAATACAGTAAGTATCAGATGATTCATGAAAATTAACCAACCACTAAAATTTGTGACTATAATTAAAGTCTTTGGGATGAATTAAGTTTTCTTACTGTATATACTTTTAATGTTTTAATGAATTTAGATACTTGGAAATATAAAAGTTAAAATTAAGACAAACAGAAGGGTTTTTTAATAACCATGTACCCATATTTGGCTCTAAGAGTCAAAATAATTCATTATTGTTAAGATAGCAATTTATTCTTTTGGTCAGGCAGCTAACCATCAAAGGTTATTTTGCCTCTTTTGTAAAGTTATGTGAAGAAATTCAAATATTTACACAGAAAAATAAATGTCATAAAGATGGGATGAGTATTAATAAAATTTGAAAACCTTAAACTGAACTAATCGATTTGGAGAGATATACTGGTTAGAAGCTATTTTCTGATATAGGAGTGGAGAAAAAGATTTAACCTATTTATGGCTATAAATATTGCATCTCTTCTAAATTAAATCAATTTTCTTGATGAAACTAATTTCTTGCCTGAAAGGTATTAAAATAATTTCATTATAAAGAAGGTTTTGCTACAGTTCTGCTCATTCCCTACTGAAGCAATACTCTCTCTGTATGTGTCATGACATGCAAACCACGTGTACAAAAGATGAGAACATTTTGAAAACACTGAAAGAAATTGAATAATATGGATGATCCAGTTTCAACTTTCTACAACAACCTGATCATTACTTCTACTGTTTGCTTCTCTTCTTAAGCCATTTTATCCTATTCCATGAATGTATATATATACTAAAAATCACAGTAATACAAATTAAAACTTCAATGAGATACCACTTTTCAATTTCCTAAATATGTAATTTCAAAAGAAGATTATAGCCAGTGCTAATGGGGGAAAAACAGATCTTCACATGAGTTAGTGAAAGCATGAGTTTGACACTTTCTGAGGGAAATTTGTCAATGTGTCTAAAAATTTTAAATCTGCATGAGTTTTAGTCCAGAAATTCCACTTCTAGTAATTTATCCTATGTAAATAATCCCCTAAGTGTGCATGCATTCAAAGCATAATTTTCCAAAGCAAATAATGAGACATAAATCTAATGTGCATCATTAGAATGTTAGGAGAATAACAACATTTTAAGGAGGATGGTAGGGTCTTTCTTATAATAAGAAGATACAAAGTAGGAGGTTATCTCTGGGAAAATGGGATTATATAGGTTCTTGCTTTTTTATTTATTATTGCAATGGTTTGGATATTTTAAATAACTTTTTATAATAAAAAAGGAATCAAAATTTAAAACTAGGTGTTAAATACATAAAAACAGGTAGTCTGTGAGAATGGAAATTTAACTTGCATATCTTTTACCATAAAACACATTATACAGATAAAAACATGATTTACCAAAGACATATTTCAAAGGTATATTTCTCTACTCCCAGTTAAGTAATAACTCTAAAATTTCCTTTATTTCATAGAGTTTATAATATTTTCTATGTAAAATGCACTTTTATGAATATCATGTACATGTAAATAATATTCCAATTTAGAGTACTATTTTCTATCTTATTTAACTGTAAGAAAGTCATTAGAAGTAGGAAATGCTCAATTACAAGCTTTTCAGTAATCCAAAGAAAATTATTAACTCTGCAGTTATTATTACACATATGAACTGTATTTTCAACATATATTTGTTAAATTTAATTTTTAATTTTCTATGAATGGTCCACCTTTTTACACAACCAATCCAAGTCTTACTCTTTATGTATGGTTTGCATATAAAGTCATTCTAAAAATCCTAAATTGCCTCATGGAATAGGAATACCAAAAAAACGATTTAACCAACCACTTATCAAAAGAGCAACAGGATTCTTCATTCATTTACTATACATATGGGTCGTATGTACTTTTAAATTGTATCTGTCTTTATTATTATAACAGATATGCTGAAAGTCCCTTAACATAATCCCCCAAAATAAGGTTCTGATACTAATTTAATAAAATTTTCCCATTTAAATGAATTTGTTGCTTCTAAGTATAAATATTTTTATAACTTTATTTATTTATTTATTTATTTTTATATGGTGCTGAGGATCGAACCCAGGGCCTCACACGTACAAGGCAAGTGCCCTTTACCCCTGAACCACAACCCCAGCCCTAGAAATACTCTTAACTTTGAAACTGCCAAAAATAACAATGCTGATTCTCCCCAAACATGATCTATATATCTTGTATAATGGCACTGCAATTTATTTGAGCTAAACAATTTTCAATTTCAAGCTGACTATGGTAATCACCTGTTATACTAAAAATATTTAGATCCTGAATGTAGGCAAATTGGTATAAGGGTGATGGGTTTTTTTTTAAATCAAATCATGAGTTTCTATTTTGGGGAGTCAAAGGGTAGAACATTTACCACTCTGTTGGCTATACCTCTCTAACCTTGATCCTACATGGTTTTGCATATAATTTAGAATTCATCTGGTTAGAAGACCATAAACCAAGCCCAGGAGGGATCTGCTACACTTGAATAAAGATGGCCTTCCAGGGGTGGAACAACAACATTTGGGGAGTAATGGAGAATGGAGAAGCGTGTGAAGCAAATGGAGGTAGCTATGCACTCTATCTTTTGTGTACTCCTGATGGTCTTCCTTTAGGCTCCTAAACAAAGTGTTTCCTTCTTGTGGCCCAGTGTCTGTATAGTAGCTAAAGGGCCTGAGCATTCTTCCCCCACTCTTTCAGGTAGGCGAGGCTGAAGAGAATGGTTAAATATTTGGGGCTGGAGCTGTAGGAATCTTCTCAGTGCTTATTTTCTCTCTGCAAACTATTGTTCCATCCTCCTAGGATATTGGAGAGGGTGAGACGAGTTGACACCGGTAAAACACCCATCACAGTAAAATACCCATAACAGTATCTGGAGCACAGTAAGTGACCAATAAATGAGAGCTGTTATCATGAGTATTATTATCCACATAATTCATCAAGTTACATCTGATTCCTGGCTCAGGGAATCCTTGGATAAATGTCTGGATTAGGCCGAATCCTCCTACAAGAGGGTTCATCACTGTTCACTCTACCTTTGCAGCATTCATCACAGTCACATTTTAACCTTGCTTTGTGTGATTGTTTCATTAACACTAATTTTCCTTATCACTCAGCTCTACAATGAGGGAGAACATAATCCGTGGTTGAGGAGACACAGCCCCAACACCTAGGATGGTACTTACCAAATAATAGAACTTTAATCATATTTATGAATGGGCTATTGAATTAAAGAATGAATATAGCAAGTAGGAAATATGAAATGATTTTTAAAAAGAAAAATAAAACAAGGCAATACACTTAAGGAACTTACAAACTAGTCAAGCCCATTTGCTTGAGATTGAGAGGACAAACTGATCTGATGCACCCATACCCTGATCTTAAATTTGCTCTGCATCCTAGCCAGCTAAATACAATAGGCAGATGGGGTAACACATTTGTCCAATTAAAATCTGAATCTGTGTTTTTACCAGCACAGAGGTTCAGAATAATAACTATGAATATGTATGTGTATTATATGGCCCATGTATAGAATTTATACAAAAATAAGCTAATTTTTATCAAGATTAATACCCAACCACAACTAGCAACACATTTTAGGTAATAAAATAAATGACAGAGCTATAATAAATGTAGAAGACAGAAAAAGATCTATGTGAATATGGAACTCAAATTTAATAAATAAAGATTTAAGCAGTAAGGAAAAAATTCTTTAGTACATAAATACAAAAACATACATTTTAGACATTTATGTCTTAATTTTCAATAATTCTACTTATTTAAAGCAGTAAGTGGCTTCAATGTAGAATTATTTGTCAGATATTTCTGTATATTAGCTCCTCTGCTAAAAACTGTACCATTGTCAGGCATAAAGTATTCATTTCAGACTTGGACAAAGTTTAGTATGGCCTTCAATATTACTCTACTGGTGTGTGTGTGTGTGTGTGTGTGTGTGTGTGTGTGTACTTAAAATGTTTGCTTTAGCTTTATTGAACCTTATATATTTAAATTATGTTTTCTTATGTCTTTGTAGTTGTCACATCATATTGACTATCAAAAATGTTAATTTTTGCCTATTAATTTTCCTCTTGATATTCTCAAATTATTTATAGATGCTGATTTTTTAAGAGTGTTTGAAGTAAAATATTTTATGATGGCTATATCAGTCATTGTCATTCACATCAAACTTAATGTTTCAAACTAATAAAAAAGCTCAAGGAAATTAAAACAATAATTCCACCCCAATGATTATCAATCTAGCATTATACCACCTGAAGTGAAACTGTAAGAGACTAAGAGCCAGGAATACATTCTCATGTTATCAACTTGCTTTTTTTTTTTTAATTCTGAAATTTTGGCTCTTTTTGCCTTAGTTCCTCCATATTATAAACACTGGCATGTTGGCAGCTAATCAAGTAATGATTGGAAGTGCTTAAAGCTTAAATATTCTTGGAAGAGAAGTAGTGTACAGGTGCAAAGTAAAAGAAATTTTTAAAATGTTTCCCACAAATTGAGGGGGAAAAAAATCATCAAATTCTTGTTGGGCCATGTGTTTACCAAGGATAAAGTAGTTCAATACCACTGTAGGGAAATGGGCTTGCCTGAAGTTGATTCATTTCACTTATTATTATATTCTCCAAATACTTCCAAAGGCTTTGAGACAGCTTATAATGACATACAAACATAAAAAAGACCATAAGTAAACGATAAAGCGAGAGATCTGTGAAACAGTCATCACAACAACAAGAAAACCCTAAGAACAAAAATACAAGGTTTCTACTAATTGCTTTCAAAAGAGAAATATGATACTGGATAAAGGTCACATTTTCAAGAAAATAAATGAAAGCCTGTTTGTTAGTCAAGAGAAGCAAAATGTACCAGCACTCTTACTGTGGAGGGCTGTCATGTTTAGAGATATCACAGAAGGGGCATTCATTCATACAAAAACATCTTTACAGAGTGACCCCTGTGCCTAGCACTGTGCTAGAGGTTAGGGACACAGGAAAGCAGAGAAACAGGCCTGCTGGGCACTCTCTTAGAGACTCCAGTTTAGTAAGGGAGATTAATCAGTTGTTCACAAAAAAGACCATGCAGCCCTGACTGAGTAGCTCTGAGCTACTTCTGGTAGAAAAGAACATGGTAGGAGGGTGGATAATGGTTAGACTCCCTCCCTGCAAAAGTTAGACTCTGAGTGAAATGTATCCCATGACTAATAAGAGACCACTCAGCAGAGGTGGGACTGGTTAGGAAGAGAAGAGCTACTGGGAAAGGACAGGAGGGAACTCAGGTTTTGTGACTCAAAGGAAAGGAAGAGAGGCTAAAGCCCAGAGTCTTCTAAGGTATGCAGGGACAAGTTCCACTTGGGCCACATGGGCCATAGAAGCCTGCTGGCACAGTAACCCTGCAGCCACAAAGAGCTCTTGATGGCTGTGCTTTACAAAGCCAGTGACGTTTTCTATAAAGCCATTTCTCCCACTGTCTTTGAAGTTCAGGGTCTTGGAGAATTCTTTCTGGGGCTCATCTTTCAAGGTGAAGTTCCACTGAGCTTGTCAGAAAATAAATGGTTCAGGAGGAATTGTGTTAAGCCTCCTTCTTCAGGGGAGGAGAAACAATGAGACTAGAACTTTCTGGAAGCACACTGTTGTGGAAGTTGAATAGGACGCTTTGTAGAAGAGAGCCTGATTTTTGGCATGTGGTGATTTTTGACTCTGGAAAGAAATCTTTTCCAGGCTCCCCCAGATCCACCAGACTCTGAGAGTCAGTATTTCCAAAATAAACAAATTATAACCCTTAGGTGGCTGAACACAAAGAAGTGAAACTCACTACCCTGTTATATTTGAAAGAAGAAACAGGAAGTTCCCGTTTTTTCTTTTTTCCCATTGTCACTCTCGGTCATTTTTTGACTATAGTTTGTTGGTTTTTTTTCTGACTGTATAGGGCCTGTGTTTCTAGTTTTTCCTCACATTACTTTTTTATGCTTTGAGACTATTTTTTCTTAGGTGAGAGTTATGGTAAATAGGATGGGATCTTTTCCTTATAAGACTGAAGGAAGGTGGAGCCCAGAGAAAGGATAAAAAAGAATCATACAATGCTGACCATTAGTGGAGCTAGTGGTTGAAAATATGTCTTTAAAAAAAAATGTTGAAAAATGGCTTGCACAGATGTGTCTGTCTATTGTGCCCACACTATTGGCCAGCTCCCTGGACAGCCAGTCACATTTGTCCTGAGCAGTCCTCTTACACACCCCCATCACATTTCCTGGTACAGTAAGTACTTTATAAATGCTTAGTCTTGAGTGAAATGTTTAACCTATACTAAAGAGAGGAAGGTGAATGCAAAGACATCTTTCATAGGGTTGTTACTGCCTTTCCAACCAAATTCCTTCTGGCTCGACATCCCCCTAAGAAATTACTAGTACTTGCCTTTGCTTTGTAAGTTTGATGAGACATTTTATTTTATTAGTCTATAGAGAGGAAGGGTGTCAAAGCATAAATGTGGATACATAAGCAATGCATAACAGAAGCCCCTCTTCAAAAAACTCATACCTGTTTCAGACTTTTCCAAGGGCAGGTTTTGGGTTGGTTTCTTTTTTTCTAATCTTCCATCTAATCAGACAGCAGCCTGCAACTTTCCTCATCATTACATATGGCCTATTGACAGTTGACAACAACTTTACTCATCATTACATATGGCCATTTACAGTTGACAGCTGTCACCCAGGCAAGTTCACATACGTTACTTCACAATCACATGGCATCACAAAGAGTAGGGTGAGATCCCAGGCCAACACTCCATTGATCAGCCAGTAATGAACCACTGCAGCTGGAAACCACCTTCTGGAAACTGGACGGATCTCAGACATCGTGCAGTGGACCTAGGCACAGTGCAGTTTTAAAAACTACCAACATGTTAAAATTAAATAGTCTTTTATTTCACTCAAGATTTTCAGAGCACCTTTGTTCTGGTAGTAACTTCTGGTGCCAGTGATTTTTTTCTCTAATCAGGTTTATTTTCCATAAAAGGAAATGAAATGATATTAAGAAATTTAGAACAGTAACCCTGCTTCATAAGATAGTGAAGCCAGCCTATCTCCATTTTGAACTTGACCAAGCACTGCCTTCAATTTCAGTGAATGAGAGCTCCGAACAGTTAGGAAACTGGTTAAATCACAAAAATAGAAGACTCCAGAAATGTATCTAGCTGCCTACTTCCCAGATCTCCTGTGGTTCCAAGATGGTAGAAGACGGTTGCTATGACTGTACGTATTGAATTGAAAGTTTGTGATGATAGAGTTTTGTTCTGTTTCAATTTTTAAAATGGGGGGGGGATATAAATCTTGAGGTTTAAATGTGCCTCTATATGATCTATTCACCTACCACATTTTCTATGTACATTATTCATCGAGCATGTAAATATACTACAGTATTTATGCCTACCAATTCCAAGCAATCATATAGAAGAGATTTTAGCTTGGACACAAATCACTTGCAGCTAGTGAATTCTAACCTTTATTACCCCATCGAGAGACAGACTTTTGAGACACAGCCTAAACATGTCAAAAGGTTGGTTTTCCATTAATACCAGCAGGAGTAGAAAATGACACTGCAGTTGTCCTTGGAACAGAGAAGCTGACAGGTTTGCTGAAAGGTTCAGCCATTGTAGGATTTTGTTAAAAATCTAAAGGCAGCAACACTTCTCTCTGAAGTTCTAAAACATCTTGAAAATCAAAAAGCTCAACAAAGAATAACATGGACAATGGATATTTCAAAACTCTATTTTTATTTCGCTTTTAAAACATTATGCCTACTAATTTGGAGTGTCAACTCATTCAAAGGTACAAAGTAAGTTCATTAAGAATTATCACTGAAGGTACCCAAATAGATTTCCAATTCAAAGGATATATGCTAACATCTAATAAGTCTAATTTAAATGTCCCATTTTCCCCTTGGGCATTCCCAACAACTCTAATTGAAAGGCACTTAACAGAGGCAGGCCCACAATTCTGAGTATTGTATACTGGCTCTCAAACTGAAGGTCCTTTCCATACAAAATGTGAAAAATCAGATTGCAGGTCACTTGAGCTTTAATTCCTGTCGTCTTTTCTAGTTAACCTTAACATCTTAAATATTGCAGTAAAAACCAAAATCTAGGACTAAGTTTCCTAAAATCGACAACTTTATTATTCTGTATTAGAATATTCAAGAGAGAACTATATAGTGTTGGGTAGCAGCAACAGGCTGAGTGAGACAGCTGAGACCACCAAAGACACTTTCTCCTACCAAGATTATATAATTAAACATGCTGCCCTTCTAGCAGAGTGATGGGCCTTCTTTATTATTCTTATAAATCTGGGGCTTCGGAATTTAACTTGTTTCTTTCTCCTCTAGTGTGTACTGAGACTGAGCCACTGAAGTGATAACACGGGTCAGAGATAAGACTTGCAGTGGCAGGAAGCTGCTCCATTCTGTTGGGGGCTCAGGAAACAATACCCTAAAGCATGGAGCTTTAGCACATTGAGTGGTTTACACTACAGGATACAGGAAGATCTCAAAAGCAAGGTCTCTCTTACCTTCTCCTGTCCTCTTATCTCTCGGTCTCTCTTTATGTCCCAAAGTGAGTCACAGAAATCAGAATTCCTTATCCCAGGATGAAAACTGGAACTACGTCCTCTACAATAAGCCATTAAACCTAGAGAGGTCACTCATCTCTCTTTTCTTTCTTGTCCCTTAAAGACCCTCATTCCAGAAGGTCCTGCCCCATACCCAGGGGAAAGGAATGCCACAGTGAAGCCAAGAAGAATCTAAACAGACAGGCCTTGCACCGTCTTCCCACCAGCAGGTTACTATTTGAGCATACCATTTAGTTCAATTACTTTTCTTCATCAAACCTAAGCATAAAACACAGTTTTCATTGGCTCAATGGGTCTTCACTCTGAAAGCTCCTGTGTCATATAAAACTTGTATTAAATAAAGTAGCATGCTTTTCACTTGCTAACCTTTCATTCAGAAGTATCAGCCATGATTCCTGGAATGGTATTTTAGATAGCTTTTTGCTGCCATTACTAAAACATCTGACCAGAACAATTTTAGGAGAGAAATGTTTATTTGAGGGCTCACGGTTTCAGAGATCTCAGTCCACAGAAGGCTGACTCCATTGCTTGGGGCTTGAGATGAAGCTGAACATCAATGGCAGAAGAGTGTGGCAGAGGATCAGAAACCAGAGAGAGAGAGAGACTCCACACTCCAAATACAAAATACATACCCCATATCGAGGACCCTAATGAACCACTTCCTCCTGCCACAACCCACCTGCTGCCACACCCCACCTGCCTCTAGTTACCTCCCAGTTAATCACATCAGGGATTAATTCACTGATTAGGTTAAAGATATAACCCAATCATTTCTCCTCCAAACCTTCTTGCAATGTGTCACCCGTGAGCTTTTGGAGACACCTCACATCTAAACCATAACAGATGCGTAAGAGAAGGTGTTACACCTTGCTGCACCCAAAACCCCTCAACCTTTAGATGACTCCCTTGATTCTCAGCAACTAAATATTTCCTACAATTAATTAAATAGCTGGCACTTATTGCCCTTTATGGTCTGATAGTCTATGTCCTACTTTAAATAGGAGAAACATTCCAGTTCTCTTTAAGAAGTCATCCCCATTCTTCCCAAAATATGATGATCATCTCTTTGAAAATAGCAATAACAATACATCACATTCTATCACCATCCCATACACTCCAGAATCCCAATCCAGTTATTAAAATAATTACTCCTTTAAAAAGGAAAGAAGGGAGGGAGGGAGGAAATCACGAGACTGAGTTATAGAAGAGTACTTACCTAGCATGTGCAAGGCTCAGGATTCAATCCCCAGTAACACTAACACACACACACACACACACACACACACACACAGCACAGATATTTGTAAATTTGCCAACTTAAATATAGTATTTATTTTAAATTCTACAAATGGTAATTATTTTGGCCTTTGCCAACATTACCAAATGAACGATGAAGACGGAAAAGAAAAGACAGACATCATCTATGTGTTCTCATAAAAAATGAGCACAGTCCCTAAAAAAATAGGCTCATTTCTCAAATTCTACTGGTGAAAAAAATGGCTTTCACAAACATTCCAATTGTCTCAGCCCTATGGAAAATTAGGATGATAATGAAACAAGTTAATTTCCTAAATTCCAGGTTTATAGGAATAATAGCAAATACGTATGAAATTTTACCCCTAGTATCTAAAGCTGATCCAGCTGCTGTTACGATTTGCCACACTTGCCCTCTTTTTACATAGAGAATGTGTTTGGTTTCACAGGTAATTGATAGCCTTGAGCACATGTAACTTACAATCACTGAGTGAAAAGAATTTGCTTTGGTGAGTTAAAATGGAACAATTTCTCCAAAATCAAGGGAAAAGTAAAAAAAAAAAAAAAAAAAACTAAGGGGATTAATAGGCAAATGTTTCACCTAGTTTTGCATTTAATTTGATGTCATAAAAGCTTTAGGAACATAAAAGAGCATACCTTTTTTATTCTTTTAGGTCTGCAAGATTTTGGTTTTTGGAACATAAACAGTTAGGTGGGGAGGGAATTGTTGAATTTTGTATCTATGCTTTAAAAAAAAAAAACGAAAACAAAACAAAAAACAAAAACCCGAAGGGTTGACCATAACCTGAGGCCCTAGCTCCTGCAGAGAGCCTGTTGTTATGAAAGCAAGGTGCTCCACACGATCTAATCATAGCACTAAACCTTGTTACAAGCCCTTTTACAGCTCCAATATCTGGGTTACATGGAAACACGCTGGAGAGCCTCCTTGTACTATGAAATAAATGTCATTCTGACTGGCATCCTCTCTTCCAGCAAGTAATTTCCCTCTGCTGATAAATCGATACAGCAAAAACAAATGAGAGCACACAATGGGCACAGTGAGGATTACATTTTTATTCATTTCAGAGCCCCTGCAGCCAAGTTTTTTAAGCACAATAGCAGAAAATGATGCACTTGAGCTAGGAAACAAGAGAGATACAGAGAGACATTGAGATAAGAAAAGAAAGACAAAAAAGAAAAAGGGAAAGAAGTGGGAACAAAGAGAAAGGAGGCAAGACATCCCTCCCAAGCAGGGCAGACACCAACTTCTGTTTCAGATTCACAGTTTTATTCTTATTCAGCTCCTCATTGAAATGGTCCAAGAAAAACATGTACATCTTTTCTTAACTTCTTTATTCTGCAATGGTGCCAATCATTTGAAAAGGCTCTATAGTCTTAACTTTTCTTTGATTGATTATTGATATCAACATAGGATCCATACATGAAACTTTTTCTAAAAAAAAATCCAGGACTAGAAATGGTAGAAAAGACATATGGATCTTTATTCATCTCTGGAAGTCCCCTTAAGTCATTTAGGCTTTCACCTTCTTTAAAGTAAAGATGGGAGGGAGGAAGTAAAAGCACAGTTACTATTCATAAGAGGAGTGGGAAATGCCCATATCAATATCTTAAGATTTTATAAGTCCCAAAATAATTGAAGGGGTTATCATGCAAAAGAGATGTGGCTCACATTTTACACTGAAAATTTTATGACATTTTGTCTTTTGAAGGCAAAAAATACTAGTTCATAAAACCAGGAAAACCCCAAACTGTGGAAGAGTGGTAACATGATTTCTATTACTTGCTATAACATTTAATTCTTCTTCAGCTAATGGAAGTAAAAATGAGAGAATTCTAAAGTCTTAATAAGGTTATATAGATTATGTGCTATTGTAAGCCTTATGGATCCAAATTAATTCTGGGCAAATGACTTAAATATCTGTGACTTAATTTTCTCATCAATAAAACTTGGGGTGAAGGTAATAGTAACTAACCTCCTGTTTTTGAAAGAAGCAGACTAGTATAAATAAAGTGCTCATAATGGTTGCTGAGTAAGGGCCACATAAAATAATGTCCATCATCATAACTGTCATCTTCTGTTTCCCAAACTCCAGAAGTTTGAAAGTTTTCAACATTTTTTGTGTGGTCTGCATGGTAAAAATTCACTCACAGAACACATTTTGGTTTCACTGCCTAATACTGAACTGCATAAACTATTGGTCTCCTCTAGACAGAACTTTTAAATGTCCTTAGCTGTTTTTGTGATATCCCAGTCATCATACTTCCATGACAGGGAGAAAATGGAAATTTAGAATAGTCATTACTTTAACCAATTACATAGATTTTGCATTTTTTCTTCAACTACCAAAGTCTAGAAGACAGTTTGTAGCTAAATACATAAGTAATATTTCCTATCATCTTTTCAATGCTAATTCTAAGTCAATGTTGAATATATAGTCTTGATTTAACAATGGTTCAACTTAACAGTATTTTGGCTTTATCATGGTGCAAAAGTGATAAGTGTTCAGTAGAAACCATACTGCAATGTTTTGAGGTTTTGGGGGCTAAAATAAGTAGTACTAGACTTTCTTGTGATGCTGGGCAGTGGCAAGGACCCTACGTTCCTAATTAGCCACACAATTGGTAGAGGAACAACTGACATTATATACTATAGAGTACTGGATTGCTAAGCTATGACATTCAGCAACTTAGGTGTACTGAATGCCATTTTGACTAAGGATTTTAATTTATGATGGGTTTGTTGGAATGTAATCCCACTTTTGGTTGAGGAATATCTGTATTGTACTCTTAATGATACTTGTGATATTTTTCATTTGGGCTTTTTGTCTTTTAAATGTTTGGAGTCATGCCTGTTTATAACTCCACAGTCATTCCTGATTGTCCACCCATTTTATTCTATAAGTAATAAAAGAAAAAATTATACTGGTTATTCTTCTGTATCACAGACTTCAATAATAAAAGAAGAAACTAAAAAAAAACAAGGCAAAAAGAACAGTGGTAAGTGCTGAGCTCTGCTCACTCTCTCTTGGACCTTCAACAAACCAAAGGTGGGTTTAAGCCAAAGTCAGTTCTGCTTTGTACTATTTTTCACTATCATCTTCCCCAATGAGCCTTTCATATATTCTCCCCTAATTGCCTCCATGAAATTCTATAACACCAGATATATTGTATCTGTATGTGCATTTTTGTTGTCCACACAGAAAGAGCAAGTTTTCTTGGCCTACCAAGAACAAAGTTATGCCCCTTAAGTGGCAATATTATCTTAAAGAATGCATGGAATAATTCTTTTTAGGGAAAACATATAACTTTCCACATATCAGGAATATTGGGCCAACATAACTTGAGAAGTTGAGGTTTAATGCAGTGGTAAGTTGTATGGATTTGTTGTGTTGTGTTTTCAGCAAAACCTTAAGTATTAATCTCAGGCTGGATCATTCATCTTATTCTAAACCAAAAGAGTACATTAAGGGTGTAAAAGATATGGTAGTTTATAAAAGAGGCCCAAGAAACTACTAGGCAGTTTAAGGA
Source organism: Spermophilus citellus (assembly GCF_964194105.1). Classification (NCBI taxonomy): domain Eukaryota; kingdom Metazoa; phylum Chordata; class Mammalia; order Rodentia; family Sciuridae; genus Spermophilus; species Spermophilus citellus. The sequence goes on from NC_138197.1 coordinate 49,511,321, forward strand.
CAAGAAATAAGGGAGATGGAGATTCAAGTGGAATTGTTTCCAATTAATGCAGCTAGAGAATTAGGTAGGTGGAATGTAATTATCTGCATTGGAGTTTGGCCAGGCTTCCCCACGCTTGTGGGGAGAAAAAAAAAAAAAAAAAAAAAAAACCTCTGTGATCCTTAATGAATAGATAGGTAGGTCCAAACTTAACATCTCATCCAAAAAATGGAAGAAGATTTCTAAGTCCTTCTTTCCGGGAACATAAGTGGCATTCTTATTTAACGAATTTGAAATTGCCTATCAGTCCCATACTTTGACTTAAAGTAATTATTTCATAAAGCAATGACTTGGGAAATGGGAGTGTTGGAGAACACTTAGTGAAACAGCTCCAGCAATCAATGAAGAAACACTGCTCACAGAAGAGGAAAGGCAAATGTGAGCATTTAAAAAATTTTAAAGTTTTTGTTAAGTCAAAGCAACATATAGGAGTCAGTTTATGTTTTGTTGGTTGCCTGAAGAAGTAAGTTTTAAAGCAAGTTACTTTTGCTCAACCTGAAAAAACTCTTCCCCAATGACTGTGTTACCGAGACAGTGTAATGAAAACTGATATCCTCTTCAAGCTCGGGAAGCCAGAGATGTGTGCCCAGTGAAATGTAAGCAGACATTATATCCTTCATCATCAGGACAGAATGAAGATGTGAACTGAATACGTGCTTGAGAAATATCATAGATTCTATTAGATGCAAAGATTGAGGTGTGAGACACCTTTTAGCTCAACTTTCATTTAAATTAAGGCTTTCCTTTCTGCAGTCTGAAGGGACTGAAAAAATCTTGTCTCTAATTTTTTTCCCCCTTTCATGACTTGACCATGAAGATGAAATCGGGGTACTTTAATTACCATTCAGAGCCAAAGGCTTGCCCTTTGATATGGAAATCCCACTTGTGCACCGCCTTTTCCTGGCCCCTTCTCCTTCCAGTTGCCCAACAGGAATTTTAAGTAGCTTTGTCACCAGCTGATAGTGAAAGCTAACTGTAGCTCTTTCCTGTTAAGTTTTGCTTTAAGTTACACTAGGTTTCTTTCACCAAATTGGCAGAGCTGAGAGCGAGGAGAAGGGGGAGAGAAGGGAGAGGAGGAGAAAGAGGCAGAAAAGGGAGAGTGGGGGAGAGAGAGAGGAGAGGTGTATGGGGGGTGGTGAGGGACTCTATCCATTAGAGTTGTTGAATTATAGTTTCTACCCTGGCAGCCTGAAATGTGGCCCATCTTGCACAAAGCCTCTCACTTTAAACACACACTCACAACACAACCTATGAAAGCTGCCATGTACAGTTACCCCATTATTGTCATCTGCCTGCTTCATGACTCCCGGCTTTGCTATAATTATTAATTGCACTTGTCAACTGTCATTAATTCCTCTTTAGCATCCCTGTCTTTGAGTAATTAGACAGAACAGCCTCACTGAGCTCATTGTTTAGCGTCCCTTGAAAGAGCCCACTGGGCTTTCTGTGGAAAAAACCATCAGGAATACAATGGAGCACTCCCAAGTTAACCCTTTGGAAGTGTGAATAGAAGGGAAAGGGCTTTCAGGGGTTTGGGTGGCTTGCTTTCCTTTGTGGGGACATAAAGTCATGGCCAGAAACCTTTTAAATGGAACCATATTTTCAATGTTTCTTTCCTGCAGACAAGGGGTATTTAAGTTGATTGAAAAGTCAGAGTCGGAGAAAGGCCTTAGGAAAAACAAAATTTCCTAATTAGTATCACTGAATTTTTAATCGTTTTTTTCATTTGATCTTTTGCTTTGTATTTTGGAGGAGCCAAGTTTTTAAAAAATATTTTCCTATGTTAATTATATACCTTTACAAGTAATATATATATATATATATACATATATATGTATATATATATGTATATATATATATGTATGTGTGTATATGTTACCCACAAAGATTTTTTTCAGGTGACTTTTTATTTCTTTGAAGTATAAAATCTTTAAAACAATGGAGTTGAAGCTCCAGTTTTTACTTGAAATCTTCCTTTCAGTCTTTTACAGAAGGAGCCAGCTAATAGTGCTTTTAATTTACAACTGGTGGCTCAGAGTACATTATTTTACTTTATTTTAAAACCCCTATATTCTGAGAACTAAGTCATGTTTGGCATAGTACCATAGCTTCTAATGTTCTCTGACTGTAGCTAGTATCACCTGATAAAAGAAAAAATGGGCTCTATGGTTTATTTTGAGTAGTAACTCTAAATGAGAAGTACTGTGTTACAATTTAAAATGGCATGATGTATAAGAAAGCACTTTAAAACCATGAGATGTCATATTATGTTATCACTATTGGCTTATGAGACCAAATTCCCTTGATGGTGTTAAATTTATTTGTAATTTTACACTCCTTAGCAATTAGAAGTAGGTCAAGGCCCACTTACACTTTTTTTTTTTTGTACTTGTAGATGGACAGTGTTGCCTTTATTTATTTTTATGTGGTGCTAAGGATCAAACTCAGTGCCTCAAACGTGCTAGGCAAGCCTCTGCCACTAAGCTACAAGCTCCATCCCTTACCCATTTTTAATAGTAAGAATGTTAATAATAATAATATAAGAATAATCTCTTATTTGTTAAACAATTCATATAGTAAAGCTTCTTGATCAGGGTATTGGACCAAAAAGAAAAATCATTGAAAAAAATTCTCTTAAAGAAAATTAAAGTGTGTAGAGTTGTGAAAAATAAACTCAAGTAAATCTGTTCACTGGGAATTATTAGAGCTATTTCCTATACTATCTTAGCTACAAGGTATTTTCAGATACTAAGTGAGTGCTTTTTTGCCATAACAACATTTACTGAAGCCTAGATATGTGTTCTATGTACTTTCATATACATTAATTCATTTAATGCTTAAATCGCTATGAAATAGGTACTATTACCTCAATTTCAGAGATGGGAAAACTGAGCAAAAAGTTGTTACAGATGTTGTCCAAGATTGCACAGCTAGAGAATGAAAGTCAAGGACTGCTGAGCCCAAAGGTCCTCCCCTTAACTACTCTTCTAGAACATCTCTCCAGGAGCCAAACTACTGCTATGGAGGCTTACATTCAATAGGTCACAGAACTAGATTTTTACTGGCGTTTCTTGAAGGAAATAGGTAAATGTTTCTGAAGTGCTTATCATAAAAGTATGATATAAAAAAAGTGCTGGACATCTTAGGAACTTGGCATTTGATATATTCAATGTGAACCCCGTATGTATGAGATAAAGGGTGCGAGAGAGAACAGGTGCTTTGCAAATGTGGTGGGTTATTCAAGCTCTCCTTTGGTACTGTTATTCCAGCATTTAAGAAGTTGGTTAAGATGAAGCGCGCACACACACACACACCCCTACATACATACACTCTGAGCTATTGACATAACTAGTTTATTGAGAAGTTACCTCATACCCAGTCTGTTCTAAGTATGTAAAGCACTGAGGAAAACATAAAAGTATAAATTATGACTCTTAAATAAAAGGCATTTTTAGATGAACTGAGGACAGAATTTTAAAAACCAGACAATTAACATACTACAAAGTGCTAAATGGAACACAATCAATGAAATGGATTAAATGAAACAGCTAAGATCAATGACAAGCAGTTACAGGTAGGAAAATTTTGACTTGTTGAAAGGACAAATTTGTAAGAGTTCAAGGTGCCCAACAATGAGTCAGGCTGGCTCACTAAATAATAAATATCCACCACTGAAAACACTGAAGTTTGGTGACAGTCTTTAAAGAATTGTGTGAGAGAATTTTTTTTCTTCAGGAGGTATAATTTGACCAGCCTAAATCCTCTCTAGTGTCATCTTGCACAACTTAAATTCCATATTTTCATAAAATTAAATAAAATCTTAGCAAGGGAATATTGTGTTTGTTCTTCTTTTTTTAATTCTTATAGTTGTAGATGGGCACAAGACCTTTATTTTATTTATTTATTTTTATGTGATGCTGAGGATTGAACCCAGTGCCTCACACATGCTTGGTAAGTACTCTACCATGGAGCCACAACCCCAGCCCTTGTGTTTTTTCTTTTTTCTTAAAGAAATTTGGCATTTTATTTTAAAGATTAAAAGTTTTGATGAGGGTAAAAAATAATAATTTTAGATAGAATTATAGGCCCAAAGACAGACATGTAGAAATAGCACACAGGGAAAGACAAGTTAAAAAGGCTTGCCTGATTGACAGAGGGGTAATTTGCGTGACCAGGAGTGGGTACAGGTGGTATGAGGGGAAGGGGAAGAAAGGAATAGATATGACCTGAATCAGAGGGGAAACAAAACAAAACAAAACAAAAGAGCCTACTCCAGAAGGGCAGGATGAAGAACTTTTTTCATTGATTGGAGGTGAGAGATGGGGTTGACTGAGGAGGAACATGATGGAGGAAGGAAGAATCAGGAGACAGAGTATGGTACTAAGTTATATGGGGACTAGAGCCTCATTTTTAGTACTGTCCGACCTTGGGTAAATTATATGACCTTGTTCTAATTCAGCATCCATATCATAGGATTATTATGGTGGTTAACAGAATTAATCATAAAAAACATTTACAAAAGGGCTGGGGATGTGGCTCAAGCGGTAGCGCGCTCGCCTGGCATGTGTGCAGCCCGGGTTCGATCCTCAGCACCACATACAAACAAAGATGTTGTGTCCGTCGAAAACTGAAAAATATTTAAAAAAAAATTCTCTCTCTCTCTCTCTGAAAAAAAATTTACAAAAGTGTTCAGGACATAATGAGGACTCAATAAATGTTAGCTATAGTTATAATTATAAGTATTGCTAACCAGTACATTTTAATAATGTCTAGTAGTTATAAAAATTATGGTAGAGGGGAAGAGAGATTACTTAGGATGGTAAACTAGTCTAACAGAGCCGCTCTGAAGTAGAACAGACTTCTTTAAGTGGTTAATTATTTTGTTTATAACAAGGAGTGGAAATCTATCACATTGTGACCTAGCTTTGTGCAAGGAATGAGAAGTTGGATCATTTGCCTCATAACACTTTTCTTATTCTAAAGTGCTAGACTTCTAACTGATTAAGAGTAACGTTGCCAGGCTCAGTGGCACATACCTGTAACCCCAGCAGCTTAGGATGCTGAGGCAGGAGGATTGGGAGTTCAATGCCAGTCTCAGCAAAAATGAGGCACTAAGCAACTCAGTGAGACCCTGTCTCTAAATAAAAACAAAATAGGGCTGGGGATGTGGCTCAGTGGTCAAGTGCCCCTGAGTTCATTTCCAGGTACCTTAAAAAAAAATCTTGTAAGTCATGCTTAATTGTCATATGACTCAATTTGCCCTACTGCAAAATGAAGACAACAATACTTACACTGTAGGGTTATTTTGGGGGCTGAATAAATTGATGCACATAAATTGCTTATAAAATGCTTACAAGTGTTTAATATCATGTTAATTGTACCTTTGTCATTGATTTAAAATGTAGAATGTGAAAGAATAGAAAACACTAAATTTTTACAAAAATAGCTGCTGTATGTCTAAAGCAAGAGAACATTTTAAAACCCTTTTCATACTTTCAGTGTTCACCTTTGTAGTGTTTCAATCGATGGAATTGAAATTTTCAGCAGAAAAGTTAGCTGATGGACTCAGCCTGAACAATTTTTAAGTACATGAGCCATTAAGGACTCTGTAGTGAAGAATCATTCAACTGAATTTGTATGACTTGGATTTACCATTGCTACAAATACTCTCATTTAAAGCATTTACAATTTCTATTGGGAGGCTTACATTACATTTTATTTTTGGTTTCTTGAATACCAGAACCCACTCCAACTCCCAACCCTCCCCCACCTCCAAACCCACACCACTCCACATATCATAGAAATCACAGTGGCTGTAGACACAGTATATGCTCAATATTGACACTTCCCCTATGGGAAAGAAGAAAATCAATGACATTATAGTATTTATCAAATTAGACAAGATTATGCATAAACTCTTCAGGTTGAATTTGATGACCTGAAATTTGCAGACTTATGGGTCACTACTGCGCTATCATTTCTGAGTCAAATGGAATGACGCAGTTTCTTCAGTCTCTTTACCTTCATTCCTGCTGTCTCAGTTTTCTAGTTTCCAACACTCAAGGCCCAATGCAAATACCGTTCTCAAAGTTTTTTGGATTCCCACTTCTCCACAGCCTTTGTCTCCTCCATCTCCCTTCTGATACATGAAAAAAATCTTCCCTTCTGATACATGAAATATTGTAGAAACCATCAATTGAAAATAAAAACAAGGGGAGTGGTGGTAGGATGCCAAATAGATTCCATAAATGTTTTAGCTTCAGTTATACAGACTTTCAGTTTGTCACTAAGAATTTTAATAATGAATAGCAAACAGGATAGTGATTAGTTATATAACTTAGAGGCATGCTTAGATAAAAAATAGAGCAACTTCCCAGGGATAACATAACTGGTAAGAGGAGTCAGGAATTTCTTCCAAGTAGTCCTCTAGGGTGCATACTGTAGGTCGCAGTGAAACATTTTTGCCACACAGATCATAGCAGACATAATGAATTTTATGAGACTCTTCTTACAACAGCCCTCAATTAAGGGAAAGATTATACCACACTAAAGCAGAGGTCTTAAAACCCTGTATTTGGGGTATTAGAAGACATCTGGGGACATATCTCTTTGCATCTCTGATTAAGTTCATTAATAGATCTCAGAATGCCTCAAAGGAACTACATATCCCTCCAAACCTCATCCCTAAATATTGTTTGTCACTTTTGAGGTTCTTCTACATATTGTGGGGTAATAAGTTCGAGATTATTATCACTGAAAGAGTGGAGTTCAGGATACCCAGAAAGACCAAACATTAAAGCAAACTCCTGAGATTAAGCTAGTGGCAAATGGACTTCATGTTGAGATAAATGACATGGCTAACAAGGATAACCTCAGCATGTCGAGTATCACAAGTGAGCTGCTGACCTTTGCTTTCTACCTTTTACTGGGGGGGGCTTATCAATTTTCACCACCCCACCTCCACCTATACCTCAGGACTTTGTAACATTTTTTAGGATAAGGATCCCATTTTACATATTGTTGTGACCACTGAAACAACTAGCACCATGCCTGGCACACTAATGGCATGCCTCTGCTGCACAGGAATGTCCCTGCCTCTTTCTTTTCCATCCAACTCTTAAAACAACTTCTGATAAAACACTGGAGTGGATGGGAGATGGCTGGGTCCATAATGGGATGCCATTCATAGACCAGGAGCGCATCATGCACTGTTTCCAAAACATCTCATAAAGACATCACCAAGGGCTAGGGATGTGGCTCAAGCGGTAGCGCGTTCGCCTGGCATGCGTGCGGCCCGGGTTCGATCCTCAGCACCACATACCAACAAAGATGTTGTGTCCGCCGAGAACTGAAAAATAAATATTAAAAAATTCTGTCTCTCTCTCTCCTCTCTCACTCTCTCTTAAAAAAAAAAAAAGTTATAAAAAAAAAAAAAGACATCACCAAAAGGAAGATGTTCAATACAGAATGTGTTAAACTTTGCTTTTGTACACTTCAGGTATTCCATTCAAGGAGAATCAAAAGATGTGGTTAAAACTGAGAAAGCAGAATAATGACTCAGTTAATGAGTACCTAGAGGTCACTGTGCCTTCAGCATCCATATTTTTTTGTGTGTGGAGGTGGGGAATACTGGGGATAAAACCCAGGGGCACTTGACCACTGAGCCACATCCCCATCCCTATTTTGTATTTTATTCAGAGAGTTGCTCAGTGCCTCACTTTTTGCTGAGGCTGGCTTTGAACTCACGATCCTCCTGCCTCAGTCTCCTGGGCCACTGGGAAGATAGGCGAGTGTTACCGCACTGGGCCAGTATCCATATTTAACTAGACAAACCTGCACAGCAATATTTGTGCAGCATCTCTACTTTCACAGAACTCCCTTTTCAAACTACAACTTCCCCCAAAGAAGGCTTAAGTCAGATTTCAGCTCTGGTCACTTTCCTGTGCAGTCCTACTTTCTACTAGTTGTGCTTCCCTAACCCTCTTGAAGTTGCAGGTCCTAATTCCAAGAGTTACTGGGTTGGAAAAGAGCTTCTGGGCAAATGATGTCATTCCAAAAACTTTTTACACCAGAAATAGTAGCTGGATTATTTCTGCCTCACAAATACTCTTGAGGCCTTATTTTAAATGTAATTTAGGTATTCTCACATGAGAGTTTTTTGTTTATAAGTAACAGTGTTCTTAAAATAAAAGGTTTCGATAAAGAAGTAAATAAAGATAATAAAATAAGTTTATAAAAGGTTAAATTTGTTTTAAGCTCATCCAACTCAAAAGACTAGTTTACCTTACTATTCTTGGCCACAGCATTAGCCATCTTAATATTTGTTTTTTAAAAGCCAATCAACACATTGTATTCCTTTGAGTCTCTTAGCACTACTACTCCTTTCAAAAATTGCTAAACATGATTCTTTTTTTTTTTTTAAATATTTATTTATTTATTAGTTATTGGCGGACACAACATCTTTGTTGGTATGTGGTGCTGGAGGATCGAACCCGGGCCGCACGCATTCCAGGAGGGCGCGCTACCGCTTGAGCCACATCCCCAGCCCCTAAACATGATTCTTTTAAAAACATGTTTGCTATTGAAAATTTTTTTCTTATTCTTACGGCATAATTATTGGCCTATAAATTCTAATACCAGTACAGATAAGGTTTAAAAGTAAAAAAAAAAAAAGAAGTTCATGCACAAAAATTCACTTGTTTAGAGTATTCATGTGAAGTATGTTTGATAAAGAAGAACACAGAATTAATTTTGGAAATGAGTTTCCTTTAGACCAAAATAGGTGAGTTCATTTGAAGAATATTTTAAGTACACTTTATTTTAATAAATTGCTTCATCTTCTTGGTCATCTCATTGAAATAATCATTTTTTCTCATTAAGGTATTTGGTTATAAAAGTGAGAAAGTAGGGGGGAAATGCAGGAGAACTTTAAGAAAATTAGCTGAGATACATCTGTAAATTCACATATATGCTCCAGACATTGAGTAGATGTTTCATTAAAAAGAGAAAGGTAGCCAGGTGCAGTGCAATTCCCATAGGCTCTGGAGAATCATGAGTTCAAAGCCAGCCTCAGCAAAAGCAAGGCACTAAGAAAGTCAGTGAGACCCTGTCTCTAAATAAAATACAAAATAGGGCTGGGGATATGGCTCAATAGTGGAGTGTCCCTGAGTTAAATCCCTGGAAGCCAAAAGAAAAAAAAAAGAGAGAGAGAGAAAGGTAACCACAGAAAAAGTATAAAAGTGGTAGAGGAATTTAAGTTGATGGTTTTTCAAAGTTGAACATCATAAGGCAGAATGACATCTATTGTCTATTACAGAGCATCCATAATTTATTTTTAAAGTAGTCTACAAATTTTAACTCCGAATTACTATTCACAGTGATGCTGGGACCATGAGGAATTTAAATAAAAGAAAAAGTTGGTATAACATGAAGAACTACTCAACTGTCAGATACAAGGCGACTGCAAAGCATTCTGCAAGTGGTAAGTCCCCCAGTTTACCACGGGATTTTCTGAGCAAATGCTGGATTCACTTTGATGGGAGGGTTATAGCACCTCTTCTCACCATGCTGACTTCTTTTTAAGTGTGTTGAAAATTTCAAGAAACATTTTGTTTCTTTAGATTTTTTTCCTAATTAAAAAATAAAATTGGAAGAATTTAGATATCTTTATATCATAATCTATTTATACAGAAAATTCTCTTGTCAGAAGAACTATGTAAAGATGACTACATCTATGTTTAAGACATAAAAATAACATGCATTTTTCTAAAATGAAAGTCACATATGCCATCTATGTTCATATGTGACCAGTGAAACTCTACATCATGTACAACCACAAGAATGGGATCCCATTTAGAATAGGTTATACTCCATATATGCATAATATATCAAAATACACTCTATGGTCATGTATATATAAAAAGAACAAAGTAAAAAAAAAAAAAAGAAAGTCATATATGTTCCTTAAAGAAAGTTAACCATAATACTCAACACTAAATAAGAAATATTTTGGAGTAGAGCTCAGCAGTAACCTGGGATGCATGAAGCCCTGTCTTCAATCACTAGCAAGGCAAAAAAAAAAAAAGAAAGAAAGAAAGAAAGAAAAAGAAGAGGGATTTAAAAGACAGTCATATTCCCAATCTATGTAAAGCCTTTAAGCATTTTCTATGTACTAGTTTAGGATTTTTGTTCTATGTATGATATATACCCATAGGTGTGTATGTCTGTGTGTGCACGCATAAATGCACACTCATGCAACAAATACTTCTTGCATTTTTACTATAATCCAGGTACTAATTTCCTGCACCATTATAATATTATTCTTTTTAAAAAGAGAGAGAGAGAGAATTTTTTAATATTTATTTTTTAGTTTTCGGTGGACACATCATCTTTTATTTTATTTTTATGTGGTGCTGAGGATCTAACCCAGCACCCGGGCATGCCAGACAAGCGCACTACCACTTGAGCCACACCCCCAGCCCATAATATTATTTTAAATGAACCTTTTAAATATTACTTCCTTATAGCTGCATAAATAAGTGCAATATAGTATAAGCATATATTAATATTTAGCAAATAATTATTCAATACTGAATTTAACATTTGTTTGATATTGGACTTAACATATTATATAATAGTTAGAAAAGTTAAATATTGGAATTTGATACATGCTGTTAAAATATTTGCTAAATGTTAATGAAGATTTATATGCTATATAAATATACATACACATACATTTATTTCACACATATTATGCAGATTTCTAAAAGCACAAGCATCAACACTAGCAGACTCTGTGTACTATGTAAACTGAGTACTTTGTAAAATGACCCTGGCGCAGTGAAACCATTGACCATCCTAGCTGCAGGGAGAGGACTCATCTCACTGCAATCGTTTCAGCATCATTTATTGTAGCATTTTCAATCTTTGCCAATTTGCTAAATGAAGTATGATCTCATGCTCGATCTGCATTACTTGATAACTTATCAAATCAAACATTTTATATATTTATTCCCCATTTGATTTCCTCCTCTTATTAACTAAACATTTATATCATTCTCTGTTTTTCTGTTACTTTGTACACCATTTAATTGCCTATGTTGAGCATACAAAATTGCCATTAGTTGAGCAGTTTTTAAAAATTTAGTAATTTATAGCCTTCAACCTCATATCCTGTGAATATATTTCTCAGTTCCTCATTTATCTGTTGGTCTTTTCATTTGAGATGCAATGAAGTGCTAGACTACGTATCCACACCTGAATTCCCAGCTATTTGGGAGGCTGAGGAAGGAGGATTGCAAGATAGAGGCCACTCTCTACAAATTGTCAAATTCTTTCTAAAAAAATAAACAAACAAAAAAATTGAATAAAGGACTGGGGATGTAGCTTAGCTGTAGAGTAGCCCCAGGTTCAACCTCCAGTACTGGGCAGAGGGAAGGAGGAAAGAAAGGAAGAAGATTTTTACATTTTATGTCATCAAATGTATCAAAATTTTTATTTTGTGAATAATACCTTTGGTGCAATGCTTTAAAAGAACATCTTATCTACACCCCCACTTGTGTTCACTGACACTATCTATCTCTTGGGTTTTTTTTTTCTGTTAAGAATTTAAATATTTAATCCAACTAGAATTTGTATCAATGATGACAGGAATTTTTTAAATACTTACAAAATTATCTTTAAAGCATTCTTTTTATAGATTGAAATGCCTGAAAAGATACTTGTATCAAAAAAACTACCATATTAAGAGGGGAATTCCTAAGCAGAGATCAAACATCATGTTTGTACTATGTTATGGATTATCATATTATAAAAAACAAATGACTTACAAAATACAACTCTTTTTTTTTTTTAGAGAGAGAGAGAGAGAGAGAATTTTAGTATTTATTTTTTAGTTTTCGGCGGACACAACATCTTTGTTTGTATATGGTGCTGAGGATTGAACCCAGGCCGCACGCATGCCAGGCCAGCGCACTACCGCTTGAGCCACATCCCTAGCCCCAATACAACTCTTTTTTATAAATTAAAAGATGCATAGATAAGGGCATTATTTAAGATAAAAACTATTATGGTTCATAGTAGCTCAAAAATTAAGAAATATTTAGTAAATACATTTCATAATAAATCTCAGCAGTTCAACTTTACTTACTTACAAAAAATGCATTTTTAATAGAACAACTCTGGGCAAAACTTCTTCCACTGAGATATATAATCTAGCTTTCTACATTCCAACTTTGCAAAAATGACTATTGAGACAGGTTGGGTTTGAGGTTTTTTGCTTAAATTATTATGGTTAGAATTGCTTCCTTATTGCTTTCTATTCTAAAGAAAGACACAAAAATAAGCAATTGTTTGCTCACATACATTGTCTTAAAGAATTCTAGTCAATATTTCATGGATTACACAGCTGTAACCCCAGCGACTCAGGAGTCTGAGTCAGGAGGATCTCAAGTTTGAGGCTTGCCTCAGCAACTTATTGAGACTCTGCCTCAAAACCAAATAAGAACAGGGCTGGGGTGTGAATTAATACTAGACAGCCTCTGGGTTCATTTCCCAGTGGTGGAGGGGGGGGGAATCCAGGTGTCATTTTATTTGAAGGAAAAAATCTTAATTATAAATAATTGCTCAACAGGAAAACAATACCTAACCAGTTGTTATCAAATTACTAAGACTCATTTTGTCATCTGACTTTTAAAAAGCATTAAGATAATTTTTCTACAACTTTTCCCTTACCCTACTGCATATTGAACCCAGAGCCTCACGTATGCTCTACCACTGAGTTGCCTCTCCAGCCCATTTTATTTTGAGAGAGAGTCTGGCTGAATTGCCCATGTTGGCCTCAATCTTGTGATCCTCCTGCCTTGGCCTCCTGAGTAGCTGGAATTGCAGGCATGTGTCACTGCATCCAGTTTATCATTTCTGTTTATCCTGAAGAAGTTGGAAGCCATACCTAAAGAATTTTATATAAACCATTCTTTTCTGCCAGGCAATGTAGTGTCTTTGGGTTGCTTAAAGTGGATGAGTATTGGCTTCTCAGGTAACAATAGCTGTTCCAAGATCAGTACAGTGGAGCATCTCTGCCATAACTGCATTACATTTTGAAATGAACTCTGTGATTCAAATTGTGCTAATAAGATTCTACCAGTGAATATGTGTGCATACACAAAAACACCCAGAAATTAAGGCTAATAATTATATGCTAACTTATTCAAATGGATATTAAATATTTTTATGTAAAGTATGAAGACAATCAGGTACAGTCAGGCATTTAAATAAATAATTTTTCTTGAGAAAAAATTGTAAGGGTAGAGTGCCATTAGATTTAAATTCTTTTAAAATGCTTTTAATGGTGTTTTTACAGATGATATTTCATTAACTTGAGAAAACTAAGCTTGAGTATATGTCAAAAAGCAGTCTTCTTCAAGACAAGTGCACAAGAAATGATCTGTAATGATTTATAAAGGTTCCGAAAGAGAATGAGCTATAGAAATAGAATAGAAATTTTATTCCATTCAGAAAAAGTATGATCACATAATGAGTTATTACTTAAGAAATGAAGGATTCAAATGCAAAGACTATACTTTTGGTATCAATTCTGGCATATGTTACCAAAGAAATGTGGATGAAGAGCAGGACAATTATTTGCACAGGTACATGGCATTAGAATCCTGTGTCTATATTGAAAATTGGTGCCTTTTTCTTTTCTTTTTTTTTTTTGTCCAATAATAACCAAGGTTTTCATTTCAGAGGGTCATTAGATTTGGCCATGGTCTTTCAATCTTGTTAATTATTATGTGTTCATAGTAATGCACATTTTTATCTACAGGTGGCAGACCTTTTTAAAATCAACTTCAATCATATTCAGTATTTTGTTTTGGTGCTTTTTTTTTTTTAACTGCCACCCACATTAAAATGTAAGAGTGTGCTGTTCAGAGTTCTCATTAATGTTACACAATTTAGATGATAGATTTGTCAACAAAGTGGCTCATTCTCAAAGGCCATTGAACCCTGTCGGAATAAATGCCTTAAAAATTGTATATTGCAGGATAATCTTTAATTATACAGAACTCACTTGACAATTTACAGTATATTGGGATTATTTTCCTTTTTCAGGCAATAAAGCATTTTACTTTCTAGATTATAGTGACTGAGGGGAAAAAAACTGATTGGATTTGATAAATAGTTAAAGCAAAGAGCTCGCTTATTTGCAAGTAAAAGAGAAAGGTGACCAAAAGCCATGTACAAATAACAGCCACTTAGGATCACAAATTATTAACTGGCTAAATGGTTAAAGCAAATAACTATAAATGCATTGACATTTTGAAAGAATGTTAACTCAGAAGGAGATAAGCAAAACAAAAATAGCTGCAACCAGTAGTATAACTAACCACTCTTCTCAATTTACCTCCACAAAATCTTGGATTTACAATAACTACGTGAAGTTGCTTATTTTTGCCGTATTGTTTTGGTTAATGCAGTACCTAAGCTGTTTGTGTGTTTCTCTGTTTGGTTTGTTTTTTTTTTTTTTTTCTTGTGTCTGTGTGTGTGTGTGTGTGTGTTACCAGGGATTGAACCCAGGGACACTTTGCCTCTGAGCAACATTCCCAGCCCTTTCTTTGTATTTTATTTAGAGACAGGGTCTCACTGAGTTGCTTAGGGCCTTACTAAATTTCTGAAGCCGGCATTGAATTTGTGATCCTCCTGCCTCAGCCTCCTGAGCTGCCAGGATTACATGTGTGCACTGCTGTGCCTGGCCATAAGCTGGTTTTCTACTAAGCCTTTTTGTGAACATTATTGATATAACACAGAGAACTATTTTAAAATACATATAAATAAAATATTCATAACTTTATACTCTTAAATTATTTTACTTGTGCTCAGTCTAATGGCATTCTATAGTATCATTTATCATGTTTCTTTGAAAAAGAACCTTTGGAAAATATTAATACCTATTTTACTACTTAATTATCCTTCATTTTCAATGTGGAAAATTCTTTAAGAGTCTCTTATTTTACCCAATTTTGAAAGCTACATCAGTTTAATTTACAACACTTGCAACACAATTCTCTCATCTGAAAATATGGCATACCACTAAAGAAATAAAGAAACAAATATAAACTTATCATAATTATTTGCTATATTATTTTAATATTTATTATGAAATATGTACAGAATAGATACAGTTTAACAAAAAGTAATAAAGCCCACACCCATGTAACCATCCCACAGGACACTATTGGCATTCTCTCTTGGGTCAGAAACAGCTCCTGACCCAAATACCCACTTCCACAACCTGCCTCACTCAACTTCCATCCTCATTCCTAGAGAACAGCACTGCCCAGGTTTTATAGTAGTTATTTAATTTTTTTTATAATTTTACTACCTACAATGATCTTTGAATAATATAGTTTTTCTGGAATCATCCTGTCTATATTCTGAGTGTCCTGATTTTTCCAGCAAATATGGATGGGTGCACTAAGATTCCTCCATTTTCATCACATCAAATTTCATTGTTTGGCTGTTCCATCTTGTTGATGGCAAATGTTTCTAGCTTCTTGGCAAACACAAATTATTTCTCCAGTGTACATTCTTGTACATGTCTCCTGATCCATATATGCACTTATTTCTCCAAGAAATTTATCAGAATTGCTATTACACGAGCAGGGACTATGAATTTCAGCTTTACTAGACCCTACATCCAAAAGTGGTTGCTAAAATTCACATTGCAACAAGCACTGCTGAATGCTCCCATGGTCTGTGCTCTGGCCAGTGCTTGCACTGCTAGACCGTTCAGATGTCTCCACTCTGAAGCACATGTAGTCCCAACTCATTAAGAGTTTTATTTGTATTTTCCTGACCACTGCTGAAATTAAGTACTTTTTCATATGTTGGACATTTATACTTACAGACTATTTGGATTTCTTGGTTTTTTCCTTTTTTTTTCCTACTGAATAGTGTGAATATTTATGTTAGTACAGAATTATTTTACTCATGTATTTATTTATTTTGGTACCTGGGGTGAACCCCAGGGCACTTAACCACTGAGCCACATCCCTAGCCCTTTTTATTTTTTTTATTTTAAGACAGATTCTGGCTAACTTGTATAAGGCCTTGCTAAAATGCTGAGGCCGGCTTTGAACTTGGAATCCTCCTGCATCAGCCTCCTGAGCCACCATGGCGTGTTCCAACATGCCCAACTCTGATTTGTAGTTTTAAAAAATGTATTCTGGGTATCACCTTTGTGGATGACATTTTACAAATTAAGCCCACCACTCCATGTCCTGTCTTTTTCAATCTTTTTATGATGCTTTCTGAAAAACAAACATAACAAATGTAGGATGTATGATTTTATGGCCTAAGGGAGTAGGAACCAGGAGTAGTTGCAATTTTAGAGTCTATTATGAAAGATATATTGTTTTGCTTCTTACTCTTAGGTTTTTTGTTTTGTTTTGTTTTTAGAGAGAGAGAAAGAATTTTTTTTTAATATTTCTTTTTTAGTTTTCAGTGGACACAACATCTTTATTTTATTTTTAGGTGGTGCTGAGGATCGAACCCAGGGCCCCGCGAATGCTAGGCGAGCACACTACCGCTTGAGCCACATCCCAGCCCGACTCAGGTTTTTGAACACCTAAAATCGTTCTTTTTTTTAAGAGATGAGGATCTCACTCTGTTGCCCGGGGTGGCTCTGCAGTCCTGTGCTCCAGCCATCCTCTTGCCTTGGTCTCCCGAGCAGCTGGACTACAGAATGTGCCATCACAGCTGGGGGGGTAGGGGAGCAGGTAAAAGTGACTTCTTTAATGTGGGAGATAGAAATATGATTTCATGTTTTAAAAACACAGAAAATCAATTTTCACAATACCCATGTATTTAAAAGTTTGTTATTTCTCTAATACTTTGAAGTTTCTCTATTATAAGAAGTTTCTATATTGGCAAGATCCTGTTGGTGGGATTTCCCTTTTTTTCATTTGTTTATGTGTCTATCCCTCCAGTGAAACCATACATGCTGAATTAATAAAGCTGCATAATATCTGTAGGAAAAAAATCCTCTTACTCATTCCCCCTCCCACCTCTCCCCTCTCCCTTCCCTTACTCTCTCTCCCCACCCCTCCCCTTCCCTTCCCTTCCTTCTTTCTTTCATACTGAGGATTCAACCTAGGGCCTTATACATACTGGACAAATGCTCTACCACTGAACTACCACCAGCCCAGCCCTCATTCCTACTTTTTAAAGAATATCTGACTATTTAGGGTCTTTGCATTTTGGAATCACCTTGTTATATTACATACATAAGCTTAAACACACATAAAAATTCCTACAACAAGAAAGATAAAACAGTCAATTGACATTATGATTGTATCAGCATTATATGTAAAAGTCAATTTGAAAGTAAGGAACATCTTTATAAGATTGGCTCTCTCAGTCTATAAACATGGTACATCTCATCATTTATTTTGACCTTTGAAAATATTGCTTAATAAAGTTTCACCATATTCCTCATAGAGATCCTACATGTCTCTTATTATTGGAAACTAGGTAAAATTTGGCACTGATATGTAAAAACACAGTTGATTTCTATATATTGCCAGGTATATACATATACAAAGAAATGATAATAATAGCAGATTTTTTCTTTTTTAATTCTAATAACTTTCTTTATTTTGCTTTACTTCAGTGGCTACAATTTTGAGGGAAAAAAAAGTAAATAATAGGAATGCTAGCAAACAGCCTTCTCTTGTTTTTAATCAGAGAAGGAATGCTTTCAACATCTGTTTCTTAGAAACTTTTTGTGCTAGAGGTATTTTATATCACAGTAAGGAAGTTCCTCCTTGTTTTCAGTTTTCTAAGGATTTGTAAGTACTAGGAATATATGTATTCAATTTTATCAAATGCTTTTTCTTCATTTATCAAAATTATCATGTATTCCTTTAGTCTGTGCTACATTTTTATGTTAACAAGTACTCTGGAATACACACCATTTGGTTATGATAAGTGATTCTTTTTATATATGGCTGAAGTGGGTTTGTCAATACCTTGTTGAGGATTTTCCATTTATAATCTTGAGAGAAAAGGCCTGTCAATGACCTTTTTCATACTGTTCTTGTCAGGTTTGACATCAAGATTACATGATCTTCATAAAATGAGTGGGGATTGTTACCTCTTCTGTTTCATGAAATAAGAAATAACTTATATAAAATTAGACTTACTTTTTTATCTGGATCTGAAATTTCTTGATTACTAAATAAAATTGTATCTGTCGTTATAAAATTATTCAGTTTCTCTATTCATTTTTCATTTAATCTTGCCAAGTTATATTTTTCTAGGAATTTTTTCATTCATTCAAATCTTCATATTATAAAGTTATTAATATTATCGACTCTTTAATATCTACACATCTGGCATGATGCTGACATTTTCCATCCTAATACTGATAATCTGCCCTTTTGTTATTTGCTTTCTTGTACAGTCTAATCAAAGGTTTGATAACTTTATCTTTTCCATCAGTTTTGGTTTTCTTAGTTTTCTCTGTTCCATGCTAGCTTCCCACTTTGATAATTTTGTTCTTACTTTAATTTCTTCTTTCTAGTACTATGACTTTTTTTCCTTTTTATAACTTTTTAAAAGTTGATGTAATATTTGTACATATTTGTGAGTTATAGGCCAGTAATCCATTATATGCATACATGTGTAATATATGTATAATGATTAAAGAAGGGTGGTTAGCATTTCTTTCTCCTCTAATATTTATCATTTCTATGTGGTGGGATATAACTTCTTAGATGAATTCTTGGCCTACAAATTTTTATTCTTTATTTGTCTAATAGTTATAAATTTCCTAGTAGAAACTTCTTATGGGCATTCTACAATTTATCTACATATATAGGATGTTCATTATTATTTTGTCTAAAATATTTCTAATTTCCTTTTTGATTCTTTTAAATTGTGAAATGTTATTTCTAGCTCTAGTTGTGTTATTCATTTATACCTCGATTTTCTTGTGGCAATATTTTGAAACCTTGAAAAAATACTATTGAGACTTACTTTATTAAAATATGCATTGATTTAGAATATGGTCGATTTTTGTTATTGTCTTACATGTGCTTGTAAAAACATGTCAGCTTTATAGTTTTATGCAAAGTTCCACATATGTTCATGAGGTCAAGTTTCTTAATTTTCCCTTTCAACTTATATCTTCTAATCTTTCTGTCCATGTTATCATCTAAACTACTAGGAGAAGTAAGTTAATATCACTGCAATTGTTGATTTTTTAATTTATCTTTGTTGTTCTGTCATTTTTTCATTAATATATTTTGAGGTTATGCTATTATGGGCATTTTAAATTTTAAATTTTTCTACCATCCTACTGAATTTAAACTTCAATCATTTATAAAGTGACTACCTCCAGTAATGGTTTGGGTTTTAAAGTCTATTTTGCTTAGTGGACTTTAAGTTGCACCAGTATCTATATACTATTTTCAAGGTCTGTTGTTTTCTGTTGTTATTTACCTTTTATATACGAGGGATCTGAGGGATAGTGGTTAAGAAATGAACCTAAGGGTGCAAGTGGTAGAGCCAGATAAACCCAAATATCCTGTCTCCAAGGTCTATGTTCCTAAATATCATGCATCTCCTTTATAGTCTTAAAGTCTGCTTAGGCTCCATAGTAGGGGGAAATGCTCTCAATCTAATTTCTACAAAGAATTTCTTCTAGATTATTATCCAGTTGTTATTTTTTTCCTCGCATAAATTTTCTTGTAATATTCTAAGTAGAATACAAGAAATTTTTTAAAAAGAAAGAAAATATTCTTAATCTATAACTGCATTACTCAACCTCTTTCACTTATACACAAGAAAAAGGTGGCCGTAAAGTTTTGCTTTTTGCCTTTGAAATAAATATATGCACCAGAAATCTTTATGTGCTTGTACCAACACACAGCCCAAAGGAGCCTGCCAGCCTGCAATGTCATGGAGAGTTCTATATGGTTGTATAGTTCTACTAAGGAAAGCTCATTCCACCTAGACCTCAAGAGAGGATGTGAACTGGACTGCTTCATCTCTCCTTGAATAAACACAAATACAGAATCTTAACAAAAAGAAGCACTAAGCAACTATGTAACCATTCTGGGATCCCATAGCTAGCATATTTCCTAAGTATTAATATTTTATTCAATAATATTTATAATAATGAATTTTAACCCATGAGAAAAATTAAAATTTCTCAGGATTTCATGATCTTGAGCTAATTTTAATTGATGTACTTTCAACTTTTATGTTAATTTTGACACGTTTATATATGTTCATGTGAGTGTATGTACGTATTCACAAACCTAGAAATGCACTGTAACCTTACAGTAGACTCTAACTTGCTTCATTTAATGTAATATCATATATAAGTTTGTGTGTCTTTAAAAATTCTTTTAAAATATTTTATTTGCTGCATAATATTCTATGTGTATACCCAGATTTATCTAACAACTGCTCTCTTACTGAATGGTTTGGTCAATCTCAAATTCTTTCCCCTATAAACACATAAAATGAACATGTTTATATTAATTTTGTCTTCTTTTTAAATTATTTCATTAATTTAGATTCTTCAAAGTGAAATTGTGAGATACGGTTAGTTAGGCCCTAATATCCATTCTCTTATTCTTCCGCTGTATTAACAGTAGTATCTTCAGGCTGGTAGGGTGTGATTGGAGGGAGTAGGTCCCTGGGGTGTGCCTTTTAGATCATCATGTTAGCAGCTTCCCTCCACCACACTCTTTCACCATGACATTCTGCCTTGCCTTGAGCCCCAACAAACGAAGCTGGTTATCTATGGACTAAGAACTCTTAAACTGTGAGCCCTCAAATAAACTTTCCTCCTATAACATTGTTCTTGTCAGGTCTTTTAGTCACAGCAGCAAAAAAGCTGATGGAAAAACATGGAAGTGAACTAAAAGGGGTATGGTACCTTTCAAATGATATCCTTATTGGGAGGACACATGCTCTTTTCTTACTAATAGTTCCTTCCTGTTCTTGGAATATGGGCATGATTGCTGGAATATCAATTCTGGATATTCCAAAACACACTAGGCAAAACTCACATGATCAAAGTAGCGGTAAGAGATGAAGGTCCCAGGTCCCTGAAGTCTGCAAACACTTGCTCAGCAGTGAAAAAGCTTTTTAGATTTGACTTAAGAGAAATCCAAGTTCCTCATTTTCACATGGTTATTTTGGATTCCTTGCACCCAAATGTTTTCAAAAGTAAGAGTAGAAGTGTTTCACAGGATGCTTTGGAAATATTTCAGCAATGGGCAAATAGCAATGGGCAAATCACTTCTAGGAAATATAATGAGTCCCCAGTATTATTGAAAGTACCCATTGCCCCATGCTCTTAATATTGTATTATAATTACAAGCTACTTTTTACCTGTAAGATAGTAATTGGTTATAACTTTATATTTCTTTTATTTGTTTTTGCACTGAATAATTAACTTCTCATAAATTATTTGTTCTTACATCTTGTTTTTTTTTGTTGTTGTTGTTGTTTATTTGTTTGTTGGTACCAGGGATTTAATCCAGGGGCACTGTACCACTGAGCCACATCCCCAGCTCTTTTTGTTTTTAAGACAGTGTCCCAATAAATTGCTTAGGGCCTCTTTAAGTTGTTGAGGCTGGCCTTGAACTTGTGATCCTTCTATCGGAAGCCTCCAGAGTCACTGGGATTATAGGCATGTGCCCCTACACCTGGCTATCATGTTACCTTTTAAATTAAGATATTAGTATCTTTCTTATGTAAAACCCTTTACATTTGATATCTGCCATATTTGTCAGAAGTATTAGTGGCAATTTGTCGTTTGTCT
This sequence comes from Spermophilus citellus, assembly GCF_964194105.1. NCBI lineage: Eukaryota > Metazoa > Chordata > Mammalia > Rodentia > Sciuridae > Spermophilus > Spermophilus citellus. The sequence goes on from NC_138197.1 coordinate 49,533,201, forward strand.
TTTAACTGTATTTATCCTAGTGTTTTTACTTGTAGAACTATGGAATTTTTACATGGTAGTTATTCATTTGTGATTTATTCCACTTTTGCTAGCATAAAAGTCCATTATTAAAAACTATCCTTTCTTATATATTATTTCACTTTCTATACATATATGGAGACTGATTTCCAAACATTTTAATCATTATTTAAAAATTTAACAATTTATGTTCACAAATGTACTGTACCTTGAAGTGCTAGTGACTTAAATATGAACTACTAAAAAAAAAAATAAGTCCTAGGTCACTATGCAAGAAGATCTCTTTTTCATGATTTGTTTTTAGTTGTGAACAGAAGGAGATTTCCAGTAGAGACAATCCTCTTCCGAACAGCAGAACTCCTTACTTCCAGCTTTTCTTGCTGTTATCCACATGACTGTGAGTCAGTCAAAGGATTTTAAAAGGATTTTCAACTCTAGGTCTGTGATCAGACTTTCTAGTTTGTGCTCCCAGAAGGATAAAGTTTTGGAAAAGACAAACAAGCATTTCATAGGTGCACACACACATAGATGCCCATGAAACTTTTCCGCGAGCATATTGGCAAATATTTGTTTGGTCTCAGAAAAATTTCACTTTTTGTGTGTGTTTACAGAAACATACCCTGGAATACTTAATAGTCTATGAAAATTTTTCTAAAAATGTGTGACCGACCCATTGTGACCCAAAATATTTCTTTTGCAGGAACAACAAAAAAAGGAGCAACAAATGTTTTATAAAACATTTTTCAGTGGAAAAAAAAGAAACTTTGGCAACTTCAAGAAAAGTGTGTGTCATTGAGAAAATGAAAAGAAAAGAAATGTTGCTATCATTTTCCAGTGTAAAGACATTAACTACATAATGAGTTTCAAAATTATAATTATAAAGCCAGTTGACCACTGAATATAAAAGACTGTGTAGTATATTTTTATATGCATAAGTTTCATACACTTTTACTTATAAAGTAAAAATAAGATAAGGCATATAAAGTTCCATTTTTGTGAAGTAGCAAATGCAGCAATCACTTTTCAAAGGTACATATTATATATTTTCTGAGCATACCTTTTTCTTTCCCAGTACAGTACCACAAATCCCTGTTCAGCTTTCAGAATCTTGTAAACTGATTCAAACAGGAATCATGTCATCAGCAAGAAGAATGCTGGAAAAAATAAAAGTAGACCATTAACATTGTTTCATTTATTAAATATATATTCATATATATAAATTATACAAACTATAAATATAGATTTACAGATATAATCACAATAAGATTATGATTTATTAAAGAAGAGGCCTTACCTTTCTATTATAAATTTGCCAGAATTAATGTAAAAATGCTTATGTACATGTTATATCATATACAGATATGCTAATCTTCTCAGAATTTATTCATCTGGTCTAATTTTAATGAACATATCCTGCAGATACTTTAGGATGGGCTATACTAAGGTAGATTCTTATTTCTTGGAATGATTTATGAGAAGTCTTCAGGTATCTTCTGAGGTCCCTTCCTTGACAACAGGAACACTTAACACAGTCCTTGTTCAGCTCTTTCTCCATGCATCCCCAGCTATTGATCACTAGATGCCATTTCCCAGTTCACCTTCAGAAATACTGTCTTCCACTGTCTTGAAGAAATACAATTCTGACTTTGTTACCAATTTACCAACTCAGGATAAAAGTGGTCCCTGTCAATCAGTTGAAATTCCCAAAAATCAGACTCATGAAAAAAGGGAACCCATCTGTGGTAGGTTCTGGATTGGTCCCTCCTCCAATGTCAATTCAATTCAAGGAAAATTGAGAGATATTTCAGTGTTCACTTTTAAAGCTTCACTGATTATTACATTTCAATCACAAGATTTATAGTATTTGAACAGTTTTACTATCACACTATATGTTCCTGGAACATGACTGGTATATGGGGGATTTTATTCAATCAGAACTTTAGTTAATAAGCACAGAATTCCAAAAGTCAGTATGAACACAAGGAAGAATTCACATTACTTCATTAGTTTACTAACTATTCCATTGGGAAAGTATTCCAAAATGAGAAAATGTATCATTAAAAACACCAAACATCAATAATTATGCAGCTAAAGTAAAATAGAGGCTGTCTATACAGTGAGCCGATTCAAAAAACTGCAATTTTTAATTTAAAATTTTTTACTAAAAAAACTGTCAAACGGGCTGTGGCTGTGGTTCAGTGGTAGAGCATTTGCCTGGCACGTGTCAGGTACAGGGTCCAATCCTCATCACCATATAAAAATAAAGTAAAAGTATTTATATATATTGTGAGATATATATATATATATATATATATATATATATATATATATATATATATCCTCAAACCTCAAACTCCACTTTTATCAGTTCAATGAAATGTCACATTTGACCAAATGCACAGACTATCATGATTGATGTGACAGAAATTTTGTCACATTATGTACGTAGGTAATAGAAATTCACAGGTGGTGATTTTTACCCACAAGAGGGAGCCTGTATTTTTACATTTTTGTCCCAGAATTTTAAAAACAAATTAAAATATAAAATTCTAAAAATGTCTATTGATACCTGCATCATTATGTCAGGTCAAGTTTTGAGAAAATTGGATCAGATTTGGCATATTTTTCTAAGTCAGAAATAACAGTACGTCAGAAGATTAGAAGGATAATTAGAAATTCAAAAAATTTCCTACCTATTTTGTTATTTGTTTTATTCACAGAAATGAAGATGTAGTTGCCAAAGCAAGTCTAAGAGAAAATTCCTTTTAGGTGTTAGTAACATTTGTTTTGTAAAATTGACTAGAATTATTACGAGCACTCTGCACCCAAATTTAATTACATAGTAAGGAAATGATTTCAGTCATCCTCTTATTAGAAAAGTTCCATATAAACCAATAATTTTCTATGCTTTTATGGAACAGAAAACACCTACTTAAAAAATTTTTTAAGATCACCATTCTCACTAATATCACTTAAAACTTGCTTAGGAAATGTGATAATGAGCATTATATCATAATGAACTTTCCTTTCTTATGTGTGAGAAGTATCTTTTTTTCTTAAAACAAACAAAAAACCTAAGGTCAATTCCCTTCTATCCTATAACCTTGTAAGCGATGTCTTAAGGTGCTAAGACTCTGTGTATAAATAAATGTATTCTGAGTTTTGAAAAAAAATCAAATGAACTCATCTTTAAAAACTATCTCCTTAAAAGAATTGCCATCTATAAAATAATTTTGGCAACTCATACCAACCTAGAGTGATCTGTTCTATCACACTCAGAGACACGGTAATAATGGAGTTGAAAGGGGTCTTGTGACCCTTTGAAACTGTAGGAAAGATGGATGGCAAGAATTCTGTCCCCTCCCAGGATCCTCGGCTCAGTTCCTAGAAGGTATCATATGACATGGCAGGGAGCTGACGAAGAAGGGGTTAATCACCGCTGATCTTCCTTCTGGAATTCCAAGCTACCCATTAAATCATTGTTTTTTTCTTCCCACTAGGGACGGTGAATCTAATGGACCCAAAATCAATACCTTATAAATGACATAAAAAATATATTCATTTTATGGACTAATGTACCCTGGTGTCTGAATCCTATTTACACCCTGCGCTTTAAAAAGGAACAACAGACCCATTTCTGCCAGTAAAAGGTTACTCAGTCACACTAGTGACATGCTGCAGAATGCACTATCATACTAAAGTGCAGCAGGAGGGAAAGATTGGTGGCTGCAAAACCACTATTGTGGAAACTTTAAACATGGTGTGGTGAACTTGTGTTAGGAAACACCACTAGAGAGGAGCATGCAGGTAGCTTCAAAGACTTGAGCCATGTTCTGTGGTGACTTTACACGTCTCTGACTCATCCTCCTGCTTTATAACTTATGTATATTACTTGGAGTTTTTAGTTTATCAAGTATGGCATGATAAATCTAAAACCACGCCTATCATCCCAGCAGCTTCAAATTCGTGGTTTAGCCTCTTCGTTCAAATTCTACAATGATTTTCAAAACTGGATTAAAAATACTAATCGGCAGCAAAGCTCACTAAAGTACCAAAGGGACCTTAGCCAAATAGACATAGTGTGAGATCTAGTCATATGAAACCACAGGCAGAGGCGATCTCTGCCAAGACAGAGGGTACTTCATTTATCAGATACCGCAGGGAGTCTCCGAAACAGGTGACTATATGTTTGTGTTAATCGATTGAGAAAATGTTGATGAGAAAGTTTTATATTTACACAATATTCTCCAAATTCAGCCTCACCTTGAAAGCCAATTGTATCACTCAGAAAGTATTATGCTTAGTTTTTAAAAATCAATCCTAACTCATACTAAATTTAGTTTGAAAACACCTTATTCTGCCTTCAATATTTTAAAGATATCAGATGAAGAACGACCCTATAAAGCACAAGGATGCCTTCAATGCCAAGATAAAAGTAAGGCAAAGAAGGTGCTAAAGAGGTAGAAAGGGGAGAAAAGGACAGAAAACTAACAGCTAAAGGAAGATCTTCTTGAAAAATCCCACCTGACTCAATTTTTTGTTACAGTAGATACAAATCTAAATAGAGAATAATGATTAAAGAAAAGCAACTTTAAAACAGAGACTTCTTGAGAGAATTCCAGCAACAGGTCGGCATGAGATTTTCTGTTCAGTTTTGGCTTGACATCCATATAGTTATAAAATTACAAAAAAAAAAAAAAATACTGTTGTTCTTTATTCCATTTGCCAACCAGAGTCATTTATCCCCTATTAGATAAAGTATAATAGACTCTACGGAAGGGGTCATTGGCCTTCCATTTAATGATATTGCCAGCCCCAATCTGCATTTTCCCGGCAATGTCCCTCAACACAGAATAAATGGCTGATCTCTTCACAATAACAGCTGATTTCTATTTATTAAGCTAAAAAGGTCACCATTTTCTACGGCTGGGCCGCCCTGCACTATTGATAATTTTATGCATAAACAAATGGCAAATTTGTGCCACATAAATATGCATTAGCAATTACTTTTTCCTCGGGCAACGCTCACCGCATGCAAATGTGTACCTCGCAGGGCCTGGTAGCTTTTGTTTTAGCTCTTGAACAGTGAAACAAAAGAGCACAATAAACAATTTTTAAATTGCCAATCAATAAGCAATGCAAATGCAAAGGTAAATGGCAAGGAACTTGCTCAGAAACAACAAAAGTGAGCGAAGCGGGGGATGGTGGAAGGATTTTCTTTTTCATATTATTTCATTTCTTTCTCATTTATAATGAAAAGGCTAAAGTACTCTTGACACAGAACAGCTAGCTAGGCTGGTACCAAAGCAGATGCCAGATGGGGAAAGGAGAAAATATACACATGTTGAGTAAACACACACACACACTAAAAAGAGGGTAAAGGAAAAACTGTGTTCCTATGTGTGATTTCAGAGACATCACCTCGTCAGATTTCTGATTTCCAATTTCAGAGATTCAAAGAAGTTTCAGTTTCAGCGATTCAGAAGAATTTTAAAACTAGGAGGAGCTACAGAGATATATAACCACTGCACTTTGCTATGCTGCTTTTCAATAACATCAACCACGAGGAATATACATTGCTAATAAATAGTATACTATTAAAAACACAAGAAAAGTGGGGTAAATGAGAAACAGGCACAATGGCCCATGCCTATAATCCCAGAGGCTCGGGAGGCTGAGGCAGGAGGATCGAGAGTTCAAAGCCAGCCTCAGCAAAATCGAGTAACTCAGTAAGACTCTGTCTCTAAATACAAAATAGGGTCGGGGACATGGCTCAGTGGTCAAGTTCCCCTGAGTTCAATCTCTAGTACCAAAAAAAGAAAAAGGGGTAAATGAGAAATATTTAAGTAGGAAGCAAAAAGTACCTGCAAGCATCGCCACTTCCTAATACTACAAAATGTTCAGGATCAAATACCTGATCTCAGGAAAATTTAAGAATGATGTCCAGGCACTGGATAAAAAGATAAAGAGACAACAGGTATAAGAAATGTAGGACACAAAGAGTTACCTAATTTGAAAATCGGAACAAATGATAACTCAAGAAAAAAGCTGACTGCTTTGTCAAGAATGAACCTTAAGATATTTTCTTTCTTTCTTTTTTTTTTTTTTTTTTTTTTTTGGTAACGCTGAGTGCCATGCACTATTCTAAGGGCTTTGCACTTATATCTATCACACTCCATCTTCGCAAATCTCCACAGGTTGGTATTGTCACTGCTTCTCCCATGTACAGCACAAGAGATATGAGGACTCTGAGAAACTTAACCAGTTAATGAAAAACAAGGCCAGATCTACACTTTGACCCTGTCTGATGCCTACACCTGCAAGCATCACCACTTGAAATACTGCCATCCACTCCTAAAAGCCACCCATGTTGATCCTACTGAGAAATCTCGCCCTAAATATGCTCATGGATTTGCCTTTGCATAAATAAAACTATATTTGAAAAATTAAAATTCAGGGCTTATGCAAGTATCAAGTTATTAAAATACCTTAGCCTTTATAAGATAGACAAATGGTAATTTGCATGTTAGTATGGCTATATCTTAATACATTGGTGCATGTACATGGAGAACATGCTATGTTCTCAAAAATTATTTGAGAACAGAAAAAAACACTTTGGAATCCCCATCTTGATCATAATATGATTATAGGTTTTACTGTTACACAAATGATTAATTTAATAAGTTTTCATCACAAGCTGGTTAAATTAAATACAGAAAGTATTTAGAGACTAAATACAAACAGGCAAACCTGGAAATCTAAAACCTATATGTCCCTCTGTTGTGCTCAGAACCAACTGGTTTCACAGGACTTTAGACATGGACAACAGAAGTCAAGCTTCTTCAGAGAAGATCATGATACTTCTTTTAGCAATATTTCCACCTGATAATATCAGACCTGGAAGGCTAGGGATAGGGATAATACCTTTATGAGAATAAGTACAAGATGGCCCCTTGGAGTGCCATTCAGATGCGTGTCACCTGCATGCTATACATGAAGGTCCTCAAAACGACTATAGTTTTCTTAGTTAGAAGAGCATTATATCTAATACTAAACCCCATCTTCTTCATAGTTAAATAGTTTTAAGAATCAGGTACCACTTGTTAGTTTACAATTACTAGAGATGAACTATAATAAAGATAAATAAAGATTATAATAGATTCTCTTATATATTAATTCAAATAATTACATACTGTCCTATTTTTTTTTAATTTTCAGTCTTCATGACTGAACATACAATAGACTTGAGTATAGTTTACTATCACCCAATATATGCCTAAAGCCATTACTTTTTAAGAGGCCAAGTTTAATTATCATTCCTTGTCCAACTTCAAAGTACATAAAGTAAGGACTTCAAACTAAAACCAAACATATTGTAACTAAGTGCAGTTTATCCAAAACTTATAAATACTTGTAGCCTCTACTACATAGAAAGCATGTAAATGGAAATGCACAGGAAATATGTAAAAACCAAGATGTGTTATACAGACAGTGCAGTAACAGAAGGCTACATGTGGGATTCCCAGTCAGAGGCTGAATCAAACAATCACATTATTTATCCCCAGTCACCCCTCCTTTTTTGAGTGCAGGAAATTGAACCCAGAGATTTGTATGTGCTATGCATGTGCTCTAACACTGAGATACACTTCCAGCACCCCATCCCAGTTTTTATAGCAGCAAAATTTGAAGGATCCAGAAAGTCACAGAAAGCAACAGGACATTCCAGTGAGAACTTGATAAACATGGCAGGAGGACAGCCAGTGCCTCATTTGCCCTGGGTGAGGAGCTGACAGCTTCTCTGTCTTCACTCCTGTCTCTCCCCATCCCCTGCTCCACTGATCCTGATTCAGATCCACTTCTGTGGGCCAAGTTTCCTAGCTCCTTTGCAATCATCTTCCAAGTATATTCAGCCACTGGCAGGCAACTGATCAAGGTTTAAAGGTAGCTAGGAAGGATGCAGGTAAAGGAGGCAGTGCAGATATGCAGGTTATGTCTCAATCTTCTTTTCACTTACTTAAATTGATTCTATACAATTAGAAACCTGTTCAAAAATAGAGATAGTACTAAAGGAAATCTCCATTAGCCATCTCCAAGGTTCAACATCTGTCAACCTTCTGCTCTTTGAATTTCTCCCCTCCCTTTCCTGGCAGTGCAGGTATGTCAGCAGTGAAGCCAAGTAGCAGCTCCATTTCTTACTGGTTTTACCTCCTGCCAGACAACCCCGCACGGTTCCAGCTTCTACCCAGGGTCCATGGTAACTCTGGCTGCTCCGTGGTAGGAACTTCCTGCCGTTCCTGACTCCTAGCTTACTCTTTTAACATTTTTTTTTTAATTGTCAATGTATCACAATTTTCCAATATTATACACTATCTTTTTAAAAATAGAGTGATGTCTCTCTTCCTGCTTGGACCCAGACCATAGAGTGCTTATTTTATTTTATTTTTTATCATCTACTGGAAGACCCTCAATTTATCTCTTATTCACAGCTCCCATGAAGTAGCTCAAGGCTTCATAAAGTAGGAAACCCTTTCAGCAGCATGGACTCCAACATGCAGGTCCAGTATTTGCCATTCTTTAAATGTGGTGCCCCATATAGAACACACACAAAGTTTTCACATGCAGCCTATTGTATACAACCACAATCTATTTCTATTCTATACCTTTTGTCATCTGCTTATTGACATACTTAAAAAAAATGATTTGTCTTAATATATGGGTTAGTAAAAGAGCAACAGAGACCTTCTGTTCCTAGAAACTCTACCTCAGTGACTAACATCAGGGAAATGTGTCCAGGCTATTTTAAGGAGGTAGCTCAATCTGGCATGAAAATACATTTTTCCAATGGTAAATGGCAGAGACTAGTTAACAAAGTTTATGTTTTAGACAAGACATGTTTAACATGTAGGCATTTGTTTATTCATAACAAAACATGACCTTCTGATGTTAGGAATAAACACACACGCATCATAAAAATGACTGATGTTCAATGGCTCTCACAAAATTACATTTTGAAAAATTATGGGATGATGAATCAAACATATAGATTAAATTTCCCTGAAACAGACACGTGCTTAATAATTAATGGGAAAGGATAAAAATAGTATTTATGATTTTATCTTATCCAAAACACTTGAATAATTATGCAGTAATAATATTGCTAGATGAAGACATACTTATCGTATCTGAACTATAATCTGAGAAAATTGTAAAATAAAAAAAGGCTTTAAAATGAAAATTACTTAAATTCACAAGCTGTAACTTCATCCTGCCTTAATATAAAGTCTTATTATAATAATATCAAGTGCACAATAAAAGATTTGCACTAAGAACAGTTTACAAGACTATCTGATTTTTCACAGTAATCACAACACAGCAAAGAACGAGATATGGAGATGGAGAAAAAGAAGAGAAAAAGGAGAATACAGTCAATAATAGTAGAGGTCTAATAAAAGTTAGGTAGAATCAGGACCCAATAGCAAGAGAACATCTCAAATTCTGCTTCCAGAATTGGTTTTCTTCTTGTACATATGGAACTAGACAGGTACTCAACAGCCAGCAAAGGTCACCCAGGAACTCAGTGAATACAACAACTGCTAAATGAGTTCCTATCAAAAGAAGAGGAACATTCAGTCTGGAAAAAAAAAAAAAATCAAACTTGAGTGTTGAGGGACCACCACTGAAAACAAGCAGATTTTCAAAGGGTTTTCATCTGGAAAAAAAAGACTAGATATATTATCTATTGCTCCAGATGAAGAAACAAGGTTTGTTTTGTTTTGAGGGTGGTATTATGAAAATGTAAATTTCTATGCGTTAAGAAAAATAACTTTTTTTTACTGATTTGTCTAGCAAACAATAAGATTGGCTGAAGGAGGTCAAATACTGTAGGGTTTAATAAGGGCTGTTTATTCCCCTTCTACTTTGCTACTTACTGTCTGAGTGATCTCTGACATAGTCACTTCACCTATACATGTCTCAGTTTTCTCAACTGCAAAATCATCCAAATGTATACCCTACCAGGAAAGTAAGAAGATAAGAGACTGCTGGACCATCTGTCAGAGGTCTATCAATCGGATCTCTAAACTGAATGGGATATTAGATCATCTAGCTTTGAGACTCATTCTAATCTGAGGCTAAATTTTTCATTCCTCAAAGTTCAGGTATATATGTTCATACCATTTCAGGCAAGGAAGGCTACCATTAAATATTTAAAGTGTGTGTGGCAGGGTGGAGTTTGCTGCAATTTTGCATTAAAAAGGTTATAACATTCGAGAAAGGATATTCACTTTTGACTGAAGGCAAAGCCAAATAAAACTCACATAGTATTTTCAGTCAATAAAAGATCTATAGCATCATAAAACAAATCAAATGTGATTGTTTAAGGCAGCAATATCCATTTTTAATAAATTTGCTTCATTAACTTTTCCTCCTTTTTAAAGTTACTACTTATTCAATGTACAGAAAATGCCTGGATCCCAAGGAAACATGAACAAAGTACTTGTGCTTTTTGAATGTGAGGCCGCCTCCTCGTTGCTGTCAGCAGAGCCTTTCCACTACTCCTTCAACTGTGTCTTCTGTCACGACCACTCAGCACATGGCAACCAAGAAGAACACAGAAAAGCAAGCTACACAGGGCTAGAGGGCATCTTCAAAAAGAGTGATTCTCAAATCCTTTTATGCAATGCCCCGGGGTTCCTCTAGTTATTTCCAGGAATGCTCTCAAATTTTTAAGAAATTCTTAAAACAAAAATCACTTTTTCTTCTCCTAACAATTATAGAGGTCTTTAGGCTTTTCATGGTATTTCCTCTTCTGATTTGGTTCTCAGCAGTTCTCTAAGGTGGGTCTGAGGGGTTGATCCCTTTCTCTCAAATTAAAAACCTGAAGAATTATGACTTGACTGTAAATCACAAAACTATAAGGAATCAAAGAAAGAAAGAAAAAAAAAAAAGGTAAGAATTCAAGTCCTGTCCTCTTTCTGGCCCACTGTTCTGGATAAGAGAACCCATGCAGGACTTTAAGAACCTGAAAAGAAGTAAATTTGAAATCCCTCAAACTATGGAAGCATTATTTTCTTTCTGGAACTTTGAGCACTTATTGGGATCATGAAACACTCTTTTCTTGCCTTCTCATTAATTGATAGAATATTTTTTCCACTTTGAAATTGACATTAACATAGTTATTTTCAACTGAAGATGATTTTTGTCTTCTAGAGGACATTGGGCAATGTCTGTCAACATTTTTTATTGTGCCAATGGGGCAGATGTTGGGATGCTACTGTCACGGAGTATGTAGAGGCCAGAGATGCTTCTAAACATCCTGTAGTGCACAGGACAGCTCTCCACAACAAAGAATTATCTGATCCAAAATATAAAAAGTGCTGAGGTTGACAAATCCTGGATTAGCAGTATTTTTATTTGAGCCAGTTCCTTCTGTCCCTGACTTTTGTTACATAAATATAATAATGCTTTCAGACTGTAACATTTCCTGGGTGTTAATGACTGGCTTGGCATAAGGTGATCAGCTTGTGTCTAGTCACTAATTCCATAAAATGCCCTAGGCCTTCATCTTTGCTGTTTGATGATACACTGAATAGTGGTTCAAGTGACAGAGGTCACCATTACGGAGATAAATGGATTATAAAATCATTTGTCATGGTATTTATAACACTTATAAGAATGTTAAAAATAAAGCAATGCAAATGGGAGAAATCGGAAACACACATTTTAATAAAATGAAATGGAAATGGAAATTTATTTGTGAGTAAACGAGTCACCTTTGACTTCTCTGTTATGTAGAGCACACATCAAAAACTTCACAACAATGTACATCCAATCTTTAAAAGTGAGTTTGGTTATCTTCTTATGTGCTGTTATTCTATAAGCATTACAGGAATTAATAATATCTTCTTCTCAGAGAAAGCTGTTACTCTTCAGCCTTGCCCTGTTCATATTCTTAACTCAAGTCAGGGCTCTTGACTGTTTCTTATGAGCTGGGCCCAGTCCACCATCTCCAGATGAAGCATTAATCCTACTATGAATGCAAGAAAAGCCTTGATTCTAGGGCACCTTAGCCCTCACATATGCAAGCACCTGAATAATGGCTTAGGGATTTAAAGACAAACTTTTTAATTCACATATCTCTTTAAGAATCTGATGAAAGCTACAAACTCGCTGTATATTAATATAAGTTTCCACACTAATAGACTATTTTTTACAGTCCTCTTACATTTCTATACCTCTTCAGAGGAAAGGTACCAAACTGACTTTCTTTGGGACTATCTTTTTCAAGAGTATTTTATAGTCAAAGTCTCAGAATATTGAGATAGCATCTTCCTCCAGTGCAAAGGACATGTCACTCAGGGCAAAGATTAGGCATGCTTACTGTCCATTATAAAACATTAAGATTCCCTGAGATAAGTTTTTACTCCCTGAAGTATAAGTATCACTAGGCTGTGTTTGAGTCACTATACAGGAATTAGAGCTCAAGGCATTGATACTAATGCTAATACTCTGGCTACTACTGTTACTGAGTGTAATGAACTATCTTCTTATCACTGATCCAGGATTTTACTGTCATCTCCAACCATCCATGACACTGTGGCAGTCTGTATTAGCTGGACTTTAGATTTTGAACTTTTTCTTAAATTTTGGAATATTTGCATATATAAAATGAGATATCTTGGGGACAGGACCCAAGTCTAAACATGAAATTCATTTATGTTTCATGAACATACACATAGCCCAGAGGTTATTTTATACAATATTTTTAGTGCACTTGCTTTTAGACTGTGACTCGTCACTGAGGCCAAGTGTGGAATTTTCTACCTGCACTGTCAATGTAGAAAATTAGATTTTGGAGCACTTGGGGTTTCAGATTTTCATATTAGGGATACTCAACCTCTAGTAGTTTTAACTGCACGCTTTCTATAAGCTAGTCATTTTGTTAGGGGCTTCCCAAATATTACTGACATTCATTCTGATTATAACATCCATGAAGGATCGATTATTTTCCTCTTTGGACAGAAAGAAACAAAGATCTGGGTAAATTAAGTACTTAGCATAGGCTACACAACTAGTCAATGTTGGAGCCAGGAAGGAGGTTGAGATATGGAATGTGAGCTCGGATTATGTCCTTAATCTTTTTCCTTTTCTGTCTTCCCCTCTGAGCCACTCAGCTGGTGACACAAAGGCACAGTTCCTGCCCCTGAAAGGATAATGCTGTAAAGAGTGAGTATAGGAACAGAATACAAAACTACATATAAGAGTTTATGAGGGGAATGGGATAACAAACATGGAGGGAAATGAATTACAGTAGATGGGGTAGAGAGAGAAGATGGGAGGGGAGGGGAGGGGGGATAGTAGAGCATAGGAAAGGTAGCAGAATACAACAGTCACTAATATGGCAGTATGTAAAAATGTGGATGTGTAACCGACGTGATTCTGCAATCTGTATTTGGGGTAAAAATGGGAGTTCATAACCCACTAGATTCTAATGTATGAAATATGATTGGTCAAGAGCTTTGTAATGTTGTGAACATCCAATAAAAAAAAAAGAACAGAATAGGGAGGAAGCGCATGAGAAGAAGATCACCATTAAACAGGGTCGAGAGAGGGGAGGGAAAGGGAGAGAGAAGGGAAATTGCATGGTAAAGGAAGGAGACCCTCATTGTTATACAAAATTACATATAAGAGGAAGTGAGGGGAAAGGGGAAAAAACAAGAGAGAGAAATGAATTACTGTAGATGGGGTAGAGAGAGAAGATGGGAGGGGAGGGGAGGGGGGATAGTAGAGGATAGGAAAGGCAGCAGAATACAACAGACACTAGTATGGCAGTATGTAAAAAAGTGGATGTGGAACCGATGTGAATCTGCAATATGTATACGGGGTAAAAATGGGAGTTCATAATCTAATTGAATCAAATGTATGAAATATGATATGTCAAGAGCTTTGTAATGTTTTGAACAACTAATAATAAAAACAAAACAAAAAAAAGAGTGATTACAAGAGTCAGAACAGTATTGTAAGAGCTTGGATGGAGTATTCACAGAAAGAGAAAGACTCTAGCTTCCCCTAGAAGTCTAGGATAGCTTCCCAGACAAAAAGATTACTAAGGGGGATCTTGAAGGGTGATTAGGAGTAGATTAGGTAAAGAAGTGGCCATCATGTATTTCCTGATTTTACACATGAAGAAACAGAGGCTCAGACGATTGGCCAACATCACCTAGCTCCTTTTAAAAACAGGTTTGCAGTTCGATGGCTGATGAGCTTTTACTATCCCTTGCTACCCTCAAAGATCATTCCCTACATTGCATCTGGCAAAAGGCAGTGCTCAATAATATCTATTGTGTATACTGTTATTATTTTCCTTTAATGGTTTTTTAAAAATATGACATCATTAGGCACTATGTATTTGAGGAAATAGTATGTGAATACAGTCCCATAAGATTTTCTCTTTGTTAGGATGGGCACAGCACATCACAAGGTATTTAAAGTGTTAATAAATCAGTTGGATATTTAAATGTTATTTTCTGTTAGATTTTATTGAAGGACTTATCATGATTATAGACAAAGTTCCAACAAGGTCAACATCAATGTTCCAAAGGCATGAGCAGGTAAGCTAAAAAGAGATCAAATAAATTGTTTAAATGTTACAGCATAGGTAGTTCTCACGAATGTCTCTGCAACCAGTCTAACTTCCATTAACATAGTTAGAAACTCTCTGATATGAAGAAAATTACTATAACTTCAGATATTACTCTAAGGAGCTATTGCTGTAGAATAGAAATGAAGAGATGTAGATAAATCTGCTAATGTTCATCTTATTCACATAAAGTGTGCAAATAGGAACAGAAAACAGAAGCACAAAAAGTTTCAAGAAAATCATGCCCAATAAAGAGATTTTAAACCAGTTAAAGCACTTTTCTAAGTTTCTGCTATAGTACATTTATAGGATATTGATTTAACATTCGAGCAGCCATCTTAAATGTTAACAGCCATCTTATGAGATAAGTTTCATTTTCCTGTACTTTCTCTTACCAGAACTCCCCCCACCCCCATTAGTGACCTACCCCATGGTACCACAAACCTAAGCCAATACCAGAAGGATACAACCCTTTGCTCTGGAAAGCTCCATGGTACCATGGACCTAAGCCAATCCCATGGTATTCCCCACCTGCCTAGTTGTGATGCAAGTACCCCCAAGCCTATCCCATAGCACCAAAACTACAACTCTAAACCCATACCCCACAAAAGCTGAACACCCGATTATCTTGGGGCCTCTCTCCTCACTATAGAGAGATGGCCTTTATTTGTCAGCTCTGACAAATAAACTTTCCTGTGGATCTCTGTCTCATTTCTTGGTCGCCTGTCTCTTGCTTTCTCACTTTCCTTTCAATATTCATGTAGGTTCTAATAGAAACTCAATATGGCTTGGTAGACAATACAGAATTGGGAGGTGGGGTAACAAAGAGAAATTTTATTAAAAGAGCAAGAATTTACTGCTACAGCCCTGGTTGACCATTCTCTGGTTTCTTAGGACAATGCCATGCAGAATGTGACCTGGATAAAAGGGACCACACTAGTAGCTGAGAAAAATGTACATGAACCTGCTATGGCCCCTGCTCCATGATTGTTCATGGTCTAGTGGATGGAAGCTATATAAAATAACTACCACAATTCATCCCAAAACACTCAAAGAGGACCTGCTCTGAAGGAGGCATTGTGGTAGGATGACAGAGATCCAAGTGAGAGGTGGAAACAAAGACCCCCACGAAGGAGATGAAAAACCGCAAACAGGTAGTTGCATTTCAACAGTTATTTCTTGTTCTACCAGAGCCAGCAGTGAGCAGGGGTTGGGCCAGCTACCAAGATCAATGACAGACTAGATCAAAATCACTGACATCAGGGTTATTAATATTAGTCAATACCATCAAACTGTGGGATTATTTTAAGGTGAAAAAAAATTGAACATTGCTTAACTGAATTTACTGAAAAGGAAACTCACGGATGA
Source organism: Spermophilus citellus (assembly GCF_964194105.1). Lineage (NCBI taxonomy): Eukaryota > Metazoa > Chordata > Mammalia > Rodentia > Sciuridae > Spermophilus > Spermophilus citellus. Next base: position 49,549,225 of record NC_138197.1, read on the forward strand.
GGATTAATTACTGGAAAACTCATCTAAAGCTGGGCGTGGTAGCACATGCCTAAAGTCTCAGTGGCCCTGGAGGTTGAGATAGAAGGATTAGAAATTCAAGGTCAGTCTCAGCAGTTTAGTGAGGCACTAAGCAATTTATCAAGATCCTATCTCACAATTAAAAAAAAAAATTTTTTAAAGGGCTGGGGATGTGACTCAGTGGTAAAGCTACCCTGGGTTCAAGCTCCAGTACCAAAGACAAAAGCAAAAGAAAACTCATCTAAAGTTCTCTAAATAAGATTTGATTTGGATTAAAGAAAATAAACAACTTTAGGATACTCTATTGATTGAAACAAATTTCTAATCCTGTGGCAAATGTTTCTCAATATTTAAACAATACCTTGGGACATGGTTTATTCTTATTTGTCACTTTATCAAACAAATGTAAAGATCAGGGTTTTTTTGTTTGTTCAGTTTGCTTTTTAATATTGGTAATCTGACCCAATTGAGTCTCTCTACCACTAATTGGGTCTATCTAACACTAATCTCATCCCCAGCTCCTTTTATTTTTTATTGTGAGTCAGGATCTCATCAATTTGCTGAGGCTGGCCTCAAATTTGTCTCTACCTCTTGAATTGCCAGGATTACAGGCATGCTTCTTCGTGCCTGGCAAGACCAGTAGATTTGTAACAATGTTGAAACCACAGCAAAATGTGTCTTTAGCAGAGAACACAAGTTTTGTGAGGCTTAAAATTTATATACTCTGAATATTCTCTTTAAAGAGATACAAAATTATAACCTCTTCATATGAACCACAATTTTACAAACTTTTAGAGAGATCACAGAAGGTAATCTATCTTTGGCATGGTTAAGGCAATTTTCCTACTATTGATAGTTTTTATGGCTTAGGTATACAGTGTTCCCCAAAGCTCCTGTGTCAGTGCAAGAATATTCAGAAGTGAAATGACTAGATATGAGGGCTGTAACCTAATCAGTCCATCCTTGTTTGAATGGACTGACTAGGTGGTAATTTGTAGGTAGGTGGTACGTGGCAGAGGTGGGTCATGTGGGGCATGCCCTGGAAGGGTTCATTTTCCATATGGCTCCTTCCACTCTTTCTACTTCCTGGCCACCAGGGACTGAGTGGATTCCTTTCATCCTGCCTTCTGCAATGAATGTTTTCCCTTACCTTGGCCCAGAGCAATGGAGGCAATCAATCATGGACTAAATCTCTGAAACCATGAGACCCAAATTATCTTTCCCTCCTCTAAGTTGTTCTTGACCAGTATTTTGGCCCAACAATAACAAAAAAAAAAAAAAAAAAAAAAAAAGAATACAGTAGTTTAGAAAAACTTCTTTCACTTTTACAACTTGTATTAGGTAAGGTCATGTATAATTTTTGAACTGTATCAAATTGAAGAAAGCCTACATCAAGTCTCTCATGAGGTATAAGATTGAAGGAAATCTCCATGGACCAGCTTCTAGCTACAAGGTTTCAATCCACTTGCTCTTCAACTCCCTGCAAACTTCCAACATGCCCATGATAAGGGGAAGGTTCACACAGGGTATGACCTCTGGCCCTGAAACTTGGTGTTCAGGTGAAACTCATAATCAGATGAGTCAGCAGTAGGCTTATTATTAGGAGCCACTCCCACCCTGAGAACATAACTATAAATGAAAGTGACCTGAGGTGATGTAAAATGTCCACTCAAACTAAAAGAGATTGATTTTCCTTTACATGGAAAGGAAATCAATTCAACACTATAGATACAGTAAGTAAAGCGATGGTAGGGAAGTTATACAAATGGTGTTCACAATCAACTTGTAAATTTAAGAAAAACATAACCCTCATGATCACATTGCTAATTCTCAACCAGGGCCAGGAAATGGGCTATACAGCTTTACTCACTTCAAGGAAAACCTAACTCTGCCCTTTCATCATAGCTTTTTTTTTTTTAATGACCTTAAACTTTAGGTGGTTGCACTGGTCACAAATTAAATCCTTTAAATAAACTATTATGTTTTCTAAATCTATTGTAACATTTAAAAAAAAAAACTTACATGGATATGGCTGTGTCTACAAAATGAATCTTTAGCATAAAGTACAAATACTGCTGGATACACAATGAGATAGGAGGATCAGCACACCAAAGACTCAGACTGCTAGGCTGCAGAAACAAAACAAAACCAAAACAATGATAAATGAAAAAAAAGGAGACAATAAACTTTTAGGTTATGTAACTTAAAGACATATATGAATATTCCAGAAGGTGGGCATTTGTATACCAACAGTAGTGTTGAAAGGAACCTTACTGGCATCCCATTTTTTTAAGTGAAGAGGAATGACCTTCCAAGGGAAATGATCCTATGACCATGCTGACAAGGCCCACTGATACCAATTCCTGAAAACTGAATTATACTTTTCTACGGTATAATCAGAATTGTCTTGTTCCTTAATTTTCTCCTCTTCAGATACCATAAAGTATCAAATTTAATTGAACTGTTTCCATTGTCCTATAGTGTTGACCATTCTATAATCAACACATCATAACGACAAATAGCAAGAGAATAGAAATAGCTACATTCAGTGGAAAATATCATGTGTGACATTCTGATCACCTTAAGTATCTCAAAGAAATAAAATCCGGAGGTTGCCGCTACAACAACAATACAAATACATGTGTTACTGCAGATTCAAAATGCTAAACAGAATTCTGATGTAGGGACCCCACAGAATTTGATCAAATGTATCCATCTGTTCACCTTCATGTAGATAATGCTCACACAGCCAGTGCTGGGACCTCTCCTTGGACAGGCCTTGAGACTTTCATTACATCTGTCACTTGCCCTGTTTATAGCTGCCTCATCAGTAACTCATGGGCTTTTTTCTTAAATCCTCAAAACAGCATCCTGAGGACACAGTACCAGGAAAAAGCTGTTTCTGTATTTCTCTTCTCTCTTCTTTCTTCTTTTCTGCCTCAGTAACTAATACTTGTATCAAATATAATTCTTTTTTTTTTTCCAGTACTGGGAATTAAATCCAGGGCCTTGTACACACTCAGTAAGTGCTCTATCACTGAGTTATATCTCCAGGCCTTTTTACAATTTCAAAATCTTGCTAAATTGCCCGTGCTGCCCTCAAACTTGCAATCCCCCTGCCTCAGCCCACCAAGTACCTGGTATTCCAGGCATGTGCTATCATGCCTGGTTTGTAATAAACCCTTCATGGAAGCCTTTCAGTTTATCATTTCCACTTTCAAAACTCAGAGAGGACTGTTTCATAAGCAAATATGAACACCACTGAGCAAGTGCTCCCACTTTGGGAAGCAGCCCTTCTAATCCTCACGTGTGGCACATGAAAAGGAATCACCCAAATGCACAGTAATAGCACCCAACAGTTCTAAATAGCCTACACTGTTGACACTAACAAAACACCTCAATGGGAAACAACAGTACACTTTGGCTCTTATCTTTGGATGGACTAGATTGTTTAGGTGGCTACATCTTGCTGATGGCAAACCTGTTTCCTAAGAAGGCAGTGACCCCTCCTCCACACAAAATAGCTCTGACCTAAGGGGGATGAAGTAGGCAGAAGGCGAGTGAGGTAAATCTCATCTATAAAAAGTGAAGGATGCCTTTTCTGTGATCTTTTCTCCTGGAAAAAAACACAGTCGATCTTAACCTCTACAGAGGGCAAAATAAACTATTATATTTTCTAAATCTATTATAATAGTGGTTTTTTTTTTAAAAAAAACTTACATGGATATGGCTGTATCTACAAAAGGATTCTTCAGTATAAATACTGTCCTGTAGTATGGGAAACAGTCATGCTTTCTGGAGTTTACAGGATTTTACATTAGTAATGATAAACCTCCTCCACAAAGATTTCTCTCTCTTTCTCTCAAACACACACAAACACACACACACACACACACACACACACACACACACACGAATAATAAATAAAAAATAAAAACACTCTAAACAGCCCTAATTTGAAAACTCAAAAATTTTTTGACTGGTATCATGATACCAGTGAAAAATTCTGTACCTGACCTTATGTGACAAGTCATAGACAAAACGTAGGTACACTAAAAATATATAACATTGTCTTCAAGCTCTATGTATACAGTGTATATGAAACAAATTAATTTCATATTTGGACTTTGGGTTCCATCTCCAAGATATCTCATTATGTATATGCAAATATTCCAACAAAACAAAACAAAACAACACTAAAATCTGAAATGACTTTAGTCCTAACCATTTTGAATAAAGAATTCTCAACCCGTAATATATTTACTATATATAAGTGTGTCTGCATACATACTTCTTTATAAGTTCATATATATTTATAAACCTATTTATAAGTTCATATATATATGAGCACAACACACACATACATTGCCATTTAGTTTCTTTTACTGGCAGCCTTTTTCCCTTACTAATTACATTCCTTTCATTGTATTCTCCTCTATAACAAACTAACAAACCTCTCCCCTGCCCCCTCCTCGCCCCCCACTCTTGTGTACATACGCTCATCTGTACATCATCTTTGCTGCAACATAAGAAATTAAACAAAGGAATGACGCATGTCTTGGCTATTTTAGGCACCCCAAAACACTTGAATCCTGAAATTTAAAATCGCATGCATTGTATATATAGCATGAAGCAATCTGAAGGGCAAATGTGTAAACACTAAACTTCTTGCTCTCATCACTTCTGCTCACTAAAGAATACTTTGGTCAGCAAACCAGTGTTTTGTATATGACATTTTTAACTAGGAGGATTCAATATGCTACACCTTTAGACTACAGGAACTAGCATCTGTGTACCATATTATGTGTACCATATTATGATTTTTGTTAACAATTCAATAAAACTCTCCTTTTACAACAGTGTATTATTTTGGAATATGGTTCATCCTTGAAATCTGAGCCAATAATAAAGAAACTGAAGGGAAATTAAATCTGAGAGTGACATATTCTAAAATGATGCTGAATAACTTTAGAATACCTTTCACTGGAACACCAAACAAAAGTTTTTTTTTTTTCTGAAACTCCATCAGAGGGCATTTAGCTTCTGAATTAGCAGAAATGTATCTTTATAAGCTCTTTTCATTTCTTTAAGATATGATCATCAAAATTCTCCTGCCTTCATCTTTTCTCATGAATATTTCAGTGGGAACACTGCAAAACAACTTAATAAGAAAAGTTAGCTCTGCTTCCACATTATTTTGAGATTTCCTCACTGATTTAGAGAAGTTACAAACACAGTCACATTATAACAAAGCCGCCATACCTCTTCTGCAGGGCCTTCTCTACAACTCTGTAACCCCAGTTGTAACCCCAGTCAAGACATCAGACTCTGACTCACCATGGTCCCTAGACATGTCCTGAAACCTGGAAACAGGTGCTCCTGCTTATTTCCCTCTCCTTTGACACAGGCATCAGTTGTGGATATGACCTACATCTCCACAACGTCAGGAATAAATAGGGACGATACCTTTGGTAAAATTTGAGAAGCAACAGTTGTGACTTTCTCATGGTGATTTTATACAATTCACCTTTCCGTGTAATGTAAAATGTGATCATTCTCTTATGCAACAAACATGTTCTCTATATTTCTTTTCCTAACTAGGCATGATCACTTCACAATTTATCTAGAAGGCAAATCTGTAATCACAAGATATTTTGTTCTTAAAAAAATAGTTGTTTGAAAAAGGCTAAACCTTTTTTACATTCTTAGATGGTATAATTTCAGCCACCTGGAGAAACATAAACCTCATGTAGCCCTACACAGACACACACCCCCAACATGGTCTTATTTTAATTCCTAATCTATTCATCATTCCAACTGCCAGTTACTTGAACTAATGATTTTTTATATTTAACAATCACAGACATAAAGGTAGTTAGGCAAAGTGGTTTATGGTTTTAACTTCGAAGAGACTAAAATATAGTGTAGTTTCTTCCTTATTCATCTGCTTCAGTTTCTTCCTTGTAATTAAAATTGTGGCTCCAACCTATAATTCGGTTAAAATTTTGAAAGTGACTGATACTCATTACCAAGGAGGCTTATCTAACATGATGTATATTACAGAGGACAGCACTTATGGTTTTTAAATCACTGGCTCTTTCTGTTCAAAATAATCAGTGCTGAGCTTCATCTTCTACAGCTTTTCCATTCTCAGAAAGCTTTTTGCTTTCCAGTAAAAAAAAAAAAATATTCTCTTCTTTCTCCATGTATTATGAGCTGAAAAGCAGTCCCATACTACAGCATGGGTATCTGGAAATGGACTTTCATTAACTACTACAAGTGACCTGCTCTAAGTCAATTGACCAAAATAGGCAAAATCCCCACACACTCCTTTAAATATTGCTAAAGCTACAGTATTGCTTCAAATAATGAACAGATTTTCTGCAACAGGCGAATGACTCAACAAACCAAGAAGGTCTGATGCCTTTTAAGACTGTCTTTTGTATTCTCACTGCATTCCTGGTGCTGTGGGTCAGGTCAAGAACGTGGGGAACTACTGCACTGTGGAAACACAATGTGTATGGGTCTGGAACTGTGAGTGACTGCTCAGAACATTCTCCGAAGAAAAAGAATTGTGCAAGGCCATATTGTACCAGCTGCTAACTTATAACTGGCACTGTCTGCTCAGCCAGGGTAGCAGTGTTTGTTCTGAAGTTAGCACAGAGATAGTCCTGGGCTAGCATTCACATCACAGGTCTGTCCTTACCCCTCTTCCTATCTCCTTCCTATTGTCACTTCCATATGAATGCTGGATGATAGATATTGAATATATGTGCATGTTAATGATTTTTAAAAAGACATTAATTATCTGAATAAAATTAATACTTTTTTTTTGAAAAGGACACTACTCCTTCAAATATTATATTCTCATGTCCAAATAATGACAAAGTTAAAGTAACTGAATTTAAAACGTCGACCAAAACATTATCAAACTTCTCTTCTTTCAATTCCAAGTTCATTAAGAAAAAAAAGTTTCAAAATATTTTATTCCTTGGAAGTGAGTGACAGAGTCAGATATTAACTACAGAGACATGTTCTGTGAATTCTTTTGTAGTGGCAAGTGTTAATAGTACTAAAAGGACAGCTGCTCTATGTTATAGTTCATTTCTAATATTTTATATAAATGTTTTTCATTTAAATCTCAAAAAACACGATGAGGGAAGTATGTGGATTCATCCATTTGCTGAAGATCACACAGGTAGAAAGTTACAAAATCATAATTCTAATTCTGACTCCAGGTATTTACTTTTCAAAAAAAGAACCATAAGGAAAAGAGAAAAAGAACTAACTAGAAAAAGAAAAGGGAGTTAGATAAGTACTTGAATGTCTAGAGGTCAGTATGCTAACTCTATAAATTCCTACTTTTCAACGTGTAGGGTATCATCAGAAATTTTAATATTATTAGAAAAAAAATGACAAGAAAAGGACATTGAGCAATTATCTTACAATTAAATTTCTATGTACTGACTCTGTGTGAGAACATACAACAGCTCTCAAAATCCAAGGATAGTTCATAGCCACAGATAATGGAGTTGTTCTTTTCCTTATTTTCAGGGTAAAAGAATAGAATTCAGAGATTTTATCACCCTACAATGTTAACTTTCTGGGTTTCTGGACAAATCTCTCTCCCATACTCACTCACCACTGGTTTGGGAGTAAATCACATTTCATTGACTGTCCTGAGTAGCTTTGACTCTCAATTTCCCTATAATATTACAGACCATTTGGTAATCTAAAGCATGCTTTTGATGTTAAAGCCCTAACTTAAAATATAAGAATAAGTTGGAAATAAATAGACATAAGTCTGAGAGAATGAAGATGTTTACAAACTACCTCGCATTGTTGGTATCTAGCCAGGTGAGCATCTCATGTTTAAGACTGTACTTTTCTCCTTTAGAAATAGCAAGTGTTTATATTTGGGTATATTTAAAAGCCTTAGAGAGTATTACCTACTCAGCCAGGGGTTCACATTTTACAACTTATTGTATATTGTTTAAAAGATTTAAAATTTTCTACACACTGTGTTCAATTCTCCAGAGGAAAAAAAAGCTCTACAAATTCAAAACAAACACACACTAGAGTTTATGTGGTAGCACTTTTGATTCCCTTAAATGCCTTCCCAACTGGCTCAGGGATATGAATCATTTAATAAATTAATTTAGGGAAAAAAAAAGAAAACTAATTTATCCATCATGAATGACATTATTTCCTACTATGGCAATTAAGTGCTTCCAAAGTTCTGCTCAAACACAAGCTGATTTTTAATGGCAAAAATGTATCTCCTAGGACTTGATGCTTCTTCTCTTTGCTAGTCTTGATTTTATGATCCCTACTGGCTACTTAATTTTCTAAGAGTAAAGAGCACAGAACAACCCTTCATTTTCCCAAGGCAAACTCAAAGCTAAATAAAATTCTTTGAGGCATTTTCTGAAAGGAACAAACAGAAATATAAACTTTTCCTTGTGAAATTCAGCAAGAATGAAGCAAGGCTGGAATTTAAGGAATATCTGAGAACAAAGTGAAACATGATTACCACCAATTTAAACTTATTTTTAAATAGCTTTTCCAAAACCATAATGCTGTATCTTTAAAGGTTGACAGAATTCTGTGAGTGAAATTCTGTCAGTGGCAACTTTCTGTATTCACAAAAAGAGAAAAGCATGCCAGAAAAGGAAAAACCTGAGGAAAGATGGAGGGATCACCCTCCACGTAAGAACTGAGTACACTGGAATTCACATCTATCTGCATTGACTCTATGCCTTAGCTAGTTACAGGAAGCCTTAAAAATGGTGTTAAATGCACCATCTGGAATCTTGTAGAATGAACTTTTACCTGATGGTTAGTGGCAATTTATTACTAAACACAGAGAGATATGTGAGCTATTTTGGACTCAAATAGGACATTATCTTTACAACAAGACCAATATTCACGAAGTGACACAGCCACTGAGCAGCAAAACAGACCACCGAGATTGTAAAGCTCCTACAGCATTATGGATTTCAGTCTGTGAATCAAGAGACTTTTTATTCCTTCTGTTTGTCTCTCCCCACAACTTCTTTCTTCCAGAAGTCATCCAGGAATAGTTTCTCCAAAACTACAATCTTTCAACTTTCGTAGCTTTATGTTTTAAAAACACAAATTGGCCTATTCATATAGCCCCCAATCCTGAGAGTAACTGGTAGTCTACACACCACCCAGAGTTGCTAGAATCCAGTGTTGGGATTTTACTGCAGCAGGCATCATGCACTCATTTGAAAATTTCTTTCCATTCTATCATTTTTGTCTCTGAGTACATTCTGTATGGGTGTGCCTTAACTGAAATTTAGTCTGTAGCTATCAACAATAGTGACCTATGTTTTTGAAATGATCCTAGCATCGTTTTATATAGAAAATGTTCCTCCTCTAATCAAAGCCACTTACATCCCAGCAGTAACAAGAATTCCAGGTCTCTGGACTCTCCACTCTACTCTGAGGTTATCTGTGTGCTGCCTGCCATGAGCCAGCAGATGCCGTTAACTTCTGCCATGTGGAAGACCCAGGGACAAGACGCTTGTAAGCCTTCTCATTTGCCTCCAACTGCATACATAAAGTCACTGTTGATCCTGACACTCTAATGCCAATATTAGTTACTGAAAGAAGTATGCCACTTCAAGAGGCAATTTAATTCTCTCAGATCTATTCCACTTTGTACCGAAATACCATGACAGCTGTCTTAAAAAGTTGCCCAAAAAGCCTTAAGTGTCTGGCTTATTCATGGAAAGCATCAATCTCAGTGGATATATCTAATGATAACCATGAATATATCTGTTATGATGATGAATATACCTTATGATCTACATAACCATAAATATATCTCCTGATAAAATATAGTATGATAACCACAAATTATGCACATTTCACATCTTCATGTTCTAGTAAAAAATAGGGGCCAAAATTAATTTTGTAGAAAGTTTCTAGCAAGGCAAGAACTATTAGTTAAAAAAAAATTGTTAGAAAGCAATATGAGATATTCTAAATTCTTCAGTCTCTTATTATAGTTTCTAACAATGGAACACTCTGATCAGAACACATTTATTCCTGAAGTTATTCTTTCTCTATTATTTTGTTAAACCAGGATGAGTGAGCACATAGGAACTTATGTAATTATGGATGGAAAAACTGCATTTTCTCATTTTGGCTGTAACAAGTTGATAAGCCATGTAGATATCAGGGATAAAATGAAAGCTATCAAAGCTGATTTTAATGCAGTGAAAATGGTGTCCCCAAATGCTTTTTTTCAGGTAAAATACATCAACTGCATCAATTAGGATAAAACAAGAAGCAAAAATAATTTTTGCTACACACAAAATGCACACAGGCCAAGTGTGGTGGTACATATCTAATATCCCAGCTATTTGGGAGGCTGAGGCAATAGGATCACAAATTTAAAACCAGCTGGGAACTTTAGCAAGATCCCATCTTAAATAAAGTAAAATAGGGCTGAAGATATAGGTCAGTGATAGGGTGCTTGCCTAGCATGTGCAAGGCCCAGGGTTTGATCTCTCATACCAAGCACGTGCACATACTCCCATATACACACAAGTGCACATGTATACACACAATTATTCATATTCATGTAAACATATACTCATAATGTCTTTATAAAATCTCAATATCTTTAGTATAATAAATATTCTTTTAAGTTTTTTTTTTGTTTTGTTGTTGTTTTTATCATTTCAGCCAAAACCTTTAAAAATTAAACACAACTGGGTAGAAAGTACCTATCTTTTTTTCATGGTTCCAACCAAATGTGAAAAGATTCAAATCAAATTTATGACATCAGAAAGAGGTCATCAAATATCTTCTGAAGGTATTCCATATCCCACACGTACATTTTCCTCTTCTGTCTTATCTCTCTCTTCCTCTTACATACACACACCTGTCAGTACATATGTAAACTTATACAGTAATGTTCAATCAAAGAAGATATGAGAAAATAATCATATTCAGCACCATTAGATTTATTCATGAATATCTTGATTTCTTGGACTGATGAATCTACCCAGGAAGTCCCATGGGGAATAATTTTGTACAGGTACTTTTCACTATAATTTGTACTAGAGACACTTTTAGGTTAAGAACTTAGAGAATATTTTCAAAGAGCTTCAAGGAGTTGCCTCTCGTCATACAACAACGGAAAAGCAGACTCTGGAACAATATAAAGAGTAAGGTCATATAAGGGTTGAATTTTTTTTCCCCTAAGCCTTTAAGTTCCCAGGCCATTGGTATAGTTAAGAGAATTTTTTCAGGGTGATCCGAAAATAGGCATTGCTAACCCTGCTGTAAGTTTTAATGTAGCTGGATGCCTAAGTTGAAAACCACCCAAAAAAAAAAAAAAAAAAAAAAAAAAAAAAAAAAGATGGTGGAAGAAAATGAACTGCCAAGGATTTTTAACAATAAAAATGAAGAGAGAATATAATCATTGTTGCTGAGAATGGGTCTTCTAACATGAATGATTAACTAGGGACAGGGTCCAATGCATCACAATGGGACCTATCAAAAGCCATTATACAGGGACAGCTGATGACTACAATGCTCAGAGTGGGGAAAATAAAATTGCTGACTTCACAATCAATATAGAAGGAAAAACAACAACAAAAATAAAATAAAATAAACGAATTTTCTAAAAACAACACACATTCAAAAACTTGCACCAAATTAAAAAAAAAAAAAAAAAACACATCAGGATTCCTTATGAACCAGAAGGACCAAAGGAAAGAGAACATACAAGAGTAAATTTTCTCACCTAGTGGAAGGCCATCAAAAACCATTGAGCAGGGATAGGATTGTGGCTCAGTGGTATAGTGCTCGCCTAGCATGCATGAGGCATTGGGTCCAAGAACTAGAGGTGAAGATATTGTGTCTACCTGAAGCTAAAAAATAAATATTAAAAAAAAAAACACTGAGCAAAAAAGAAATATATACTAAAGAAAAGGAAGGTATGAAAATATCTATTTCCAGATGAATTTTGCAGCCCCATGCCATTTTTTTAATTTCACAAAACTAAGTGAAAACTATACATGTTGGTTATGGTTTGGATAAAATTTGAGTGTTTCCTAAGGATTCAGGCACTGGAAATATGGTCAGTTATGTGCTGGTGTTGAGGTGGAACCTTTAAGAGGTGAAGCTAGTGGAGGTAATTGAGAGCACCACCCTCAGAAGGGATTAATGGAGTTCACACAGGACTCCATCAGTTCCTGTGAGTTCTAGTTACTACAAAAAGGGCAAGCCTGACCCCTGAATCTCTCCAGCTTATTGTCTTGCCATGTCATCCTTTCTCTCTCTGTCTCTGTGATTATGATTCCATTGGTCATAAGACAAAAGGCCATATTGATGGGCAGCCTGATTGTTAACTTTTCATCTTTAAAATTATGAACTAAATGATGTCCTTTTTTTAAAAAAAAACAAAGTACTTAGCTTCAGGCATTTTGTTATACCAACAGAAATCAGACTAAAACAACATCCATTATAATTCAGGTATTGCTTAAAATGGCTGATGTGCCTACCCAAGAGATAATAATAGTATTGTATACTATAATAATTATATAAAGTATGGGAGAAGAACAAATAAGAAAGTTCATAGAAAGTTAAAAAGTACACACATACTTGCCCAGTAAAGACTGTCAAGTAAGACACATTCTGCCTTGGATATTAGCAAGAGTCTTCTTATCTATTGAAGACAGGAACTCCATTTATTTAGTACAGTGATATATATATACACACACACACACACACACACACACTGAGAGAGAGAGAGAGAGAGAGAGAGAGAGAGAGAGAGAGAGAGAGATGGTCATATTAAGGCTAGCTCTTTTTAAAATATAGTATTTTATATTAAGAAGCTTTGAGTTACACATAGTATAATATAGGTGTTTTAGAAGTAATTTCTATGGACCAAGAAACTGTGAAAGATCCCATAATATTTGTATCAAATGATTGTGTTGGAGCTGGGATTATAGCTCAGTGGTAGAGGGCTTTCTTAGCACATGTGAGGCACTGGATTCAATCCTCCAGCACCACATATAAATAAATAAAATAAAGGTCCACTGACAACTAAAATTTTTTTAAAATGATTATATTTACACTATTCACTAACACCCATGGAAACTAATAAAGGACAGCTCATTCCTTCTGTGGTATTCTTTTGTTATAAGCAAGTCAATAAATCCAGGTTACACTCAAGGGGCAGGGAATACTCAAAGGTGTGCAGATGCCAAGAGGCAGGGTTCTTGAGAGGAAGCAACTTAAACTAAAAACTTGGAACATTTTATTTTCCATTACTTTTTTTAAAAATAGGGAACAAAACAACTGTTCAATTTTATCTTCAACTGAGATATAATTTTGGGACTACTACCCTAATGAAGGGTAGGTAGCCTATACCCTCACCCTCAACTCTGATCATTCTGATCTTAATATACTGACTATCTATGAGTCTCTGGCTTACCCAAATAAAAATAGGTCAGAATTCAGTATGTTCTAAGATATTCATGAGCTAAGTGCGGGAATTCTCTTAGAAAGTGAAAGATAGGTCCTAAATTGGAAAGAGGAGGAGAGAGGTTTGGGCAGCTAGATTTTGGAATACAGGGAATTTCAAGTTAGAGGGATTAAATGAATGAAGACAAGGATGCATAGGAGGAGATCCTATCAAACTGAAAAGGGTCTTCCTGTTAGAATCTGGATATGTCTGGTACAGGGAGCCTGGAAAATGAAGCAGAATGGAAGAGAGAAGGTTCAATCGGAGAGGACCATGAAGGGCTATTTAAAGAGGCTGAACTAAGTCAAGCAAAGAGGAACTACAGAAGTTTCCCGAGTAAAGGAGGACTATGTTCAGAGCTATAATTCATACACAGAAGTCTGGCAGCCAGAAGATGAGCTCCATGGCAGACTACTAGAGAAAGGGCTAGCAGTTTGGCAATGACAACAGTCTAAAAGAGGGTTGCAATATTAGGATACAAAAAAGGGAACTTTTTTTTTATTGATTGTCTTCTTTGGCCATATTCTCTACATGCTCTGAACTTTTAGCTTACCCACTTCCAATATCTCTCTATTCAATGGATTAACAGGCACAGAAAATTAAGCCCATCCCCTAATTTCCTCATCATCAAACCTGCCCTACTCTAATATCCTTCTCTTTGTTATCAGCATTATTGATGAGTTAGTACCCCAGACAGAGGCTGGGCAGCCTATACCCTCACCCTCAACTCCATCTTTCAATCAGCCCTGCCCCAATCATGGTTCTGACTAATTCCTAACCTTCCATTCCCAGCTTGCTTCAGGTCCTCTTGCTGTCATAATATAGAAGATAACCAAATACCCTGGGTGCCATCCACAGCCTCCTTAACACCCACAATGAATATCCTGGCCACAAAGGATATTTTGGAAGAATATATTTTCATAATTGAAAACAAAATAATGAGTTCAAGAGACCCAAGAATGACTGGTGTTAGATTTTCCACCAGTCTTGTAGAATTTTGGCCTGAGAATCAATAATTACATTGTTAGTACTGATTATGTTATTATAAGATAATTACGCCAATAATTATGTTAAGTAGTAGAAAATAAAGAAAGTGATGTTTCTCAAACACATCAGATTATGCTATGATGTTTATCCACAGTATGCATGGAGACCTCTTCAGGGGTTGCTAAAATCCTTGAACATGCACAAGGGGAACAAAGAGAGATGTCAATCCTCAGAACTAAACCCAATATGTTTTGTGACAGTGATGGTCATTCTGTTGGACATTTAGTATACTGAGATGGGGGTTTGTGTACCATTGCTGAAACATCAGCTGCTGATGATGAAAATTAATCCTGTTTTAAGTTCCATAAGCAGATAAAGGGTGACTGGTAAAGGCGGGGGAGGGTGAGGCAGCCTTGTAAATTTAGCTAATGAGATGATGATTTCTGTGCTTCCCAGGAGAATACCGAGAAGAGGGAAACAATGAAATATTTTTGAAGATCTCTACTTCAGACTCCAAATTTCTTTTTTTAAAAAAAGCCAATCCAAACCAAAAACCACACAGAACTCTTCCTGGAAAAGAATGGATTCTACCCAAAGAACTTTTGAAACAGAAAGTGTGGATCTGATCTATTTTGAACAGGTTTTGGCAGGTGTAAACTGAGTACCATGTTCCACTTTTGGCACCATGAAACTGAGTACCACACCCATCCAGAATCCACAGGAAGCTGGAGCTCAGGGCTGGCAGGAGGTGGTGTGGGCAGAGAAAACTGGCATGTGTCATATACCTCTGAGGATCCAGGGGAGCCAGGTGGTACCTCCAGCTCTGATCCTGGAGATAGGGAAGATGGGACTTGGCACAGTAGCTCAAAGCTTGTTGTAGTGGTTTTAGGACACCAGAACCAAAATAACCCCAAAAGGACAAATGGGCAATGACTCTTCATCTATGATAGTGCCATGGAAGCCATGGCCTGGAGTCATGCAAAAACTGTCATTTGGGGAACGAGGTCATTACCTGTAAGGAGAGTAGAGAACCCCAACCTCTCTCAACCAAGGAAAATTTCTTAGACTTCCCCCAGCCATCTTTAGGCTTTGCTGTGGAACTGAAAAAATGTCTTTTGTGCTTAGATGAAGACATGAAGACAACCTACAACTAGTAAGGAGAAAACCAAAGAATGCCAGGAGGGGCAATGCTCAGAAACTTCTAGGGGCTCAGACAGTAAAGCATTTTTCCCATTCAGGACACCAAAAACACAGAGAGGGGAGAGAAAGGGACAAAGCCATCCTCTAGGAGAAACCCCACGGGGAAGGTAGGTGGGGATAATAGCAATCTTTCTACTCCTTCACCTAAATGTGAACAAATGTTAGAAAGGCCACTGGTTCTCAGACCATTGGGCCCAGACTCGGGGAAAGACAGAGCAGCCTGTCACCTCCACAAATCTTATGTCCTTCATTTTATGCTAAAGATCAATGCATAAGTACCAAAGACTTCAGACTTGTCAAAGATGATAGCAGTGGACAAAATTGTGTTCAAATTCCTTATGGATTCAGGTTAAGGCCACTATTGGGGGACTGTCTTATTCAGAAGCTCTCGGTTAGCAAGAACAATTATTATAGGAGGAATTCCCATCTGTCACTTAAGAAGCATCTTGCAGGATTGCATGTAAAAGAAGTGGATATCCATCGACCCTTATTCAAACTTATGCTCCCCATTCACCAAGTCACTGTTATATATATTTACAAAGGAAACAAAAACTTGTTATATTTGTTCTCAAAGGTAAACACAGTCATATATTTGTTCATGAGGAGATAACCAAAATAATTTATCTGAAGTGATTTTAAAGTATGATGGTGTATTTACACATTCATATGAGCATGTGTGATGTCCTGGAAATCCACAGTAATGAAAAGCAATGAATGAATAACAAAGTACTAAGCAGCATCTTTCTTCCTAACCCCTACTCACATCATTCCACAACTACCAATCTGAATTTAATTTCTTTGCTCCCAGCTTCATTTTGCAAAAGTATAGTGGAACATTTGATAAACCTATAGGATGGCGTTCTGAGTTGTAGACACCCCAAATGTGCAAATAGATACATATTTATATAACAACTTGATTATGAATCACAATTCTATCAAGCATCTAAGATTACTTGTGTTTTACTCCATACCACAAGTTAACAAAAGTTTTCATTGAAATTTGATTTCTCACTGTATTGCCATAATTTGAAAAAAAAAAAGTGGAGGGGGGCAGAATAACATAGTCTTGCTTGTAGAATACAAATGCTGGATAATCAGCTATGGATTCTTCTTTCCAATTGCTATTGAATTTGATAATAATAATGGTAGGTTCTATTTACTGAGAGCTGATGATGTACCAGACACTACACAGAGAACTTTATAAATTTTTCTTGTATCATCTCAATTTGTGTGACAACAATATTTATGACCAATTCCTCAAGTAAGGTTTCATCATCCCCATTTCAGATGATGAAGTGGTAGTTTAAAGAGACTCTCCAAGTGTATGGTAAGAATTCACTGAAAGTCAGTATAATGTTGGGGATTAGAATGATACCCCAAACTATGATGTTTCAGCATTCCGAGTGCTTTTAACAAAAGGAAACTAAAAGACAAAGAAGTTGCATCAGGGTCAAGACCCCCTGGTCTTCCTTGGTCTTTTCAACTCCAGGTGGAGAACTTTCCTTTATCTGACTAAAAGCAGGCTCCACCAAAAGGGACCACAATTGCTCTCAATCCTATCACTGAAATGTCATTAACTGAGGAAGATGAAACTCACACAGAGGAAAAGGCTGAAGACCAAATTCTTTATCCATAGTCCAGAGAGTTTTATCCAAGCCACAGCATATCCTTCAGGACCACTCAGCTGCCATAACAATCACTGGCTACCTTCTAAAATGCCAGCAGCCCAGGCTTCGGTCTCCTCTATGAAGAAGGATGAATAAGTTTCTGACTCTGAGGTACTGGTGTCACACCTTCCTGTGATGTTCCCTTGTGTGTAAATAGCTTTGTATTTTTTTCCTGTTATCTGTCTATAGCCATTTTATTTTATTAAACAAGAACCTCTGGAGGAAAGAGGAGGAAATTCCCTTCTCCCTTACAGTGTTATAGATAGTGCTATAACAGAAACTTACCAACACACACATAGCAACACAGGGCCCTATAGAACACCAATAATGGTATTATTAAATGTTTCAGGTATCTAGGTCTCATGCTATTTAATACCCTGAAAGTTTTAAATTCATACAATGAATTGAATCAGCAATAAATGTGAAAAGCAATGCTGTTAAATATAGAGAGAATCCGAATTTACACATTTCTCCCTCTCTTTTGACTGTGATTTTTCAAATGTAAACTGCAGAGAGCAGTAGAATGATGATATCAGTGTACACCGGATGTTCTACTTAACAAAAATGGTCACATTCTTATTTTCTTCTTCCTTGGGGAGCCTTCATCTCAAGATAACTTTTAAATAGAAACAACCAGCTTTTCAGCAGGGCCTGATTATCAATTTACACCTCTGGCAAAGGAAGGCCTAGAATTCTATTGTTTTGTTAATTGTCAATTTGCATCTTTGAAAGGTGTTGCATTTTCTCTTCCTTCTAGCAGGTTAAGACTAATTCTGTATGTTAATAAATATTATAAACACTTTTCACTGAAATGCAGTTTGGTAAAAAGTAGGGTATTATTGTTACTCCATTTTCCTCTACTTAATTACACATTAGATATTAAATTGGACTTTATCAAAACTAGTTAAATTCTTATTTAAAATGTGTTTTCTTTTGTAAATTTTTTTTCTGTTCCAATAAACATTTAGACAAAATACTTTTTAAAGTATCTGTTACTGATAGCAATAAAGATGTTAGAAATTAAGGCAAAATTTCACAAGGACACAAGACATTTTTAACTTTCATAGCTTATTTGAAAATATTCCTGCTCTCCTTCAAGTAAATATACTGCCTTAAATACTAAAAGTAAAATGAAATTCATTCCACAAAGTACCAAAGGCAAAATGGAAATACAAACTATAAAAATATTAAGTTTACAAGTAGTAACTTGGAGAACTGAGAGTCCTTAACATGCCCTATCAATACCAGTTCCAGTGTTTGGTTCAGAATGATAGGATCTGTTGATAGACTTGTCAAAGCAAGTATTTTTAATCCACTGCAACATTTTCCCTATCTGATTGCGAGATATGAAATACTAAGTCAAATACTACATGGTAACTCAGGTGTGTAGAAAGATCAAGGGATCAGTTCCCATCATATCCAGTGAGGTTGTTTCAAAAAGTTATTTATATTGCTTTAAAAAAAATGACTTCACGTGTATAGTTTTAATTTGCTACATGTATTTGTATCCTACCGTTTTTTTCTAAAAGGATCTGAGAGAGGTAATCTCTAGTTGTGTCACTTTGGTTTCTCAAGTGCAAAATTGCAGGCCAACAATATCTACTCCTAACAAAAATCATATATTTAAAATGTCTGCAAAGTGCTTTGTAAAATACGTACATTACATGTGTTATTTATTACTGTTCCTGGGCTTACTCCTAAACCATGTCATCCTTCCAAGAAGCAGCATCCACTTAATGACATACCCTCACATTATAAATATTTAAAAGCTTTCTTGAAAGTATTAACACTTTGAGAAGAACAGTTTTTTAAACATTTAAATCAACTTCCTCAAGTCAGCCTTTCCCTCTCACCAGGATATCTGTGTCCTATATGTACATACACTTTGCTCATGAACCCACTGTATAATGTCTCTTAAAAAACTGCTGCACATTCCTTCTGATCAAATCAAAGACTGGTCAAACTAAGATGGGCACAATGGTAAATGCCTGTGATCCCAGTGACTCTGGAGGCTGAGGCAGGAGGATATCAAGTTCAAGGGCAGCCTCAGCACCAGGAAGGCTCTCAGCAACTTAACATGACTCTGTCTCAAAATTTTTTAAAAAGGAGGTGTGTGGGGGGGTGCTAGGAATGTGGCTCAGTGGTTAAGTGCCCCTGGGTTTAATCCCCAGTACCAAAAAAGGAAATAAAGAAAAAAAAAAAAGATTGATTAAACTTAATGTATTATGAAGAGCAGGGGAAAGCCAAGAAAAATGACAAGATAAATAATGGGGAGATAAGTCATTGAATGCAGAGAATTGGTAAAGTGATGAAGAGTGGAGTTTCAACAATGGAAGCAGTTGATTCAATGTGCAAATGACTCCATACTCAGGACTATCAGATTATATGCCAGGAAACGGACAATACTCATTAGTAGCAGAAGTGATTTAAATATCTGAACTACAAAGAACTTTCAGTGTTTGGGTTCTTTTCCTTCCCTTTTTTCTTTTTTATTCTAAAAAGCATACTTTCATATTTTTAAATAGTTCTGAGTGTCGGATGTAGTGGTGCACACCTGTAATTCCTGTGACTCAGGAGGCTTTGGCAGTAGGATTGCAAGTTTGAGGCCAGCTTCTGAGGCTGATTCTGTCTCAAAATAAGATTCAGCCAGATTCTGTCTCAAAATAAGAGCCTGTGCAAGGCCCTGGGGTGAATCCTCAGCACCTGGGGTCGGGGGCTTCTGAGACTGCAGAAGCCATTATTGTTTTTTGTGAACTATTTATTGAATGTATTGAGGATCAGAACACAATACCCCAAAATATGGCACCTTAGCAACTGAGAAAGCCATAAGGCAAAGTCCTTCTCGTGTTCTCCTATCTTTCTCCTCTACAGCATACTCATAAATAAATTATTTGACCTCTCTCCCTCAAAAATAGGTCAGTAGGTCCTCCTTTCAGAGGGGTCCTACCCCAGACCTGGCAGGAGGAAATGTCATAGACACAACAATGAGTCTGAAGAAACAGTTCTTGCTGCTATCAGCATTGGATCATATGTCTCTTTTTCTTCAATTATGCTTCTCCATAACAATCTACTTCTTTCATAAAACTTAGCAGAAAAATACATGGTTTTCATTGGCTTTTGTGTCTTGACTTCAAAAGAATCTTGTTAAATAAATTTATTTTAATGAAGTATCTATTAAGTTTTTTCTCTAGTTAACATATCTTTTGTTACAGGGTATCACTTAAGATTCTTGTGATGAGTGAGGGAAATATGTAATTTTTGTCCCTTGAAAACACTTTATTATGGGCCAAGTATGTGGAGCAGGTCCTAGAAAAAAAAAACAGTCAGTTTGCAATGTGGCATATTTTAAGAGTAGGATTGAACATAATATTACACAAATGTATTTCTTGTTCAGCTAAAACCTGATACTCCTGGACAAAATAAAATATAATTTAATAATTTATCATCAAAAAACAACTTTAATCCTTTTATGTATATTGATCGAAAATACTTTGAGATCAGACTGTTACAGAAATGTTGAAGACACAGGTCCATATTTCTTTAATTCTTGACATATTTAGTTCTGTTTACGGGCTGTAGAGTTCCCATTAGACAATCAGCCTCTCCCAGAATCCGTGCCTTCCTCTGTCATGAAGTGACTATTTGCTCCTTTTAAAATAATGATTCAGACTGCGACTACAGGTACAGCATCAGGGAGGTCATAAAAAGATGAAAGTACCTTTGTCCTAGGCAAATATTAAGCAGGCTATAAAGATCAAACCCCCCCCACACACACAAAAAATGATATTAGACTTAAAAGGAGTTTTATCAAATTCCCTTTAAAACAAATAATTAAAAACCTTACAAATTAAACACAAAGACATTGGTAATTGAGAAAAGAAATTAAGAACTTTAGTTTATTTACCTAAGAATATGAAAAATAACTTCTTTCCAACTATATTGAGACCATAACTAATTTTCCTCCATATCCACTAATTGCAGATATATGGGAAGTGAATATAAGTCACAACACAAGAATATAATAACGTGTAGAAATTTTTGGAGGTTTCTGCAAAGTTGTTCATCTAATTTTCCCATCTATAGGCCTATGATCATGTAGCTTCCCTCTCAAAGCATTAAAAGAAATTCCTATCATATTTACAGTAAAGTCCACAACCCTTCCCTTAGCCTGGCAGGTGTCAAGTGGTCTGGCCCTCTACCCACTGGTCTCCCTGCTTCCCTACAACATGCCCAGTGAGGCCCTGGACACTCGCCTGAGACTCATATGACTGCAGGACCTACAAAGGTTACCTAATCAGAAGACCCTCCCAAAACACAAAGCACAAAATCTGTATATTTATGGTCACATCTATGTCCTCAATTTCTAGCATGGTACTGAGCACACAGTAGCTGCAAAGTAAGTATCTTAAATGAATGGATATTCATTATTTATAATTAGCAGGTCATAATACACACACACACACACACACACACACACACACACTTGTTAGAATTTAGAAAAAAATATTTGTGACTGGTTTTCCAAGGCAGATATTTTAAATGTTATCAAATAAGTTATGAACATTATTATCAAATTTAGCATCTCTCATTAAACATAGGCATTTCTTCTATTTGAATGACTTCCGCAACCTTCTGAAGGGTCTTGTAAGCTTATTGTATTCTACTACTCTGCTGTTCCACTTCTCCCTTCAACACTTCCAGGGGTTGTGCTTGGCATGTCACTTCAACTCTTCTAAAACTGACTTTGGCATTTTCTTTTATCTCTGCCAGTCCCAGTTGCATGCTTTTTCTTTTCAATAACCTTCTGCTTCATACTTACAATATGGTGCAGACCCTATCCAAAGTTCTGGAGGCAAAGGGTGTGAACACAAGAAGTCATGTGCTCACTGGGATTCTTACCACTTCTGCGTGTCTGATGCTCCTTCTGCCTTAAAAGGTCCCAAATTCTCTGACCGATGTCTATTCATCTCATCTAACTCAAACATCACCTCCTCCAAATTTCCCCAATTTCGCCAGTGTGAAATTTGCATATTCTTACTCAGTATGCTCACAGGACTCTGTTCAAGTCCTCAGTTCTTGGTGATGAGCTGATCACTTCCGCTCTTTGCTCCCCAGCATCCTACTCCGTGGATAGCACAGTACCACTGTAGTGCCCTTATTAGCATTTCAGGGTTTAGTCCTCATATCCACACCCATATCCATTCTCGATCCATTTTTGTTTACAATCCCATCCTTACTGATGACTGTCACATTTGTATTTCCAGCCCACTCTTCCATTCAATACTTCTACGTGGATATTTAACGGAAAACACTTAAAAACTTATTTTGTTCAGTACTAATGTATCCATGATCCTTCTTCTCTAAATTGAAGCAAAAATGCCCACTTCTCTGTTAGTCAGGCCCAAACCCCCAAGTTAACTGTGACTCCATCTCCTTTTCTCATTCCCTATTCACATGGGTCAGCAAATCTTGTTTGACAAAGATTTTTCAAGTTTTGACCATTTCCAACCTCCACTGCTCCAATCAGCCATGATCTTGTCTGGATTACTGAGGAGCCCACCAACTGACCCCCTTTTCTCCTCTCCTTGACCAACACCAATGTGTTATTCACAATGTCGCCACTCTGACCCTTTTAGAACATGTCAGTTCTCTCTGTTCAAAAGCCTATCCAAGATTCCCATCTCATTCAGACTCAAAGCCAAAGTTGTTTCCATGTTTCAGTTAGCAGAGCCTAAATGATCTGGACCTCCATTGTCCTCTGACCTCATATCCAAATAGTCACTCCTTCATCTGCACCGGCCACATGGGCCTCCTCACTCTTCACTGTGCTCTGATTTACTGTCCCTTGCTTCATTATGTCCCTCATCCATCATCCAACATGAAGGCACTATTTTTTATCGTTTTGTTTATGACTATATCCCTGGCATCTAGAACTGTGTACAGAATATAGTCAGTCCTTAGTACATACTTGTTTTGGATGCTACATAGCTGCCTCCTCTCCTAGCTCTAAACTCCTGTCTTGATGATTAAAGCACAGTTAAACATGGTTCCTGGTCGATAATAAATATTCGACAAATGTTCATTAATTAGACAGCTAATTAATGATTAATGGATTAATTAATAAGCTAATGAAACACTTTAACAAGGAACAAAGCTTCAACATAAAGGAACTTCTCTATTATCAGTTAGTGTGAATTGCCTCTCTACCCCACATTCCTCCTCCCTTTTCAGCTCCACAGGCCGTCTTCAATCTTCCTCTTATTTTAAACTCATCTTCTGTGCTTTAACATACCAGATCTAGATGTGTGACATTGCGCTTGTAACTGCCTAATGAGAAACAGCTACAAAATAGCTAAATTGGAGTAAGGATATTTTAAAAAATATTTTGTTCTTATGACATTTTTTTAAACTTTCAAAGTTTTACAGGAACATATCTTACTTGTTTAGTATAAAGAAAAATGTTAAGTTAAAAAAGATTAAGACATTCAAAAGCAGAGAAGGAGAAAAACAAAAAACTGCAGAAACTTCATTCAATTCTTTAAGCATTAGTATTTTAAGAAAACATGAATTCACCATATTTAAAAGGTTGTTAGCTCATCATAATAGTTTACATTATTATGTAAAAATATGCATAAAGACACCTCCTCTTCAAAGGTTTGCATTAATACATATATAATTATGACCAGCTTAATTCCTCCCCATCCTTTTACCAGCTTTTCTATGACTCTCATTACCAGAATCAAGAGTAAAAAAAATAAAAATATGAAAAGTTTCTTTTTTATAATAATTGCCATCCAGCAAATCATTTAAAAGGCATTACTAATTTCCTCTAGTTTCAGAAATAGAGTGGAAAGTAGTTCAGATAAAACCCACCCTTGCTATACCTTTCCAGCATGTGGTCGTCTTTATTCTAAAGGTCTTGGGCTCAAATGAAAGTTACAACTTTAAGTCCCACATGGAAATCTTGAAAGTGCCAAATATCTGTTCAACTAACTCAGCCCTCAGAAAAGGGAGGCGGGTCCGTGACTCCTTTTTGAACCTGCCTTCAAAGCTAAGTCCTCTGGCCACACATTTCTCTTTCACATCACTTGAGGCCTACTGGTGATCATACAACTGTGGAGCTACTCCAACAGCTCTGTAGCCTCTGCAGGCACAGCCAAGCTGAGGACTGTCACCTGTATCACTTGGAGTATTCTCTTGGTTGGCAATTACAGAATAAAACTCACTGGAGTACTAAAGTATGAAGAAAATGTCAGAAAACAAAATTCCTTCAGGATGGATTGGAAATCATTAATCTTTTGCAAAGGTCCACAGGGGTGGGCCACCCTGCCACCCATCTGAAACCTCACCTGTGAAATGTGCACATTCCTTTGCCTCTTTCTGACATTTAACAACAGACTTGCCAGTGGCGCAATGCATTTGAATCATCTTTAGGAGAACAGGTTTTCCAAGATTGCCAACTTTCCATACATTAGCACTCTTTCAACTCACTCACCAGAAATGACTGGAATTCTCTATTCTGGCCCTTTAACTTTTGAGAGTAGAAGGAAGAGAGAAGCAGAAAATGTGCAGAACTACAAATTAGTGTGCAGAAATTCACATACTTCACTATCTCTCAGCATGAACGGTATATATGGGAATAATGAAATAGGACCATGCCAACTATATTTAAATTCCACATGTCGTTTCAAAACGTATTTAGAGAGAAAATAAATTTTTTAAGTTAAAAATAGAGGTTTGCTTTAAAAAGCATTCCTTATTAGGTAGGATAGTCTTTATTTTTTTTTCTAAAGGCAAAATAAGGTTTCCATTTGTGTAAATCCCTTCTAGTCTGTAGGCAAGAAGCTCACATCCTAAGGCAGGATGAAAATAAAATGTGAAGCTTTTTATAGGCTTTAGTTTTTAAAATGATAACCTTTTACCCAGGGGTCAGAATCTCATAATCTCTAATGCTGGAGAACCAGGGAACAAGTAAACTATTAAAATGCCCAAGAGGAAGCCAAATCTCAATGGATCATAGAAGAACATTGATAATGGAAGAGGTGGAAAAAAGAGCTGAGATATTTTATTTCAGTGTAGGACAACAATCCACAGTTTTATTTAACAATGAATGTCAATCATAAAATATGGGTGTTATTTTAAGAAAGCAATTTTAACACATTTTAGAAACCATTCCATTGAAATAGTTTGCACTGAATGAAGAGATTCAGTTATCTGAAACATTATTTGAAAGGCATGCAACTTTGAACAAAATGTCATCTGAGTATAGCAAATAGAAACTCTAATTTATTTGTCCAAAAGTAAATAGTATATTACCATTATCCTAGTAATAAGAAGCAGTTTTCTAGATTTTTAACACTACCATGTTATACACACTTAACAATCATTAAGGCATTTTTGGTCTAGTCATTTGAAATTTTAACAACCTGGCCCCTAAGTATCTTCATCTAACTAATATCAGCAAAATATTGGAGGTATTCTTTCCACATTGCTGGGACTTCTCCACCTCCTGAATCTTCAACTCCTGCATTTCCTTCTCACACAGTCCCCATCTCAAGGAGCTATGTGTCTTCCTCCTTCATGCTGCCAGTACCTCCTCTTCAATTTCTTCAAGTCATTATATTTCAGTCCTCCCTTTCCTTCCTTTCTTGGCTTCACTTCTTTTCCCTGTCATAGTCCATAACTGAACTACCCTCTGTTTACTTTTCATCCAATATAATCTGAAAAATCAAGGTAAGAGACTTTCCTAATATTTAATTTCCCCAAATTCTAAACTTTATAAATATAAATGTTTCAGAGCCTTCTTTGGACCTAGACATAAGCAAGCAAATAGAGTTCTAAAGATATATGCCAAAGTGCTCTGTGTAATTTCTGGTCCTGAGACATTTACTGAAAGAAAACACTCATACCTTTCTTGTCCTCCTAATTTTTCTTAATGTCACAGGTATTGAAAAATGGCTGGAACATCAGCAACCACCTTGGTTAATGAGTTAGGCTCAGAAATGATATATCAACAACATAGAAGAGCCCATGTCCCTGACTTCATGTAGGGCCAATTTAGTTTTAGACTGATTGCCTCAAGATCTTTTCAACAAAGAGAAAGCTTTCATCATATTCAAGTCGCAGTTATATTGGCAGTTGAATCTAAGCCTAACTACTGATGCTGACCATCTGCCTTACCCACTTTCAATATTTTAATGCCTCAATTTTCCCTTGTGCAAAATAAGAATAAAGATATTTAAGTCATGAAGTTGTTGTGAAGATTGAAGATTTGGTAGTACCTGGAATATAAAAAACATTTCCCAATTATTATTAGTAATTGCCTAGATGTAACTCAACATTGCTGGAGAAAACTGCAAAATCATAGAATTGGTACTATGACTCAGCCTTTGGTGACAGCAGTATCCTTTCATTTGCTTTTAGTAATCTCCTACTCCATCCCCCTCTGCAGATTTGCTGTCCCCTCTATCATTAATCTCGCCTACATATCCAAGATCCACCTCACCAGATGACACTTCACAGGAAACAGAAGAGGTAACCAGGTGGGTGCTTTCACACAGAGAAGCCCACCTCCACCTGCCTCCATTTTCTACCTTTTCTAAGGAGGTATTCTTTTTTGGCCCAGGGTCATCCTTCTGCCTGGCTCTCTATTCTTTCTTCTCCCTTTCCTTTGCTCTCACCCTTGTAAATTCAACATTTGCTCTCCTATGGATCTACTGCACCCTTGCCAATCAACACACTCCAATTTCTACCAACACGAAGCTTGGTCACTCAGCTCTCTCTCCCCAATCCCCATGATAGCACACTTTCTCCATTTTGATACTTCAACACTCCACTCCAAACCAACATGAATAAGGTCATGAATTATTTCTTGGTTTCAGAATCCAGTATTCACATTAATCATCATCAGTCACCTATTTTCCCAGGCCAGAAAGCAGGGAATCATCTTAGAATTCCATTTCTCCCTTATGTCCATAACCAATTTATCAATAAGATTGATTTTAAACCCTATCTTTGAAATGCATCCTTTTTCTCTGTTCCCACTATTTTCCTTGTCCCAGCCTACTTCATATCCTGTCTGAATTCATACATCAACTCCTTAAGTAATTTTCCAGACTAATTTTTCCCTTTAAATCCAATACTGGGAGAGACTGACATTTTTAAACGATAACTCAGATTACATTTTCCCAAAGAACAGAATGCAAGCCCTATGGCATGGTGTACAGGCCCTTTGTGGAGAATCTATGGAGTTCCCCAGTTTGTCTCCTCAGGCCACCATTGTGCATTATCAAATTAATGTCATGACATGTAGTTTCATCCTTCTTGAACAAAAGTTCATTCTTCAGATTCCACACAAATGTCATCCCTTCTCTGATGGGCTTCCGTGATCAGCCTCGTTGCTGACAAAATTAACAATTTCTTCCTCTGTGCAATAATTCAGTCAGTTGTACATGCTTATGTCATGGCTCATGGCATGGTTTATTGTGGCCATTTTATTACATTTCTCTTGGATTGCTACCTTCTGGGCTGGTCTAGGATTCCCTTCCCTTCACTGCAGTGTCTACCTCAGTGATGAAACTCCAGATGAGCACACAAATGTGAAGAAAATATTTGGGGAAAATTTAGAAGTTGCACAAAACTACCAAAGGGGGAAAATCATTTCTTCAATAGGCAAGAGATTTTCTTCCCTACTTGGCTCTTTTGGTTTTCAAACAATCAAGTTAGAAATTGTTTTATAAAATGTCTCCTAATTGTCCTAAACAACTAGCTTTCATGAGTTTTTTTTTTTTTCTAACTAGTCTTTTCCACTCAGGTCTTATTTTCATATCCTTAATCTTGAATCTTTGAAAGCTCTCTTTGTTCTTTCAATGACTTCACATGAAATTGATCATTCTCCTTCACCAAGTTTCTTAAATATCCATTCCTATTTTTAAGAGCAGAGTTTTATAAAGTGTTTTTGCTACTAGTATTAACTTTTTTTCTTCCTGGACAGTTACAGCAAATTTTAGGGCTGGAGATATAGCTCAGTTGGTAGAGTGCTTGCCTTGAATGCAGAAGGCCCTGGGTTCGATCCCCAGCACCAAAAAAAAAAAAAAAAAAGTATCAGCAAATTTAATGTGGGTGGGTGTGTTTTGTGGATACTTAAATAAAATCTACTGTACAACTAAACATTCATCATCAAGTCATGACACTTTTTTCTGGGATCCAACTCAGGCAACAATCCTTAGATTCCACATTTTCTACTTTAAGAACCAGCTACAAGGTGTGAGCCTAGCCTTTTTCCTGTCATGTTGCACTAAGTCATCCATGTGCCCTTTCTCAACCCTCTTGTTAGCAGATCTGTCTGTGTGAGAACGTTAGACAGGGTTAATGCTAGAGTCAAGACCGTCAGATACCTACACAGCTCTGGTTCATCTGGTGATCAGAAATGTCTAAACACAGTTCTCATATTCACACATGAGAGGTCAGTAGCTAATGTCTGTGAATTAATGACTTTTTTCATTAATTCACATAATTCCATGTACTTAAGACAGTATCACTCGGATACATATTTGAGCAGAAAAATCTCAAGTGGATAATCGTACTGACAGAGCTCTTACGAATAATACTTGCATGAAATTTTAAGATTAAATATTAATTGCAATTAAAGAAACACATAAAATATAAAATTGAAATTTCCTCAAATTTTGAATATTAATTTTTTTCACATCTTAAGTATTTAAAGGGTTACTACATAAAAGTCAAAGTATATAAAGAGAAAATTTGGAAGAAAAAAAACTCTGATTTTTTTAAAAACTTTCACGTCTATGACCATAACATATTTATTTCATATTCATGTAGTGCTACAGAGTTTCTCAGTTTTCTGGTGTGGACTTAACGTTTTTGAATAAACAATTATTTAGGTCATGTATCTAAAAGATAAGAAGAATCAGAATACATACTTACATAGAAATTTTTAACATTTCAAGGTATCGTTTTTAGGATTACTGTAAGTAGAATATTCACTGAGCACCTGCAGTAGGTTGCACAAGCATCTTTCACTTAATTCAATCCTGTATTAAAACAAATTAGTAGGGAGAAGTTGTATGACATGAACAAATATCAAAAGATTCGGAAATCAGCCCTGATAAACTCACATTATCATCCAAACTGGAAGTGTGAAATATTATGTTGAAAATGGTTTAAAACTGTCTTTTTTGAAAGACTACAGGACTTGTATTTTCTCCTTCCCATCAGACTATAAATGCTGGAAGAACAACCTGTCTTATGGCATTTTGGGCACACAATTTCCCTTCCCAGCAATAAATTGGAAGTACAGAGTTTATGTCTGTTTGATTCCCATCTGTCAACTAAACAGCAGTGAGATCAAATCCATCATTCAATTTCTAAGGCTGTTTATTAGTTAGAAGCTTGGATAGGGCTTATCTAGGAATCCCATTCATAAGATGAAAAAATCAAGGGAGCCACCTAGGCACACTGATGGCATAGGTTAGATCAGACATGCAAGATATTGTCTCTGTTTGCATGTATTAACATTAGTAGCAAAGTATACTTAAGTACGAGGTAAGTATGCTATCTTTGATATTAGAAAGGACAAGTTAAAAAGATTACCTCCTCTCCAGATGGGGACAGTAGCTAGAAAGCACAGAAACTAAAGAAAATAACGAAGTCTGTGTTAACTATTACTGCTGATGAACAATGTATCCTGTAATAAAAGAAATAATGACAGGAGATGGTAGAAATAACAGCATTTAAAAAAAATATGTGTATTTGTACATTTGTGTGCTTATCTTTTCTAGTATAGATTCCTCTTTAAGAATGACCTAAATTTTCCTTATTGTAAAATATCTGAAACCATTATGCTGGTTGTCTCAGTGAGATGTTTCTCACATAGATTATACAGAAATGTCTCACATTTTCTCTGTTATACCTTTGATAACAAATTACAAGTGGGGAAAAAAAAAAAAACTACCTGCATATAAGAAATCCCTGTTAATGAAATTCTGCATTGCAGAGTCAACATTTTGCTTAGGGAAGAAACCAAACACATACTCACAGAAGGATGGGGTGGGAGTGTGGTTTGGGAGGCAGCTTCAAACAATGGTTTCTGTCATGATCATTATGATCTCTGTTCTTTCCGCCACAATTTCTCGTCATTACCCTCAGAGCTTCAAACAAATTGCAGATCAAGCCCTTTTCCCAAACATTTAAACCAAGTGTTACTACTGTATTACTAAGTAATTTTGGTTTTGTTATGTTGTGTTAACCTCATTCAATTTTATATGACAGTGCTTCCCAAAGTGTGGTCCCTGGCCCAAAACCATCAGTACCATCTGGAAATTTGTTAGAATTGCAAATCCACAGGACCCCCTCACCCTACACAAACACATCTAAACCTACAGATTCAGAAACTATGAAGGTTTGCTCTTAAGTCTGTGTAAAGCTACCCTGCAACAGATTCTGATGTACCACTGTAGAAGGGCAATGTGTTACTTTATAATATAAATATATTTGTCTAAATAAAACATTTTATTTTTCCATATATAACCAAATAAACTATTTCATTTATTCTCAAAACAGTTTAGAGAAATAGGTAGAGTAAAATGATACAGAAAGGATATAATTATAAAATGGGTAAATATATATATACACAAACACACACACACATATACATGTATATATAAATTATATATACACTTCAAAATTCCAGATACAAATTATATTAATTTTCTGGCACATACACTGAAAAGCCATTTTGTAACTTTGAGTGCCTTTTCTTTCAAAATAAAAAAATAATAATTCAGTAGCTTTCTCATAATATATTTACATTAATTTGTTATAACATATTTTAAATATTAAGATAATTAAGAGAATGTTTCCAATAATTAAAAAAAAAATCAATGTTGTGTTTTAAACATTAATGAGAAAAAGAAAAACACTCCTTATAATTATGGTCAAACCCTTTGTTACAGTTTTAAAAACTGGAGAAATGCACAACTTTCTTGAAATACTAAACAGCAGGTTGGCAGTCATGTGCCCAAGTAGAATTTGCAGTACTTGGAAGTAGTAAGGTAAGAAATATACCCACCCAGCTTTTTTTTCCCCCATTTTTTCAGTGGGACAGGGAGACAAGGTTAGTTAGGTTTATTTTTATTTCAGATGAACGAAAGGGTCAAAAAATTACAAAGGGGAGTTATTGTCACTCCCTTTAAATAAGTTCCTGGAGAATAACTTAATATAATCTTTATAAAAATTACAAAATAACTCTGGGAACATGTTCAACTAACAGAAAAGAATATCTGAACTATTAAATACATGTAAAAATTATTACCAGACAACAATGACTACCATGAATTAATAAGCACACTAAAATTTTGTCTTTTTGGATAATGGCCATTGTTAAATATATTAATTTTATCAAGAGTAAGAATAAAAAGTAAGCTTTCAGTTGAGCTGATACCATGAAAACTTTTAAAGAAATATATTCTTAGATATCAACTATGAATGCAGGCGCTGGGGGTGCAGCTCAGTGGTTTAGCATGTGTGAGGTCTTGGGTTTAATCACCAGGGAGGAGGAGGAGAAGAAGGAGGATGAGGAGGACGAGGAGAAGGAGGAGGAAAAAAGCAATTTTTTTAAATTATTTTAGTGCATACTCCAGTGCCTACCACATTTTAAACAAATCAATGCTTTCATATCTCATTTATATTTCAGAGACATCTCAGTTACATAAGAAAAATAAAGAGGGAAGAAAACTCGAGAGAAGCAACAGGAAGGCCAAGATAGCAGGACATGCAATAAGCTTTGATTTAGAAAAAAAAAAATGTTACAACTTCCAATAAAATCTCAATGCTTCCTTCCCCTTAATGAATAAACAATCTCACTATTCACAAGCACATGCTAACACATATAAAACAGTAATACCTATTCTGTGTCTACAGAGGAACAAGTAGAACACACACTCACATGAAAGTGGAAAAGGTATGTTTTAGACATGATATAAGAAAGAACATTACCAACATGCCAGGTATTTGAAATGAAATTACTTCTGTAAATAGTAGGAAGGAGAGTTCCAGAATATGATGGATAAACCATCCCCCAAATGGGGCAATACAATCTTTTTCATGGCCTTGTTTTATGGATTATATAAAAGAGCACTTTACATAAGGACAATAATACTATCCCCCTAGAGTTAGGGGTGTGTGTGCGTGTGCATACATGCCCATTAGATAAGGTATGCAGTACTTAGAATGTACTATTTGTTATTATTAAGACTGGTCAGAAAATTTTTTAAGTCAAGACTCTCAAATTTAGGCTGAAATATTATTCTGGGCAATCCCAGTCTCAAGAGTCTAATCCTATTTGTTACCACTTCCTTTACCTTTATCTCATAATATTTCAAAGTCCCCACTTCATGATATAAACACTGAAGAAGGAGGAGGATAGGGATGTACACACTGGGATTTGGGAAAAAAAGACCTTATTTGAATCCTGGTTCGGCCATTCACTCATTCTGTAACAGAGGACAGCCTCTTTACCTCTCAGAGACCAAGGGTGATCATCTCTAAAACCAGGTCAATAGAATTGAAGTCATCATACTATAATGATACATGCATACCAATGTTTATAGCAGCACAATTCACAATAGCCAAACTATGGAACCAGCTTAGGTGTCCGTAAATGGATGAATTGATAAAGAAAATGTGGTATATATACCACATATTAAAATATTAATAAAACAATGAGATTTTATTCAGCTGTAAAAAAAATGAAATTATATAATCAGCAGGAAAATAGATGGAACTTGAGACCATGATGTTAAGTGCAATAAGTCAAACTCTTTCTGTCAAGGATGTTTTCTATATTATGCATGTTTTCTCTCATGCATGGAAGTGAGAGAGGAGAAAGGAAAATAAGGATGAGGACGCAGGGATCTCCTGAAAATCAAGGGAGATCAGTAGAGGAAAGGGACCAGGGGGTGGGTGGACAGGAGGGAAGACAAAGTGCTGGGGTATGATACTGGCCAAATGATATTGTTATGTAATGACAAACAAATAATGCATATTGACAATAATGACAATACAAATAAATAATGCATCATTGTATGCAACTATAATCTACTAATAAAAGCTGTGAAAATCCTATTGCTGGGATTATGGCTCAGGGGTAGAGTGCTCGCCTAGCACGTGGAAGGCCTTGGGTTCGATCCTCAGCACCACATAAAAATAAATAAAATAAAGGTACTGTGTCCAACTACAACTAAAAAATAAATATATTTTTTAAAAAATTCTATCGACACTTTGTGAGAACAAAATAAGAGCACACGTGTGCAGGCCTTTATACAGTACCCAGCACAGAGTGGAGACCTTGTAAACTCTCGATTCCCTTTGCTCACTTTCTCCCATAAAAAATAAAGAAAAAACTCCCGTTCATGTCATTCCTTGTGTATGTAAAGCCACAGGGCAGTTCTGCTTAGCCTGAGCATTGTGAGAGGAAAGGCATTAGAAGAAATGGCCTGTGGTGCTGTCTGCAGCAGAAACAGACTTCTAGGAACCCTTTTCTGTCCTCCCATACAGACAGGCTGTGCTCTGAGGTTCACTGTGTCCTTCACCAACTCCCACCACTCCCACCATTATTATTTTATTCTGCACCTTCTTTTGCTTGTCTATCCCTACTAGACTGGAAGCTTCTTGTGAAAAGAACGGCATCTGGCATATAGTTGGTGAGTACTAGATATCAGTAGGATATGAGGCAGTGCCGTGCTGTTCCCTGCTCAGGGTTTGCATTTGCTTGGTCCTCCACCTTGCATCCTCCTCTCTCAGGTACTGATAGGACTCCCTTTCTAATCTTTTCAGAGGTTCCCTCAAGTTTAATTTTCTCAGAGAAAAAGGCATCTAAAATTATGCGCGTGCACAGGTACAAATACGTGTACACACACATGCATTGTGCACAGCCTGCCTTCCCTGATAAAAATGATTTGTATTGGCTTTCTCATCACCTGTATTTCCCCATTTGGGTGTAAACTTCACAGAGGCGGGGGTGTTTAGGGGCAAATGCTTTTATTTTTGACTTTTTTTTCCTCACTACCTAGCATTAGCAGAGTGTCTGAGGCACAGTATATGCTCAATAAATATGTGTTGAATGAATACACTTCACAATGGCACTTGGACGAGGAGAGATCAGTAATTTTAATGAATAATAATAGATTCATTTGTAGAATTCTATAAATTATGTGATGACTAAGAAGACCCTTTAATATCACTTCACTGCTCAGAACTCATTTTCTGTTACTCTACTGTAATTTTGATTTCTGCCTTAAGCAATGGGGCTTTGTTTCCTCTCATGGGAAGGTAACTAGATGGATAGAATATTGTATTGAGTTACCACAATTTTTATCCTCATTAACACAGATGGAGGCATGCTGAAGTATCCATAAAGATGATTCAGATTTACTACAAACGAGGAAAGTGCGAGAATACAGACTTTTGAAAATCGGTGACAAAACTAAAACTCAGATCTTCTAACCAAACCTTAGCACACTGTTGACTAATCTTTTTACAAATGATTTATAATTAATAAAAACTAAGCTTCATTGCCTGTGTGTCATCTTGGTTTACCACAAGTGTTGTGGTATTTATGGTATTTAGACCAAACTAAACTATTGAAACAAAAGGCAAAGACTCACGTGTGACAGCAAATCCTATTTCCTAAAGAAACCCTCAACTTCTATATTTGAAGCATTAACAATGTGTCCACCTGGACTTTTTGGAGGGCTCTGGTGTGCATGGACAATAAATGCTTTGGTTCATCTATGAACAATCAGCTTAAGGAGTTGTACTCAGATATTATTAATGTTTTCAAACCCATTTCCTATTTTCCTACTGAAATCCCTGCCAAGCGCACACTTCAGCAGACACTAAAATAATTTGGGTAGTTGACATTCAATCCAAATTTTCTATGGAAATCTGCCAGATTTGACATCTGTGAGAAAGTGGGTAATTTTTATTATCCACAGAGAGCAAAAGCATAGTTTGATATTTCTCTACCTCTACACATCTCCCTGTATTGAAGCTGCTACTGGGATATACACACAAAAGTGGGTAGCAAAGAAATTATTTAACCCTTTCACCCTTGTCAGTCTATGGTGGAAGCTCAGTTCAGATGAATCTAGTAACAGTATAATGAATAAGATACATTTCAGAGGTGTGAATATAACAATATAATTTTTTTTTAAACTGTGTTTTATCTGTGGCTTTATACAACTGTCTGTCTTTAAAGCTCCCTCCCTTTGACCCACTAGTTAAATCAGAATTTCTAGTTGATTTTCATTTTAGGGTTTTTATAATCCCTAATAACATTTGACACCATTGCACTACAAAAAAAAAAAATCATCCAAAAATATTCCTGATATTAGCTTATTTTTAAAGAGTTAAGAGTTAAGACATGTAATTAATATTTAAGGATTCTCTCATTCTTCAAGAAATAAACTTAGATATTGCCATGTCCTAATATGTCATGTTCTCAAATACTACCAAGGTTTACAGTGCCAAAACAGTCATCTTGGTTCATTACAATAAAGCAGAGATTTTCAAACTTACTCTTAATAAAGTAGTTTATCATGTCTCAAATTAAGAAATTAAAAATGATTTATGGGCATCTGGTCTATATTGACACAGGTTTAGAAGTAGGTCAGAGGACTACAAAACCATGGTCTAGTACATATTTTACAAAAATAAAATGGTTGATGAGGGCTTCTTATTTTTTGTTATAAGAGAAATGTATTTCAAATACATATTTAAAAAACTAAAAGTAATAGCTAATAAAATTACAAATGGGATATAAAACTCATAAAGGACAGAAGAAAATATAAAATAAAGAAAACATACCATGGGCAAAAAATAAAAAGAAAAGAAAAAAAGAAAGGAGGGGTATAAAAGATTAGAAAAATGTACATATACAAGTTGTGCCAAGGAACATTAACACATCACTTACAACAATACATGTATGAAGTTAAGTTCCCTGTTGGTGGAGAAATTGTTCATGTTGGCTTAAAAAACAAATTTAAAAGATGTAGCAAAAAAATGTTCAAGACAGAAGGAAGAAGGGGAAGTGCGAGCCTGCACAGGGGGTTGATCTGAGCCGTTGGGCAGGAGAAAGGCTGTTTTCGAAGTTGCTGATAGAGAGCAGAGGTTCACGCTGCAGCCATATTTGGAAGACCAGTCAAGACATCTCTCTGAGGATCAAGCCTGAGTCTTCTTTACATCCCTCAATGATAACGTGGCCATGACATCTTGCCTTGGCTTCACTATAGAGCAAACTTAACTATTTCTCTATCTCTGAAGCCCTATTCAAATCAAAGCTTCATGAGAGCAGGCATTATTGGAAGCTCATTCACAGTTCAAGGCTCTATCTTTAGAAACAACCCGGTATATGGTAGACACGACAAGCATATGTTTTGAGTGAACAAATGAGGAAGTAAATGAATACAGTTGTCCCTCAATATCCATGGGGTGTTGGTTCCAAGATTCCCCCTACCTCCCATGGATAACGAAATCTGTGGATGCTCAAGTCCCTTATACAAAATGGGATACCATTTGCATAAAACCATACACATCCTCTCATATACTATGAATCATTTCTAAATGATTTGTAATACCTCATCCAATGTACATGCTGTGCAAATAGTTGTTGTACTGCATTGTTTAGGGAATAATGACAAGAAACTCTGCACATGTTCAGATACAGACACAATTATTTTCCCTGAATATTTTCAATTCACTGTTGAATTCATGGACATGGAACCCACACTGGATGTCAGTACAGCATGCCACTGACCTAAAAGCAATCATTGGATTGGATTCATCTCTGCTCCCAAACTCTTCCTGAAATGAGCAAAAAGTATTTTTTATAAAGTTACAAATCCAGACACTGAAAAATAAGAGAGGGAGACAATCAGTGGACAAGAGATGTCACCAAGTTTCCAAAAGACGGAAGGCAGATGGAGGAGCAGCCACTGATGAAGCAGACATAAGCTAGAATATAAATACACAAGGCTGCAGCTGAGGACGCAGCCAATTTCACTCTCAGAGCTCCAGCGTAGGAGATGCTGGGGACCATACAGGGTGACAGTAAGAAGTCACACGGAACTCAGAAGTGCTGGGTAGGGAACAGTAGAATCCCCCAAGTCCCATATTTATCCCCATGGAAAAAAATAAAGTACTAAAGAAATTTTTAACACTGTCAAAAAAGAAGTAGGCTAGCTGTTGGTATAAAAATTATCATCCCACAGTGAAGTCTTCCCCATTTGACTTTAGCAATCTTCCAAGGTATGGCAGCCAACCCACATGCTATTTTTATTTTTCAATTTAAATTTTTTTTTATATTTCAGAATTTATTTTATTTTTGAATGACAAAATTGTGTATATTATGAGGTACAGTGTGGTGTTTCAATACATGTATATGGTATAATAATCAAATCAGACTGATTAACATCCATCACCTCAAATATTTATTATTTGTGGTGAGAAGTTAAAATCCTCTCTTTTAGCTCTTTTTAGATATACATTATTATTACAGTAGTCATCATGCTGTGCTATAGAACACTAGAAATTATTCTTTCTGACTGAAATTCTGTACCCTTTGACCAATGTCTCCCATATCCCCACCCCACCCTCATTCTACAATCTCTGATAACCACCATTTTATTCTATGAAATGTAATCTTTTTTTAGATTCTACATATAAGTGAGTTCATGTGGCATTTGCCTCTCAGGGCTTGGCTTATTTCATTTAACACAACGTTCTCTAGGTTCATCACATGCTATTTTTAGAATAAGTCATGCCACACATTTATAACTACTCTCTGAGATGGCTTTTCTATTGCCTCAGTCTTAATTACAATGGGCAGCCATAGATCACATAATTTTTGACAAAGGCCTACAGTACAAAAGGTAAACTAACAAAGACCAAAGCCCTGTGGAATTTATTAACAGAAAGGAAGAGATCTTTAAAATATTCTATTTCAAACTCACTCATTGTTACACTGAAGACTATATGGCACCCACAAAGCAAGCTTATAAAAAAGAAATAATTGGAAAACCAAAAGTACTCTAGGATTTAAAATACAATTGCTGGGGGGAAAAAGATAAAATTAATGGAAGTGTGTGAAGTAAAATTATGAATGTTTTCCAGAATATAAACTGAAAGGACCAGATGATCAAAAGAGTAAGTCCAACAGCCAGTCAATATCATCTCCAAAAAGAGTACAAAACACACAAAACCAGGATACTATTGAAGAAATACCACCAAGTTTCAAGAAACAGCAAAAAAATATCCAGACCGACACCAACGTTAAATTTCAGAACATGGAGGATAAAGAGACCATCTTCCACAATGACAAAGAAAGGGAGCAAATACATTACCTCATGAACAAGATTAATTCTGAATTGGATTTTTAGGCAAAATAAATGCTAGAAGACAGCTAAACATTGTTGAAAGACAACAATTTTACATTTTGAATCTTAAGCCCAGACACATTCTTACCAAGTATGAGGATAACAATACTTTTTAGCTTTACAAGATCTGAGAAGGTTTCAGTGGCATGTCACTAAAAAAGTTACTTGAGGAGGTCACCAAGAAAATTTGAAAGCAACTGAGGAAACCCAACAAAGAAAGTAACAGAGTTCATGAAAATAAGATCTGATACAGGAGAAAAGCTAAAGAATTGACAGCAGAATGCACACAGTCTGGACCTACACAGGTGGGCAGGAAGTCCCCAGAAAAGGAAAAACAGTTAGAGGGACAATCTATCAGACTAGAAAGCTGAGAGGCTGTCATAGAGGCAAGTGGTACAGCAGAAAGTAGGAAACTTTGAAACAGACTGGGCATATTCTCCAGTCACACTGAAACCCTGAGAGCAGGAATATCACAAATATTCTCAAGTGCCTATCAACGGGTTACAGGAGAATAAAGTATGGTAACCATTGTCACCCAGAATAACATGGAAGTATTAATGGAGTCAAGGTAGGCACAGAACACGTTCATTCTGCCAAGTGAAAAATCAAGGAATAAAAGGTCAACAAACAATTTATCAAAAAATGGAGGTTTCTGATTTTTGAAGTTGTTTGGAGATTAAAACTTATCAAAACACAACCAATATAAAAGGGAAACCAAATAAATGGAAAACTATGAAAGATACTGAAAGATTTTAACATAATGTACTTTGGAGTCATGTTTCTTTCTGCCAATGATTTTTTTAAAAAATGAAGATATAAAGCATAGACAAACACAGCAAGTGACCATATTAATACAATGATGCTAATTTGATACTGACAAAGTTACCAGCAAAAATGATAAAAAGA
The DNA here is from genome assembly GCF_964194105.1 of Spermophilus citellus. Taxonomy (NCBI): domain Eukaryota; kingdom Metazoa; phylum Chordata; class Mammalia; order Rodentia; family Sciuridae; genus Spermophilus; species Spermophilus citellus. Next base: position 49,588,968 of record NC_138197.1, read on the forward strand.
CAATAAACTGATGATTTTCACATTTTAAGTGAATTTGAAACTAGACTACTTACATTTTTATGAAAACTCATTATGTAATTGCTCAGAAAGATGGCAAGGTTACCATGTAGACCCAGCTCATTTATTCATGTACACGGGGAAAGTCACAGTCAAACGGGCAAACTCAAGTCAATAGTATCTCAAATCATATATCCCCTAACTCACACCACCAGTGCATCTATTAATAAAAATCACAACTTAAGCTTGATCTTTTTAGATGATAAAAAGGCACATTTTAAAATTTTAGAAATCTATTCAGTGTTTAAACAACAAAAAATGAATCTTTACTTTAGTGGCAAAACAGTTAAAAGCAGAAGTACACATTTCATTAACATACTAAAAATTATCTTAATACAACAGGCTAAGGAGACAAGTGAATACCTCAAAGTATATTATTTCACTAATGTCAGAAAAAAGAGCTGTTAGTTTTCAACAGTTAGTTTTTTTTCACTGTTGTTAATGCCATATAATGATAATACTAACAGAGATTTGGGCTATTTTACAATATGTCTGAAGTTCATCTAGTTAAAAAAACAAGGAAAAAAAAGTCCTTAATAAGACTTATTAAGAAGCTACATCTACTAAACAAGTGATAATACTGGTACCAGAATCAACTCTCAGATCAAATGAATAAAAAAGAACGAAATCAGTTTAATACAATAGTTAATACTATTTGATTCCTAGGACTGAAAAAAAAAATCAGTTAACCCTGAAACAAATTCTAGTATACATAATAGTTGTGTTATTTAATGAATGAATTGGGTAGTATAGTTATTTTGGGAGGAAATCATACCATACATTGAAATAAATAAGAAAACTTAAAAGTTAATGATTTAAAAAAACTATTAAAAAGAAAATTAGGAAAGTGTGTGGGTTTTTTATTTTCTGGATTATAAAAGCAATGGAAGAAATGACTAAAATTCTAGACTTTCATGCAAAACCAAAAATTTACATTGAGTACATTAAAATTTAAAAGGCATGTTTAAAATTGAGATTAGATTTCTAACACAAGAAAAATGAAATATACTAAGAGGATTTCTATAGAAAATGAATTCCAAGTGAAAAAAATAAATAAAGGATAAACAGAAAATTCAGACAAAGGAAAATACATGCCTAAAAATTTAGCTTCACTAAAAATCAAAGAAGTGTTACATTAAAATAATGAGATTCCTTACATTGCCTATCATTTTGCAAAATGTTTATATTAAATGATAAAAATTATCTTAATACAACAGGCTAAGGAAATAAGTGAATACCTAAAAGTATATTATTTCACTAATGTCAGGGAAAAGAGCTGTTAGTTTTCAATAGTTAGTTTTTTTCACTGTTGTTAATGCTATTCCAATGATAATGCTAACAATCCTGGCAAGTGGAATGTTAGACTAGCACCACTGCATACTTTTAACAGAAAGATACCAAAAACCCAAAGAATGTACTTCCATTCCCAAATTCCAGTTCTGAGGATTCATCTTCAGGAAATAGCCAAAATCATAAATGAATTTTTAGACACAGAGATAAAATCTGGAACAAAGTATTAGAAAGAACCTGTTTTCACCCACAGGAGAATGGGCAAGTACATAACAGCACACCCTACATGCTAGAATACAACCATATGATGACAAACTGTTGAAAGTCTCATTAACTAAGAATATTTAATCTCATGGGAAAATGATCAAAATCATTTAAGTGATAAATGCAATATTTAACACCATATTTATAGTCACTATCTCAATTGTGTGAAAGAGATTTGGATGAAAATACATCAAACATTAATAGTTATTTCTCTCTGGCATATTAGGTAATTTTACTCCTACATTAGTCTTTATTTTCCAAATTGTTTCAAATGTGAAAATAGTTCTTTTTAAAATATAAATATTAGAATAATTTTGAAAAAGTAAAAAGATTATTAGATCTTAGCTCCTTTGTTTCCAATTCACATTCTAATGCTATCAATGACAATGAACCCCTTAGCATCATGAAAGAAAAATTCCACTTTCTACTACCTCTATATTCCTTGACAACTTCTAAAAAATGTGAACCATTATAATATGCAGTGCATACCTTGGAGCTATTTCAGAGATGCCAAAAAATAAGCCCTGGCTTCCTTCCCAAATCATTCTCTATTCACTACATGATTTTTAAAATCCATAAAAAGTCATTGCCTTTCATTTTCATTTTATTGTAAAAATCATGATGATAACAGTAGATTTTGTTGAGCACTGAGCATATCCTGGGTACCCTTGTATACATTAATTTACATAATTCTCTTTGGACAATTGCTGCTATCTCCTTTTCTACGCATAGGAGACTGGGGATGAGATAGGTTTAGCTACTTGTTTGAAGTCACTCAGCAGGTGACATGACAAAATTTGAACCTAGGCAATTTGCCTTTAGGACCTTAATTCTATGCTGCAAATATCCTTCAAGAAATTTAATTTTGGGGGGCAGATGAGTACTTGGGATTGAACTCAGGTGTACTTGGCCACTGAGCCACATCCCCAGCCCTATTTTGTATTTTATTTAGAGACAGGGTCTCACTGAGTTGCTTAGCACCTCACTGTTGCTGAGGCTGGCTTTGAACTCTCTATCCTCCTGCCTCAGCCTCCCCAGCTCCTGGGATTACAGACTTGTGCCACCAGGCCAGGGACAAATTTAAATATTTATACAAATTTACATTAAGGTTTGTGAGGCTTATTCTTCTTTGGAGGAAGAGTTTGGGAAGAGAGAGGTGGTATTTTGAGAAGCAGGAAAGTGACACTTAGAAAAATGTATAGAAAACTAAAAAATACTGATCTTCAACCTAAGTCATGTCTTTTCCTTCATTTATGGCTTCAGACTAGGCACATTCTCTGTGGATTCTGTTTACAACTGTCTGTTTTAATCAGCCAAGTTTTTAATATAATTTCAACAGTTAAAGTTTGGAACATTTTATCAAATATATTCTCAAAAGTTGCGTGTTCCAGGCTAGGAATACTATCTTTTATATATCCATGATATTACTTTTTCTTTGTAGTGACACACAATTGACTACTATTTCCTAAATTTAGACATGGAAATAAAATATGAAGATTTGGGGTTTTTTTTTCTGCCAAAGTTCAGCATAACATCAAAGAGTCATTCAAAGCTGTACCAAGAACTGCTCTAAGATGGGGAAGGGGCAAAATCAATACGATATGATCCCAGCATTGAAGAACTCCTACTTATGTAGTCCACTGAGAGGCAGGAACATCAAATAGGAAATTTGTGCATGGAGACTTCAGCATATACTCATGTATAACTAAATATAATATATGGAGATTTAAGAAATGCTCAAATGGTGACACACCTTATTTTCATTATATTATTATATAAACCACCTTGCTTTATATATATATATATATATATATATGGAAGGAAGGAAGGAAGTCAGTCACTCTTCCTTTTAGAGGTGCAAGAAATATAAAACTAAAATATCTGAGGCATACAAGGAAGAAGAAAAGACAACTTGTAGGTATAGCTATAACTACCAGTGAATATAATTCTCTTTATTAGAGGAAAACCTAATTGAACAGAGGATGCAGATAGAGGCCAGATTGTTTACAGCCAAACGCAAGCTTTTGGGCATTTTCTAGGCAAATAAGCTTTGTAGAGGAACTCTAATGGGCAAATTAATTTTTTGTGTAAAGTTACCCACCAAATTCATGTAACGTAAACTTAAAATACACAGAGATGATTACTGAAAAGTAACTAATGGTCTGAGATACCAGAATTCTGTCACAATCAATGATTCTGGTGGCAAAGGAACCATCACATAACCAAAGTTTAAAAAGAACCCAAGCAATAATCACTGAAAGAAAAATCATCAGAGTAATGTCTCTGGAGAAAATATTAGCAGTTTCTTTTGTATACATGGCTTTCAACACCTGATCATACACAAAAAGTTCACCTTACATCCTGTAAATTCTTTAATCAGGCACTATTTCTAGTCCCATTCCCAGATGTATTATTAACACCATCACTTAGCTTATTGTCTTTATACATATAAATCGGAATTTTAAAAGATGGGCTCTCATATTGCCTCTTTTCAGTATGTGTTACATAGGTTCTTAACAATCACATTGCCGCAAGAATAGTCACATTTTAAAAATGACACTGCCTTTAGAACAGAAATGGACGCTTTTGCTAATGGGTAAACCTTAAAGATACTGAAGCCTTATGATGACATAAGCAATATAAATGGCTTAAAAAAAAACAGCAAAGAGGCCCCACTATATAAACTGTATGTTGAATACTTTGGTCTTAAGAAATCATCCAGGGGCTGTGGATATAGCGCAGTTGGTAGAGTGCTTGCCTCACATGCACAAGGTGAGGTTCTCAATCACTAGCACCAAAAAAAAAAAAAAAAGAAAAGAAAAGAAAAAAGAAAAAAGTAAGAAATCATGCAAGAACTTTCTAGAATCTCATGGAATGAGAGAAGTAACATTAAAATATTTTGTTGGATAGAAAGATGAATAATTTTACCCAGATTGAGATACTTTCAGTGTTACTTTTAAATATAAAATTAAAGCAGTAAAACATTTTTGAATCAATTATTTAAGGGATATCAAAGATCTTTCTTTTCCCAGGTTTCGGAAACACATGTAAAAGTAATGGGGAATTTATTTATCTAGTTGAATATCAATCCTATAAACCATAGTATCATGACTAATTGCCAATATTCTTAAGACCTGTGTTTATATAATAATTCGTACTTCTAAAACATTTCTTTTATAACTGTTGTAAACATTTTACTTTATTAATGACTGCCTAGATGGTTCAATTATTTTCTGTATTTTATTCAGGTTATTTGAAATCCCCAGTGGGTATATATACTATGACATGTTAAAATGCTAAAAAGCCAAGATACACATAAAACAAGACATGTGTGTGCTCTGCTCTCCATGTAAAACTCGTTCCATATTATAAATGTGGAATTATGTTTGTATGTTTATGCTTTTTTCTTATATAATCTAAAAAGAGACTAAACATATGAAATATGAGTAAAACAAATATATTATACTTTGTACCTATAGTTAGAAACTAAAAGTTAATATTTAATGCTTGAACTGGTGATGCTACATCATGTTATACCTTCTCAGTTGACCAGAGTTATCTCCAGATTTTGTTTACAGGTTGATTATTCATTGTTTTTATACCAAAATATAATATTGATTGTTCAAACACTTGGTGCCAGGCATTCTGCTCAGGGCAATGTGTAGGGATGAATAAAAAGGTCAGCATTCCTGCTCTCCTGAAAAGCAATCTAATAATAAAAACAGATATTATACAAATAATCACACTCTGCCTCTGCCCCTCCTCCTTATACACACAAAGTTCCTGAGAAAAAGTACACAATGTAGTGCAGTAGATGCACAGAGAGTGTCATAAGTCAGACCCCCTCTGGAAAATCAGAAAGGATTCATAGCAGGCGCTTAGTAGGAGCTCACAGGCATGAGTATGACTAGCAGCAGCAGAAAGAATTGAAGCTTATAGACTCGGGGGTATAATGTATGCAAAGGCCCTGTGGCAAGAAAGACGTTTTGGTTCCAGTATAAAAAGCAGATGATGAAAACAGCAAGATATGAGGCCATGAGGTTGCCAGGCAGGAAACTAAGTCTTATTAAGGATTTGGGCATTTATTAAGAGTACAATGGGAGTCATTGTAGGGTTCTTAAGAGGAGAGACAGAATCAGATTTGTCTGTTTCAAATATCACTGGTTAAAAGGAGGAAAACAGAACAAAGAAAGTACTGCATAAAAGGACACTTATTATGTGGCAACTATGTCAATATAGCCCCAAAATGCTGGCGATACACAAGGATCACAGTGGTGGACATGACAGAAGTGGATGTTTGTGACAGAGGAGAAGCTATGGTGTGCCCTGCAGGTTCCCCGTGAGGAAGCAGAAGGTCATTCCCCCAGCTGCAGGGAAAGCTGGTGAAGACAGCTCACAGCTGAGTCACTTCTGGAAGAAGCTGCCTCATCCCAGGTAATACCCTCCCTGGTGTCTGGATGTGAGGGAGCAGGCAGGGTGCCGCAGCAGCTCAGCTGCCTCCTCACACAGGGAGCATGCTCTAGGGCTTGCAGAAGAACCTTGCAGGTCGCCGTGGGCCCCTGTCCCATTCTGTCTGCCATCTCTCTTACAGATGTTCCCCAAAGCCTGCTGCAGTAAACTGTTTGCACATAATCTCCCCTTTTCTGGGGAACCCAACCTCAAACAGCATTCAAGCATTTTTCTGTTTGTTTGTTTTTACGTTATGTAAGTTATTTCACACACTCATTACTGAATAAAATGCTTTGAAAGGTACTGTATTTATAGAAGGGGTATTTTAAGATGAACATAGGCCTTGCATTCGATTGAACCGAATAAATTCAACACTCCTCAACATGAAAATATTATATCAAAGCTTTGGCACCCCACTCACTGCTCAGGGAATTCAAATCCCAAAGAGAGACGAGCTTGACACAGCTAATCCACACACAGATTTTTCATTTATTGGTTTCCTACTAAAACTGGTAAACACTGCCATTTAAATATCCAAGAGCCAACGCTGGTGAACAAGTCTGTGAATCTGGTGTGAACCAGGAGACACTCAATGGGCTTGTCTGATCTATACAACAGAGCGTTCAGCCCAGCGATTTGAGCACATCCGTTCTGCTTCATTGGTCACCAATGGATTTTCTGTTAAGTTCAATTGAGTCCAGCACTCTTTTTAGCCCTCCTCTTTTGAGGGAACGGCTGATGCTGTTTAAAGGTCTCACTGAAAAGCTGAGCCCTTTGAGCACCTCAAAAAGACTGTATCAAGAGCACACCTTCTAATTCAGAGCTACACACACTGACTTATTTTAAGCCCAGCAAGGGAAGTCTGATTGTCTGAAGGATTTTTTTTTTTTTTTTTTTTTTTGGTTAGCTCATTTTTATGAAGTACACATCCCTACTGAGATAGCTGGAATCAGGGAGGGAAATTCAACCAGACCACTCATCCAAGGTATAAATTTAGTATACTGAGTGTTTCTAGCTGGATTTGGCAACCAAATAAGAGTTTTGCATTTGGTGGGGTTCTCAGGCCTGACTACACATGAAAAAGCTAGGGTCTTATGAAAAGGTTACAACAGAAAAGTCCTTATGCTGTGAGGTATTTGTTAAAGATGATTAGCAGTCTTGAGGGTGATAGGACTTGGATTTGACAAGGTAAGCTGGAGCAAAAGCATCGACATGACATCTTTAAAAAATAAAAAAATGTCATTGATTCTCTACTTTTATAATAAGGCTTTAAAAAACTACACAGAGATACACACCTGCAGATTCTGTTTGCTCTCAGGTCTGACTGACCCTTCCCCTGCTTCTCTGTCCTCCCACTTACAGAAACCCCATTTTCCCCAGTCGTTGCCGTTAACTGCAGTCCAAAAATGCTGAATGGAAGGATCCAGAAATAAGCAATTTATAAGTTTTACATAACTTTTTATACTGTTATAATTGTTCTGTTTTATTCACATGTATTTTGTTAATCTCTTGCTGTGTTTAATTAATAAACTTTATCATAGGTGTGTATAGGAAAAAGTACAGTGTATTTAGTGGTGGGTACTCTTCATGGCTTCAGGCATCCACTGGGGGCTTAGAACACATTCTCCATGGGTAAGCGTGGGGGGGTGGATTACTCTACTTTGCCAGTTTCTCTCATTGGAATCTGATTTGAAGCTAGTTAGCATGGAGCCTGGAGAAATATTATTTGTAAGATATAATTCCCTATGACATAAAACCTAATCTATACTTCCACCTAGACCCCGGGGCTAAGATTCAGACCTATATTCTTCCACTTTCCCACCCGATAGCTCCAACTGGATATCCTACATGCAACACAAATGTATACTTCACCCCCAACTGATCCAATGATATCATCCCAGCAAACCGGTCACTTCATTATTTGCTATTAAAATCCTCCTAGTGACTGAGGTCAGAAAGTTTACCATAATCCTCTGACCTCCCCCTTCCCTTCATATCCAATTTGTCACTGTGTCTTATAGTTTATAGATCCTTAAAATCTCTTCTATCTCCCTCCCATTGTCTCTTGGTCCTGCTGCTGCCTTAGTTTGGCCAACATCTCTTCTTGTTTGGGCTACTTCAACAGCTTCCTAACTGACCTCCCTGACCTTGGCCTTTCTACGCTTCTCTTCAGCCTCACAATGCAACAAGAGTGATCTATAGAAATTCCAAGTCTGACTATGTCATTCATGTGATTTGTATTTATTTAAAGAATTCTCCATTGCAATCAGAATAAAGTATTAAAAAGGGAAATAAAAGGCCTTCTTTATCTGACTCCTAGGCAGTTTTTCTAGCCTCATCATTTCCTGATACCTACAATCTCCTTTAGCAATTCTTAATTGTCCTAAAAGCTACTTTAACTGTCACCTCCTCTCATGCCATAAAGAGGACATAAGTGGTTCACATTAGACATCAAAAGGCCAGTGGTTTGAACAACCTCCTAGAGGCTCAGGCTGGTCTCCTCCTTACCACCCTTGTCTTCTTCACTCCCAGGACAGGCCTGCTACAGATTTATGCATTGCTCTTCTCCTTACAGTGTATCCTCCCTACTTTACTATCTTTGAATCGAGGTCATGGTGACCTAATGAGAGAGATGTAGAGCAAGCCAGCTTGGTCCTTTGTTCCCCACATCTCCTGAATCTAACTCATGCCCTTCTCTATTTGAACTGCAGTTCATACTGGTGAAGGTAAAATAAGAGATAAACATAGACAGAGATATAAAAATAGATAATGATAAACAGATAAAATAGGCACATATATAGGTAAATAGAGATAGTACACATGTTTGTATGTCCATAGTACATGGAACTGTCTAATAAGATATCTGTGGAACTGAGCTAGAGCATCCCACATCCAGTCACATGCCTTCATTCTGGCCTCAGCTTTGCATTTGGTAGATTTGACTTGGTTTACTGTTTTATGCCCAATCCCAAGGACAGTACAGGTACATAACAGATATTTAAATGCTTACTAAATAAATGAATGAATGCTCCTGTCAAAATACAAACTGCTCTGGTTGAATCACAGATGAGAAGTTAGAGAGGCTAATGTGGGGAAAAAAAATCCAAGGCAGAAATAGAAAGTGGACAAAAGAAAAATATCTGGGGATGGCAGAAAGAACAATACTATAACCAAAAATCTAACTGTAAACTGTATGATTAAGTTGGGGTTTAGGTGAAAAGACTGTTTTTCTCCTTTAAAATTCTGCATAAGAATTTAGGCTCTTAAGAATAAGTTTCTGTGATCATCAAAGAAATAGAAATCATGGAAAACACAAATGGGGCCTTAAAATCTCTCTTTAATGCCTTTTTCTTTTTCCTGTGTGCTCTCACTGCTATGGGGCAATTGTGGGATTTGGAGACAATATGGAGACGCAGCTCTCATACTACTAAGGATGACTGCTCCCTTGGAAAACACTGCTCCAAATTTCCAATTGAAGATGAGTGCAGATGACCACTATGCCCTGTCACATCATTTAACATGACAACACAAAGCCACAGAGATCAGCCTCTGTGAGCTGACCAAAGAGTCTTGACTTTTTTTCAAGGATTCAAATGACTCCAGTTCTCATCTGTTATGGGATGCTTCTGTACTTCTCAATCTAAGTGGAATTTGCCAACTGAAAGCAGCGTACTTGGGTGGTCTTTTTTTAGAGCACACCAATGTGCTCAGAATAACTGAAAAATATTTTTGACAAAGGTCAGAAAGGCTTTAGGCGGAAATACAAAACAAAGGCTTGTATTTTAAAAGCAAAACTTGGGAGGATGTTGATTTTGTACCCAATCAGACAGCATATTATTGAAAAGGTACTGTTATCAGAAAACAAAACCATTTTGGCCCCAGTTATAGAAAGAAAACCTGGGCTGCTTATAAACTCCATCAAATTCATATAAAAGAATGTGTACACATACTATATGGCACGAGTGTCTTTTAATGATTAAAGAAATGCTTATCTATTCAACCTGATTCTATACTCATGGCCAAGAAAAGGCTTTTCTATTTTAATGCACTGTGGTGCTGTACAGAGGTGTTTTCCAAACTGCAGTGGTCAGTCATAGACCTGGGGATTCATGGCAGTGTGATGGGATAAGAGACTTATCACAGGTGAAACAGACCATAGCCTCCTGGTATAGAATGAACTATGCTTACTGTGGGAAAGAATGAAAAACTCACAGTAATTTTACTATGTACACTAAAGTTTCGCAGACATCCCACATTCCAAGATGTCAGGTAATTAAATCTTCCATGCCTATACAAACTTCAAGGCCCAGATCAGGTTCTAGGTACATGAGCCCTCCCCAGTGACACCAGTCCACCCAGCTGATCTTCTACTGCACAGCTACCAAAAAATGTTTTCTTGCTGTATTGTGTCCTGCTTCAGTTGGATCTTCCAAGTGTTTTAAAAGCTCACTGAGAACAGGATCATGGTCTTTTGCATCCCTTTAACCTGTTATTGATCATATAAATTGCCAGAAACAGCTACAATAAAACGTCTGAATACTGATAACTCCAAATGAAAAAGTACAAATTAATATTGATGAATCTGTAAGAATTAAGTAGCCAGTCATTCTGGGATCCAAAAACACTTTAAAATACTATCTTCTTTCCTGGTATTTCTTTTGCAATACTCAAAATTCTTAAATTGCACACAGATGCACTCTGAAATTTATTCCTGTTTCACTAAAGGCATCAACAGAATTTTTTTTTCTGAAGGAGAACAAATAACACTTGGTACTTCTGACTTAATTTGGTACTTGTTCACAATAGCTATTGCTTGTTGCTCTGTAAGCACAATTCCTACTCCACTCCTGCACCAGAGAGTAAACGAAGTGGCCAAGAAGAGGGTCTTCTCATTGAGTCCCATCAGTCACCCATATTACCCAGGCTCAGCATTTGATTGACTGGTCCAAATAAACTTATCAACTTTAAGTTCCAACAGACATGTCATCCCTTTATGAATATATTTCTGCTATTCTTTGAAGTTGAAGTTCTAGTCTTCCAAATGCAGATTACTCTACTGAAATGTAAGAGAATGAGCATCAATGAAACATTGAGAAAAATATATCCAGAATCCTTCCACATAACTGATAATCTGAGAGAAATATCAGTGAGAAGTGGGTAAGAAAGGTCAGATGAAAAGTCTCCGAGAACTTTTCATGGAAGTGTGATGGGATAAGAGATTATCTCAGGTCTTGTTGAACTTTTAATAATAGGGAGTGATATGTCAAAGTGGATACTGTTTCCAGACATAAATAGAAAAACAAAGACCAAGAGAAGATAGCATGAATGTACTAATTCTAATCAAAAGTATTTAAGTCTTTTTCTGAGTTGTTAATGTTTGATTTTTTTGGAGTACTTTCATTTTGCTAATTAGTAAAAATGTCATAATTTATGGTTTACAACATGATGCTTGGTTATATTACACATCGTGGAAACCCCAATCAAACTAATTAATATACACATGTCTCACACACTTACTATTTTTTGTAGGGACAAATGAAAATTTACTCTTTTATCAATTTCAGGTACCACTCAAGCATCCCTTAACAACCAGGATACATTCTACAAATAAAGGCAATATCATCACTTTGGGAACTACAGGAAGTGCACTGAGACAAACCTAGATGGTCCAGACTACACATCTAGGCCCTAGGGTATGTGGATATGATACAGCCTACTGCCCCTGTGGGCACCATGAACAAAACAACATGATGATAAATCAAGCACAAGAGAAAAATAATACAATCCAGACATGCAGTAAACACAAAATGCATGAGACTGCTGCAGCATACATAGTCTGTGGTATCAGCATAGTCTTTAACAGAAAACTTTATAAGTAGGAGGGTATACTCTAAAATGACTTAAAAATATAATACAGTAAATATGTAACCAGTAGCAGCACAGACATTTATGATCAAGTACTATATACTGTACATACTTGTATGACAGTGTAATTTTGTTGACCCTAACATCATCACAAGCATGTCAGTAAGGCATGTACTTCATGGCAGCTAAGATGTCAAATTTGGATACAGGAATTTTTCAGCTTCATTACAGTCTTATGGGACCACCATCAGATATACGATCCTTTCTTGACTGAAACATCATTATGCAGCACATGACTATATACAATATACTGTTATTAACTATAGTCATGATACACAACAGATCTGTTGAACTTAAGATCATTAATAGTGGTTTTTCCATCAAGGTAAATCAATGAATTGAGAATTTAATGATTATACGCATGCTTGAATTTTAGCAATTTTTTCTTTAGGAAAAATACTTAAGATGTATTTAAATGATGACAGCTGCTTTGATAATCTTTTAAATTTTGTGTGTTAACAGCTGTAAAATATGACTGTCGTATTAAACTGTGTCATGAATTGACACAAATGCATCACTAGACAATTTCAGGTAACTTAACAATACTAATGGCTAAAATTAGGGCCTCCAGTGTCTCTGAAATCACTGTAGGCAAGGGCAATAAGCTGACCTGGCCCCAGAAAACTTCCAACAATGCTTTGAAGAATATTGAAGTATAAAATGAATGCAATGCTTTAAACAGTGGTACACTACTTCTGAAATGTTTTCAGGTGATAGTCACTTCAGAGACAGAACAGATAATAATAAAAACAAAAAATTACCAAGTTAGTACACCACTTCTGAATATTTTTGAAAAGAGCCTTTGCACAATAAGATCTTTGAATCACATTAATAAACATGCTAATTACTAGTTTTGAAACAAATGGGTAAGTTTATGATCAATTTGGCTGGGGTATGGCTCAGTGGAAGAATGCTGGCCTTGGGTTCTATCCACAGCACAGGGGGAGTGCGAGGTGGGGTGTGTGTGTGTGTGTAAGGTAGCAGGGTGCAGTGGTGTGCTCCTGTAATCCCAGTGGCTTGAGAGGCTGAGAGGTAGGATCTCAAGTTCAAAGCCAGCCTCAGCAACTTAGTAAGGTTCTATGCCACTTAGCAAGACGCTGTTTCAAAATAAAATATAAAAAGGGTTAGGGATATGGCTCAGTGGTTAAGTGCCGCTGGGCTCAATCCCAGGCACAGAAGAAAAAAAAAAGTAAATTTTGTAACAATCACCTAAGATACAAAGGAAATAAAACCAAGATGTAACAAAGATAATGCAATCCATAATTATTCCATGTATACTGTTGCTTTTATGATCAGTCCCTCTCTCTCTCCAAGTTTGTCATCTGCCACTAATCCTACTGCTACACTGACTTCCTTTTCATTCAAACACACCCAGCTCTCCCTCAACTGAGGGATTTACCTTTGTAGATCCCTCTGCCTGGAAGATCCCTCTCTCCTGAGCTTTTAAGAGAGCTAGATCTCTGTCTTAGAGATGTCCTGCTCAATATCCTCTATGTTCAATATCCTCTTTGTTCTGTGACCTTTCATATTTCCTTTAACAATTTTTAATATCACCTTAACCATTTCTAAATGTAGAGTTCAACAGTGTTGAGTACCTTCTTACTGTTGGGCAAACAGTCTCCTCCAGAACTTTTGTTAGCATGCAAAACTGGAACCCTAGAAAAATTAAACAAAAAGTCCCTTTCACTTTTCCGCACAAACCCTGACAACCACCACCCACTTTCTGTCTGTGCTTTTGACTACTGAGATTCACTCAGCATAGTGTCCTCAAGGTTCACTCATGTTGTAGCACACGTCAGAATTTCCTTCTATTTTAAGGCTAAATAACATTGTTGTATGAATAGAACACATTGTGTTTATCTGTTCGCCCAACTGTGGACACCTAGGTTGCTTCCACCTTTTGGCGAGTGTAATAATAATGTTATGAAATGTGTGTGTACAAACATCCTGTGAGATCCTTTTTTCAACTCTTGGATGTGTACTCAGAGTGGGACTATGAGATCATATGGTAAATCATATGCCTAACTTTTTGAGGAACTTCCACAGTTTGTGGTTTCCCATAGAAACTACCATTTTACATTTCCACAAACTGTGCACTAGAGTTCCAGTTTCTCCACGTCTTTGCCAATATTTAACTGTTTTTTTTTCTATTTAGATAATAGCCATCATGATTGTGCAAAGTGGTTCTTTAATCCCTTTTGAGCATGCAGCTACCTTTGCTTTTCAATTATTTTTCTTATTTCTTACTGAGACAGGTTTTGAGACAAAATTGCTGAAGGAGATTGACAAAACAATCTGAGATGTGGCAGATTCCTTCTTTGAAATGGTTTTGCTATTGTCTATAATGAAAACAGGGAACAGAATCAATTAATATTTAATATCCTACTTATTAAACATTGACTATAGAAAGTGTCAGAGTTGAAAAGAACTGGAAGAACCAGAGCCGAAAGAGTTCTTTCTTATTCCTTATGTCCACTCAGAGAAATTGGTAGACTTCAGCATGGGCAGAAATTTGCTCCTAGTTTTGACATGCTCAAATGACCTTTGCTTAGCTACTGGACTTTATTTTCCTAAAGTTAAAAAAAAAAGCTATAAAACAATTGTGTTATAGGAGCAGAGTCTGTATGTGTGTGACATTAAATGATCAAGTCTGGGGCATGGAAAATATTCTCTAAATGGCAGATATTATTATTACCTTATTATCATTTAGCTGACTGATTATCCCTGACTTTACTGAACTACAAAATTTTTCCAATAGCCTTCACACCTAACTACCACCTATCTGCTATCTTGTATAGTGTCTGGACTAAATTAAAACAAAAAACTACACAAATCCGCCCTCTTGTCGTGATTTTGTGCCTTATCTGAACTGTGATTCCTGTTTTATTGATCACTGTTTTCCAGGCCTAGCAAAACATTTGGTACCCAAAAGATACAGAACGAAATATTTCGTATCTTTAGCAGTCATTTCTTGGTCAAGTTTCTACAACTTGCTCCTCAGTTCTGAGCAGGATTCTACAGATATATCCAGCAACTCCTAGAAAAGGAGTTAAGAAATATAGAGGAATTTTTAAATCTAAGAAGCAGTAGCAGATCATTAGCCTTTCACAGAGAGGCGGTGAAGTGGAGTGGCCTTTAGGTACCTAGGTTGAAAGAATGGCTTAATTCCCTTCCACTATACTTAAAGTATCATTTTTCTTGTTATTAAAAATTGCTAATGTCAACTGAATGAACATGCTACTCAGTTCACAGCAGCCTAAACTGCTGAGGTAAGAAATTATAATGATTAGTTATTAGAGTGAAAACCATTACATGAATACAAGGGGGAGGCACAGAGCAACAACTAGATAATTTCTGTCTAACTATTGGGTAATTAATGCAGTAAGAAAATAACATGTACATATTGGAAATGAAGAATTATAGATTATTTGCACTTATTTTCTTTCTGTGGCAATTAAATTAAGTATCTTTGATTTCTCACCTGTTACCATGGTTATCTGTAGTGATCCAGGTCATTAATGTCTTGAATGTAATAGTTACATTAAAATTACAGCTCTTTCAACTTTGCAAAAGATTCTTAAGGCACTGTGAAAGAGAGAGCTGTTGGCTAAAGAGAAGAGAGCTGTCTGTTGAATCAAACTGTTTAGATCCCTTGAAAGCAAAGAAGCCCCATACTTTGTTCCTTCCTGCCTTCATAGTATCAGACTTTGGATTCCAAATACTATGAAATTTTGCTGGCTTACAATAAACAACTGGTGTTTTCACCATAGTAAACTCTAACCATGATACTAACTTGCTGTACTTACAACACTAATCCTTCTTCTCAATTACAGAAATAGCAAGTTGTAATTCACGACTGAAAATTCCGGGAAAGAATTATATACCGATTATTCAACAAGAACAAATACAGAATCAGTCCTGGAATTCTCCCTCTCTCAAACAAAACTGAACAACCCGTTGAGTCCCAGTGGGGCTATGGCAACTTGGTCCAGCAGTCTTATGCCAACTACCAGGAGCATTCTCTCTAAAACTACTATCCCCCAATCATGGCTGCTGCTGGCTAGATGGGAAAGTCCTGCTGTAAAAATTAAGGCTCTACTTTCTTATTCTGACTTTTCTAATTGACTTCCATTTTCAAAATTTATTGGGCTCAGATATATATTGGTTTAGTCATCTAGTCAAATGTTAACTTGCCTGGACCTTGACATTACACTCCTCAAGACTTCACCTCTGTCTTCTTTTTATTATATAAACTTCTCCTTAAGTAGCTCCCATCTACTCTTAAGAGTTTCCATAATATTTGTGAACCCAGGGCAAGAGGACACACAGAGACACACCCTCTCTGCAGCCAACTTTCCCTACCATCCTAGAGTGAAGGGTTTCCTATCCCAGGGACAGCGCATGACCTCTGAACGATAGACCACAGAAGCAGTCGGAACAGGTCTCATCAGCAGGTCTGAGGCTTTTGGCCAGGTAAATATGAGGCATGGGATACCTGGAACATGTCTAGAATCAGGGTCTCATCAATTTCTCACCTAGTCAGGAGAAGGCTTACTGCCAAAGGAGGGCCAGGGAGAGGACACTTTAATGGTCCACAGCAGGAACTCCAGTTTCCCACATCATTACATTTTATGGAGAATATAATGTTGTGAAGAGCACACAATGATAAATGCCCTGCCTTAACCCTGCATCTAAAATCTTCTCCAGCTCCATTAGTTGCCCATATCACCAATACCCTGAAATGATGTGTTGAGTCAAGACAGGAATCTGATGCTCTAATTCACCAGGCCAGATCTGAGATTCGCATATCCTCTACAGAGCAACCCCTTTACTTGAAAAAAAAAAAAAAACAGGGGTGTCCAGAAAATTGAATCATTATTTCCTGTAAAGAAATTCTGAATTAGCCTATTATCTACCTATATTTTTCCATAGATCTATGTACAATGTTAAGATCCCTTCTCCAGAGTGCAGCAATAGATCTAGAGCAAAGGCTTCTATAGTCCTCTTTCACCTCAGAGAAGCATGGAAAAGGGGTGGAGCCAGGAATTCAGAGGCTGCTGAAATTACAGAATGCACCATATTGGCAGGTTGGGAGATCATCACTCCTTGGTAACGCTTTACCCAGACCAAAGGGCTAAGAAGGATATGTGTAATGCACGAAATGCAGGGGTTCTCCTGCATCAGTGAGAACTTTCCTTCCACTGATTAATTTATTCTTTCATTTGAAACATTTCTTAAAAACTTACTGTGTGCTGTGAACTATGTAAGGAATCAGGAAATCAGTAGTGAATGAAATAGTAAAAAATCCCTACGTTATAGTCTTACAGATTAGATTAAAAATAACCCTTCTACTAATGTAAGATTATAAACTGGAAAAAGTTTTGAAGGGAAATACATAATAGTATATAACAGGAGGATCCAGTCATATCTGGAGCATCAGAAAAGCCTCCAGAGGAAAAGTCATTTCAGGTTATAGGAAAAGGGTAAGTTGGAGGTGAAGAGCTTTTTTAGATAGGGCAGAAAACTCCATGGCCCTAAGATGGGAAAGGAGTGCACCATTTGGGAAACACTGAAGCAGGACCAGTATGCCTGAAGGCCAAAAGTGAGAGGCAGACCAATAGAGGGATCATGTGCCAAGTAATAGATAGATTTTGATATGTACCCTAAGTACAATGGAATGCCACTGAAAAGCTTGGAATGAGGGAAGTCGTATGATCAGATTTGCATTCTTAACATCTCTGTGGAGCACTGGAACAGTCACCAGCATGGTACAGACAAACTCTTAATTGGGAGGTGATTACATAATCCAGGTAAGATGGCACCTTGGCCCAGGATGAATGGTGATGGAAATCAACAGTAGTTGACAGATGAGCAATATTTGAGGGAGTAAAATTAACCTAGGATAGCCAAGACAAATGGCAGAGAAGGAGACTTGTTTCTGGCTAATACCTAAGGTGCATGGTGGTGTCACTTATGAATACATAATAACTGATAAAGAATCAAGTTTGAGGGAGCATAGTTCAGCTTGCAGCTGAAGCTTCAGAGCAGTAAATTTTCATTTAAATGATTAAATTTGTATGTCTGATATCATTAAGAAGATGTCCAATCAAGAATGCTTAAATCACACTGGGAACAAGAGAGGAGATTCTTTCACTTTTGTAGTTGTCTGTTTAGTACTATTAATTCAAACAGAGAATAAAAATGAATATAGTCATTCTTCCATATCCATGGGAAATTGGTTCCTGAGCCCCCTGCAGACACACAGATCTGCAGATGCTCAAGACCCTTATAGAAAAATGGCACTGTGTTTATAAAATACCTGCACATATCCTCCTGGATACTTTAAATCATCTCTCAATTACCTAAAATACTGAATGCAATATAAATGCTGTGTAAATAGTTATTACACTGTATTGTTTAAGGAGCAATGACAAGAAAACAAGTCTGACCATGTTCAGTATAAAGAATTTTTTCCAAAATATTCTCTGTCTCCTTTTAGTTGATATCACCAATGTAAAATCTACACATATTGATGGCCAGCTATGAGAGAGAAAGAGAGAAAGAGAGAGAGAGAGAGAGAGAGAGAGAGAGAGAGAGAGAGAGAGAGAGAGAATGAATATGAGAGAATACTCAGTTAAAACTTTTTAAGACCTCATTAATATAATGAAGTCACAAGGTTTTAGGGATAGAAATGTTCATACTTTATACTGTATACATTTGAAAAACCTTACTTCCCAAAAGCTTTAAAAAGTTACTCCATGGGTCAATGATGATGATAATGTTGGAAATGAGCCAGAATTTTACTAGTAACCACAGCAGACGTCTTTCAGAGTCGGCATGGTTCTTAGCCTAGCTGATCACTGATGTTACATGGGGGTTGGAATGTGGGGTACATGCTATATGCTTGGGGACCCATCTCTGGAGATACTCATGCAGGCAATCTGGAGTGGGGCCTAGGGTTCTGTATTTTTAAATGTTTCCCAAATTATCTGGTTGGCCAGATTCAGGATGCACTTTATTTAATACATCATACTAGCTTTTTAAAACCATTTTAGAAGATTTAAAAATTGGCATTTTAAAAAAATATATTTTTCCTAATTAAGTGCTTTTGGTTGATAAGGCAATCAAAAGTGTCCATTATGAAGAGTATTCGTTACTGGTATGACATCAAATATTTTAAATTCAGAGTTTTACAAAGCAATGAATGGTAACAGACTTTTCTATGTCTGTTGAGAAATAACTAATTTCCAGTATAAAAAATATCCAATATAAATACTGCCCCTTTATAAAATAAAGTTCCCTTAGTTGTGTAAAGAATTTTTCTAGAAATTTAAAATAGCTTAGTACTCCTAAAAATAAAATGTCTGATTTAACATTTCATGTTGAGAGACTGATAGATAGGCAAGACAGGCAGACAGACAGTAAGTTTTTAAAGAAAGAGGGAATGGGTCCAAATCAGGCCCAATTATTTCTTCATTGATTTTAAGAAGAGGTATTTTACATAGAAGAGTGAGCATTTTTTTTAATACCAATAGCATCAGTACCACATTTTCTAAAGAAGAGAAACATGATAATAAACTTGAAAAACTAAGGAAAATGGAATACTACCAATGTAACATTTTAAAAACTCCCATAAATATTGATAATCAATCAAGACTTCAGTGAGAGGAATCTCAAAGATCAAAGCTAAGTGATGCAATGATTAGGGATGTAAAGGAAGGGCAGAAAGTGGTGCAAGGATTGTAGGTAAGGAGCAGGCACATCTGGCTTTAGCAGAGAGATGAATACAGTGAGTGATTTTTGTCTGACTGACCATTATGCCACAGGAACATGCAAATGCTTTCCTGATTCCTTTCTTTTCAGATTCCATAGCACCTTTGTTTCTCTTTGTTCCTCCTCCTCCCTCTCTCTCTTTCTCTCTTGGTGGCCATTAACTACACTGACAGTTTGACAGGCTGAAATAAGGAAATAAAACACTTAAACATTGTTTCCTGATGTATGCATTCATCTCTTCTGCCAAACACAGATATTGAGGAGATACTTCACTCCTCCTGTCAGCTCACTAAATTACACCCCAGCTCACAGGCAGCACGGTGCCCATGCCTCTCAATCTCAGCACCTCCCTTCCTACCAGAAGAATGTGCAAGGCTTCCTTCTTTTCACTGAAATCCTTCCTTTATCATTTTAATGCTGAATTTTCTTAAGCTATGAATTGGATTTCTGCATAAAAGCTGATTATTTTCTGATTTTTAAAAAACTGTCAGAATTCCATTTCATTTTTTTAGAGTTTCTGAATGTTTTGAGTAAAACCATGGCAAATGAATCCCAAACCACAGGTTCAACATCACATCTCTCATAACCAATAAAGAGCTGTGACTTTTAAAAATGAGATACTAACTTATCTAAACACTGACTCTCTTAAGAGAGCCAGTGGTAAAGGAAAAAGATAGATCACGGCACTCCAAAATGTGTGAGACCACAACTAATCCATGCTTCTTCCATATTTACTTGCATTTGGCAAGGAGAGTCAGACTTCTGTAGTGCAAACTTTGAAAGTCTTACCAATATTAACCTCTTTCAGAGAAGATGGTTGTGAATTGAATTTTCAGAGAATAGAATTAAATGGTAGAATTTAATAAAAAAGAAGAAATGACTTTCAATTTTTTTGTTGTTCGTTTTGCTTTTTTTTTGTTATTATTGTTTGGTTTTTGTTTGTTTTAGCCTTCTTCTGTCTTCATTAACATGAAGAGGTAGAAATTTCAGAATGAAACATATAAGAATATTTTTAAAAAAACAGGAGAAGAAAGTCTCTAGGATTTTGTTCTTGCTGCATGCTTCAATGCAATTATTAGTGTCTACTATATACAGTACACTACTATTTGTTCCATGAAAGACACAAAGGAGAGTCCTGTATGTTTCCTGCCTGCCTCCTCAGAAACTTGCAGTCCAGAGGGGATGACACATGGTAAAGAAATTGACTGCAAAGCAAAGCAGTTTTCAAATGGAAGGACAGATAAAATATTGTGGAAATTCAACAGAATTTCCCCTCTACACCAACAATTGGGAACACACAACTCACTTAGGCTAAATGATCAAACAAATTTTCACTATTTTAAGACTTAAATGTTGTACTGTAATTACATGTTTTATGTTACATACCTTCTGTCTGGCCATAAAATCTGTGCCATGTCCACTTTGTTCATTACCACAGTTTCAAGACTGATACAGTGTATGGCATATAATGAGTGCCCAATAAATATTTGTTGAATGGATGAGTGAATTATCTTGTGATAATAAGTAGTGACTGAATCTCCACAGGATGGTGTTCTTAGTTTCTTATTCATATAATTGCCTATCTTATTGAAGATCACCAATTAAAACAGATGAGAGATCTGTGTAAAAATGCTGCACACCTCAAATATGCCACAACACAGTCATGATCAAATGTCTATGTATTCAGAATTGAGGGTTTCCTTTTAGTTATAAGGAGACTTTCTTTGCAATCTGATAACCATTAGTGATTATAGGATTAATTGCAAAGGTGATACACAGGACAACTCTCTGTAGTGCTTCTTTTCCTCTTTGACTTCTGTCTTTCCCAAAGAATAATACTTTCTTAGCTGTCAAAAATTGCCAACTTCCAAGAATGAGGTAATCTATTTATCAGAAATATAAATTGTCAATAGAAGTGAAAGCTTACTGTAGGAAAGATTACAAAACAAAAAAATGCAAGAATAGGCCATTAAATAAATTCATCCAAAGACCAGTTCAGCCAGATAAGGTTAATAGCACCACAATAAACTATTTAGTATCTAAATTATTTTGCTTTATCAAATTTATCTATAGTTACAGTACCTACTATTTGTTTAGCATTTATTTATAGGTACTATGCATGTGTAAACAAATACCTCATTACTAAAGTCTCACAATTATCTTCTTTTTTTTTCTTTTTTTTCTAACAATTATCTTCTAGAGAAAGAAATTTCATCCCATTTTACATAAAATGAAACTGAGTCATAGAATGTTTATCCCGTAAGTGGAAGAATCCAAGTTCACCACAATTCAAACACCATAAACACTTCATTTCAACTATTTTAGGCTTAACAATCATTATATAATACAGTGAGAAAGTTTATCTGGCTTAAAACTCTCAAATATTTTACAATGAAGTACTTCTTAGCTATGAACACAGTTTTAAATTGAGCTCTTTCTGTCAATATAGCAGGCAAAATACAAATTTAGTACTTGATTTGCAAATGTTTTAATTATAACATTTTTTTTAAATCTCATGAACAAAGTCTAAAGCAAGCTATCTGATTCAAAATATCATTTTGATTATGGAATTGATCATTACATGTTGGTCTAGAGCTGGAGGAGGCTCTGAGACATGGGTCCTGCTGAGGTAGCACCCGCACAACGAGACAACATTGACTAATTTCTCTGACAATCACCTTGCTTTTGCTCTATCTCACTGTTCTCTCCAATGTCTTGGTAACCTGCTTTCTTTAACATGATAAAAGGGAGCACTTTTGGAACATGGAAACTGAGGAGCAAAACTATAGTTCTTGTTCCTCCTTAGCCACACTTGTGGGATGAGAGATGAATGATTCTGACTGCACTCTTTCTATCGCAATATACTGCCTTCCAATAGTTTTTGCTGGTTTTAAAAGATCAAGAGAAACCCTACTTTTGTATACTCTCACACTCTGCTCTACTTTAATTAATATATACTTTTATCAAGAGATAAGGAAAAAGGCAAAAATATCTTGTACTCAGACCCTAGAACATCAAAATGATTCTCTGTGTAGCCCACCCTTAATCAAGGAAGACGTGAATAGTGTCGAAACAAACAAAAAACCCTCTCTCCTTTTATCACATTTGTGTGTTCCCCAATTCTAGGTTCAAAAACATAATCTTCACTCATAGGAACACAATATTTTTTTGCTTATGATATAGAAAATTAAGGTGGTACGATAAGAATGAAGAGAGAGGAATTGTATAAAGACAAGGAAAGGAAAAGAAGGAAGGAAAGAAAGGATAGAAGGGAAGGTAGGGGAGAAGTTGCCAGATTAATAATGGAAAGAAGACAGAATCTTTTTGTTTCATCCATTCCCTTTGGTAAAGTTTGAGGTTTACTTTGAGACAAAATTACCTCTTTCAGTACTCAATGATATTTTATTTCTGTGTAACTTCCTCTTCCAATAGGTTAATTACAGAAGCAATTAGTCTAGCTACACACAGGATGTCACTATTCCCTTATATAAATAGAAGGAGCACACATGTTTCAGGCAGAGAAAAATACCTGTAAGGACCAAATTTTAAAATGTGACAGAATTCTATCCTAGGAGATATCTCTTGGCTCAGCTTTGGACTTTAGGTCTTTGTTGTTGTTATCCTCTCTGAATGAAACATCTCTTGTATTTTATGATTAACATGGAAGTTCTTCATGTGAACCATGTAAGTCTGCTCAATTACAATAAGAAGTCCAAAAAGAAGAGGGATCCTGGCCCTGGGTAACTGAACTGAAGTAAGTAAGGCCTTATTAGCAAGGCAAATAGATAGGAAAATGGAGCTGGAACTGAAAAAGCTCATTCTATTATTAGTTTAAACAAATGTTCTGACCTAGCAGCCTCCTAGGTTTTTTGTGCAAGTACTTTAATTTTACATATTCAGAGTTTGGAAATTAGTGACTACCGCAGTTCTGAAAGCCAAGTGGTTCAGAGCACAAGAGGTTTTTAAAGTGAGAGTTTCTAACAACTGCATATATGTGGCTCTGGATAGCATGATACAGTTTTGGTGAGACACTCAGAATGCACAGGAGTTGCTAAATCACTAATAACGGCATCCATTATAGCCTGAAACCCCTAACCACTGATTATTGTTTGTATATTTATCAAAACCAAAATGATAAATTGCTCTTCAAAAGAATAAATTGCTGTATCTAAGACTGAATGCATATTCATAGAGGGCACTCCGTCCTTGTTGACGGTGGCTACCCCATGACAAAAATGAAAGATGCTGATGACACACTAAACATCTACAGCTCATTAGCTCGCTTGTTTACTGTGCTTATGGTGAAAGCAAGGTCTTAGGTCAGATCCTCATAGTAACCAGTACATTCCTGTATCTTCCATGGTCAAAGACATTTTACTCAGTGTTGACCATCTGTCTCAAAAGAGGTTGGCCATTGGTCACAGTAGAGTCCCAGAGAGAGAGAGAAGGAGATACTGACTACATTGTATGAACGCAAGGAGAAGAATTAATACTCTGTTTTCTACTAAGTGATGGTCCCTCTGCTTTCCTCTCATATTGGAAGCACTAAATTAAAATCAACCCAGAAAAGTGTATACTTCAGTGGCTTGGGTTGCTTCCTGGCTCTGTTACTTGCAGTTGGGGCTTGACAAGTTACGAGATTTTTCTTTGTCAAATCCTTCAGCTGAAAAATGGGTGTAATAACAGTACCTGCTTCATGGCATACTTAGCAGGCTTAAATTCTATACTACATGCAAAGCCCAAGAACAATACTATGCACAATGAAAATCCTCAGTAAATGCTAGTTACTGTAAGTATTCTGCAGTGAACCAACAGTAAAGAGACTTTTTTTTCCTCTGTGCATTAATATATTATTTATATTTACATATATAATTTAGATATATTATGTATCATTTCTATATTATATTTATCTACCATATTTGTATATTTACATTTTAATTTAACCTTTTATTAGAAAATTTAAGATGGCTAGAATTCTATCGGACAAGTGAACTGAGATTTGCAAAGCCCTCTGTCAGCATTAGAATCTTCCTATAGTCCAATCTGACACAAGAGTATCTCATATTTCAATCCAGCCTTACCTGAGGGTACTGCAGCAAGAAAGCAGACGTGTGCTTCATGGGTCCCAAGTCACTGCGGATGGCACAATGAAGGGTAAGCCATGGAGTGATCTCCCTCCTAGAAGATGAACTATGCCACTGAGAACTTCTTAAACAACTTTTTTGGTAAAAGATCATTGGCTTTAATGCTTCTATTTGACTTTTCTGTCCTGTTTCCTCTAGAGAGTCTGGGTGGGTTAATCATCTAAGCCAGCTAGGCAAATGAGTTGTTTTTGACCATACCACCTAAAAATATAGAGAGATGTGAATATGTGTATTTTTTCCTGTATGTGCACCAGGATAGCTCTCAAAATTATGACATTTAAAATATTTTACTGAACTTACAAAGTTATTCACATTAGGACAGTTCCTTCAATGTAACAGGCGAATAAATAATGCCTACTATGACGAGTCACACATACAGAGGTTTCAGTCCCATAACCTTTCACTTGGGGATTTCCTGCTGAGGTTTAGTCCTTTTCTACATGATAGGAACCTCTAGGTTTTAAAATGACTGATCTTGTATTTTCACCCACTATAGTCATCGATGTGGACAGATATCATCATAACCAGATCAATCGGGTAGACATTAATACTTAAGAGGGTCGGGGGAAGGGAATTGACTGCAACACTTGGCCAGTAAGATGCACCATAAAATCTATCAGAACAGACACTATACGCTCAACAGAATTCTTCACAGATTAGTCCTTCTTTGCACAAATTGGGGTTCTGTACAATTCAAACCAGCTTTGATGCTAGGACTATGATCAGACAAGTCAATGCCAGGATTAGAAAGGAACTTCTACTAAACTGGACCATCATTTTGGGGGGTGCTACTCTTTCCCCTCTAACTTAACACTATAATTTGGTGTTAAACAATTATGTGGATATAAAATGAATAACTATTCAATGAACTTTCTCTAAAATTCCTTAATACCTCAGAAAGGAAATTACAGTTAGCTAAGATATTGTAGTAAAAAATGAGGGATATGATTGTAACAGCATTATACATGAAAAGTAAGTCCTGATCTATTTGTAGAATGTAGTGATTAATCTCCAAAGCCCCATTCCTTAAATATTTTTAGAAATGTAAAAAAAGTAATCAAGTATTATTTCTACTATAGATGAAATAGATATATCATATATTAACTGATATTAAAATATATTTAACATCACATAACTATTATTAACTTTATACTTGTTTAATATTATTTAAGTGATAAGAATCTACCTGTGAAGATATATCAGTAAATTTGATGAACTGGTTTTACTAATGCTTTTCTCCTGTTTTCTCTGATTTTTCCCCCTTTTCTTTCTCACTTGACTTTTGACTTTGGTAAGCAAAAACCTGAAAATAATTCAGACTCATCTTTTTGTGTGTGTGACATATAGCTTCAGTTCCCCTCTCACCCTCTCCTCTTTCTACCATCACCCTGGGAACACAGCCAGGAACCATGCTGGAGAGAAGCCAGTGGGTCCTGTTCTTTTGCAGTTCGAGTGCCTCTGTGTATATCTCAGGCTTACCTAAGTCACCATTTACAATATTGAGTAGAAAGAGCAGGTTAGAATAGTCAGCATTTATAAGTCAACTGGTTACATGATACAAAATATATGGCCAACTGTAGAATTTATAGCAATAACATTTATGTATCGTGTTACTCCTAGAACAATCCAATTTATAAAGTGCCTATTGTGTATACACAAAGAATAATCATAAATCATTTACATTAAACAGTGTCAAATGGCAAAACAAAACTTTCCCCCTAAATTCTACACACCAAGATTAATGAGGTTTTTGAAGGGAAGCACATTAAAAAAAAAAAAAGCCCCAACTCTGATTCATGCTAGGTGCACAACATACCCATATATAGGAGCAGGTGTCTGTTGTGTGATTTAGAATACCTACGGAACATCTCTGGAAAATATTAACCTTCCACGAAGTGGTGAGATGTCCACAGAGTGAGCTGGGAATGTGGCAAGAACCCAAATCTGTCACCAAGCTCCAGCTTTCTTTTTTTTTTTTTTCCATCTCAGTAAAGAATGAATTTAAAGTAAACAAACAGACAGAACCTTTTTGACATCTGTCTGACATGTTTTCATCTATGGGCACTTTGAGAAAACCTGGCAAAGATTATTTAGATTAGCTGCTTTGTCTCTGACTCCTACCTAAGAGAAAAATCCCAATCAGTGAACAAAGCCTTCAAGAGTCCTGAAATGAACTCAGATCTTGATATGGATTTTCTCCCTCTGTCCACTCTCTAGCTCATAACCTATTCAGAAAGGAAGCTGTACTGAGAAATCTATGCTTTGGAGCACTGAACTAAACTCTCTCCTTCCTCCCCCACTACAAAGGCCTTAAAATTAATAATAGGGAATGTTTGGACAATTCACATCTGTAAAAGCATTTAATCTTATCTGAGACTCACACCTACACAGCTGAACTTGACACTGCATAAGAAAAATGCAGTTTGAATTTCCCTTACAGTATTTTGGTCCTCTTTTGCTCTTTAGAGAATAGTACAGGCATGACAGTGTCTTCCTGACTTAACCCATAGCCTTAAAATATTCATTGATTTGTTTTAGCCAAAACTGATGAATAACTTAAAATTTTTCTTACAGATTAGAATGAATTCATTCTTTAAAAAATTCACTTCTCTCAACTCTATTTCCAAGAGAGAAGCAACTTCCTATCTTCGTTAAAATTAAAATTGAATCTGAAAAATAAGGAAAGGAACATATAACAAGAAAATCTGTAAACCAGTTTTCCGTGAATAAACTAACTGCTCTTTCCTGGTTAAGGGTAACTGACACCATATGAAGACATGTTTGAAAACAAACCCATACACACAGAGCAATAAGAGATGCAGGAACCTCTTAACTCAAGAAAGAATTGGTGGTAAATTGACTTTGGGAGAGGAGTTTGTTGTTGTTTTTGTTTTTAAAATAAAGAGTTAAGTCATATGCACCATGGCCTTTGTAGAAATATTCTGAAAACTGGTCATCTCCCCCAAATAGCTCCATTTCATTTGTAACTTGCAGTACTTCTTCAAAACCAAGTGTATCAAACTTAAAAAGCATCAGCAATGGCTGACTTGAGTCATAAATGGAAGGTTCTAGTTTCAAAACATATGGATTCATGAGGAACAGTGCTAACTTTACAGATTTTTTTGTTTATGTGAAGGGACAAAAGGTAACAATGCACCTTTCTTCATTTAACACATTTATTCTTCAAAATCATCTGGCAAACATGGAATTCCTTCCCATTTTTGACTAGGATTTTGACCTATAAAGAAAAATTCCTCCTGTGCTCAGTGAAGCAACTTATAACCCCAGGCAAACTCCTTGTTAATAAACCAAGGAATCCATGGAAAAATAAACATAATTATGACTTCCATCCCAGTGACTACTTCTCTAGTCTCCACTTTGTAAAAGGTTATTTTCTTCCAAATATTAATGAAAAATACACAATCACTATGTAGGCATTTTAAATAAAGTACTCATATTTTCCTACAAATGACCTATACTTTCTACCCATTTTTTCCAAATTCCTCAATTAAAAATAATTAAGAAAATAAGTGACTTCATCAACATGTTTCAAAATAAAACAGAGCTATAAAGAAGAAAAATTAGTAAATTATTTTCCTTTACAAATTACTTTAATACTTTTAAAAAACTGCACTAAATTGAAGCTATTAAAGATGTATACAGACATAGGCTTCATAGCAATTCCAGTGGTTGAGCCAACATTAGAAA
The DNA here is from genome assembly GCF_964194105.1 of Spermophilus citellus. NCBI lineage: Eukaryota > Metazoa > Chordata > Mammalia > Rodentia > Sciuridae > Spermophilus > Spermophilus citellus. The sequence goes on from NC_138197.1 coordinate 49,617,578, forward strand.
ACTTTGACTTCTATTTAATTCAAGTTTTCTAATGTTGCCAGGATAAGGTCTATCCTTGAATGAAAGATTGTACCTTTTTTCTTATACAGAATAATAGCAAAGAAATATGCCCAAACTAATCCATTCACTTCCACTTTAGATAATAAGAAAATGTAACTACTTCTTAATTTGGATATTATCAATTCAACCACTAGTTATGTATTATACTAATTTTGTTTCTTTATTCTGGAAACAATTCCAGTAACAATTCATTCACCTGGATGGTTATAGTTACTGATGCTGTTTTTTGTTTGGTCCAGACAGCAATGATTCAGTATTACTTTTAAACGTTCTTAACCCAGGATCTTGGGATTTCTAGGAAATCCATAGGCATCTGGAATTATATTTTAAAAAAAAATTCATGTACACAGTTCTCCCTTAGTATCCAGGGCAAATTGGTTCCAGGAACACCCTCCACCCCTACCATACAAACAGCAAACTTCACAGATGCTCAAGTCCCTCATATAAAATGACATAGTATTTGCAAATAACTTATACACACCCTCCCATACGCATTACACCCTCTCTAGATTACTTGCAATACCTCATATAATTCTTATGCACTAATGTGGATTCAGAGTAGCATTTGGTAAGCAGCAATTTCAAGTTTTGCTTTTGGGGACTTTCTGAATTTTTTCTGAATACTTTTGATCCACAGTTGAATCTGAAATGCAAAACTGGGGCAGGCTGATTATATATACTCATTGTGATTTTTCTGGCAGCCAACCATTCTTTTTTTTTTTTTTTTTTTTTTTTTTTTTTACCTAGCATCCATAGAGTCTCCTTCATTTAACAGTACCCCATTTCCCTCTGAAACACAATCCTAATGCCTAGTCCAAGGAAAAAGATAAAAGTGATTCTACTCTGTGCTGGAAGAGAGGTGCACAGGAACCAAATCAGAATGAACTGGTACAAATTTTTTTTTTTTTTCAACAGGGCTTTGGGACAAAGAATCTGTTTCAGCTTGATCAAAAGCCTGAGAGGATGATACAGTTGAGACAATGCTACTGCCTCCAACTTGCTACCAAATGAAGACAGAGCACTAACATGCTCCCTTCAAGATGGAGAAAAATTGGAACTTTTTTACATTATCCAGAAGTTACCTTTGTGCCCAGATTTTTCCATATGTTAATAATGTGCCCCTCTGGGTACATATACCCTCATGCCATCTACTCCATGACATCTGCAAAGCTAACTCTTCTGTTTAATTTCTGTGGGTTTCTGTGACCTTTCCTGTGCAATATCCCTCTCTCTGTTCTCTACTTCTGGCCTTCCTACCTGTCTTTAATTCCATTACATGTTGTCAAAATCACATACCATACACTATTTCTTAATTTGGAACAGAGGAATTTTGTCAGTTTTCCAGTCCTTTTCTGTCCAAGTTTACACAGTGCAGATTATGTTGCAGTTGAGAGAATGAGACAGGGAGGGAGTGCAGTAGGGAGGCAGGAACAAAGAAAAATGGGATTTAAAAACAGGATTCAAATGGAGAATCATGTAGTACATTTCATTAAGAGTAGAACAAATTGAGATTTTATTTAGACACGTACAAGAAAAATATATTTTGGCTAAACAAGTATCTTCAGCATAGATTAGGAGGAATAGATTTTTATGCATTCTGATCTAGATTCCGACCAGACTTTGCTGACATAATTATGGAACCCGTAAAAGTAACGACTGGTGTTTAGAACGGTTGCCATTTCCTTTGAACTGGCTCTATAAATGCCAAGAGTGAGTATTTTAGATTAAATGAATAGATTAATAAACATCTTTAGAATATCCATCATTAAGTCTGATTTATGTTCTATTGCCAGCAGTAATTCAAAGAAATGCCATGCTATTCAAAAAATATTGCATGTTGTTCTCACCACTTTGCCAATGTTATGACACCATGTAAGAATGACAATATCTATATTCTTTTGCAGTGCTAACTATTCACAAAACCAATAGATATTAAACCACTTTCCGTTTACACAGGCATCAACACAGGAACCACTTATATTTATAACTCTGATAAATGGCCTTTCATTTATAAATTTATAGTGTATCCATAATTTCTTTAGGAAACCAAAATGTTCATTCAAAAAATTGCCACAACATTTATCTATGCAAAAATGATGAATATGGTTTGTGAAATTAAATGCTTTTAAAAATTAAAATCATATTGCCAAGAAAAGAGACATGTTCTTTTCTGGTTTGCTCATGTTTTAAGATGATTAGAACTGCACTCTCAGTAGTTATGATGTTTAATCTGGACAGCATATTAATACACCTATTAAGTATGTCCAAATACATCACTGTTAGAGTTGTGTAGCATCAGTATCAACTAGTGGACATTAAGTGCAACTTGAATTTCTTACTTTATTTTCTAATTCTATACCCAGATATTTTCTCATTTATATTTACTGCATTTGCCGTATTTAGTTCTTCAAGATTACTCTCAACATACCGCGTGGTTTATTTTAAATGTATATATTATAAACACAACTTTTATCATGACTCAAATAAAATACATATTTTTTTTAAAAAAGTTAACTCTGCTTTAACCCAATAGAGAGTTTGAAGTAGGAAACTGATGAAGTAGGAAAAAAATCAAAGATAACAATTATCACTAAAATAACTGATCAGGAACAGGCTAGTCAGTTATAGGCATGCAGAGGACAGAGTGTGACTAGCTCTGATGTTTTGGTGACACTCCCTTCATCTGCCTTCAAATATACACAATGTAGGAAACATACAAGTCTGAGTGTGGGTTTTTTTTAAGTAGTTTTTGCTTTCTTGATATCTATGCTATTCCTACAAAAGCTACTAAAAGTTTGAACCTGAAATTAATTATTGGATTTGACTATATAAACAGTAGTCTCCAAATTATTCAACCTTCTTTAGCATTAGCTCAAGAAATTATTTCAAATATTGGCAAAATCCAGGTTCAAAATATTTTATATATATGAAGATATCTACATTGTGCTTAAAACAAAAATAATATTGAAAATTAAAAGAAGTATTTTACATACTCCAGTGAATCGCTAACTCCTTGTGGGCAGGAACATATTTTTCATCATCTCTGGGTCACCAGAAGCCAGCACAGCACCTGGAATATAACACATACCCAACAAATGTTTGAATTAAATGATTAAGTACAGACCAGAATCCACTTGGAAGGTATAAATTCAATGAAATAACCATTCTATACATCAACTGTCTTCCCCTGTATCCTATACGATTAAAGTCACAGTGTACATTGATATAAATTTGAATGGCAACTTTATTCTAAAAATTTAATTCTCAAGAATAACCCATTTCTATATCCTTCTATATTATTATGGTCTTTTAGCTTTGGTGGAGACAATACAGTCAAGTGTTTGAGATCATGTCCTCTGGAGTCAGGCTAACTGAGATCAGTTCCTGGTTCTGCCACTTACTATTTTCCTGATCTTGGATAAATTACTTGGTTTTGCTAAAACCACTGTCTGTGAAATAAGGATAATTGTGGTATCCTTCTAATAATGCTGAAAGGATTAAGAGACACAAAGCTTAGCATGCCAACACATGATAAATGATGATATTTCCTTCTTCTTTCCCTCCCTGCCTTTAATGTATGAAGAATCAAACTTGCCCAAAAGAGATGGGCCTTTGCCTCAGGCTACTAGGAGATATTCTCCTGGAATTCAAAATGTCATAGGAGCATCTTTGTTTGCCTGGAGGCTTTGACAATCTGTAGTCTAACCATGTGATTTACAAGGGAGACTTTGGGCCCTGGTATCAGTTGTGCCTCTACAAGGGGCTGGAAACTAAAGGTGTGCACTCAACACCAAGACCCACAAGGGGCTAGAAACCAAAAGTCAGCCAGGTGAACAGTATGTGGTCGAGTCTCAATACAGTCTCTGGACACCAAAGGCTCAAGTGATCTTCCTGGTTGGCAATGCTCCCGGCATATTCATATTGTCACATGCTGGTGCCAAGAATGTAACATTTCCTGAGAAGGAAGCTCTGTGCTTGGTACTTCCCAGACTCTGCCTTCTTCCCTTGGCTGATTTTAATTTGTATCCTTTCCCTATAATAAACAGTAACTGTGAGTACAATAGGCTTCAGTGAGCTCTGTGAGTCTTTGAAGCAAACTGTCAAACCTAAGCATGGCTTTAGGAACCCCAAAACTTGGGACTGATGTCAGAAGTGAGGGTGGTTTTATGTGGAAAGCTGGCTCCCTCTGACAATGACTAACTACCATGGTCAAACTTTCCCATCCTTGGTGAGTCCAGAGAGTCCAGAAAGCTTTGAAAAATAGCTTTACCACTCCAGTGAACTTAACAAAGATCTCACGGTTACAAGCTCTTTTGACCAGATGGGGTCTATGTATACACTATACGCCATTGTTTATTTTTCCTTGCACAAACAGTAGAAGTTCCCCTACCTCCCAAGTTCCCTGTAATAAATATAAAAAAGTTTTGGGACTTGATTTCTTTTCTTTTGGTGCTGGGGATCGAACCCAGGGATGTACATGCGAGGCAAGCACTCTACCAACTGAGCTATATCCCCAGCCCAGGACTTAATTTTGCTTAGTCATATTTAGAATTGAATGGATCACATACAAGTAAAGATTAGTGATAGATCTATTGAGGTCATATCTTGGAAAATTAACTTCATTAAAAGATAGACTTTTAGGGGATGGGATAGTGGCTCAGTGGTACAGCACTTATCTAGCACATGTGAGGCCCTGGGTTCAATCCTCAGCACCACATATAAATAAATAAAATATTGTGTCCACCTACAACTCAAATAAACAATTAAAGATAGACTTTTAATCTCCATTTTTCAAACAAAATATTAAATGTTGTGTTTCTTCTAAGCACATGAGTTATTCCATGCAATAGATTGCTTATAATCTTAAATTTTTAAAGAAATAAACCCATTACAAATATTCGTAGACAGAACTGTAAGATGGCTCTCAAGATCTGCCCAGTTGGTAAATACATTCTTCATAATCCCTGGAAACATGAGTATGATGAACTTTTGCCCCATGACTGGTTGTATTAGTGACACAGTTGACTTTAAAAAGGATTATTGGCTGTCTTTTCCTCAGGAGGCTCTCTTTCCCTCCCTTTTCCCTTGAATGTGTATTTCTTGCTTTACATCAAAGGTATCTCTCTCGAGATTGTTCCCATTTTTTTCCTTGAAAATGTATCTACTTTCATAAATAAACCAGGCTATGTCTGTGCCAGGCAAAGCTGAAATTCCTTTCTGACACATATGATGAGAATTCCACTGGTGCTGGGCACAGTGGCTCGGGAAGCTGAGACAGGAGGATTGCAAGTTCAAAGCCAGCTGCAGCAATGGCAAGGTGCTAAGCAACTCAACGAGACCCTGTCTCTAAATAAAGCAAAAACTAGGGCTGGGGATGTGGCTCAGTGGTTGAGTTTCCTGAGTTCAATCCCCAGTACCAAAAAATAACTTCACTGGTCCTAACTCAGGTTCCTCCTTTACTTTGGAAACTCATCAGAGACATCTCCAGGCCCATGACATCTCTTAGTGGCTCTCAAAGGGAACTTCAGAGGCATCAACTTTGACAAATCTACTCAATTTATTTTTGCTTGGCAATGCAGGTAGATTCTCATGTTTATTTTCACATTCTCGGTATTTGATATTTTGGGGGATAAGTTATTCCAATCTTAACCTGTCCTTCAATAGAAAGAACCTGAAGGAAGATGTCCTCTTCTATCCTCTTTCTTTAGAAGTGGTAAGTACCACCCTACTGGCACTATCCTACTGAAAGAGTGAAGGCTTTGCTTTCATGAGGAGAGGGACTACAATTGCTATATCTAAGATAGGTCTTGTTTGAATCAGACCTCACCATAAAGAGAAGTGATTGCCACCAGGCATCTGACCTTTTTGATCATGAGCTAAAATATCAGTTATAAACAAATCTCTATTAAAACTTACTTGGTCTTATCTCAAAATTCCTTAAAACTCTCTACAAGGTTTGCTGTGTGTCTTTGCTACTAAAAAAAAATTAAGACAGATTATCTAGGTAGAATTTAACCTAATCACACAAGCCTTTTAAATCTTAGGCTAGAGGTCAAAGATGGAGATTTGAAGTATGAAGATTTGACACACCATGACTCAGGATAGAAGAGGCCACGTGCAAGAAATAGAGGTCATCTCTAGAATGTAGGAGACACCTAACTTAAAGCCAGTAATGAACATGGACCAGCTTCACAAAGAGCTGAATTCTGATAACTACAAGATGAATTTGGAGATAGATTTTTCCCCCCAGGGCCTACAAGTAAAAACTCAGCCTGACCACCCTTGATTTGTCTCATATCCTGAGCAGAGATCCCAACCAGGTAGGGTTGGGTTGCTGACCTGAAAAACTGTGAGCTAAAGAATGAGTACTTTAGGCACTGAATTTGTACTCATGTTGTTGCACAGGAACACAAGATCCCGTGAGCCTTTATTGACTTCTCTCCAGTTTTTCACTCTGAAAACAAGAATCACACATTGTTGAATTAACCATAGCAACCCAGGTTACCACTCCTAGCACTGATGTTTCATGAAACTACTCTAAAAAAATAAATGCACTACAAAGTATTAGTTTGTATTTATTGCATACATGACACTTGGAAAATTTAGCTGTTTATCTCTTGTACAGTGTTGAGAAGGCAAGTCTTCAATATGCAGTCAATCACTTCCAACTTTTCTTAGGCCTTTTCAAGGGATGAAGGTAAGCAGTGACTGTTCCATCTGAAGGCAAACTTGAGAAACTACCATCCGTTCAGTCCCAGGACATACTCTCTAAGTACCTGGAGTGAGGCTGGGGATCACTTAAATGGAATCTCTCCCAGGAGATTTTGCAGAATGTGTTACTACAGTAGCTCAGCTCATTTCCTTTTTTATTCATTTGCTATAACACTACCATACTATTTTTATGAAACACAGATCTTACCATGTTGTACTCCTGCTCAAAAAACCAATTTCAACATCCTTCAAAATAAAGTTCCCTGATGCGCTAAATACTGAAGTGTGTATGATGTGCTAAATTCTGTGTTAGGTGACAGGGATATAGTGTTGAGTAGGACAGACAAGGGCCTGCCCTTCATTGAGTTTTGCACTTTTAAAAATACACTTTCCATCTTGTTCAATTGGAAGACCATGATTAATCTTTAAGAGCTAACCAGAGCTTCAATTCTCTGTGGAATACTTTTTGACCCTCTCAGGCAAAAGAAGGTGACCCTTCTCTGTGCTCCCATAAAATACTGTACCTAATCACGTCAAATTTATCAAATTGTACTAAAAGTGTGTGACATTGCAGGTCTGCCTCTTCCATAAGCAGAGTGTAGGGGAAAATTCAAGAAGCATATGCATCCCAAATTCTTAGATTCAGTAAGTAATTATGAATAGGTAGCCTTTGGGGACAAGTTAAGGCTGGACCAAATCTCTCCTGTAGGGTAAAATATACAGATTGTTCACAACTTACCATGGTTTGCCTGACAATTTTTCAATTTTATAATGGTATAAAAGTATACCCATACAACCATTCTGTTTCTTGCTTTCAGCATAGTATTCAATACATTACTGGAATATTCAATACTTCATTATAACTTGAGAATTTTTCAACTAGAGACTAAAGTAAGTGCCCTGAGCTTGCTAAAGCATGATAGGCTAAGCTATAATATTCAGTCAGGTATAATAAATGTATTTTCTACTTAAGTCATGTTCAATTTATGATAGGTTTATCTGGATGTAATCCCATTGTAAGTCAAGGAGTATCTGTACAAGATACACATGTGGTAAAGGGGGAATATTATAAATTAAGAGTAGGAACCAGGCCAGGTGCAGGTTGTATACACCTATAATCCCAGAAGCTCAGGAGGCTGATTTAACTCAGGGGCACTTGGCCACTGAACCACATTTCCAGTATTATTTTGTATTTTATTTGGAGATAGGGTCTTACTTAGGGTTACTTAGCATCTCGCTTTTGCTGAGGATGGCTTTGAACTCGCAATCCTCCTGCCCCCAAAAAGAGTAGAAACCAGACTAGAAGTAAGGAATAAAAATTCATAAAATAACATGAAATGTGTGCCAAACACATTTTAGACATATTGTAGCAATAACTCCTCCTCTTCCCAACACCCTGTCTTAACTATGAGTTCCTGGTGGCCTGGCCCTGCATACATATTCCAGCATGCAAGATAGACATCAGCCATTAAAGAACTCTCTTGTATGGTACTGGAGCTCCAGGCAAATTTTCCCCCCTGAAACCTAAAGCACACTTCATCCACAGTTTGTATACACAGAAGGATATACTTAATATTATTAGTGATGTGATAGTGATGTTTCAAATAAGTAATAGGTACATTCTGATTTTTAAATACCAGAACATGAACAAATTCAAGTCAAAGGTTGTGCTCTCAGGGTCACGTAGGTGCAGGCTTGACACCTGAGAGTGGCACCTCCTTATATATTTCATCCTAGGTACCCTGCTCACCCCTCCCTAGTCCTGGATCTGAACAGGGAAAGAAAGAAACTAACAAACAGTGATTTGACACTGAGTAATTCTGTCTTCACTCCCCCTGCCAGTGGTATTGGGGATTGAACCCAGGGGCTCTCTACCACTGAATGACATCCCTAGATCTTTTTATTTATTTTGAGACAAAGTCTTGGTAAGTTGCCAATCTGGTGGTCTTGAACTTGCAATGCTCCTGTTTCAGCCTCCTGAGTAGCAGGAACTCCAAATGTGCACCACTGCACCTGATGGTGTGTTCACTTTTTACTACCTATCAACCTGCTGAGTAGGTTGGGAGCTCTGGAGAAAAAAAAGTAGATTATGAAAACAGCTCTACTTTCCTTTTTGTGTATTAAAATAAAAATTGATGAATGTTCAGCCCATTAGGTGTGTATCAAAATTATTACTATCTTTTATCAGATATTTCCCTATTTAAATTATTTTAATTGCTGTAACAATACCTTTTCTTTCTACCTTGTTTAAACACATTAGGTCTACTTATTCTTATACTACTGAAAACTGTTACCTCAACTAACACCAAAAAAAAAAAAAGGAATTAAGAACACAAATACCTCGAAGTCAATAAGAAAGATGACCATTCGTCCTCCCTGCAGCCTAAAGCATCTTTCCTGGAGTCTTCTTTCGAAGTCTGCCAAAAAGATGCATGACCTAAAATCTTTTTTTTTTTCTTTTTTTTTTTTCATACTGGGCATTGAACTCAATGGCATTCCACCACTGAGCCACATCCCCAGCCCTATTTTGTATTTTATTTAGAGACAGAGTCTCACTGAGTTGCTTAGTGCCTTGCTTTTGTTGAGGCTGGATTTGAACTTATGTTCTCCCTGCCTCAGCTTCCCAAGCCTCTGGGATTATAGGAGTGTTGTGCCATCACACCTAGCACATGCTCTAAAATCTTTTTTTTTATACATTTTTTTTATTGATTGTTCAAAACATTACAGAGCTCATGATATATCTTCTTTCATACATTAGACTCAACTGGGTTTTGAACTCCCATTTTTACCCCCAGATACAGATTGCAGAATCACAACTGTTACATACTCACAATATTACATAATGGCATATTAGTGACTGTTGTATTCTGCTACCTTTCCTATCCCCTACTATCCCCCCTCCACTCCCCTCCCCTCCCATCTTCCCTCTCTACCTCCTCTGCTGTTGTTCAATTCTCTCCCCTTTTTCCCCCCCTCCCCCTTGCCCCTCATAACCTCTTACAGTCTGAGGTACGAGGGCAACTTGCCTAATTTAAACCCCTCAGATGCTCACTGTGGTTCCTCTTATACATTCCAAGAACTTCCCTGTCTTCTATCACACAAGGAAGTAGCCATGAACATATGAAGGTAGCAGGGTTATGCTGAAATCTGCAGCTGGGACCTGTGGGCTTTGTCTCTGCTCTACCAGCTACTGTTCTTGAACAAGTCACTTGATCATTCAGGTATTATATTCCTCACATTAAAGGGCTGGCCTACACCATTTCTGAAGTACCATCCTGGTTAATTCCTGATAGCTCCTGAATCTTTCACATTCATGAATGTAAGCACAAAGAAGTCATCTGATTTGCCAATTAGGATGGAAAAATTGAAAGTGTAAGGAACAAGAGACACATATACAAAATGAGCCTCAGTTATGATCAAGAATAATCATAACTGCAGGGCTGGGGATGTAGCTCAGTGAAAGAGCACTTGCCTAGCATGAACAACGTCCTGTGTTCAAAGCCCAGGACTACAAAAAAATAATCATAACTAATGCTCTGGTATTTTATAGTAGCTTACTACTACAAGTAAGCACTGTGCTAAGAGCTTTAGACATATATCTTGCTTAATTCTCACAATAATCCAATAGGAGAAATACTTTGATTACACCATATTACATAGAAGAAAAAACTGACAGGGATTAAGAAACTGCACAACATCACACAGCCAGAAAGTCCTCAGCCACCTATGTTCCCCAAATTGATTGCATTCAAGAGCTCAAATAAAACACAGTGAAAAGTATATGACAAAAGAAATTCAATAGTCACTACATATTAGAAATATTTAACATAAATGTTTCTGAAACAAATTAACAATGCAAAAAAAGTCACTGGTCAAAAGAAAGCATTTTCATGAGCTAATGATACAGATACAGGCAAAGATGAACTGGAAAGGACATAATCATATGAAAAAATATATATAATGTATTCAATTCATTGTAAAGGTGAGAAAATTTTATGAAGAATAGTAGTGAGGAGGGACTGAAGCTGGAGCTCAGTGGTAGAGCACTTGCCTAGCATGTGTGAGGCAGTAGGTTCAATTCTCAGCACCACATAAAAATAAAATAAAGGTCCATCAACAACTAAAAAAACAACAAAAAAAGAGTAGTAGGGGGCCTGTACCTGGAACCCAAAGTGTCCCCTTTTCCAGCCACCGTTGTTGCCACTGGTTTTCTCATACTTTGGGAAAGACAGTAGCCGTTGAATTCCTGCTCTCTCACACAAGCTGTGTAATCTTATGCCTCAGTTTCCATATCCATAAAATGTGAGAAATAATGCACCTACTCCATAAGGTTGTCATGCAGATTAAAGTAATTAAACTGCACATCAAACACTCAGAACTGTTCCTAGTACCCAGTAAGCACCTAGTAAGTGTTGGTCTTTATTATTACTACAATAGCAATAGCACATTTGGAAAATAAGGAGGTCAAAAGATCAACAGCCACTCAGCAGCACAGTGAAGAGATCGTAAAAGGCTTGTTAATAGCATTTGAGATATTCCAGACTTTCTATCTAAAAACTCTATCCCTGACTCTCCTATGCACGCCATATAGACAACAGAGCGAAATACTTTTTGTCAGAACTAGAGGTATAGGAAAAGATCAAAGAGATAATTTTATCAGCAAAGTAGAAGACCTAGCTTCCAATCTGAGCTGTCCAGTTGGGTAGTTGGATTTTGGAGAGGCAGATTATATCTCTAAATGTCAGTTTCCTTCGTGGAACTTTCCTACGTAGGGATGCTTGTGCAGTTTTCTCAAATTATATTAACTAAGGTCAAAAAGGAGATTTCATATATTAATTTGAAAAATTCTTACCAAGTGAACAACATACAACCTTTAATTAAAAAAAAAAAGATTTTGTTGTTTTGTCTTCTATCAGACTTCCTGCCATTATTAACTTGGGTATGATTATTGGAAAACATATATAATTTGCAATTCAAACAGTCTTTAATCTTAAAAGGATTTCCATGGGTGGAAGAAAAGTCCCCTTGCTGTCCTTGGCATAGCCACCGCTTGCTTAAGGGATCTTAACTCAAAGGAGGAGGCTGTATAGCTTTAAAATGACTTCATTCCCATATTTACATATTTTTAATAGGGCTATGATGAATCTCCTTCCGCTTGACTCCTATTTTGAGCTGTGATATTTTAATCTCCATTCTTGCTGCAACTTAGCAGATGAATGTGCAGTGTGACAGAGCTCAGAGGAAATAGTATAAATAAAGCAAAGTGGAGCTATGACATCTCACATTTTATAGCTTTTTTATTGTAGCCGAAGCATAAACAGAGCACAGCTGTGTTATACTTACCGCTGTGAGCACTCCCTCAATCCTTGCCCCCTACTGCTTTTAAAAAGACAGTGCTCTTATTCCGAAAGCTTTGGCTGTGGGTAAGCTGTTCCCACCGGGCCATCCTCTGCCCCAAACCTCTATCCTTGACACATTTCTCCTCTTACAGATGTAGATTTGTCATGTGCCACATTGTTCATCTGGTTGAACACCAACCTGCCAACTGTAATCCATAAAGCACCAAAACAGAGGCACCCAGCTCTTACCTGCTAAAATGAGACTCCACAACCCAAACTGTAATTTTTGTTTCTTCTCAATACCACTGCATCCAAATAATTTACAAATACTCTCTTAGAAGAGACAGGAAGCTCGCTGGAAGTTTTCAAACACATGCACTCTTTTTTTTTTTTTTATTGGTTGTTCACAACATTACAAAGCTCTTGACATATCATATTTCATACATTAGATTGAAGTGGGTTATGAACCCCCAATTTTACCCCAAATGCAGATTGCAGAATCACGTCGGTTACACATCCACAATTTTACATAATGCCCTATTAGTAATTGTTGTATTCTGCTACCTTTCCTATCCCCTACTATCCCCCCTCCCCTCCCCTCCCATCTTCTCTCTCTACCCCATCTACTGTAATTCATTTCTCTCCTTGTTTATTTTCCCATTCCCCTCACAACCTCTTATATGTAATTTTGTATAGCAATGAGGGTCTCCCTTCATTTCCATGCAATTTCCCTTTTCTCTCCCTTTCCCTCCCACCTCATGTCTCTGTTTAATGTTAATCTTTTCTTCCTGCTCTTCCTCCCTGCTCTGTTCATAGTTGCTCTCATTATATCAAAGAAGACATTTGGTATTTGTTTTTTAGGGATTGGCTAGCTTCACTAAGCATAATCTGCTCTAGTGCCATCCATTTCCCTGCAAATTCTATGATTTTGTCATTTTTTATTGCTGCATAGTACTCCATTGTGTATAAATGCCACATTTTTTTATCCATTCATCTATTGAAGGGCATCTGGGTTGGTTCCACAGTCTAGCTATTGTGAATTGTGCTGCTATGGACATCGATGTGGCAGTATCCCTGTAGCATGCTCTTTTAAGGTCTTCAGGGAATAGTCCGAGAAGGGCAATAGATGGGTCAAATGGTGGTTCCATTCCCAGATTTCCCAGGAATCTCCAAACTGCTTTCCAAATTGGCCGCACCAATTTGCAGTCCCACCAGCAATGTACAAGTGTACCCTTTTGGGGACACATTGGAAACACCAAGAGGGCCAAACAGAGGTTGAAAAGAGTGGTATTGAGTTGGGCACAGTAATTCTACATGCTCACATAAGCCTCAGGTTCAGAAGTGTAGTGGTATGTGAAAAAAAAGAACCTTTTACGCTCTGACCAATATGGAGTCATGTCCACATGGTGGATGAGTCCAGAACAAAAACATGATCCAAGCTGAGCCAATCACAGTCCTTCCCTGTGATACTGTATTAAGTAGAAGGAGAAAGCAGTGAGCTATGAAACTCCAAGGCTGTCAGTAATCCACATGGAAAAATCTCTACTGCAACAAGAAAGAATAAATTCAACTTTCAAACAGACTGGGGGAGCAGAAAAGGACATCAAGTCCAGACAGTGTGACTCCTGGTTCCAACTGTTCCTGAGCCCCATCTACATGTCTGCCTTTTCCCCTCACTGGTTATTTGCTTTGCTGCTATTCCTTTACCCCCCAAATTCCAACTCTCTTTCTTAAGCTGCCTTAAATTGAATTTTGTCACTTACAGACATAATTTTTTTTAAGTCTTAATTATTACACCTTCCAGAAGAAGATTCTTTTTTTCACATACCACCACACTAGTTATGGGAAGGAAGGAAAACCCTCTGGGCTTGTAGAGAGATGTGTAATGAAAATTCAAAAGACACATGCATCCAAGTGAAAAGAATATAGAGGGCATAGTAGCCTATACACCAGTGAAGTGAAATAAAGACAGGAAGATTGATTTGCATCATCATTAACATGGAAGGAGAAAAGCACAAGAACACAATGACCGCAAAAACCACCTCCATTGACATACGTAATTGTTTCGAAACAACAGGCCCAACTGGGCTAAGTAGGGGCATAGTTGGTATCCCAAGCTTCTCAGCTATCTATCCGCCCAAAGTTGCTCTTCTGCCAAGCTTATTGTTTACCAAGCTGCCAGCCCAGCCCAGGGATCTGATTAGCAATTTGCACTTTTGTGAGAGGATTAACAGAATTCCTTTGTTTTGATGTCGGATTATCAAACTGCATCTTTAAAGAGGTGTGACCTCATCCAGATTCATAAGCCTGCTCCCTTGAGAATGACTTGATTTTTACTCTACTTGCGCAACATATAATTTCATAAAGGAGTTACTGTCAAAACATGGTACTCAATTCTTGATGTGTGTGAAGAAGCGCATTTGTAATGTAAATAACCTCAGAAGTTTTGTGATATTTTAAAATAACCCATCTGGTGGGAAAACAAGGATTTTCAACCCATTTGGTTCCAGCACTAGTAAATTAGTGTGCGTGTAGCTCACAGAACCAAGATAAACCCATCCCCAGACTGAGACTCATGGAGCTCTTATTTTCAAGGGCAAGTATTTTTAATTGTCCCAGTTCTCATGACACATTTTTAAGAAGGGAAGCAGAGTACACAGAGAGTAAACTGAGGAAAACCCAAGACTTTGTCAGCTGAGGTCAAAATGATGTCGAATTGTTTACAGCATGGGTATAAGTTCAGCTTTCTCTGAAAGTAAAAGATGAATGAGGAAAACACAATCCAACTTTTGTTTGATCAGAAACAGGCAACTAATTAGAAAGAGAGTTCCCTAAAACTTTCACCTAAATCTGAAACAAAATTCCCAAAAGGGCATCTACAGGGCAGTAAGCAACAGATTAAGAAAAACATCAAGTGCAGACTTTGGGCCAGTGTAATTTTTACTTGAGAAGGCATAAGGTGTGAGAACTATCTCTTGGTAAGAACATGTCAAATGCCTGGAAAGCCAGACACTAATGCAGTCCCACCAGGCAAAACACCCTCTTTCATAAAAAGGAAGCATGTACAATTAAATACATACATTTATTTTTAGTATTCACATAGATTATTACCCCAAAAGTTGATAGATTCAGTAATGTTTCTTTAAGTAGAAAACTCAATTTATACAGTGAGAATATTCTAGACAGGCTGATATATAAGGTGTAAGGTGAGTTTGTCTGAAAGCACAATACATTCATGCCTGTTATATCAATAGTTCCTACTGGGGGGTGCTGTGGATTAGTGGAATCACATGGAAACTCTGTTAAAATATCCAAGTCACATGTTCTCACCCTATAGCCACTGGAAGGGGTGAGAGCATTTTAAAAAAAATAATCTTAATTGGTATTCTATGAATTCCTCTTTCAAAAGCCCTCATATTTGAAAATGGCCTTCTATATGGATTATTTGCCAATCTTGCCTTAACAATAAAATTAGAAGTGTCTTTAAAAAGTTGGAGCATGTCTCTTATGAGTGACCTGCACATAGTGTTCAAAAAAGTCAGATAAATTCATTAGATTTGTTGTTAATTAATAAGGACGTGATAGATGCACCATACCAGACAAATTCTTCAGGGAAAACATAAATGGATACTAAAAATAATTATTAAGAATTTCATTTTAACCCCAAAGCTGCCTATGTGTAACTCAAAATAATGCAAAATTATTTATGACTTTTTTGGCCACAAATACAGAACACCAGGCAAAAATCAGCCTTGAATTATCCATGTATTCAACAAATATTTATTGCATGTCTCCATTAGTCAGAAACTATCCTGGGCTCCAGAGTTGCAGCAGTAAACTAAAGGGACCAAGCTCCAAGCCCTCATGCAGCTCATGTTTTACTCAGGGCGACAAAAAAATCATAAGACAAACTAACAAAATGCCATGTTAGATAGGAGAGTGCTAAGTACTCAAAGTGAGGGAGGATAGAAAGTACTAGAGCAGGACTACCTAAAGTTTTCAGTAAGGCTGATGTGCCATTTGAGTCAAGACTGGAAGAAAGTGTTGGGAAAAGAGTCATGCTATTATCTGTTTCCAGGACAAAGAGGGCCACAGGCCTGGGAACCCTGCCAGGGAGGAAAGCCCTAAGGAGGGCCAGGGGTGATAGCTTTCATGTTGGAGAAGAAGCAATGGGCAGCGTGGCCAGTGCAGAGTAAGTAAGGGGAAGAGTGTGGAAGGTGGAGCAGGCCAGTAGAGTGAGTGAAGGCTGCTCTGCTCATTGAGGGTCACAGGGAGGACTCCTATGAGGCAGGAAACCATTGGAGGGCTCTGTGCAGATGATGACATAAGATGACTAATCTGATTTCCACTTCAAGGGCTCACCCTGGCTATGTATGCCAAAACAATGAAGGAGAACAGGGCTAAAGGGAGTCCAGCTGGGCGCTCATAGCCCTAACAGGGAATGAGGTGGCTTGGCCAAGACAGGAAACAGTGGAGATGATTCTGGAAATGTTGCGTGAGAGACGTCAAGGATGATGACAAGTTTTGGTTCTGGACAATGGGAGGAATATATTTGCCCTGAACTCATGATGAAAGACTTCAGGGGAACCGACTCCAAGGACACTAAAGGGAAGAGCTTTATGTGTACCAAATGGAGCTACCCAGTAGGGATTTGGATACATGAGGTTGGTGTTCAGGGATGAGGTTGCCATGTAAGAGAAATTTATATTCCCAAATAATACTATTCCTAGCTATGACCACTAAAAGTGATTATTTCCAAACAAGTCTTTGTTTCAGATACTTGGCAGTATTGGAAGTGTCTTTGTTGATGGTCTTTAAAAAAATGCAGAAATCTTAAAATGTCATTTATTTTTAATAGACAATTCCTTAATCATACACTGACGAATCATAGACAGCCAAATTCACGCTGTCCTCACATGCAATTAATATTGAAGTAATAGCCTGGGTTTGGGGACAGGGCTGGATATACGATTAGAATTTAGATATTCCAGAGGAATAATGTGTACTGCCATGTCTGGACATGAATATCTCACGCTTTTTTTAGAAACAGCAAAGAAACTTACATTCATGCTTCTGAGGGACTATGGGGACCTCAATATGAGAATGTTCTACGTTTCATGTTTTATCTCTAAAATTTATGTGGAATTTTTTTTAAAGTAAGACCATAAATGGTTCAAATTTTTACTAAGGTTTTAAGTTTTTACTCACCTTCCTCAAATTGATTATATAAAATTGACTTTTGTATACTAATTTACAATCATCATCACCATCACCAGCATCACTACTACTATCACTTTTATTAAACCATAGTATGTGCTAGGTCTTGTGCTTTATTTTTTACAATACTATATGCCAAACTCTGTGTATTATTTTATATGAATTAAATAATTTAATTCTACTATTTATCCTATTTTTCATAAAGATTTCTTAAAGTTGGACGCCTCATGAAAAATACTATGTAAATAGGTAAATTGCTTCCCACTCATGGTGAAATCAAAAAACAATAGTGATTTCAATGGTGAGGTACTAAGCAAATCAGTGAGACCCTATCTCTAAATAAAATACAAAATAGGGTTGGGGATGTAGCTCAGTGGGTGAGTACCCCTGAGTTCAATCCCCTGGAACCAAAAAAAAAAAAAAATTGTGAAAGATAAAATTGTGGATCCATTAAATATATGGTTTCAGAAACCAGTGAGAAAGCTATACTTCTGGGTACTAATAATATAACTGGGAATCTCTACTTCCACATTGTCCAATACCAGTGAAAAGACATCCTTAAAATGAATTGATGATGTATTTATTTGAGCCACAAATTTAAAAAGCTAAAGCAGTACTTACAGAAATAAAAAAAGTAATCTAAACTATTCACCCTTTAGTAAATAGTAAATTAGGCTGTAAAAATATTGAGGGTGAAATTAGGTAATTTCTATTAATCTAAGACATCTTTAAAGCATTTATGCAATATATCTGAATGTCCAGGAATAAAGATAAATAGAAAAGTACATTCCATAGTCTTAAGTA
This sequence comes from Spermophilus citellus, assembly GCF_964194105.1. Taxonomy (NCBI): domain Eukaryota; kingdom Metazoa; phylum Chordata; class Mammalia; order Rodentia; family Sciuridae; genus Spermophilus; species Spermophilus citellus. The sequence goes on from NC_138197.1 coordinate 49,635,709, forward strand.
TTTCTTCCAAATCCTACATCCATTTAAGTTGGCAGGGTATATCAGTGGTTTATTTGGATATTGTCCACATTTGTAAATGAGCATCTTCGTTTCTGTATTCTGGCACAGGACCATGTAAATGATTATACTGGTATATATTTAATGTAGTAGATATAAAACATGGCACAAAGTAGAAGTACCAATTTTAGAAAACCCTAAAAGTCATCAAATAACTTTTTTAAAGTCTTCAATATGAGGAGCTTGCAAACCACGAGGTTGCTGAATACAGCAATTCCATGAACATGGTCACTTGAGTAACTTTTCCATCTTCTCCTCTTTTTCATCCCATCCCCATAGACCCCAACTCTGCCAGAGGAGTGTGGAGTTGTGTAAAGCATGCCTTCTGGGTGCAGCACAGTCAGATGTGAGTTTCGGGGGTAGAGTGTGGGCATATCATCTCCCCACCTCCATAACTCCAGAAGGAGTCCTTGTAAAACATACATGAGGGAGGATTACACGCAAGCTTGTTTGACATCTTTCATGTGTCAGAAAATGGACAGTAACTTTTCTCAGAGGGAATATTTGACTGTCATCATTATGCTATCATTATAAGCTAAAAAGGAAAGCAGTACTAATATATATATATATATATATATATATATATATATATATATATATATATATATATCAGTAAAATTGATAAGCAGGCAAATTTTATTTCTCCAAATCCTACATCTTCTTTGATGATCAGCTTACATTTTCTTCTGCTAATTCACTTCCAGAACTGTCTGTAGCTATAATGAAGTCCAATTTATTGTTCACTTAGGGTTGAAATCAAAGTGAACATGGCATACACACAGAATTTTCTTTGCTTTTCCACTCATCAAAATGAACCTACTCTATGTTCTATTAGCCAAAGCCCAAATCTTGAACTTCCAAAATCATAATTAGCCAAATGATAATAAAATCAGTGCCAGTATGCCAGTGATTGGAATACAACTGGATCCTCTACAAAATTTCACTATCATCGCAGATTTTATCCAATCCTGCTCTCAGAGATTAAAAATCCACTTCATTTTTGGGCAACACCTGGTTCTAACTACTCTTTACCAGTTCTAGTTCTAGAGAGACATAGGATCACTTGTACCATATTCTTTCTTCAATTTTCACCCAACTCTGTTCCCTAGGATGTTGCTTTCTGAGTCACATAAAGAGATTCCCTGTGATCCACAGGTGATCAGAGCACAGAGTAAGAATAATGTCAGGGTGTATTCTTCTGCAGGTGACTATTTAGAGTCTGGTGACACTCTCCATTCAGATAGGCCTTTCCATACTGCTCCCTATCCTAATTCCTTCAGACCCAGGGATGGTGACAGCTCCCTGCCATTATTAACCCTAGAGTGTTCCACCAATCCTTACTGGTTTACTTTGTGACAACTTTACCGAGATATAATTATCATACAATATAAAACACCCATTGTAGAATTCAATGCTCTTACTATATTGATGGAATTGTTCAATCATCACCACAATAAAATTTGGAACATTTTCATCATCCTAAAAAGAAATTTCATGTCCATTAGCAGTTACTTCTTATTTACTGATAAGCCCTGTTCCTCAAGTAGCTACTAATTTACCTTCTGCCCCCATAGATTTGGCTATCTGGATGTCCATTTCAACAAATGGAATCATACAATATGCATTTTCTTGTGAATGATTTCTTTTACTCAGTATGGTGTTTTCAAGGGTCATATATGTTATAGCATGTAACAGTATTTTTTAATTGATGAATAATATTCCTGTGCAAGGATATAATACATTTATCTTACATTTATCTTATTTTACACAGTTATCTACTGATCAGTTGATGCATATTTGATTATTTCCACTTTTGAGTATCATGAATTATTCTGCTATGAATACTATGAGTTTTCCTGTGGACTTACATTATCAGTTCCCTTGGATTCCCAGAAATAAGCTAATGAATCATAAGGTAACTCATGAGATTAAATCTTTCCTGGAGTTGCCAGACTGTTTTCCAAATAGCTTCCCACTTAGCATTCCCATCAGCAGTATATGATAGTTCTAATTCCTCCATATCATCATTGACAATTGTTATTTTCTGTTTTTTTTATTGTAGATCTCCTATGAAATGATATCTTAGTGTGGCCTTGGATTTTAATCCATGTCTATATCTTTGAAACTATTCTTTTTATTAAACTCTTTTCAAATCATTTAAGCCCATCATCTTCTTGTCGGACCCTGACTGACTAAAAGGCCAATCCTTTTTCCTATTTCTGGATTGTTTTGAAATCCTCCCCAAGTTTCTTTTCTTTTTTTTCCTTTTTTTAACAGATGAAACAACTCCTCTCTATATATAAACTATTAATTTCTAGATTATTTATCCCCTATTTCACCATGTTCAGACATTGTTAATGTCCTTGGAAGTATTTTACCCTGAACTGACACAGGCAAACTAACCAGTATTCATTCCACTGGGTGATTGCATCATTGGCTAAGGCTACTCTGCTACTGATGATATAAAAGGTGACAACTACCTTTGGCTTCAGCAACTATTTTTTACAGTTGATTAATACTGATTATAAAATTAACCAGAATATTTTGACAAAATTTTAATTCAGATACTCCCTACCTGTAAATGTCTAACTGATTCTTACAATACATGTAGAATTATTTCAACACTACTAAATTTTACCTCATTAAATCTTGGCTAACACTGAGCCTATCAGAAATTTTGTGCATTACATGAGTCAAAATAGGTCAAAGCACAAAGTATGAGTTCTCCAAAAGAAAAAAGTTAGTTGTTACCACCATTGATTTCTTCCACTTCATCCAAGCTCTTAATAAAAGTAATCAAAAGTATAACCCTGGGCTGGGGATGTGACTCAAGCGGTAGTGCATTTGCCTGGCATGTGGGCGGCCCGGGTTTGATCCTCAGCACCACATACAAACAAAGATGTTGTGTCCGCCGAAAACTAAAAAATAAATATTAAAAAAAATTCTCTCTCTCTCCCTCTCTCTAAGAAAAAAAAAAAAGTATAACCCCATGAATAGAAAGAATGCCACTGTCTGCAGGTCTCTTTCGATTGGTAACCATACACCATCTCCTTTAGGTATGGTTCTTAAGCTATTAATCTATATTAACACATGGGCAACTAAATCAAAGTTCACAAGAATTTTATAATATATTATAAAACAACCTTTCATAAATCATGCTCTCTAGTAATAGAGAGGCCTGTTAAGAAGAAAGTAGGTAATTCTGTATGATTAGATGTTTAAGAACACATATTAGCTTCTGGTGAGCACTGATTTCCTTCTCAGCATTCAGAAATGAACTGCATAATAACACCAACTAGGATTTTACCAGCTTCCTTAAAATATAACTTTGAAAAAATAGAAATGATTCTCCTGCTTTAAGTGCAGGGTATCATTATTTATTTTGAGTCTCATGAACCTTTCTTCTACGTGTTATTTCAAATTTGTCAACAACGATGTTTAAAAAACATCATTGTTAAGTTAGTCACCATCTCATCCCATCCTATATCTTTTCCCAAAATATAGGAGTTAATTATGGACACTCTCATCTTTGATACTTGAACTTAAAACATACATCACCTTTCATGATTCCCCTCTCCTTACCCCTTATGTCAAATTTTTAGTTTAGAGTATACAAAAATGCATGAAGTAGGTACCATTTGAACAATTCTCCCACTCTACTACTGTCAACCTAGTGCAAACCCAAAGCACCTCTCACTGGATTACTGCAATGGTTTACACACTAATCCCCTATTTCTTCTCTTGTCCACCTACAGCCTGCTCTTCACACAGTAGTCAGAGTTAAATTTTTAAAAACGTGCACGTGACATATACATATATAAGACATCACATTCTGTCCAATAAATATGTATAATGTTTTAATCAAAACTAAAATGAAACTTTAAAGAATGCACACCTGACCAAGTCACTCTCCAACTTGAGACCAGCTTCCCACCACACTTACAATGAAAATTCCAGTGATTTGACCATCTTCCTCTCTAACCTCATCTCTCTAGTGCTTGCCATGACCATCACCTACTTCAGCTACACTGACTTTCTTGCTGTTCCTAGAACTCAACAGCTCAGTGTCTCTTCTGTGTCTTTATCTTTCTCATTCCCTCTTCTGCAAGTCTCCCCACAGATATTCACAGGACTTGTCTCTCATCGTTCAGGTATCAGAACCCCTACTCAAAGAACTTTCCCTGGAGATTTCATTATCTAAAATGACATCCCCAACCCGACCCTTTCTCTGCTTTGGTTCCTTCGTTTGATTGATTGCTATCTTGATGTGTTGTGTATTTATTTGCCTATTTCTGTATTCACCCCTAGCATCTATACTCTTTCAGAGCAGCAACTTTTTTCTTCCTTGTTCTTCATTATATTTCTGATATTTATAATAACATCAAACACATAGTGGATATGGGCACTCAGAAATAATTTTTAAATGAATTGAATATCTCAAAAGAACAAATCTAATGATATATTGTGATCTTGGTGGAGACCAGGGAGAAACCTGCAGGACTGAGAATAGCTTTTACAAGTCCTCCAGTCACACTGTGCTTTATAGCCCCCCTCTGAGACCTTGGTCTTCTCCCCTAACTACATCAATCAACAGACCAACAGGTCCAGCCTGAATCCTCTGTTATCAAATAACAGCAGCATATGAGAACCTTCAAGCTCCAGAGTAGAACACGAGTATTTTTTTTTCTTTTCTATCTCAACCAACACTCTCCCAATTATAATAAATGAATAAAGTAGATTGAAGCTAAGGAAAAATAAAGCAAAATTAGAAGCTGGCAAAAAGCAAACCTACTGCCTGGGGCAGCCTGGGGCTGATGGATGATGACAGCTAGCAGACAAATCCTGTTCCCCATTCTAAATTCTGTCTACTAAACAAATTAGCCAGCTCATCAATATCTGCACGGCATTTACCTTCTGCAGAAACAGCTGCTGCAAAATCACGATGCTGACTTTTTGGGTTGTGGTCCTGCCAATGGGATGCAATTGCAGGCCAATCAGGGTCGGAGATAACAGAATGACAACCCAGTATTATAAGGAAGGGTTCTGCAAGGGATTGGAGGATAAACAGCTTTAGGATCATCTGTACTGAATCTATCACCCACTTCAACCCTCTCCAAAAAACTAGATACTTGAATGATGAGATGTGTACAGTTGATTTTTCTGCTAGTAATTTACTATGTAAAATTTATACTAAAAAAAAAATTAAGTGATTAAGCAGAAACTTAAAAGACACATAATCTTATATAAGTTTCATGATTTAAAACATGGTCCTTTTCATGAAAACTAGTGCTCAGCTTGAAAATGATACTTTTAAAAATGGTAAAAACTCTTCTATTCTTTAAAAAAATCATGGGATGACACTATCTTCAATTTTAGCTATAAGAAACTTTGTGCTTTACATGGTAGGGTGACTATAGATAACAAAAAATGTACTTTACATTTCAAACAGCTAACAGAAAGAATTTTGAAAGTTTTCACCATAAAGAGATGACAAATGTTTGAGGAGATAAATATGTTTAGCCAGATGTAAACATCATGCAACATATACATGTGTCAAAACATTAAATGTCTCCCTCATTACCATGTACGATTCAGGGATCAGTTTTAAAAAAATGAAAAACCCTTTGTCTCCCAGTTTTCAAAGACGAGAAAAGAAAGTAAAACAAAATACAACATACATAACAGATATATCTTTTTCCAAAGGTTTAAAATAAAAAGAGCGACAGACAACAGAAAGGATTTTTTTATGATTAATTTCACAGGGAAGGCACCTACATGAAGATAAGGATGGCAAAATGTTCTCAAAACATCCTGCACTGGGAAAACTTATAACTATGAGTGGCTTCACAATAGTACCCAGCACTGAGACCTGACCACACTATTAATTAATTAGGGGAAAGGTGACCGAAAGAATATGCCAGAGACTTTGCAGGCTGCCTGAGTCTGTTTCAAGCATTTTCTCATCAAAGCCCTGAAATTCTTCAGAATGGGTTACAATAAAAGAAAGCCTGCAACTCACTCTCTAGCTACTTTTGCCTCTTCCCACTTACGGAAGGCAAGCCCATCCTTACCTGAGCAGGAAAAACAGAGATCATCAAGAATCTCAGCAGAGAGAAGCAAAGATGAGATACAGAACTGCCTCCCAAAGCTCTTCAGCAAATCCCACGGATTCTGGTCCTCAGAGCAGAGGCTCCCTCCTAAGCCTAACTTGTGCCAGGAGTGACCCCCACCACTGCTGCTTCTGTTCCCTACTGATGCTCAGAGCAGGCTGAGGAAAGTACCTGCCACTACTGGGGGTAGGTGTCAAGGTTGTTGCCATTTCAAGAGGTCTCACAGGACAGGTGGGGTTATATCCCAACTCTTCCAATCTAAGCATTTGTTTTTGACCTTATTATCAAAGCACTTATCAAGTTGTATGACTATTGTTTTTACAAGTGTTTGCATCCCCTTTAGATTGTGAGGAAATGTGTTTAATTCTTTGGGGAGCACACCAAAAATAGTACCTGAAAGCTGTTCAGTAAGTGGTGGGAAAGGGTTTTTGGTCCTCTATCTTCATGTTCACATTCTCCTTAGGTTAAAATGAAGATGACAACACAGTAGACAGGTGTGCCCTTAAACAATAAAAATGGCACTTTTTCACACTCATGATACTGGGCCTTCCACATAAGTCAAATTTTTTTCTTTTTTTTTTTCCTTTTTTAAATTCTTATAAATATTGTCACTAAATGGCGGGCTTCAAGAGGCCAAAGAAAAATTTCTCTCTTCTAAACATAATGCTTGATGATTTCTTAGATTCTCAGTAGATGGTTGTTGATTAATGGGCATCCTACAAAGGCCAGCTAGATACTGATGATCCTATTTTTCTTCCCATCATTCACTATCCTTTTTCTTAGAAAAAAAATACTAGTAGGAAACAATTAGCCCATTTATTCTTTTGTGAATAAGAATTTTATCTAAAAACTTCCATCACATCCCTATACCACTGCAGGCATGGGAACTACAAAGATCCCAAAACCTACAGAATGAGGAGAGCTTGTGAAGGCTTGTCGTCTGTCTGCTTGGCTCATGGCTTGGGAAAATAAGTGTGGAAGGAATTCTTCTTCTTAGGAGGAATCCACTTCTACTCCACTATCAATGAAGAACCAAAAATACAATCTAAGGCCTCTTTTACTTGGTCTGTACTCTCCAGTGCATATTGATTCGCTGCTAAACCAGCAGCCACTCCATACTTCTCCCATCCTAGCGGGACACACTCCTATCCCACCCCACCTAGGGAGGCCACGCTTTCTGGATGAAATCCACCCCCAGTACACACACATAACCAAACTGCAAGGAAACTTACTCAGACACAGAGTGTGAGGACAAGGACAAATATCATTGTCCTGTACAAAAAAAAAAAAAAAAAAAGCTACTATTTGTCTGTAGCGGTCTTTAGGGCCCAGAAATCACAAATCTGCAATGGGTATAAGTCTTTGAGAAGGTTTAACTGAAAGAAATTTTAATAGCCATTTTAGAAAGGAGAGCATTATGGTGACTTAAAGCTGAAATAATTGACCAAAACCAAAACCAAACAAAACAAAACAAAAAAACAACCTACATATTCTCTTCCCTTATTGCTACTCTCTGATTTGCTGCATGGTTTCAAATACGTGAGCAAGTTCTGTATGCTTTACTTTTCTTATCCATGAACTTGGATGAAAATCATTAAATTTCAATAAATGGCAATAATTCTAATGCAGCTAAGTTAACTATTTCTACATGTTATGATCCTTAAAATTCCAGAGGTTGCTAGTACAGTGAAAAGCATTCTACTCATGAAAAGAAACCATCAAAGATGCATATTCAGGATTGATGTCTACCTCGATATATACTCTAGGGTGCTGGAAATAAGTAACTTGTGGTAGTTTCTGGTCCCTGACTGGTTAGTACCTCATCATACCCTGATTTCTAATCTTCCAGACTCTCCAGCTAAAAGCCACTTTCAACCTGGGATTTCCTGGGTACTGCTAACAGCTACATCAAAGCCTTCAGTTGAAAGGTCACATCTTCTCTCCTACTCCCCTGACATCTCTGGCTGGCCTGCCCTCCCAGAATGGAATGCCCTCTTTATCTCTAAGAAGTACATGCTGCTATGAGAAGGAGTCTGGGGAGGGAGGTTATTGGTTGCAATTGTTTGAAAGATTCTAATAATTGCAGCTAGGGATCCATCCTCTCGTGACACAGAAGTTGGAAAATGGGTCAGACATAATGCATTTGGTTAAGTATCTAAACTGAAAAGGTGCTATTTTATTTTAAATGGCATAGTCTTTACAAAGGCTGAGGTTACTGGTGCAATGCTCTCTCATTTTAAAACGTATCAGGGACATGCCCTCTGAGGGTCAGGCTTTCATTTGCTGATGTTAATTCTCAGCTGCCTGCTCCTCGTCCTTCATTGTACCCTGTGTCTTAGCTGGGCACGCTCCTGATTCCCTGCTATATCCAGACGGTCCATGTAAATAGTGTTTATGTTAAGGAAGTCATGTTCAGTGTGACTGGAGCACACAGAAACTGATGTTGTTGTCACTTTAGATTAAGCTCTTATTTTAGTAAAGGAGGCAATTGGAGCAGGCAGCTGAGTGGCCGAATGAAATATTCAGCTCATTTCATTTAGAGCTGCCCAGTTTCCATTGTTCATGCTGGCAAGGCTGGTTAACCCTGTCAGTGCTGGCCCAGCAGCTACTCCCACTGGCTCACGCACCAGCTCTGGGCACAGACTTCCTTTAGCTGACCCTCTTCTCACCATCCGTCCACACACCTAGAGGTAATCAGGTGAATCATGGAGGAACACTTTCCCCTAGATGTGTCTTTGTGATCTCCTCTCCATTTGTGTGATTAAAATAATTGCTTTCAAAGGGATTGTCTGCATGTGTGTGGAGTATGCCTGGTCTTCAGGTGTAACCTGCAGATGGTGAGCACAGAGATGCTGAAGACACAATACTTTTTGAGATGACTACTAAAATGTTAAAGTGTAAACTGTGTCTACAGTGGGCTTGATACTCTGAGATGTTTTCAGTATGACTCTGGAACCAGGAGTTGTTTAAAACATGGGTTGAAGACCATCAACCCATAATTAATGCACTGAAGGATACTAGTTATATAAATTTCCATTGGAAACTAGCTATCTGGATGATTTAGTGATTTTCATCCAAGTGAATGAATGGATGCCGTGATGGTTCCTTGCAACCTTCCCAAAGGTATCACTGACTAATTATGTCCTAATCACTTTTCAGAAATTGAGGCATCTGTTTAGACTTTCCTACCAGTCTACCATGGTTCAATATGATCAAATCTGACTTCTAAGGCTTATTTGCTTTTCACTCCTACCATTTCTCTCTTCATTTCTTCCTTCCCTCTTTCTGTCTTTCCTTCCTTCCTTCCTTCCACTTTCTTTGACAAGTCAAATGAGATAAAAGAATTAAGGGAAATGATTAAGTATTATTTCCATATATCAAATCCCAGATTAAATCAAAGACTTTTCATGTTTTTTTTTCCCGTAAGAAAATGCTTTGTGGCAGGAATGATTTTTATCACCTCAAGATCCTGAAAAGATAGAAATTATTCTTAGCTACAATTTACAGACGTTATTTAATGTCTACGTAAAGTACCAATCATCACTGAACAAAACTATGTGCCATGACAAAGACGTACTCAACTCTAAACCTAACAAGTAATAAATACATCTTAGACTCTGTGGTAGTCTGAAAGTGACCTTTACCTTCATGGTGTCCAAACATTTAATAAATGTTTATTCTGTGGATCCAGGTTTTTATGGAGACCCAAAGCTCATGCAATTTTAGAAAGACTACAAATTACAAATATAAAGTGAATACTTATCATGGAAAAAAAAACAAAGAACTTTAAAATTCTGAGATATCCCACAAATATCACCACATTTAGAAAAAAAGCACAAACCCCACAATACTCACATTGACTAGCTCCCTAACCAGGCGTCTTACAATGCCTCTTTCCCTACAGTTGTTGACTGAATACTGATTGCCTCTTCCAAGTATCATTTTTTTATAGAGATAATAAGGAACGTTTTCATCCTTTTATCCAGTTTTATCCTTTTATCCAGTAAGTTTAATCAAGTTTGATTTTTAACTATTCATAACTGAGATTCAGAAAACACGCAAGTGCACACACAGTACCGCTAATATTTGTATTACTGCTATGAATTTGTACCCCTAAATTTTGAAAAATTCTATTTGTGAAATATCTATCAAGGGAGAAAAACATACATGATCATTAATAATAGTATAAAAAGCATTAAATACTTCTATGTTGACTAGGCACTGACAAACCCAAATTCTCTGCTGATAACATTGCACATCTAATAAAAGGAAAGATTTTTACACTGAATAGCTTTTGCCTCTGTATGATTTTGTTTTTGAATTATTTCTAAGACCTTAATTAAGGTGTTAGTGACAAATAGTAAATTGTATGCCTGTAAAGTTATAATTTGATAATGTATGTGTATATTTTGTTTGTTATTTTTAGTTATGCACGACAGTAGAGTGTATTTTGACATATTATACATACATGGAGTACAACTTTCCCTTCTGGTTGTACATGATGTGGAATTACATTGATCATGTATTCATACACGAACATAGGAAAGTAATGTCTGATTCATTCTACTATCTTTCCTATTCCTATTCTCCCTCCCTTTCCTTCAGTCCCCTTTGTCTAATCCAAAGCACTTCTATTCTTCCTTATCTCCACCCTCAGCCCCCACTCCTTATTGTGAGTTAGCGTCCGCAGATCAGAGAGAACATTGGGCTTTTGGGTTTTTTGGAATTGGCTTATTTCACTTAGCATGATGTTCTCCAGTTTCATCCATTTACCAGCAAATGCCATAATTTCATTTCTTTTTATTCCATTGTGTATATATACCATATTTTCTTTACCTATTTATCTGCTGAAGGGCAGGTTCTATAGTTTAGCTACTGTGAATTATGACTCTATATTTCAAACCTAGTTTCTCTCCCACCGCATGCACACATGAGCTGCCAGTGCTGCAGGCAATGTTTCTAGGGCAATATGACCTCTGGCCCCACATCTAAATTTTGCCAAGGCAGACAGATATCAACAGCATCACTATACATAGAAGTGTTTGTAAACAATGTAAATATACCTCACTTCATTTAAAATCACTGTATCCCTAGTTTGTTAGACGCTCCACCGATGTCATCCCCACTCAGGAGAGCTACAGAAGGGAGACTGAAGTAGAGGCACCAATCTCAAATGGCTACATAAAAATATCTTATTTTTCATATTTTACAAAAATTATGCAGCCATATGAACACACTGCCTGGTACTTACCCCAAACCTAGGAAATTACTCACAGAAAGAAGGGCCCAGATATTTAGCTTCATCTCTAGTGAAAGAATTTATTCCTTCTCTAATTCAGCAAATTTTCTAGGAATGTCAGATGCTTTTCAATAATTGTGATTAAAAACATCAACTGATGGAGAGCTGTTCCAAGCCTGCTATTGTTAGGATCTGGAATGTCCTCCAAAGGCTCATTTGTCAAGGCTTATTTTCTAGCTTGGCCCAATTGAGAGGTGGTAAACATTTTAAGAGATGGGACCCACTGGGCGGCTTTAGGTCATTGGAGGCATGCTCTTGACGGAGTCTGTGAGATCCTGATCTCTTCCTCTTTTTCCTTTTTTCACTTTCTGGTCATGAGATGAGCAGGTTTGCTTTACCATGTGCTCTAGTCATGATGTGCTGCCTCACTACAGGCCCAAAGCAATTGATCACAGACTGAAACCTCTAAAACTGTGAGCCCAAATAAATCTTTTTTTCTTTATAAGTTGATTATCTCCAGGTAGTTATTATGTAATGGAAAGCTGACTAACACAAAGACACAGAGTCCCACTGGCAATTAATAGTAATTGGAGAATTCAATGGAAAATGTAAAAGATCAACATTTGGAGTAAATTTTGTTCCTGGAATTATAAAACTGTTAGTACAAATTTTCTAAACACACAAAGATCTTCCACATCTGAAGTACAGATGAAATGTGAAATTAAACAAATTTTAAATGGCCATATATGTCAGCAGCTAAAATAATAAAAAAAATGATTGAGAAAAACACACATATGATTGTGGTTATATTAGATTGGCCACTGACAGGAAGACTATGGAGGCATAAATTTGGAACATTATTTTCAAAGAGTCTATGGAAATAAATAAGCAAATAACTCCAAAATTAATGGTGATGTAATTTTTTTCTGAACAACATACAAATGGCAATCTAACAACACATTATCTCTAAAAAAAGGCATGTAGGTTATATTGTATATATAGAAACATCATGACATTTTCCATTAAACAAAATATTAAATCATAATTTTCTATACACTAGTGATATAGGGAAAGTTTGCTAAATTATTTAAAGTAAGGTTTTCATTTTATGTTTGTTCTATTTTAATATTTGATCATGCAATAGAAAAAAAATTCTTTGTGCTCATACTGATTAAAAAAGATAAAATCTGAATTTTCAATCCAATATTTAATCTTATGTCCAATTTATAATTCAGCATACTCATAAAAGAAGGTAAACTTATTGAAGATTTGATATTCCCAACAATTCATTAAGAGTTTAATTAAAAAGAGGCCTTATATTTAGGAATCAAATTCTAGATGAAACTTAAAGGTAAATGGCCAAATCTCTGAAGTGGGTGTAGTGACTTATTAAAGATTTTCCTGTTTTTTCATTTTATTTCCTATCTTTTTTCTTCCTCCCTTTCTTTCTTGAAACTATAGGAATTGAGTGGCCTTGCCACAAAAACATTAATAAGTAGTACATAAATTATCTGACACATCAAAGTTCTTTAAGAAGGGTAAGGAAAGAATTACGACTTTCAGAAAAGTTATTGAGTAACAGTAAAACAAAGATTAAGTAAAAGCACAAATTCCCCCAAAGTTAGCAGAAATTAGTGAAAGGAACCAATTCATAGTCAAGTTGAAGTGAACAACTGGAAACATTCAAAATCATTCCAATGCATATACCAACAGACCAAAACTGGACCAATAAAGTTGGTTTTCTGTTTCATTTCCTGAGTCTCTATCTAAATAGACAAAATGCTTCAAGGTAATAGTGTTTCCAGATAGATACTAAATTCCACTAGCAATGAAGAAGCAATCTCCCCCACTCCCCACACATTGAACATGCATTGCACATTCATTGCACATGCGTCCACAAGTTAGTTCCCAAGTATGTTCAAATACAGTTTGCAATAGATCTAAAACTTACTACCAAACAAAGTATTTTCACATAGCTACTAAAGTTTGTATCTTAAGTGTCCCTCAACTGCCATGTGGTAATAGGCTTGGTCCCCACTGTGACTCTACTAGGAGATAATCTTTAGACCGGTCTTTGGGGGCAAGTCCTTAAAAGGGATACCAGAACATCAGACCTCTCCTCTCTTTCACTTCCTGATCTTGAAGTAAGGGATTTTGTTTTGCCAAGTACTCCCACCATGATGTGCTGCTCCCCAATCAGAGATCTAAAATCAATAGCCCCCCCCAATCATGGATGAAAACTTCTAAAACTGAGAACAAAAATAAGTCTACTTTTCATAAGTTGATTATGTCTCAGGTATTTAGCAAGTGTTGGAAAGCTGACAGATACAAAAGCCTAATAGGTAAATGATTTGTAAATGTCATTGCCTATAGGAAAGGTAGCAGAATACAACAGTTACTAATAGGGCATTATGTAAAAATGTGGATGTGTAACCGATGTGATTCTGCAATCTGTATATGGGGTAAAATTGGGAGTTCATAACCAACTTGAATCTAATGTATGAAACATGATATGTCAAGAGCTTTGTAATGTTTTGAACAACCAATAAAAAAAAAATAAAAATAAAAATAAAACACAAGGTGGCAAAGAATGGCCTAGACTCCAAATCCGGTTCATCCTCTTTGAAATCAGAAGGTTTCTAACAGATAAACATTTATAATCTGATGAGAGATTGAACCCCAATTAAGTAAAATATACCTCTCCCCAAAAAGTCAACATTTCATTAAAAAAAATCAACTTTTCTCATTAATGGACTTTTAGTATAAAAATTAACTTGTTCAATTATTATAATGTTTTGAACTACATCAATAAAAAATTGATTCAAATTGTTTTTAATTCTTAAAGTACACAATATCTTCAATTTTGCCCATAGCCTACAAAGTCTGAAATATTTACTCTAGCCCTTTTCAGAAAAAGTTTGCCTATACCTGGTCTAAAACAATCTGGATTTTCAATAATTGTTTTAGCTCTATCCATTTCTAGCCTTTATAATATACATATGTAGTGTATATGCATTTAGCGTACATAAGTCTTACATGGAAGACTTATTACTGCCTCCTAATGCTTCCTAAACCATTTCCAGGAAAAGACCACAGTATCTGCATTCAGAAAAATGACTCTTGCAGAGAACTCACAATAATGAATGGTCTTTATCTCACTTAAAGTAAAATGAAAAGGAGGTACCACTTTTATCCAATCATTTAGTCTGAAAAAATTAAAATTATAATGCTCAGTGCTAGTAGTAATATGGACAAGAAAAGTTATTTCTACATTAATTGCAACAGTTTTAAATGGCACAACTTTTCTGGAAAGCACTTTGATAATAAATAACAAAATGTGTTAAAATTTTCACATTTTGACATAGTAAATCCACTTCTGTAAATAGAAAAATATTTTTAAAAACCCACAAAGATGTTCAATAAAATGTTATTTACAATGGTGACCTGCCTTATTTTTTTTCCTTTTTCTTATTAATGGACCTACCACTCACCAAGTTATAGATATGAGGTGTCGTGGCACTATCCTTTTCTAGCCTTTCATTAAAAAAATTCAGCATCTCATCAGCCTAGCCAATAATTCCTTCCATTTAGTCTTCCTACCTTTTTCTTTTTGCATCTCTACAGCTCGAATTCTCTTTTAAGAAACTGTCATCATTACAATACCAGCTTAGGGCTGGATTTGCATTTGTGAGGCTTTATGCTTATACAATTTTGGAGTCAAAAAACAATAATACAAAATAGTCAATATGAAATTAGTGTAGGGATTACAATGTCACTCATTAATGAAAGATAATAGAAGGAAGAGGCAGTATGAAAAGAGAAACTCATAACTGACTGAGGTTCAAAACTTGTATCTTTGCAAATTTATAAAACATGCATCATAAGAGTATATTTTAGGGTCCCTACCAAAATATTGCTAGAGGCCCACGCAAGCTTCATTTATTTAAGTATTGTAACAGATTTTTGGTATATCTGGCTCCTTACCAATCTCTTAGTTCCTGAAGTTTGTAACTTCTAAGTTCTCCATCTAATCATATTGCTGCAGATTAATTTTTCTAAAATGAAATTCTAAACATATTCCTTCCCTACTTGAAAACCTTTCTTGCCAATAGGATAATTGGCACAAATCCTCCCATGATATCACCCCCACCTACTTCTCCAATCTCATTCTCTGTTGTTCCAGACATGCTGCTTTATTTACAGTTCCTTGTAATGTTATTTCCATCTTCCCATACCTTAGCAGATGTCCTTCTCTCTAAGTGAAATATATTTTCTCCTCTTTTCTGGCTAACAGATTTCTACTGGAGTTTCTATCCCAACTTACCTTTTAAAGCGTTCCCAGACCTGACAATAGAGTTAAGAGCAACTTCTTTGACCACCCACCCACAGTACTGCATTTATCACTTAATATAAGAACTCATTCATTGTTTCTCCTGATAAATTAAAAGCTGCTTAAGGGCAGAAACGTTGTCCTAACCATCTCTAGTTCCTAAGTGCTACATGGAGTAAGTGCTCAGTAATTCTCAGTTGTATGGATGAATGAAGAAGCACGAGAAGCAAATGCAGTCACACTGCTTAACAATAGGAATATGTTCTGATCATTAGATGGTTTTGCCCATGTGTGAACATCATAGAGTATGCTTACACAAATCTAGATGGTGTAAGTCAATCACTCGATGGGGTCTCAATATGGTAAACATATATCTATGAGGCATCAGCCCATATAACACGACATAATAGTTTTTATTTTAAGTAGAAAGAGTACACTCTAAAATAATGATTAAACGAATAGTACGGTAAATACATAAACTAGTAACATAGTCTCTTATCATCAAGTATGACATGCTGTATCTAATTGAACATGCTGTACACTTTTACACAGTTAATAGTGCAGTGGGTCCGTTTACACGAACATCACCTCCACCATGGAAGTAATACATTGTGTTTTGACATTAGGATGACTACAATCTCATTAGGTGACAGAAATTTTTCTGCTCCTTTATAATATTATAGGACTACTGTCATATATGCAGTCTTTTGTTGACCAAAATGTCCTTATATAGCACATGAGTGTATACAAAAAAAGCTATTTTTGACCCTTATTTAAAAATATTTATGACTGTATTTATTTTATAATTGGAAACTTAATTTATAATAAAACAATTCTTTGAAACTGACTCTAATTTTTACTAGATCTTCTAACCAATTCTCTTAAAACCTGCACACCTGTGCCAGACTTATTTACATGTCCAACAGTCTCCCTTGATTGAAATCATGTTTAGATCCCTGTACACAATTAGCTAAATATCCTTAGTGCTGCTTCACTAAAATACACACATTTCTCAGTAAGTGAGCATCCATTAGAGTTTTGGCAAGAAAAATCTTATAATGGACATTTCTGTAGACATATACTTCAGGCCTTAACTGAAAGGAATAATAAAAATTTTTTACCATCTGGAATAAAACAGCGACAAATATTACAAGACTCAAATTATGTTCATATGCATAAAGCCATGTTTCCAAATCACTGTTGTAATTCCTATCTCCCACCTAGGATGAACTAAGAGTTGTTTTTAAAAGGAAAATATTCACAACAATCTGATAATTCTCCTAAATATAATCCCCACTGAAGTGAACATATTTTACTCTTTTCTAGTGAGGCTATCATTACCATTATCCAGAAAATGCCTGCAGGAACTTCGTTGCAAACTGTTTATTCCTTTTCTTTTGCATGATTTAGATATGTTGTTTTATTACACATTGTTTAAATATGCCCTATGTGAAAGAGACCACACACACAGCATATTTAGATATGAATATAGGTCAAGAGCACCAAAAATGCAAACCACAGGCCAAAGGAATAATACCACCACATCACCACATTCAAGCTGCACCACTATAGTAGCTGAACCACTGGGATCCTGCATGATCTGTATCTTGAGTTCAAGCATAAATTCATTCTCTAGCCACTGGTACAATGGTATTAGTTTGGATCTCTCCGCAGACATGGAGGGCTTGTTTGTTTGTTTGTTTGTTTGTTTGTTTTTTTAGACATGAGGCTATCCATCATATGACCTAAGTGAGAGCTCCTTTCCTGGGCGGGATTATGCCACACCCAGCCTTTGTGGCTGTTTATGGGACAGACAGCATCCTCCTTGGTGCATAAGTCTATCTGCCTGTACAGTTGCCTAAGGTGAAGTATAGTATCATGAATACAATGCAAGTTTTAAAGTCAAAGAGTTATGCACAGAATCTCTGCACTGACACTTCAAAGTCTATGCAGTCATGAAGTAACTGAGCCTCTCGGGGCCCCAGTATTATGAATTGAATCGTCCCCCTCAACAATATCCAAAATTCAGAGGTTGAAGATCTAATACCAGTAGCTCAAAATGTATCCTAATTTGGAACGAGGGTCATAGTAAATGTAATTAGTTAAAATGAGGTCATTCGTATGGACTCTAATCCAATATAACTGGTGTCCTTATAAAACAGGGAATTTGGACATAGTGGTAGACATGGTGCATTAGTCAGCTTTTTGTTGCTATAACAAAATATCTGAGGCAATTCACTAAAAAAGAGAAAAAGTTTATTTTGGCACATGGTTTTGGAGGTTCCAGTCCAAGATCATTCAGTCACACTGTTTTGGGCGTCTGTCAAAGGTAGAACATTGTGGCAAACGCACACAGTGGAGCAAACTGCTCACATCATGAGTCAAGAAATAAAAAAGAAAGGACTGTCAGGGTGCCACAATCTCTTTTGGAGACATGCCCTTAGTGACTTCCCACAAGTCCCCATCTTCCTAAGACTCTATCACCTCTCAACGGTGTCCCCTGGATATCAAGACTTTTAACACAGACTTTGGGGGCAACATTCATTCAAATCATAGCCCATACATAAGAAGAAATGATGTCAAGAGACAGAGCAAGGGGCTGGCTTTGTGGCTCAATGGTAGAATGCTTGTCTGGCACATGTGAAGAACATGTCACTATAACAATATATCTGAGGCAATTAACTACTAAGGATCCTCAGCACTACATAAAAATGAATAAATAAAGTTACTGTGTCCATATACAAAAAAAAAATTTTAAAACAGACATAAGGAGAAAATGGTCATCTCCAAGCCAAAAAAAAAAAAAAAAAGGAAGTACAGATCCTTCCCTCACAGACTGTAGAATGAACCAAACTTGTAGATATACTGATTTCAGAGTTCTAACCTCTGTAATTGTGAGACAATAAGTTCCTGTTGTTTCAGTCGCCCCATTTGTAGTACTTTATTATGGTAGTCCTAAAAAACTAATATATCTGGTCTCCTCAAATGCTAAATTCTTAATCTAAAATGTTCAGTGCTATTAAAAAGATTAAAAAGTCTCATGGTAGGTGCTCGAAAAGAGTAAGCAATATTTTATCATCACATGGAACATGATATTGGAAGTATTTGCCACATTTCCTTAGGTCTTGCTTCTTTCCCCGACAGTCAGCCAAGTAGTTACAGTCTGTCCTCACAGCAATAGAACACTATTGGCAGAGAAGGAAGCATGGAGCAAAGGGGAGGATTGATTATTGTGCCCTCTGGGAACTTGGGATGATTTCCATGCACAGAAAACTGGCTCAGAAAAGATCTTCCCATGTGTGAACCAAGTTAAGAGCAGACATAGACCCTCTAAGTAAAAAAAAAAAAAAAATTAAGCTTGTCCAGACATTAGTGGGATCCAGGATCAGCATGGGGATGGGGTGGTCACAACCTAATTGGCTGTCACTCTCCACTCCTCTGCCCCAACCTATGATGGGTAGAGTGATCAGATGTTAGGTTGGAAAATTCGACTGAGGGACCTTCACCAAACAGATATGAATTCCAAAGTAAAGAACAAAACACCCATTTTAAAAGAAATTGATAATTAGTTGAATGGCTCTAAAAGTTATCATCATTTATGTCAAGGATAAAAAGAGATGAGGAGAAGCTTTCCAGAGGAGTTCTTGAATACAGCTGATGCCCTCTGGCAGGGTTCACCTTGTGCCAAGCAAGAGAGATGGAAGGGACTACTTTTCCCCAAGTCTTTAGAGAGGCTTCAGAGGTATAATTTGGAAGGTCTAGATGTATTCTCTAGAGTTTGGGAGACCCAGTGGTCTTCAGACTAGCTTCCACCTTAGAAATCTGGAGGACGAGAGGTTGGGCAAGGAGAAGCTCTGGAATCTGAGAAGTACCTGTACCCCTTCCTGCACGTGGAGTTCATAAGATTCACGTTTCCATAGAGCATGTGGGGGCCACATGAAAGCAGCCAGAATGACATCTAAGAAGACCACCTGGAAGCATCAGAGAGACAACAGTGAGGTCCCTGGAGAATGGACTATCTAAAAACCAACAGCTGAGTAGGGAACCAACAGCTGAAGGAAAAGCCCTGCCCAAGTGAGGAGAGCTGAAGCCAGATGGCCCAAACAGGGGAGCCACCAAAGTCCCCCATCAGGGGCCAAGTAGAAGTCAGATTTAAATATCTGACAAGCCCAGAAAGCAAAGAGCCAGCTATACACAGCACTGATGCAAATAGGATCCCTGAGCTGCTTTTTTTCCCCCTCTTCCACATGTTCCAACTCCAAGGTTTCAACAATAGCAACTAGGAAGTGGGGGAGTCAGTGGAAGACAAAGAAAATGACAGACCCTCTCCCATTGTAATAGATGAACCTAAAAATGGGGCCCAGACTGGGGAGGCAAGACAACTGGATATTAAATCTGAAGCTATGTCTGTAGTGATAGTGGACACTCTAGTTTGTAACTGGAGATTATTTTTGTGACAGATGCCCAGAGGATTGTCTTTTAGGCTAGGAGTGAACCTTAAGTTCAGACCCTGCCTGAGACTTACATTTCACCCAAAGGCAAGGAGATATCTGCCATTCTTCAACATATTAAACAACAAAACAAAAAAAGCTGGAGATTAAAAAATATATTGTGTTTGATTTCCAAGTTATACTTGTTTTAAGTACTGATACAAAGAGAAACAAACTCCAAATATATCAATAAAGGGGGGAATAAAAACAGGGGAGGAAAGACTCCTTTCCAGCATGAAGGCTGGACCTTAGAAAGGGCTGGGAAGTATGTTCAGGCAGATGGGCCTGAGCAGATTTTTAAAAGGCCCTGTGTCATAGCTGACAGCACAGAAGCCATGAACAAGAACCATGTGCTTCAGAGTAACAAAGCAACGACAAAGAGGTTTATAGTATCCCAGAGAGTTTCTTTTGGCTCAACAGGAACAACAACATGTCCTCTTGGTACCTACGGGATCCTGACAGATGCTAAAAGAAGGAGAACAGAAATCCTTGAAGATAGATCAAGGTGTGCCTCAGCAGTGGCCCCCAGCTACTCACAAGGGTTGGGAAGATGGACACAACTAATGGAAATGACAGCTGAGAAGCTGGGATTTGCTCAAGGATTTAGCATTTCATAAACTCATCTAGAACCTACATGCAGCATCAGATTGCTAACACAGGGTTAAACAGAGGATCCAAATGAAATTTCAGTTCAGTTATAGAAGAAAAAATTAAGTTACATTTCTTAGACACATACACAAGAAACCTACCTGCCACATGCGGGGAGGCTTGTCCGCGACTCCTAAGGGTCCTCCTGACGTGTATCTTTGTACCACAAACTGGTTAAAAGGCCTAGAAGAGAATTAGAGCCAAGTCATTTAGAGGCAGATTAATGGTATGCAAAGATGGGCTTAAGTCTTTGACATCTTATCTGTTTGGGGAAATACCAGAGGGTTGTAATAAACCGAGCACGACAAAATATAGTCCATCGATGTCTCCAAAGCCCTTTAAGAATTGTCAGATCATCTAAACAGATACAGAGTGATTAGCAGAAGCAATAAATAAATAAATAAAGTAAATTAGATTATTTGGTTTAATTTTTTTAAATAAAATACACAGAAGAACTTATCGAAGTGGCAAAGCGTAACGGGGAATTATAAAGTTCCTACCCAAGATACAGAATATTTAAAGCATCAAATTTATTTCTGATGAGAGAAGGAAAAAAAAATCAAGGAAGGGAAACAGATTATGACTGGGACGGTTTTTTCAAGAAAAACTTCTTTGATAAGATGATATTTGAGCAGAGACCCGAATGAAATGAATGACCAAGCGAGGGACATCCTTTGCAGGCAAAGGAAAAAGCAAGTACAACAGACCTATGCTGAGAGCTTGTTAAGTATGACTAGAAAAAGCAAGACATATCTGGCTACACCATGTGTCGGGACAGGAGTGAGGCTGAAAGGATGTAGATCATCATCTACAATGGTGAATCTTGTCTTTTTATTTTCATTTTTTTTCAGTTTTTGTTTCATAGATTATGCAGCTCAGTTATTTAGTACACACAGATTTTCAGGATAGCTACTTTTTGGTGGTATAACTCTTAGGTGCTATATCCTCTGTCCCTAGCACTTAATTTGCTTTCAAGATGACTCTTAATATAGCAACTCTTGATTTTTCTTTATAATCTTTTTATATACCTTCTTTTCCATTCTTTCACTTTCAAACCTACCCACATTACTACATTGAACAGAGTTTTGTATAAGCAACATAGTTGAGACCTGTTTTGTAATACACTCTCATAATGTCTTTTAATTGTTACATATGGACCATTTACATTTAATATGTTTATTAATATATTAGGGCTGAAGTCTGCAATTTTATGCGTTTGTTTTCTCTGTCCCCCCCATTTTCTATTTCCGCTTTCTTTTTCTTACTTTTAACATTTTTTATAACTCAATTTCAGCTTACTTGTAGTATTTTTTAGTATCACTTTGTATCATCTTTTCAGTGGTTACTATAAGTATGTGATATTACATATGCACAACTTACAGTCTGCTACTGTGATTATTTTACAAATATAAGTGAAGTATGTGAATCAAGGTATCATGCCCTATTGAATATTTCTGAAAATTGGTGAGATTGATCAATGAGGAGTTTAAATATCACAAAAAACACAGCTATGTGAAATACTATCTTGGGTTTCCCCCAAGTAGAAATACACATGTATCCACACCCCCTAAAAAAAAAATGAAAGTGAGAAGTGATTTGGGATTAAGTCAGTGGGGAAAAAAAAATTTCTGACTTTGATTTGAAACACCAAGGATAATGTTAGTTTGACTTATACTATTCTGTAATAGACAACTCTTAATGTCTAGGATAATGTTTTTCTAATTCATTAAAGTGAATAGAAATTGAAAAGTCTTTGAAGTCCTAGACAAAATTTTCCATTAATTTTATTTATCGTGGCATGGACCATCAACAATTCACAGCCTGTTAAAATTGCAAGTAGGTTTAACAATTACCTAAGCTAGTGTTCATCTTTCACAGAAAATAAATTTCAGAGAGATGAAGGTAACTTTCACAAGGTCACAGGTGAATCAGTGACAAAACTGAGCTAGAACCAACGTCTGATGACACTGAACTGCATCACAAAAGATAAAAATATTAACTTTTTATCTAAAGTATGTCAACAGTCTGCTTGTAATACAGTTATGCTTCATTTCCTTAAGGAAGGCAAAATAAGAACATGGCAGATGGAGTATCATCACTCATCTACATTGGAATTTAACCAGGACACTGGGGTTTAAACTTACCCGCTTGCCAAAAGTAGCAATAGATAACAAATAAATGGCCCAATCGATATTGCAGACCCTAGCCTGCAAGAGGTTTCCACATGAAATTTTCACACAGTGTGTCTGTTTCTTCTGTGTATCAATGAATTTTCTCCTCACTCTACCCAGGTTACCACAGAGTTGTAAATTTGATGGACACAGGCATTTATCCATATTTTGCAGTTTAACTCACTTTAAATGTTAAAAAATACTTGAGTGTGTGCAAAAGAGATTGTCCTCAATTCCCAAAATATTTTCTATATTCCCTGATTCATTTTACAAAGGATCAGACCTCTAGAGTATAGCTCAAGTGACAGACTTTCCCTTTTAGTCATGAAATCTATGATCCAAACTGGAGGAAAAAATTCTTGCTCATCTCCCATTTATATTCACAGTCAGATACTATAATTAAATAATAGAGTTTCATTTACTTGGGCTCGAATCCATTAATTTTTTTTCTTATTTTCACTCATCTCTTTTCTCTGAAACATATCCCAGTATTATTATTATCCTTGAGCACACAAATACATGGATCTGTGAATCTATAATGAGATCTTCCTATTTTTTTATAATAGAGTTTGACTTGATTAAATGTCTAAATTGCTTTCACTTAAATGCTGTCTAAATACAAACAAATACCTGGATATTACTGGGAAAAAGAAATCAGTATTTAATAGTTGACCTCCTAGCCAAGTGCATGCATTGTGTTTACTCCAGGGAAAAAATTGGTTCAGAAGCTAACTTGGATTCCTTGACTTATTGCCAGCAGAGGGCTGAAGGTGTTAATGCTCTGTACCTAAGTGAGAGAGTTCAAGTTGCCCTTGTGTTTCAGCCCTACATTCTCTCAGATGATAAAGCACTGATTTGCATCACATACAGAGAAAGTCACATGTCTTCCCTCACCCAGTGGTGCCACATGTGCTGAGGGGCAGGAAAAAGGGGGCATAAATGCTAAACACTCCAAATAGGGAAGTCCCTGAATCTGAAAGAAAAACAAAGCTAGCTGCCACTGTGTCCAACTCTTGAAAAAGACAGAACTCCAGAACTCCCACACTCCTCAGCTTTTTTTTTTCCTTTCTTCGTTTATTTTAAAGAAATTTTTAAGAGAAGGGAGAAACTTTGTGGAATTTGTATTCACACATCCAATGCTCTGCTGCCACCACAAGCCCATGAAACTCCCTTATCTTTTTCAGAACTTCTATTCCAGATCCCCAGCACAGGTAGGCAGAGACCTCACAAGTATTTCTATAGCCAATGTTCCAATGCTCACTGTGTTTCTGTTTGCTTCCAGGAGTCAGGGTAGGAAGAGAACAGAGTGTGAAAGCCCCAAAGTGCCAGCTAAAACCACACAGCTAATGAAAGCTTTAACATTTTTCACTAGTTTGCTGTGTAAATCCCCCTGCTAATTTAGAGAGCTTCTGTGGTCTTTAACATTAAAAAGTAAAAGAGTTGTGCCTCTCTGCTAGTATCCATGGACTATAAGTAAAGTCTGACTTTACCAGTTAGAAGAAATCCATAGATAAGCAGATCACATTCCTCTACAGACTATAAACAGTTAACAGGACCACAGGCCAGTACTCCACCTTTTATTGTTAATAGGCCACACTTTAATGTAAGAAGACTTGTTCCCCTTTTTAGCCACAGTACCACCACAGATGAAATGGAAATTAGAAGATAATTGGCACTTAGCTTGACAAAGATAGCACATATTTTTTTAATATTTATTTTTTAGTTGTAACTGGACACAAAATCTTTGTTGTATTTATTTTATTTTTGTGTGGTGCTGAGGATCGGACCCAGGGCCTCACACGTGATAGACAAGCGATCTACCGCTGAGCCACAATCCCAGCCCCACATATTTTAAAAAATATTTTTAGTTGTAGGTGTAGTTATTATGTTTATTTAGTTTTATGTGGTGCTAGGGATCAAACCCAGGGCCTCACACATGCTAGACAAGCGCTCTACAACTGAGCTACAACCCCAGGCCCAACAGCATATATTTTAATGCTTTTTATAGCACAAAGATATTATTTCTGATTAGAAATAAAAATCCTGAGAATACACCAAATTCTATGTTCTACGAACAAAAAGTAATCCTAAATCAACCCCTCAGCTGACATACTAAAGACTGAATGATGACATTAGGATCAACACATCAATCTGTGGTTTGAGCTGGTAAACTTGGCTTTATTTACAATGTCTTAATCCAGACATTACAAAGCAACAGCATTCAAGCCCCATCTATGGATAAAACAAAATTCCTGGCCTTAATATAAGTGTCAAAGACATGCTCAGCCCATCTTCAGGTATTAAGTCAATTTAAATACATATATTGTTGAGCAATATCTGCAACATACTTTGTTAGATGATGTGTAGAAAACAAAGTCATTAAAACTTACTAATAAAGAGGGCTGTGATCTAACTACTTCAAAGTTAGAAAAGTCATTAGGAGACAAAGATATAAAATGAGGAATGCATTCCAGAATGTTACAAATAGGGTGTTACAACAAAACATAGGTTTGTGTATTGATATATAAAAAATTAAATAGCACCTAAAATATGATAATGTCAAAAATGACAGAGAACTCATCTTGGACATCTGAAATTCCTGGGTCAGAGGGAGAGAAAACTGGAAGACTTGGTATTGCCATGAGACAGTGGGTGGTCTCTCCTGGGCACTGAGAGGCTAGGAAGAACCTGAAGAACAGGGCTTGCAGGCAGGCCCAAGCAAGAGCAGGGCAGGCCCCAGATGCCTGGCAGAAGCTAGAGATAACAGGATTCACACACTTTCATCTCAGGAGCTCTAAGAACAAGGTCTGTGGAACCATAGCTCAGTTAGTGCTGGCTTATTCATCCCAGGGTGCTCAAATGTCTTTTTACTGAGCAGTTATGGACTATCCCAGGAACATATCCATGGATCTCTCTATCTTATATCCAGTCACTTTCTCAAAGAATGGAGGACGATTCAATAACCAATCCACTTTTTCTCTGCAAATAAACAAAACAGCATCTGAAATGGCTTTGTGAGTATGATATCCTTGAATCCACAAGGAAATATGGAAATATTTAGATGCAAAGACCTGGGTAAGGAAACATGGTGACTCAAACACAGCCTTAGGAAAGTAATTCCAGTCACTAACCAACATGCACTCATCTCAGACCATGGTTCATTCCTGATTTTTAGAAAAGGTGAGATTTTAAAAAGGAAATGAAGGCATTGAGGCTATGAAGGAGTTTGCTACTGGAAAGACACCACAAGTCTGCACAACAGAAATTGTTTTTATTTTGAGCATTTGTACTCAAATTCACTTTAACATATTAAATACTAAAATACTGCAAAGTGGATACAAGCACACACTCTGAAGTTGCTACCAGCATAAACTCTGAACTTCAGTTTTCCCAACTTTTCAGCTGGACTGAATCTTCCTATCTGAATGAACTTGAGTACGATACTTAATCTCTAAGCTTAGGTTTTGTCTGCAAATTAGAAATAACGTGGACTTTTAGCCTTCATGGTACGGGTGGAGTGGGCCCTTGCTCTTCTAACTGCATTTTAGAGATCACTGCTCAGGTCTGAGCACTCAGATGGCCACTTCTGGGAATCTACATGGCCACATGCCCCGTGCCCTCCCCCCCCCCCCACCCAGCCATTGCTGGAACACATTCTCGCTCCCCTCCTCTCTTTGAGGTTTCTGTGAACCCACTCAAACCTAAAACTTTCCACTTGCAGAGGGATTCTTCCCGAATAAAGCTAAGGGAAAGGAAATCAAAGAGATGGGACACAGGGAGAGATGGACTTCTGGGGAGATTCTGTGAACTTAAATACTTTTCTAGTATTACAACGATATTTCACAGCTTGCTTTAACTATTTTGAGATTGCTTTTGTCTAACCTACTACATGGAGTTTCCGTATGTGAGAAGAATTGAGATAATGACTGTAAAGGATATGTTACTGTGTTGGGCATATAGAGATTGCTTGACAAATGTGAGCTATTTTCATGTCTGGAATGAGAGACTCTTTATACTTCCCCTTTCAAGATGATGACATGTAAAATAGATAATTTCCATGGAACTCCTTAGGATATCAGAGGTCTCTACCTTGAAG
Source organism: Spermophilus citellus (assembly GCF_964194105.1). Classification (NCBI taxonomy): domain Eukaryota; kingdom Metazoa; phylum Chordata; class Mammalia; order Rodentia; family Sciuridae; genus Spermophilus; species Spermophilus citellus. The sequence goes on from NC_138197.1 coordinate 49,662,850, forward strand.
AAGGTCATAATCAATAATAGAAGATGCTAATAACAGCTCAAAGACATAAAATAGAAAAATGCTCAAAAGGCAACAGATTATTTGACTGACAAATGAATAGAAAATAATACTTAGAGGTCTTCAGAGAAAAGAGAGAAGACCTTGATGCTGAACTGTTCATGTAAAGGCTCAGAGATAGTGTTTGAGTAGGGTTTTAAGGAATAGGAAATATCTGGGAAGTTGGAAAGAAAGACAAACAATATTTCAGTCATGGGTCCAGAAGAACATGAACATTGGAAAAAGAGCCCAGGGCACCCTATAACAGATGACAGGAAGAAGCTAGGACAATTAGAACAAAAGGCTCAGTAGACACATGCCTTAGGGGAAATTTCAATAAGATTTCACAAAGTTGGATTTTGCTGTGCTTTTCCAGAGGTATAAAGGGGTAATACTAGGTTACTCGTGTAATTCACACTCAGTAAAATTATTTTTAAAAAATAATAAAATCATATAATCTTGGATGGATGCTTACTTATTTTATTATTTTTCCCCTTTTTCTTACTCCAATTGCAATTGCTCATTATTTACTCGCATGCTATAGCCAAGCAAATGAACATATACACACACAGATGAGTGCAAAGCCATGGTATAACAGACACTGTGGTTTTCTCTATATAGTTTGAGGTACTGATTCTAGACTCTGGGGTAGATCCTGCTAAGGTTAAGGCAGCCATGGTAATCCCATCCTCTAGGCCTGCGACTGGTCCCTGAACTCAAGATCATTCTCTCAAAAATAAGAATGGGATACGGTACAATGTGCGCCAATGAAACAGGAGCAAGATTTGCTTCTGGGAAAACGTTGCCTGTTAAAAGAGCCACTAGAAGAGTTGGTCTTTTTCTCATAGTCTGTGGTTGTCAATCCTGGAACTGCAAATGCCATCTGTATCCAACTTTATATAATGCTGACATGAGTAGGAGGACAATGCTCAGGGAACTGCTAACACTGGAGAAAGGCAGCCCATAACCTACCCCTCTCTAATGTCTATGTGAGATAGTATCTTGCTTTACTGTTAAATCTAGTTGGACTCTTATTTTCACTCCTTATTTTTTTTTTCTTAAATTTCCCTAATGAGTCAGTATACCTGTCATTTGCAATAATATACCTAATTTCATCATGGTTCTCTGATTAGTCTTCGTTTCCAGATGATGCCAAAAAGTGAGCATCAGGACAGGTAAACAGATGAGATGAAAGATCTATGCATATCTGAAAGCACTAGTCTACATGATCAACTTGAGATAATTAAATGCCATCCTCTGAAAAGACGGAATAGTTGTCAGAATCACTCAGCTCAGAAAGCCCAGGCATTCTTGTCAAATTAGAGCTGCCAAAATTATAGCACCATCAAGGTTCTCATGAAAAGAAACATTGGACCCCACAACTTCAACATGCCTTCCCTCCCCGACCACAACAGCTAAGAGTAGGGGTATTTCACTCCCTGGTCACACTTTTTTTTTTCCTTACCATACTGGGGATTGAACCCAGTATATTATACATGATAGGCAAGCACTCTACCCCTGAGTTACATCCCCACCCCTTTTTCATATTGAGACAGTCTCAGTATGAAACTGAGATGAGTATGAGGCTTACCCAGGCTAGCCTCAAATTTGCAATCTTCCTGCTTCAGCCTCCCAAAGTAGCTGGGATTACATGTGTGTGCCACCACACCAGGCCTTTCTGGTCACATTAGTGAAAAGAGTGCCTTATAGATTAAGACTAGCCTCCAAAGGGATTTGTGAACAAGCAAATGTTACAGATAATAAAATTTTCTATATTTCATCACTAAATATCACTCTTACAGAATGCAAGGAACCATTTAACTCTGATTTGGGCCATATTCACTCTGTAAAATGAGGATAATTGTGCTGGTATTTACTCCTTTATTTTTTTTTCAAAAATAATTTGTAAATATTTAACAATAGAATATATACATGTATATAAAAGTAATATAATATCATTGATAACTGCTGAGGGAATCACTGTAGCACACAAACATTGTAAATCATCAAGCTGAGGCAATATGTACCACACTGAAATATCAGAAACAACAAACCAATGTCACACTAAAAATTACAAGGTGAACTCTATGGACAAGATGCTACAGAGATAGTGACTTGCAGAAGATATGATCACCAGTAGTCCAAAGAAAGTCAAAGATAAATGTAAGTTATGAAAAGCAGCTTTGCCATAGTATTAAGTGAAAGAAATACTAAGACCTGAAATATTTTAAGTGTATACGTTATGGTAGATAGAGGATGACAGCTTTCCATGCTTTAAGTGTGGTTCTCTGAAAGGATTAGGAAAACTTTGGACAGCCTTTCTTCACATATACCAGGACAATTTGAAATGCGTTGGTTTTGAAAAGGAGTTTGACAGTCCAAAATTAATACTTGAGCACTGGGGTTAAAAACTTTAATTATATAAAATATCTCTAGTTAGGACGGTAAATAGTGAGCAAGCTAGTACCAATGAACATACCTACTGCACAAAACACACGGGGATTCGTGGAGAAATGGATGGGGCAGGTTATGCACAAGATGAGATTTTCAAAAAACATCTTGATGTACCCAATAAAAACGAAGCTATCAAAGACAAGTACAGTTGTAACAAAGTATGCAGGAACCAACTTGAGGAGGTTTCCCTTGGCAAGCGATGAGATAATTTGAGCTTCAAAGGATAAGAATTACATCAAATATGCCTAAATTCACAAATGCACAATGATATTTAATGACTATTAAGTTACCTTCTGAGTATGCCTAGAAACTGATCCATTATCTTGAGAATGGAGTAAATAAGAAGGTATAATCAAATATTTAGTTTGCCTTTTCTATATGAACTGCGCAACTTGGTACCCAAATAGTAGTTGGAAATATATTTGCATAAAGTTACTATAGTTAATCAATGAAAAACAAGATGATATGAGCAAGCTATATCCACATTACTATCCCAAAGGCCTAATGGGTCTGAGCATTGAACATCAGTGGTTGTTAACATCAAAAAAAAATGATAACCAAACATGATGTTTCTCCTGATGAAAAATCACAGCACCTCTTAAAATTCTGCAGAGGGATCAGCCCTGTCTGATCAAGTCTCTGGAGCCAGTTGCCCTCTTCAGAAAATACAAAGGATAGAGGAACATATTAAACTGTACCTTAAACAGGGCCTCACACATGCTAGGCAAGCACTCCATCACTGACTTATAGCCCCAGGCCCACAAGACGGTTCATCTTAATGATAAATTAAGATTTATCATCTTAATGAATAAATCATTGGTTTGGGAGTTTTTTTGTTTTTGTTTTTGTTTTGTTTTGTTTTTTGTTTGAGTCTTTAGTGCTTTAATTTTAATTTCAATATAGAGGAAAATTAAAAATGAAACACTATAAAATAGAATGATATGCTATGCACCTGTGCATCAGTAATCCATTTGTTATTATCAATTAAAAATAGTTTCTTGACTGTAAATTCTAACAGAAGCCAAACAAGTGATATCCCTTGTCAGTAGTTTCCATATATTAAGAATGAAGCTCTCACACTATTTAAATGGGAAGAATTTTAGTGCCATCCTTTCTTGGCTTGCCTGGTACCACTTGTGGTAGGTTTTATACTCTTTCTTGGGGACACAGTTCTGAATATTTATCTAGAGGAAAAATATTCCCATGTTTCAGGTCAAACACACTCCTGCGGTCTTCCAGTGTGCTACCCAACACTTGTACATAAGACATAATCTTGTATTACCACTGCTAAACCCCTATGAGCTGTAAATATTCTGGTTTGTTTAAAAAGATAATGGAACAATCACTGTATTAAAAGTGTGCTCCTTTTATTTACAGAACCAACAGGAATGAGTAGAAGATATGCTCATTCTAATGTTTCCTTCTTTCACAAATCAACAGTTTTCCAACCTGGGAAACTTTTGGCTGTATTTAATGTCATCAATCCTCATCAAACCTGGACAAAGGACATTTTTCTGCAATGACTGTCATTATTGCAGGTTGGTCACAGCTGCTTATTGCAGGTTGGTCACAGCTGCAATTTAAAAGCTCACCATAATCCCATCTGTAAAGGTTGACTGCACAGTGACCTTCGTCAAGGTAAAACCCATTCCATAAAACCCAAGAACAGCAAGGTCTGTGGAAGTCTAGACGAATGGGCGCATCAATGACGGGGGTGAGATGCTCATTGTTCTTAAGGAAAGCCATTCACCACGCTCCTTGCTAGAGCTTCACCCACACGTCATGAGTGGTGTCTCACATTTCAAAGGCATTCTAAGTGGAATGAATCAATACTGGGTATGATCAACATTACTAATATGGATCAATATTGAGAGTGCCTCTACACTTATTGGCCCCAAGAAATTAGGAGACAATTATGAGAGGTTTTAGTGATGAAGTGGGCACAGGGACATTCACCACTTCTGGAATAAAGCACTCAATTGCCGGTGCTCAACTCTGCAGCCTTCTCCTGCAAGGCCACCAAAGCTGGTATCAAGGTGGAGATGCCTAATATCAGAGTCTGACAGCAGAGTTGACCTTCAGGATTACCTAATCCTACAACAGATTTTCAGTAAAATCTTAGGGCTGTTTAAAACAACTTATATTCTAACTTAAACGTTGTGTTGGTCTTGCATGTTTCCAAAACTTATTTCCACAAATATCTAATAAAAGTTACACCTTTTTGAGGCCAATGAAATTAGTTGTATTATTAATATATAAAAAAATCAGAATTGACATTTTCAGGATTGTAAATACTTAGAAAATGTCATCTATATTTGATAAGTCATAACTAATAACAAGAAAAAAACCCACAAATCCATTATTATATAATAAAATATCTTATATATTATATTTTATATTTTATAATATAATATGTTATTTTAAGATACCAAATAGAATGGCAGTATAGTAGCGGCTCCATGCCTAGTTCCACCTTGAGAATGACAGAAGGACACAAGGTAAAGAGCAGTTGCCATGACATTTATAAAGTCTCTCAAGCTTCAACTGATTCTGAAATAAACTGATAAGGCTTATATTTTCTTGACCTCTTAATCCTTGGAACCAAAAGTACTTGGTAAATGAAATTTGTCTTTTGTGATTTCCTCAAATAGACTTGGCTCTGATTAATCTAGAATATACTATCAAAGAGTACAGAAACTATAAAAACTCCATTGTGAGATTTCAGTAAGGCTCTACAACTGTTTTTGATGCTGTCTCTGAAGGAATACTGGAGAACATTTAAAGTGAAATTCCCTATCATTCCTTATCTACACAGCATTTCATCTCACAAGTGGTATGCAGAACTCAGCCCTCCCAGGAAACACAATCGCCTCTTACCCAGAACCTCAGCAGACAACAGCTTGAAATCCCGTTCCCTGCTCAACACACAGGTATTTACCTAGGTTGTGAACTAAATGGCAATTGTCCCTCCTATTTCTCTCCATGTGATGGGTGCCACAGGAGCCAAAACAGACACGATGGTGACAGCGATGTATGGACTATTGATTTGAGGACAACTGAGGACCAATGAAAATCACTTCCTTGCTTGCAAAGGTGTCCTAGGAGGTCTGCTAGCCCAAAATGACCTGTTGGCTTCTGAAACACATGGTCACCACCTGACACTACTCAGCAATGATGGAGCTGTGTGGGACCTGGAGATAAGGACTGGAGCATGCCTCTTTTGGCAGGAAAATTCACTCCATTTCATTTTTTAAAAATGACAGTGGGCAATAATTGTATGATTTAATTAGTCCTTTGGGTTCTACATAAAGCAAAAAAAAATATATATATATATATAACCTCCAACCACCAATCTGCTGTGGCAGCTAAGAAATATTATAGCACAATTCCAGGGGCAAATAATAAAATGAGCATCTCCAAATTGTTTAGGCAAGGATCTTCTGCTAAGGAGAATTGACAGCACAGCTCTAAGAATAGATAAAGGACTGCCTCAAGGATCTGTCTTGCTCCCTTACTTTTTTTAAACTAATACCTTCATTTGCATAGTAATAACCCAATTATTGTAAGATTAGGTGACAGGAATCTCATTATTGCTATTTCCACAAAACAGTCGATATTCTATTCAATATCTTTTAATGTTACACACCTTAAAACATAATTATTTCAATATACCCTCATTCATCTTTAATGTAATTTTCTTTTTGAAAAACCTTGCCATAATTGTTAGTTTTTATAGAGTATACTAGTGTTTAAACAAGCACTTTTCCCCTCAGGCTGCTGAGAACAAGTGAAAGCAACCAATAGCTTGAGGGCATTTCTGCCTCTCCCACCATCCCCCCCAAAATAAGTCCACCAAAAGACCAAACTTCCAAGCACAGCCCCTGAAAATCTGTTGTAACAACCCCCATGCTCCTCCCAACACTACAGTGTGCCTCCTCCTCTTTCACTTCATGCTCCACAAAAGATGCTTCCATAATGAATTTTGGTCTTAAGGCAACTTTGAAGGTGTTAGCAAATACATTCTGTTAAATTTCAAATTGTATGCTCTCCATTCTTCTCTTCGTGGGTTGTTGGTTTTTGTCCTCCCCCCACCCCCCACCCTGTGCTCAGACCACATTGTAGTACTTAAAAAAAAAAAAAAAAAAACTTCTGAGACAGCTGACATGCTGGGGAGACCATCTGCCTGCCATAGGTTTACCTGCCATGGGCTTTTACAGTTTCAATTACAAGATAATCAGTATGATAAGTGGCTGGTTACCAGATTAACGGTAGAAACAAAGCAAGGAAATAGCAGGGAGAGAGAAAAGTGTCAACATTGAGAGACTGCAGAGCTGTACAGGTTATCACTCCAAAATGATATCAAATTAATGTATGGTGAAGACAGCAGTTAGATTTTTGTCAGAAGGAAATAACATCAAAGGGCTGTGGTCTAAAGTCTAGAGGTGACACTGCTCCACTGTGACCCTACTGATCACCACTCTTTCAGGGTGTGGGGCCCTTTATGCTTCATGAATGAATACTCATTCATGGATGTAACCATCTGGAGAAGCACTAGGTTCCTAACCCCACACCAACTAAGTCTGCTGAGGATGTGAATTTCATCAGTCACCAACATGATTGACTGGCATTTTCAAAATGCTCTGACCCACAGAATCTCAATAAGCATTCTGCTCCTAAGAGCCACCTAACCATAATCTCATATTGCACTGTCTGGCCACCAGACCACACTGTATCCTTTCTGCTCCTGGTCTTTGAATGAGATGTCAAGGCAATCTGCATGTTAAATAAATGTTAAGGGATACTTACTCTGTGCTTTGTCATTTTTTACACAAGTTGGGAAACCACCATTCTTTAAAATGAGTTTAGGTGCTGTACACTATTCCTCCCCCCAACCCTGCCAGAAGAAAATGTAAAATAAAATTTCTGATCTAGTAAGCCTTTTACTGGAATAAAATTGTATGGTTTATCTCTCTCAAGCCACAGGGCTGCTCCTGAGAAACTATGCATAGTAACAAGGACGTGAGTCAGACAGACATTTAGCCCATATCTTTCAGAGAATGAGCTCGCAGGGCATACTTTTAGTCAAGATCATGGAGCTCAGTATGTGGCTTAGTATGTGGTAGGATTAGAATTCAGGTCTCCAAACTCCCTTTCCAGAGCTCCTTCAGTTCACCCTCCCTCATCACTTCAAATCCAGGCTTCATGACCACAGTGATCAAGTTCAAGGATGTCTTATTCCTCAGGGAGGAACACTACCACAAGAAGACCCACTGAAAAAAGCAAAAGAGCAATCACTAAAATCATTGTTATATACTAGGTATCAATGTGATGCTTTATTAGAACCACTCTGACTCCTGAAGAAGCTAAACTCTGAGAAGTTTAGCATATGGCTCAAGAACACAAGGCAACCAGCTCCAGAGTCAGTACTCAAAGCCATGTCCATCTTCAAGACAAAGCCTATCAGGTGCTGTCATTAAAACAAAATCTACCATCAAATTACTTGGTTTTTGGTCTGGAGTTGATGAACATCATCTCTGCTAAATGTTCCAGATATCCTTCCTTAATGCACAGAAAATGTACAGGACAAGGGTGATCTCAGGCTACTTAGATTCACCAGTACACTACAAAGTCTCATGCCTTCTTACCTCTAGGTGTGATGTTCTCTCTGTGATGACCTCATCTCCTTTTATTGTGTTTACCCCTTCCATCACTTATCAAGTAAACTCTTATTCATGCCTCAAAACCCTCATCACTCATTACTTCTTCCGGAAAACCTTGCACCATGACTCACCACCCTCCAAGGGAGTTCATTTTCTCTTCCTCTGTTATGCCAGAACTTTTAAACTACGTATTAAATTTATTAAATCCAATTAGTAGTTTATAAGCCATATCTCTTGAGGAAAGGTTCTGTTGGGCTAGGTTTGATTAAACTTGTTATCCACAGTACTGCCAGCAAAGTACCTAAAACGCAGATTTTATAAATGTTCAGCTGTTACTGAGCTAGACATCTGCCAGACCTCACTTACTGCAAATACCACGTTCTACCTTGCTTCCTGCTTTTGCCTTTTCTATAAAAGAAATAATTCTTTCAAATAACCATGACTTATTCTCCCCACATCACCAAGAAGGGCACCTCACAGATAATAAGTGTTCCAAAAATTTTTGTAGATTTGAATTGCTTACAGGATTAAAGGGGACACACTTATCTAAAATATTACAGGTTGCTTTAAACTCAGTTGTGGATAATAGCAAATTTCTCTCTTCCCGAGTCACCTTCAAAGCATGGGATTATATCCCATGAGGTTGTAGAATAAATGCACTGTGGTTAAAAATTAGATGGCTGAATCCATGGCTAAAATGCTACTTTTCCTGAGGATTAATTGAGTGCAATCTTTTATCTGTTTCTATTCAGCATATGTACTATATATCTGCTATGCATCTGAGGACAGCTGCCATTCTATTTACAGCATTATCTAAAAATGGAAACATTAAATCTATCTTCCATCTCTTTGAGATCTTTTTCTACCACAGAATCATCTCAGATGTTCTGCTTTTAGAGCAAAATATATGAGGTGTGAATGTGTGTAACAGTAAAAGACTAACAGGCACAAATCCACAATGGTGGGATTATCCACTGGGGGTTGATAAAACTTTCCTCTTTTTCCTATCTCAGGAAAGACTAGGGCAAGAAAGCTAGAAAACATCAGGGGGCAAATTAAAAAGGCAGAAAACTCTGCCCTTACACCCCTATTCAGAAGTCGCAGAACCTAAATATTGATTTTTCAGGCCTTTTGTTGCTGACTGTAGAGATTTTGGACACAGACTGAAAAACAAACATCAGAGGTGTGTGCTAAAAATCCTTCCAAGTACCACACTATATCCAGATTTCTTTTGGGGAAGTTTAAAATGAGTCTTTTGGCTTTAATAAGAGGGGAAACATCTGACCATGTTAGCTACTTACGGTGACTCTTCATATTATACATCTGAACAAACCACTGTTCATTTTACTGACAACTATTATCAGAAGAGGCCAAAAAAAAAAATCTGACTTTAAAAGGACATCTAGGACTGGCCTTCCTGACCCATCTGAACAACTGGGGAAAGTTTAAATTCTAATAATAGCTCTTCTACTCCAAATTTCAAAAGATACAAACTCTTCTGCTTTTACCAAGCTTCAAGTTCATTTTTAAAATCAAAGTGCCAACAAGACATAACAGGAAGAGAGAGCAGCACTTTCATTGCAAGAATCAACTGGCCTAGGAAAAAACTGACAAGTCATTGAAACTCTTTAAAAAGCTATTTTGCTCCTTGTGTTATAGGCCTTATAAGTATGAACACCGTCATTCTAAAAGCAGTTTGCTTCGTCAAAGCAGGGCAGTGTACCAGTTAATAGTATGGGAGATGAGAGATGTAAAGCCAGACTACCAGTGTTAAAATATCCACTCCACCACTTATTAGCTGTGTGACCTTCGACAAGATAAATAGCCTACCTGGCCTTATTCGTGTGGTTGTGAAGAACAATTGAGCTAGTGAATGTAAAATTACTGGAATAGTACTTGCCATGTGGTGAACCGTCAATTAATGGTACCTATTTTTAGTACTAAAAAAAAATCCATGACACTTATTAAGTGCTCATTACTTAATGATAAAAATTAGTTGATTTCAACAATATTTCCCAAGTGAGGATGGGGTGGAGAAGATTAACACAAGAAAAGCTTTGATAAAGGAAATTACAACTGATTATTTATTTAGTGTGTTGCTTTCTGACCAAGCTATTTTCCTGGGGGGAAATATATGTATTTTTTACATGTTTCTTGAGCACAAAGACCTACAATTTAAAACTGGAGTCTTTATAAAAAGGCATTTTGTTTAGATTGTACAATATATTCCACTCAATATCTATGGCAGATAAACATACAAATATGATTCTGTCTGTATATCTATTTTTATTTGATTAAACAAATTTTAAAATGTTAAAGGATCATAAGAAGCATCCAATCCAACAAGTGCCATGTGTATGTTCACAATGTGACAAAAGACAACTTAGTCAAAGTGACAGGTATGGCAATAAGACATCCGTGCGCTAAAGGATCACTTGCCTTGGCATTGGTATCTGTTCCACAGGTACAGCAATTGAAACCAAAATTACTAGTGATCAAATTGACAAATACTAAATGTGAATTTTTTTTCAGAAAATTCAATGTTTTTCCCCAAATTCAAACACATTAACAGTTTTTAACCATGTGTTTTACTCTAAAACTTACATTATCATCACTCATAAATCACTTTTGGAAATCTTAGAGGTACAATTTAAGTACACACCAATACTCTTATTTGAAACCTGAGCTAAAAGCTAAAGAATTGAAAGTGGGGAACCTATATAATACTTCTGAAGAGAAAACCTAGTATGAGTTTTGCAAGATGTCAAAGTCATCAAATCATTCATGATGTTAAATCTCCAGTGTTTGCTGACTGGCAAGGCTTCTAGAGTCTCTCTCCAGAGGACAATAAAATTTCCAGAACACAGTCATGAAAAGAGGTAAAGCCTCACTTTTATTATTAGACTAGAAAGTACCTCTTCAAAAACAAGTGTTTAAGGAGATTCTAAAGGTATGTGTGTGATGTTAATCAATGTGTAATATGTAAAATTCATTCAACTGAAAAGCATCAGTACAATTAAAAAGAAAACCCACTTTGACATAAAGCAGGATGAAAAATACCACATGCACACAGTTATGGTCTTCTGCTGAGGACAACAATGTGATTCATCACAAAGATCCTAGTCCTAGAAGCTAAGAAATCATCTTCTAATTTTTAAATTTTTATTGTTTATATATGAGCAACTACATTTCCAGGAATAACTTTCCATTTAGTTACAGAGGTTGATCTGTTAAATAACTTATTTTCAAGGACCATTCCCAAAATCAAACTATGTAAATTCTCTCTCTTTTGTCAACCACAAGTAGTAATTTACTGCTAATGAGCAAGCTGGTAGGGCCTTACTTCTGCCATTAGTTCACCTCATAGTCTAAACTTCAAATCTACTTATCGCTAGAATTGGAAAGTTGACCTGAACTATATCTGAGGTCTCTGATTCTTGAAAAAATTCATGATCCTATTACCATTTTTCATATTGGAGTATAACTGAAACATGGTTTTATTATAAGACAGATGGCCAAAAGGTGTTCCCATCTATACCAGGGGCTGTTCTGGTTTTTAAGACTTTATATTAATTGGTTGTTCATTAAGACCAGCCAGTAGACATCCATCTATGTACCTCCAAAGGTAAGACTGAGGCTAAGAGGTTACATAATAAACCCAAGATCATAGACCTACTTAACAGTATAACTGGGGTTCAAACTCAAACCCCAGTAGGAGGCTTATGTGCTTTCCACCCCAGAAACAACCTTGAGAACCATGAAATATGAGAGACAATTCTATTGCTAATATCTAGTAAACAGTCCACTGATGGTCTAAAATCCCATCACTTTCTACATCCCTTCTTTTAGGTATAATTCTATGAAAAAAATTATGCATGTTTGATATATAAATCATGATGAGTTTGGACATATGCATAGACCCATGATATCATTATCACAATCAAGAAAATCTACATATCTGTCACTTCCAAAAATGTCCTTGTGTTCTTCTGTGGGGTTTTGATTTTTGGTAAGAACTACTTAACATGACATTTATCCTCAGCATATTTTAAAATGCACAATACCATATTGTGAACCATCAGTGGCATATTACAGAAATCTCCAGAACTTTTATATCTCACATTACAAACTTTACACCCATTGATCACACTTCTTTTGCAAGTTCTATACATCACTTGGTAACCAATAAAGGAGCACACATCCTTAATTGATTAGTAAAAATCAAAGATTCTATGCAAGCCTGGATAAAGAGACAAGAACTATGTAACTTGGTAGTGCATAATACATTTCTTGATGATAATGGCACCTCTTGAAAATTAGTCAGCAAGAAATATGGCTTTTGGTAACAGTAAACGAGAGAGAAGAAAGAGAACAAACCCTTTATAATGATTTCCTAACAGAACCTCACCACTTATCTCTGAATCATCAGGAGGAAATTATTCCACTCTTTCCACTTGGTTTAAGGTTTCCTTGTAGTCACAGGACAATGCTATTCCACCTTAGGAATCCCAAAGATTGGCAGATTGAGGACACTGAGCAAGCAAGTGCACTCAGCATAACACTTCAGTTTATATATTCCAAATGTCCTCTGTCCTGCATTGTGGTTTTTAGTAGAGTGGAGCCCCCAAAACAGGAATAGAATGTGGGTTCTGCCACTTAGCAGAGATACAAGTCTAGTCAAAATAGGAAATCTCTGTGCCTCAGGTTCTTGATAGATGGATATTGCTTGTAAGCTCATGATGTGTGTGAGGAATCAATATTTGTAAAGCACCCAGCCCAATTCCTATTGCAAGAGAAGCCCAAATAAATGTTAGCTGCTATTATTAGTATCCAAAAGTAATAGGATATGAGAACCCTTATATTTTATGGCAATTCTGATGTTAGGACAGTACTCCTAGTAATAATTTTTTGAAGTAGTTGAAAACTCCAATAAGTTGTATGAGATCCAGGAATATGCATAATATTTATAGAGGAGAAATGTACTATGATTATTATTTTCTTTAAAAGAAGGGGGTGATTTATATTCTTAAATAAATCTTGGATAGTCTAGATGCATTTAACAGTGGCTATTTGTAAGAAAGGTTTTATTTGCTTTTTGGCTCACCTTTTCTAAATCTTACACAATGATCATATATTTTATAAGAAAATTTTATTTTAAATGTTTCAAAAATTAAGAAAAACTAAAACCAAACCATAAGAGGGCAGAATCTTAGTAATAAAATATCAGACATTAAATGTCCGATATGATTTTATGACTTGCTGGGTAAATAAGGGAGGGCTGAAAATGGAAGAGACAGTTTCTCAGGTGTAGAAATGATGCTTACGCCTTTATATTCAGCAAAATAAATGATAATGAAGTGGCCACAGTGGACAAAAATTTCTGTGCCAATTATTTTCAGAATTTCTAAAATGGAGCTGGGGTTGTGGCTCAGTGGTAGAGCACTTACCTAGCATGTGTGAGGCACAGGGTTCGATTCTCAGCACTGAAAATAAATAAATCTCCATTAACAACTAAAATTGTTGCCAGTTTGACTAAAGAATCAGTAATGCTAAATGGACCTGTGAAACATGCTTTTGGAAGCAGTCAATACGTGATATTCCTTTTGATGAAAATGATGGGTGTTAACTTGATAAGAGCACTTACTTGATTAAGGGTAAACTATGTTCATCTTGGGTTGGGCGCTGTAGAGTGCTCAGATGAGACACTTGATTGAAGGTAACTGTGTGGTAATTATTTTGAATTATCTGAAGTTTTAACTGTAAACTATGCTGAGAAAACTGAGGGGCAAAATTACAGCAGTGGGAACTAAGTTTCTTTTTGTAAGCATAACCTTGAAAATGTAGCAGACTTCTTTGGTATCTACCTGAGCTTTGTTAAGTGTTGGAAAGATTTGAACTCAAAGTTAGAATTGGTGATAAATGGTAAAAATAGATTAGATTAAAAATATTATTTGAGCAGTGTTCAATGTGTGATCTTCATGGAACATAGAATTTGAGTGAACGCGAATTAGAACTCTGATAGGGCCATTGGTGTAGACGAGAACAGACAGGTGGTCATGAATGCCATAAAGGAACCGGACTAACCAGAAAAGAACATATAGAATGCGAACAGACTCAGATTGACTCCTGGGAAAGGAGACATTCAGGAGAGGTCAAAAGCAAAGTGACTCATTGGGTCTCTATAATTTGCAGTGAAAGATTCCTCACTAATTCAATAATCACATGCTTCTAACTATTGTAGTAATTGCAGAAATGAAATTTCTCTCTTCTAGTAGATTACACATTTCTGGAGAACAAGAAAGATAAATGTCTAGCACAATGACTTGCACTTAGTACCTGGTTCAATAAATGTTCCCTAAGAAGCAAATGAGAAAAAAAAATTGTCTTATAATCAAGAACTAAAATTATGCAACTCAATTACTAAATGAGAAGATCACATCGAGTAAAATGTAGTTATCTGATTTACTATCCATCTACCTGAGGAGACTCCCCTATGCGTGATGATTCCTGCCCCAGTCTTCCCAGCTCAATCTCCTTTTCATCTCATTCACTCAAGCGGAAGTAGAATACTACATCATAAACTATGACTACAGGCCTAGAAATTATCTATGCAACTGTCAATTTGGAAGGAGAGAAGGCTGAAACTGCATTTAAAAAGAGAAATCTCACTGGTAGACAACTCTCTTAAGATTAGGAAATACATATGTGCATAGTGCATGACACAAACTGCCTTTACTTAAAAAACCTCTCCTAAAGAAATAAACATCTTTATTGGAAATTTTAGTATAATTCTGAGTCAAAAATTTAATGGCCAAGTAAGTGAAAAATGGGGAGAAGGAAAGAAGATAAAACAGATCTTTCTTCCTTGGCTGGAACGGATACATCCTGAAGTGACCTATGTCCCTGCAGTGGCTCTTCTTGAGGTGTGTGCTTCTATGAGTCCCTCAGAGATTCATCTTGTATAGTCTTGCAGATTGTGGTCACCGGACACAGGCATTGCTGACTAAATGACCCCTTTGACTTCTAAGTCAACTCCAGTCTCTTCCTGCTGAGGTGTTCTTCTTCCTGAGGGGAAATTCTTTAGTGTGGCAGGTAGGAATAGGGAAGGGAGGCAGTAGAAAGGGTTGTAATCCAATTTCTTCTACAAGACCTACATATGATCTCCAAGAGATCCTAGCTCTGTCCTTCTGCAATGGTTATCAAAATGTGGCTTCTCATCACACTTTTGAGGTCTTCTCATCATAGTCTCTTGCTTGATGACCTCTGCAAACTTAGGTCAGGTCCCAAACCTGCAACTTCCATACACCAGGATGCATATGACAACCTGACCCAGGTCCCTCCCACCCCATTAGATGCACCATTACATTTGAGTGGCAGTGGAAACAAGAGAAATAACTGGACACTCTTTAATTCTCTCCATTTTATTATCATGGTCTTCACCAAACCATGACAATTGTTCCTCCTCATTCTTCACATGCTCTCTCAAGGTGAGTGGGAGGAAAAGGACATAAAATGAACAAATGAGATTTTTCAGGCTCCTAGCATAGCCTAAACACATGTTTTGACCCACATTATATTCTTGGTCCTTTATAGCTTCCTGCAGCTCTGATGCCACCGGGTAAGTCAAATTTAACATGTCATGCAGTGGTCTCCCTTTATCTGTAGTTTTGTTTTCTACAGTTTCGGTTTTTTGCAATCAAATGTAGTCTGAAAATATTTAACAAAAAAGTTCCAAAAATAAACAATTTGTAAGTTTCAAATTGCTTGCTCTTTGGACCAATATGATGAAATTTCACACAGTCCCACATTGTCCTGCCTGGGACATTAATCAGTCTTTGTTCAGTGTATCCATGCTATATACACTACCACATGCTAGTTATTTAATAGCCAACTAGGTAATTAGAGCAATGGCTGAGGTATCATGGTGCTTGTATTCAAGCAACTCTTATTTTACTTCATACTGAGCCCAAAGAACAAAAGAAGTAATGCTGGCAATTTGGATATGCCAAAAGCCCTGAAATGTTTCCTTTAAGTGAAAAGGTGGAAGTTCTTGAAAAAATTACTCATAGGCTGAGATTGCTAAGATCCATGGCAAGTTATTGTTGCTCTCTTACTGTGATTTAAAAATTAAACTTTTTCATAGATATACATATATGTTACATATATTTTATACACACATATACACAAAGACACACACAGTAGAGGAAAAATCAATACACAAAGGGTTTGTATTATCTGCAGTTTCAGGCATTCCCTGGATATCATGGAACAAATCTCCCAAGGTAGGAGGGGAGTACTATATAAGGAAAATGTGAAAAATCCATTTTTTTATGAAAACATAACTTTGCTATGACTTGGATCACATCCTACTGTCAGGGTTCAAGCACATCCCCTTTTGCCAAATAATCACCTGAGGTTCAAGTCAAGCTTTTTTGTTTGTTTGTTTTGTTTTGTTTTTGGTACTGGGAATTGAACCCAGGGGCATTATCACATCTATAAGCCCAGTCATTTTTATTTTTATTTTTTTTATTTTAAGATATCGGCTCAATAAATTGCTGAGGCTGGCCTCCAACTTGTGATCCTCCTACCTCAGCTTCTCAAATGGCAGGAATTACAGCCATGTGCCACTGTGCCTGGCTCAGTTTGGTAATTATTATGGCAGGATATTCTAATACTTTTATCTACTAAAAGAGTAGGATGAGAACCTACGATTCATTTACCCAGTTCTATGACCCTCTCATTGACACTTTGCTCAGAAGGAACAACAATTTCCTACTAGAATACTCTATACAGAGAAATAATCAGAAATGAAAAAAAATCCCTCCTGCTATCCTTCTGCAAATGCAAATAATCCTCTACATCATCCTACTCTGCATTTGTGGTAATGGGCCTCATCCTCTCTCAGATCACATATGGTATTTAAGAAATCCTTCTCCTCCTACAATCCACCTAATCTTGTAAAACATAATTCCTTTTTTTTCCTCCTCCCTACACAAACTTAATTCCTGACTCTCTCCAAGTATGTACAAATTACTACACTGACCTTCTTTTAAAGCAAGCATCACACTGCAGCCTAAAACAGCAATTGAAAAGTGTTTTAACTATTTTACATTATCTGAACTTGCTTCTAGCACCTTTTACAACCAGTGTTGGTTTTTTCCCCCTTTATAAAGTGGCTGTGGCATTCCGTGGCTGCATACTACAGCACAAGTTCATGGTAAGTTCAGAGGAAAGGAATGTTCAAAGAAAACTGAACTCGAAGCATTGTGGGTAGTGATATGGAAAGTTGACAAAACAATGATAAACAATAGAGGGAAAAAAGAAATAATTAAATGTTCTAAAGCACTATATCAGCATTTTATGCATTGTTAACTTTTTTTTGGAAACTTTTATTGTGTGTGGTTTCATGGAGAGATACTAAGCCAGTCTGTTGGAACAGCACTCTGCATGTGTAATGATTATAAAACTTTTTTTAAAATAAAAAAGAAAATGGGCAAATATGTCTGCCTGAGATAAGACTTTCTGAACAAAATATAATACATGGAAATCCTTTCTTGAAGTGCTTGTGGATTTAAGGAGGTAGGAAACTTAAAACAGTAGAGTAACAATAAACACAAAAGTCTAAACAAGGTGTGAAAAATTGGACTGTGAGCAGCAACAGGCAAAGCAAGATGTAAAAGAAAAGCAGCCAAGAGAAAATGGTTAAATACCCTATAGGTACGTGTTTAAAGGTACTTATGAAAATGAGTTACTGAGATTGTAAAAGTCAAAATTTTTTTCTATTGCTAGACTGCAATACTAACTCAGAGTACAGTCTAGATTTGATGTCTTGTTAGGTCAATTCCCATACACATTGAACACTTTTATCTTATTTGTACTTCTCATTCAGCAAACATTTACTTTGGAGGCATTACTTAGGTATAAGGAATTCCTGAGGTAGTTGATGCAAAACTATATGTGTGTGTGTGTGTGTGTGTGTGTGTGTGTGTGTGTAACCATTATATTCTAGTGAAAAGACAAAGAACATAATAAATAATGGTATTTTAGAAGGTTGTCCACATTAAGGAGGAAAATCAAGCAAAGAGGTAGATTGTTACAGGGTTGGGAGGAGGATCAGCTGTCTTAAAGTTGTAAGAGGAGACATTAATTTGAAGGTCAGATTTGATCAGCATTATGGGATATAAGGAAGCATTGTTAATGTTGCAGAAGAGTATGATGAAAGATGCAATTCAGAGGTCCTGGGGAGAAGATGGCCACCTGCAAGCCAAGAAGAGAGGTCTCAGAAGATACCAAACCTGATGGCATCTTCGACTTGTACTTTCATACTACAAAACTGTGATGAAATAATTCTTTGTTGTTAAAGTTGCTCCATCTGCTATATTTTGTCATGGAAGCCCCAACAAACCAATATAGGGATGGTGAAGAGAAAAAGAATGTAAATGTCCTGGGATGGGAGGATCAGCATGTTAGACAAGTACCAAGAAAGTCAATGTGGTTGGTAAAGAGCAAGAAAGAGATAAGGCAATTCACAATGAGTTAAAGAGCCACTCAGGGAGCAGAACAGACTGGGAGAAGGCCATTAGCTTTTAGTCTGAAGGAGGTGGGAAGCCATGGAAGAATTAAACATGGTATGACACATGCTAACCCTTTCTTTCCAAAAGTTGTTACAATGTATAATTTCTTAAGGTTATGGAACCTATTCAAAAACATTTTAAAGTTTCAAAACCCAGGTACAGCAATAGGACATGCCCAGAAAGTAAAGATAAAAATGAGAATACTAAAATATGTTTACTTTGACTTCATCTTCTTTCCATGAACACCTAAGGATGCCTCACAAATTCAGGGATGGCCATCATCCCTTGTTGAAAATCTCTGATTGAACCCATGGTACCAGCCAATTAATGTAAAGTTTTTGCATCCAAATCCAAGCCAACTTAATTCTCCCATATCTTAAAGAGACTATTTACTGGTTTACATACACTAGGTCCCTACAAAGAAAAATGGTTCAGGCACTATTGACATCAGTCAAGTATCTGTTTTGTTCCACACATGTAAGATGCCAGAGAAGAATGAGTTGTCACCGTTTGAGAGATGTTTGATAAGGAAGCACTGAGGCTGGTTAGCTGTAGGAAGGATAATATCTCCTGGCAGGCCACATTGTGCAATAATCAGTATTGACTCAAATCAGATGTTATAGTGCATGATCAATGTAGCAGGTTGAGACTTGCATTTCCTTTGCAGGAAAACCTGTTTTGAAAGAACAAGGAAAGCTGCTTTCCAACACCAATTCAATAGTATACTTCATATAATGGATGCAAAGAAAAATGCACTGATTTTTTGGTAACATATGAATAAAAGATTTGATCAGTAAATCCTTATTTATTATTCCACTAAATGCTAATAGTCAAAAGTTTAAGACACTACTAGAAACTTATAGAATTAATTCATTAATTTGGTGCTGGAGATGGAATCCAGGGTTTTACAAGCTAGACCTGATCTACCACTGAACTTATATTCCTTGCCTTAAAAATTGTAGTCTTGAAACTGGTGTTTACCAAGGAGGTAGATGTGGAAAGAAGGGAGGGGGTGATCTGGTTTTTGGAACAGGTGTTGTTGATATTTTAAAGTTCCCTAAACACATTTTATACTTTAATTCTAAATCCTTCCCCACATTCTCACTGGATGAAAGATGAGGGAATCATTCTATTTTGAAGGAAGAATGGGGATCTGCAAAACCTTATTGTTAAGGTCTTAGTTGAGATACTTACAGGTACACTTAAATGTCTGAATAGAAGAAACTATTAAGCACTCAGGTAGGTGTCAGCCCCTGGATGTGTGTGTGATCCCATAAGTAGATTGTCAGGGTAGATGCACGACCTTGGGCAAGAAACTGGGTGTAATGATGCCCTGGTGAATGCAAAGACACTCATCATTAGTAGGAAGTTAAGAATGGAACCTGAAGTCTGATTGAATTCATCTGTAGGAGATGCTGTCATGTGCTCTCCATGGTAATAAAGCACTCACTGCCCCAGCTGCCAGCAACACCCCTCTGATAATAGCTCACAACTGAGCCCCTCCCTAGGCACTGGCTGGGCTGTAGGGAACTGCCTTGTCCAAGGCTACACTACACCCTGGGGACAGCAAATATCTTATGACCATTAAATGGGGAGATATAAAGGACAACCCCCACCTTGATCCAGGACACCTAGTCAGGGCCATCCCAAGACCAGAATTCCCAGTAGGATTGTCTGAGGCCTGTACTGTAACTGTATTTCAATTCAACCTCTCCATCTGTCCATCCTGCACCCCAGATCCCTGACAGGTAGTGTTCCCAAGGACATACAAAACTCAGAGATGCAATTATTGGAAATGCAGTATATGTCTCCAAAAAAAGTTGACCCAAACAACATGACAGCAAGAATAAATACCAAATGAAAGGTTTTGAATTGTCTGAAAGAACTGAGACAGAAGCAGAGTAACTGATTCTACTGGAATTGGTAGAATCATGTACTAATGCTAGTTTCTAAGGAAATTCATATACCTTGAAGCAAGTCACAAATACACTTATGAAGTGCTTATTTTGTAAGTTAGTTAAAATGTTAAACCAATCAAGTGAAGAGTAGTCAATTAGTGATTTTATGGTGACTATAAAGTGCTGTGTGGCTCATGTAAGCTATGTGATGGTCAAATCTGCCCACTATCACACATATCTAATTGCATGCTCCTTGACAAGTTAAAATATCAATTCTGCTAGAAAAGCTCACTTGCTTTTTAATTATGTAGTTATGTATGAGTCCAAAGAGTATAAAAATGGTGGTAAAAGGGGACAATGTAAATTTTGTGACAAGACTATTACATGTCATATAGATCCAAAGAAATACTCTATAATGTATGATTAAAGAGATGACTTTTGAACACTAAGACCAGAAAATAGAGATCATAAGGAGTGAGAATGCATTAAACTAATGCAAGAAATATATCAAATACACTATTTCTGTGCTTTAAGATATTGACATCAGACTGATCTTTTTGTGATCTAGACAGAATATAGGCTGGATAAAAATATAAATAGGTGAGGGTATAAAATATTGAACAACCATATCAAGAGAGATCTGCTACCTTAAATGATAGTAGTCTGAAGGAAAAATTCTGTGTCTTTAATTTCTGCCTTTAGCTCAGCATTCCAGAGTATGACCTGGTGATTGGCAATGGCAGGGGATACAGGGAAGGCACTGGACTTACTTACAGGATACAAGCAAGTGTTGATGGAATTAGGGTTGGCTTTATTTTCTAGGGAAGAAATTTACCCCAGCAGGCAGAACACACTGTCTGAAGAATTACTACACATTGTATTCCTGTAAAAAACAATAACATGAATTCACAAAGGTATCACAACATGAGGGCCAACAGATTATAGAATCCCCAGAGAAAAGTGTTACTCAGAAGATATCACTGGGCCTATAGCAACCAACATGTAATAAATATTTATTGAGCATGTCCTATGTTCCAGCAATTGATAAAAGTACTTATTTATAGCAGATACATCTATGAACAAGCGAAATGGGATATCCTAATGGGGAGAGAAGCAGGCAAACAAATAATTAACAAATTATTAATGTCTCATAGGATAACAGCTACAGAGAAAATAAGACATGGTGATTTGATAGAAAAGACTTAGCCTACTCTTGATTGGCTGGAAAGAAAAGACTTTCTCAACAAAGTGTCATTTGAGAGAAGATCTGAACATAAAAAAAAACAAAAACCAGCTATTTGAAGGTATAAAGGAAGAACTTTCCTGTCAGAGAAGCCCAATGTTAGAAAGGACCCATGTGAGAAGCTTGGTGCTTCCAAGGAATGAAAACCATATAATTAAAATATACCAATCAGAGAATATAAAGCCTAAGAGATGAGACAGAGAGGTAAGCAAGAGTCAGATCATGTGGTGCTTTATGCACTGATACAGGGAAGAATGCCATAACTGATCTGTATAGGAAGACACTTGGGCAAGAATACAGAAACTGACTACAAGGCAGGTGGTTAGAATGGAAGCTCAGACACCAGGTAAGTAGTGATCACTGTCTAGGTAAGAGATGCCAGTTATGGAGACTCAAAAGAGAAGAAATGTAATAAGGATAAACATAAGTCCTATTTTTTACAAAACAAGCACAGTGTTAAGATGAAAGATTTCTGAGTTAGTTGCATCACAGATTCAAAAGCACAGGATAAAATTTAATGACAGGGGAATGTCAAAGAGGCACAGAGCTGACCTGAAATAGTCCCCCTTAGCCAAAGTGGATACTGTGAACAATATCATACTATTGGATTATAATCTGAAGCATCAAATAAATACCCATGAGTCTATACTTATATAAATAAATAACTGGGAGAAAAATAAATGGGGCAGAAGAGACAATCTCTGTATAGGATCTAAATAATTGGTATAGATATTCCCCCGTCAAGCAGATGCAGTTAATTCCACAGCTTTGGAGCCTGGACTGTTCTTTCAAAGGAAAGGAGAACACAGTAGCTTCATGTGGAGAAACCTGACCAGGTGATGAAGATTAGTGTCATCAATAATGTGTCATCAGGTGAGAGCCCTGTAAATTATAACTGGATGAGAATGGAATTTCACCTTTGTGATCTTCCTTCCCAAAACCCTGATCCAATCACAAGAAAAACATGAGCCAAGGACATTCTTCAAAATACCTAACTGCCAAAGTCATAGAGAACTAGGAAAACCCGAGAAACTACCACAATTTGGATGAGACTAATGAGACATGACAACTAAATGCAATATGGTAACCCAAGAGGGATCCTGGATGAGAAAAAGAACATGGGAGAGGGCTAAAGAAATGAGAACAAACATAATATTTGGTTAACAGTTGTGCACAAACATTGGTTCATTAATTGTGTCAAACATACCAATAGGAATATTGAAGCCACGCCCTTGTCCTGGAGTGGCAAAGTGGTGGCCCGGGTGGCATGGAGCACAGATGAAGAATACAGGCTGTGGCTGTGTGAAGCCTGCCATGTCAGTGCAGTTCTGAGGTGTCAAGCCAGGGCCAAAGCAGCTCAACTCAGGCCCAGTGCAGACACTGGCTCCACATAGCACCAAACCCTGCCCCCGCATCCACGTTCTGAAGACCTCGACCTCCCACTTTACCCAGAGAAGCTGGAAAACTGAAGTAGTACAGCCTTGAATGGGATTGCAAGACTAACCAATAGTCATTGGTACTTTTCCAAATCCCAATTAGCATAAATTTGGACCAATAGCATTGGCCTGAGTGCTATATAAATTTTTGAGTGCTATATAAAGCCATAGACTAGTACACGCAAGTAGCAACACCTATTGGGGTCCTCTCTTACACCTGTGAGGATTCTGTTTCTATTCTTTGCATTTGAAAAAGTTCTACTCCTTTCAATCTTGCCTTCTGTTGCCCAGTGAATTTCATTCTTCATATTTGTGAGACAAGAACCCAGAAAGAAGTTGGCAGCGAGATGCTGGAGTCTGTCGCAACATTGGAATGCACGACCCTCATTTTGAGCTGCAACCCTGAGACCGCAGATGCCTCTCAACGGTAGTGGAGAAGACTTGGGCTTTGCTGGTGACCCTTGGAGCTGACGCCAGCAGGCATTCCCTGCTGTGATTAACTGCTAGAACTAACTGGGCTTTCTCAGCTGCAGAAGCCTGCTGCTTGGCCAACCATGGTGGGACACATCTACAATCCCAGTGACTCAGGGGATTGATGCAAGAGGATTGCAAGTGTCAGGCCAACTTCAGAATTTAGTAGGACTCTGTCTCAAAATATAGAAAATTCTGAGAATGTAGCTCCATAGTACAGTGCCTTGGGTACCATGCCCACTACCACACACACACACACACACACACACACATAGTGCCATACTTGGAGGAGGAAGCAAAGGAATGTTCTGGAAACAGAATGCACAGAGAGTTTAATGTCATGTCATATGAGTAGCAAATAAAAGTTCTAGCTATGCTCATGTAGAAAACATAAAAGACACTATAACTATCTCAAAATGTGAGGGATTATTATAAAGAATGAGGAATGGATTTTTGTCCTGAATATCTGTAGTATTTGGTAAAAATGAAGAGCAAACTACCTCTGGAAAATTTCTAATGAAGTCAAGAAAGAGCTTGTAATAAATCTGAAATCAGCTATCCTGGGAGGCAACAAGGAGCCTTTCCGATAATGAGCAGGCAGGCCCCGCCTGGACACCTTGACCAGGAAGGTGATAGGAAGAAGGGAATTTGAACTATTAGGCTTAAAGTACTAAAACTTCAAACTTCCCTGCTTCTCCACCAGCACTTAGAGAAAACTGGTTATGCCCCAAATCCACGTTGCACTTCCACACTCTAAACTACATTCACTTTTCACTTTTCATTATTAACTTTTATTTACTGATTATCTTGCTTTTCTGAAATGTATTTTAACAACAGGTGAACCCTCTCAAATCTACTAATAAAATCATGTGGAATAATTTGTCCCAGTACTATCAGCTCAGCCCCCTCTCCCAAGTTCAAGACACCCCTGTCCAATTGCTTTCTCAGCTCTCCACCTGCATGTCTAATAGCCATTCAAACTTCATGTGCATCCTCCAAATCTTCTGATTTTCCACCCAAACCTGGACCTCCCTCAATCTTCAAGCTCAAGAACCACCACCAAATGGCACCCAATGTCCTTTCCTCTACCTCCATACCCATTTCATTAGCACATTCTGTTTGATTAACTGTCCATTTCTCACCAGCACCACCACCACTGCTCATCAAAACTCAGACTTTCAAACTTCTGTAGTCACTCTAACTGGCCCTTCTGCTTCTGCTCTTTTCCTTTTAATTAATGATCCACAAAGCAGCTGGAGGGGGGATTACACAACACACAAACCTCCAAAACCTAACCATAGCATTCAGGAAAAGAATTCCAGTCCCTTACTGTATTCTGGTTCTTTTCAACTTCTCTGAGCCCTCCTTACCAGTCTCTTGCTTGCCAGGACTCCAGCCACATGAGCCTCCTCTGTGTCCCTCCATAACCTCCGGTTTGCCTTTCCCTCAGGGATCTGGCTCCAGCTGTTCCTTCATCCTAATGTTTTCACCAGGATCTTCAAATGCCTTGTTATTCTAAAATGGCCATCACTTTAGCCTATTTTAACATTCTGTACCTGACATTTTCCTGGTTGGTATTGCTTATGTTTGTGTTGCTTGTCTGAGTTTTCTGAGAACAGGAACCTTGTACAGCTTATTCATAGCTGTAGCCTCAGAACCCAAAACAGAGCCTGGAATACAACATAAAGTCAGTATTTGTTCAATAAGTTGATCATCTTAACATGAGCCAAGGTGACATCTCTGGCATATGATTTGAAATCTTCTTTAAAGTGATCTTCACAAATTGGGGAACTAGAACCAATATTCTAAAATATTAACAGTAAGTTAACACATCGTATGCATCAAAATACAATCACCTCCCAATCCTACATTCACCATGCTGACCCTTGTTGTTGCTCTGTGAAATAATTTCTTCTGGAGTTTTCTCTAACCTCCAGCATCATCTGTGTGAATCTCATCATCTGTGAAATGCTATCCTCTTTTAAAGGCCCAGTCACAAATACTATCTTTCCTTTGAGACACTCTGATTGCAAAATTATTATGTATCATGTGCATCCACAACAATGCTCCTTCACAACCACACATGTCACCAGGAAGCTGAATATTACAAATGAGAGTTTCTCAAAGTTTCTTAGATCACAAGCACTTGGGGTAATTTGTGAAGCTCACATTATCTTGAGAAACACTGAAAAATATACCCACTTTTGAAGCTTCACAGGGCACAATATTAAAGTCTTTGAAAAAGTCCCGTAATAAGTAAGATGCAGGGTTTAACTTTTTATAATGCAAACCTACTTGTTTTCTACTATTTGACCACAAAATCCTCAATCATCTTTTTAAAAACACAGATATACATAAACAACTCAGGTAAGAAAAGCCAAAATATACCTGACTAGTGGTTAAAAAACATAGATTTTAGAAGTTAGCTGGTCATCAGACTTGAAATGTAACCTGGGCTCCAACAGTTATTACAGAAATTATATTTCCCTCCATATTCCCATATTTGATTTAGAGTTGAATATGACCACTGCAGAGGATCAGTATAAGGATTAAAGATGCTAGGGTGTCTGGGACCTTGGTAGCACTCAGTAAATGATAGGTACCATTAGAATAACAATTTGTATTAATTTTGTACCTTAGTGAGATCAGGAGTCTTAGGTATTTACTTGTGAATCTCACACAAGGTCTAGAATTTATCATGCAATCTTAAGGGTTTGCAAACAAAGCAGCCCACACACCTTCCAGTTGGACAGCACAAGGTTAGTATTTCAGGCCCCACACTATCCCCATAGCCCTGTGTAAGGTGCAACTAATAGGTTTGTCATTGGCCTTGGTCCTCTGGGGCATTAAAACCTGCAGTTCCTTAGAAGTCCTCAATTAATGCTCATTGAATTTCTGGATCTCAATGGATTCTGACTGGGTTCAATTCTTATCCACCAGAATCACCCCCATACCTAGATATTTAACACCATCTATTTAGAAAGAGTGACTCGCCAAAGCAATGATTTATGCATTTAAAAAACTACATCATAATGGAAAATTAAAAGTTATCTAAAAAAATCCTCTAATCTAATGTGCACCCCTTTTCCTCCACTTCATCACTGAGGTGGTCTACAGTTGCTCATGAAATTTAGAGTGGGAATGGGTCCCCTCTAAAGCCAACTCCTAAAGGGTAGAGGGTATTCGTACATGGAGAAGCCTAGACTAATGAACTCAGGGGGCCATTCACCCTTCAATTTCTGTGAAATCATTGGAATTTAAAATAAAGCACTTAAAGGAATTTACAGAGATCACCAAGGCCATCTCCCTACCTGTTAGAATATATCTATATCTCCAGGTTCAATGTTGAAGTGTGAAGGCTCAAGCTGCAAGAGAAATTGATGGGTTAGAGGGCAAAAATGCTTAGGGGGGGGGGAGAAGAGAAAGGAAAAGAAAAATCTGAGGATAAAGGAATTTATGCCCTCCCAATTAACCTTACCAAGGACCTCAAAATTCCCAAGGCAACCTTGATTCTACCTTTCTTTCTTTTGTTTTCAAATATGGAATTTTCTCCAGAACTAATGTTAGAATTGAGCATATTCTTCCTTTGATTTATGAGAACATTCAGGGAATATAAGGTCATGAAAGTTAGCAAACCAGCTGGCTTCAATGCAAAGTAATTAAATAGAAAGTCTTAAAAACTTAAAATCCTTACTAGACATGTTTCAGAAGGATGTTAAATTTATTTTCCTTTGTATTTAAAATACCCTCTTCATATATTTTTTAAAATATTTACTCTAGATTTACATTAACTCTCCCCTGATAATAGCAGTGGACTTAATTCAGAAAAATCTATAAAAGAGTAGAAATTAGAGCTCTGCATTTGTGGTTAAAACTACTGGTGGACAACCACATTCAGGAAACATGTGGTTAAAGTAATTAGATAACCATAAATGCCTGCAAGTTCAGAAAAGCAGAGTTAAGTGCTGGAATGTTTTTTTCTTTCAAAAAAGAGGCCACTATGATTTGAAATAACTAATAAAATAATCTAACTGATTTCTTAAGAAGTTAAGCAAAAGTGCATGCTTAAGTGGTTATTCTCCACACATGAAAGCAATCTACTCAAAGCAGCATTAAGATGTGGGTTTATAAGTTAATCATGTATTAGGTACAATACCTAAACTAAGCACTGCACTATTCTATTTATTCTTTTTATACTATCTTTAAATTATACTTAGTAATACTTATAGACTAGGGCCCATTCAGAAAAGCCTCTCAGGTTCTAGGCTTTATATTTCTTCTATAATATGCATATTCAGACACTCATGGTTAGTAATTGTTCTAAGAAGAATGAGGGTTTGAAATAACTCTCTGGCTGGTGTGATCCTGAGCACATTCATGCCAGTAAATCACTGCTACATCCAGCAGGTAGGAAATAGCCAATTTGTGGCAAATGGACATGATTGCCAAGTAAAGGAAACCAACTCGTAACAAGCTTAGAAGGCAAAACATGAGCCAATCTTCTGTGACTTTTGCTTGCAATACCAAGGACTGCTTTACCAGAGCAGCATCAGGTGTTGATACTCCATCAACATCTACCTCTGATTCAGCATGACATAATAGCTCTTCCATTTTGGAAGGCCGAGTGTTTCCATTTTGATGTATGTTATAGATATCCAAGAGCAAAAGAGTTGCCACATTACATTTCTCCAAATGAAACCACAGGGTAGTCAAATTAATCTAATTATCTGTGACCCCGTTTGACAGTACTGCTAAAAGCAATGTTAACTCCTCTCCAGTTATGCCCTTTGTTTTCTCGTTCATTTTCATTTTATTAATTTGGCTGAGAATGCCCTTTCACACCCAAAATGTACCTGCTTTGGTATTCCATGCATAAACTTGAACTATTGAAAAACTGTGCTCTGTCTACCACTATTTGGAAAGTCTAATGAGGAAAGAATTGAAATTGTCATGAGTTTTCAATAAAGGTCTGAAATTTCTAAGAATTGATCCAGCATCATTTTCCTATTTAGCAATTCCACTCAACCAAGTGATTTTTCAGGAGACACATCAAACAAATTCAACTACTGGTTCATCACAGATCAGAAGTCTCACCTTTTCCCATAAAATTGGGCACCATGAATTTTTTACTTGCTTCTTTCTTACCTCACTTTTATCCCTCACTCTTGATACTACTGAATTTGGTCTCTGACTCACAGGTTTAAAAAAAAAAAAACGTGGCTGGTTACAGTATTTTAATAAATAATTTGCATTCCATAGTAGAAGAGACACCCAAATGTTTATGGACATCATTCTCATACTGATTTTTCTAATTAACAATTGGTATTTCACTTCCATTTAAGCAGAAAAAGATTATTCATATATTTTATTTATTTAAGTACTGGGGATTGAACCCAAGGGGCGTTCTACCATTGAGCTACATCCTCAGTCCTTTTCATTTTTTGTTATGAGACAGGGTCTCACTAAGTTGCTGAGGCTAGCCTTGAACTTGCAATCCTCCTTCCGTGGCCTCTGGAGTTGCTGCCATGCTCATCTGCATTTTAAATATTTATAATGAGCAAAATTATATACTTGGAATGCACCCTTCAACATAATGGCATTATAACTAAATTTTTATTTGAATTATTTTTATGATAATAATAACTAATGTTTTTTCACCACA
This sequence comes from Spermophilus citellus, assembly GCF_964194105.1. Classification (NCBI taxonomy): domain Eukaryota; kingdom Metazoa; phylum Chordata; class Mammalia; order Rodentia; family Sciuridae; genus Spermophilus; species Spermophilus citellus. Next base: position 49,692,284 of record NC_138197.1, read on the forward strand.
TAGGTTAAAAGTCTGCAGCCTCTAATTTGAGGAGAACTCTATTATCACTTTCTGCAAAATTAGACGGGAAAGAATATTAAGAAATCTAAAATCTGACACAAATAAAAATCGCTCTCTCTCACTTTTTTTTTTCCTGGTTTCAAATAAAGATCATATGCTGTTTGATATTCTATACCAGACCAAATAAGGGGATACAGAGGCATGCACATCATTTATCCCTCTGAATACAACCACAGCAAGAATCCACTGGTATCTAAATACACTGAAAATCTTTAGATACTGGATAAAGTTATCTTTATATTTTTCATGGTCTCATCCATTTAGCCCCCTTTGAATCAATTAACATAAAATACCTTCATGCAGGATCCCAAGCCCTAAAGGGCTATCCTAAATTTTGACACATAATCAGCTAATAAAAAGATGCTTCCTGAAAGACGCCCTTGGAGAGATGCATGAGAGAGATCCCTTAAAAATAGCACCAAAAGTTTGTCCTGCAAAGTTCAGCTAAGACTTCACATCAGAGAATTTTCTAATGTCAGTTCAGAAAATGCATTCATGGGGCCCATTCTCAAAATAACACCCAGAGATTCTGAAGTTCAGCATTTCCCCAAGACATCTCTGAAAATGACAACACCCAGAGACTGGTATCCGATTGAGCCTGTGACCCTGAGATGCTAGTAAATAAAACTAACCTCTGGCAATACTGATTGTGTTATGCCACCTGGATTCCCCTCCAGAATGAGACACTCATTTAGTTGCCAGGAGTGCTATCTGCTGCTAAATGCAAGTGAATACTCCCTAGAACTTTCCCCAACAGGAGCAGGATTCTTGCCTTACCTGGTGGTATGTCTCTCTTGGAAGGATGGCAGCATCTAAGGGCTGTTCTATGAAGGATGTGGGGAGGCAGGGGCAAAGAGGTCCAGCAGTCTTGCCTCTTGGAAAGACCAGGCAGCCCTAAAGCACCTGCCCCCACAGTATTGACTGATTGTGGTTACATCTCAGACCAATTCTGCCCTCTACCTGGTCCTGGGGCCTTTATTCCCAGCTCCCATGGGTGATAATCCTCAGAGCACTCCCAACCTTTTCAGCACCTCAGAACACTGCTGAAAGGACGACAATACAAAGAATAGAAGGCAATGCAAAACAATTAGTAACTTTTCTTTTGTCAAAGTAGAAAAATACTTTAGCCAAGAACAATTCAATAATTTCCACAGAATAAAATGCCTGGTTTGTCCCAAGAACAAACCCTCTGTCCATAGTTTTACAGATGGGTGTTCTTATTTATTTATTTATTTGGCAATTGTTTATTTCATGGGACTTTGCTTAAATATAACAAAATCACAATTGAGCTTAAATCTGGCTAATTAACAGTTAATGGTTCCTCTTTTCCCACATATATTTCTTGAAACTCTACTAAGGAAGGAGAATGGTGGGTGTGGATTTGAGGGAGTTAAGGAATCAGAGTGGTGGAGGTGACATGTTAGTCAGTTGTTCATTACTGTGACAAATTACCAGACAAACAACCGATAATGAGATATTTATTCGGGCTCATGATTTCAGTCCATGGTCAGGTGGTTCTGTTGCTCTTGTGACTGTAGTGAGGCAGGACACCATGGCAAGGAGCAAAGCTGCTCACCTCATCACAGACAGGAAACAAAGAGAAGGGGGTCAGGGTTCTTATATTGTCTTCAAGACACACCCACACTTCCTCTAACTAGGCCCCACCTCTTAAAGGTTCCATCACCTCCCAACAGTACCACAGACTGAGGACCAAGGCTTCAACACACGGACTTTGGGGGACATTCAAGATCCAAACCACAACAGGTAGAAACTAAATTTTTTCTAAATATCTTTTGGTACTGGGCCAGGATCTTTAAACATTAGCTTATTTATTCTTCACTAGAACTCAAGGAAGACAATATTCCTATCTTCATTTAACAAATGAAGGAACTCTGTTTCAGTTAGCTCATGTGGGCTCTGACAACAAAGCCTCCATGACTCACTGGGACTACAAATAAACACTCTTTCCTCATCATGTTTGCACATGGGAGAGCTTCATTATCATTTACCTTCCTGATTCTCACTAATTAAATACAGCTTCGATACATAATATACCCGTTAACTTGCCTCACTATAAATAAAAATCAACAATGCCACACTTTTTCAGAATGCGATTAACATTTATGATTTCATAGTGCCAAAATAAATCATTTATTTAGAAGAATTAGTAAACCTAAGACACACTTTTACAGTGGTTTAGCCAGTATAAAAAATTTACAATGACATCCCTTAACTGGGCACTTAAGAAATCATTTGGCAGTTTACTTTTTGCCAAATGCCATACATTGTTTTAATGTCAGATAGGAAGCAAAAGTTATTTATAGATTGAAATATAACACTATTAAAGCTCGATCTTATATACAGCAACACATTCCAAATAGAGTTCTCAACACTCCATTTTAAAGCGCAAATCACTGTATTCAATACCAGTATAAGAATGTCGTCATCTTAATAGAGTACCAGAGGTGTGACAAAGACTCCAAAAGGGGAGACGGTTAAAAGAAAAATCTCATAATGTCAATGGTGTATTTTTTACCTTAACCTGAAAATTAATTTTTGTGACTAAACTTTCATAACTTGTTTTTAGATGTCTGTGGTTTGTTGGAGACCAGTCAGCAGGAGGCAGAGTGACATGTGAGCTTACAACAATGGGTGTTGCTTTTACTAATGCTACACTTTGACATTTTAGTTAATCTAAGTAATTTTTTTAAAAGATTAGCATTTCTTATTTGGGTATATAGACATAACATTGCTAGCCTTGTGGGACTATGTTTTCATAGTCAGATAAGCCTTTGGATAATTCTCTTTCAGGCCAATTCTGGTAATTTATAGTTTTATGAGCACCAATTGTCACACTTGAGTTATAACAAGACAGCTTCTAGACTCCATAAATTCATGGATTTAAAAATACATGACAACTTTCTAAATAAATAAATTTAAGAAAAAAATGTAAAAGAAATTTAACATAAGCTGATTATTGCCCTAAAAGTGATAGAGTTGTCTCCCATCCTTGCAAAAAACAAAAGTATCTTATTTATTTTTAATAAACAGCATGATATCTTAAGGGCTATTAGCAGTTCTTATTTTAGTTTAGGTTAAAAATCAGTGGATATTAAAGACATAAGAAGAAGAGGTAATATAATAGGTTAAGATATTGAAAGTATTATATAAATTCATAATACTACATTGTATTTTTATTTTTGATTAAATTAATTCTTTCCTAGTGTTTTGAGCTAGAATACAGGACACCCAAGTCAATTTGAGTTTATTTGGGTGTAAATTCCAATGTTCATAAACACCTTTTCTAGTGTAAGTATGTCCCAAGCACTATTTGCATTGTGCATATCACCTGAATATATTAATAAAATGGTGAGTCTGATTCTGCAGGACTGGATGATACCTCAGAGTTTGGGTCTTATTTGCTATTCTGGCACCCTGTCCCACATTATTTTTAAAAGCAGAAAGTGCTAAAGATAATATCATTAAATGTTCAATTAGTGAACTAATATTTGCTATTAATGAGTGGAATGATGAATTGGTTTTTATTTCCATATTTGGTTCACTATATTCTCTAAAAATTCCATGAAGATAACAAAATAAAAACACTGAGCCAAGTTTGATTGATAAAATTATCATCTTTGGCTATTTTTCCCCTCCATCTTTATGGATTCATTCTCTAATCCATCATATGCATTCTGAGATCCTCAAGAGAGCTGACAAAATGCTGATACCAGTCACATTTCTCTCAATTAAATACAAAACTTTAGGGTAGACTGGGACCCAGACATAGGTGGTTATCATCTTTCCAAATGTGTTAAATCAGCTTTCTGATACTGGGGGCGGGGTGGGGGGGACACCTGAGATGAGATAAGTCAACTTAAAAAGTGGAAAATTTTATCTGGGCTCACAGTTTCAGAGGTTTCAATCCATGGTTAGTTGGCCCCTTTGCTTTGGAGTCTGTGGGTGAGGTAGAACATCATGTTAGGGTGTGTGATAGAACACCCTAGCCCTCAAGGCGGCTAGGAAAGCAAAGGAGAGAAAAAGGAGGGCAGAGTCCCAATATCCCCTTCAAGGCCATCCTCCAGGGACTAACTTCCTTCCCATTGGCACCTACTCCTAAAGTTCTACGACCTCTCACTAGCACCACAGGCTGGGGACCAAGCCTTCAACACATGAACATCGGGGGACATTCAAGACCCCAACTATAGCATCAAGAGATTCCAATGTTTAGCCAAGATCGAGAACTTTCCCTAAGCCCTTACTGACAAAGTGGAGCCCAGGAACCAGCAACAACAGCCTCAGTTGGCAACTTGTTAGAAACACAGAATCTCAGGCCCTACCCTAGGCCTTATCAATCTAAACATGCATTTCAGCAACATATCTAAGTGATTCACATGCACATTCTATATCATTTAGAAATAACAACTAAATGGAGCCATGCTGTGACTTTCATTGCATTATTAACTGGAATTCTAGAGCATTCTAACTCAGCAAAACTTGTCAAATTAAGTACAATAATATTCTCCCAATGTACATTACTTTAGACTTCTAACCCAAATAATACGAACTATCTAAAGCAGTCCTGGATGGAATGCTGATATCAATCCCCAAAAGACAACACATTTGATCCTGGCCAAAACCTCCAAAACCAAGAAACCAACACTCATGTAGCAAATACTGCTTTCTTTTTCCCCCTAATCCCAACCCTTTGCTTCTCTACTTGGTAAGTGCTATTCTACTAAAAAGTTAGTGTATTTATTTTCTCAAATCTTAGTGTTGAATTAATTTATAAATTGCATTATTATTATTGTTATTATTAACATAAAAGGAAATATGGATGAATTCTGGTCCCTCAAGACATTAAGAGTCAGAGAAGGTAATAAAGAAATGTAGTGGACAGAGCAGTAGATGTTACCAAAAAAAAAAAAACTTTGTTTACAACATTATATAACTTTCATCCTCCCTTGATTAATACCTGAAGATGGCTCTTCCAAACCACATTTGCAAGAGCTAATGCTTCATAGTTGTATATCAACATCATCTTGCAATTTCTAATACATGTGAACCACAAAAGAACTATTTCAAGAAAGTAACTAACTGCTGAGTTATCTAAGAGAAAAAAAATTTAGAGGAAAACATTAAGGCATACTAATTTTTAGTTTTCATACATTATATATCATACCTTACAAGGAGAGCATAGAACTAAAGTAGAGAAAAATTGAGGCTTATAGAGTGAATCTTGTGAATAAAGATTTCTGAGCATAATTTCAGTTTTATTATATTTCATGAAGTGAGCAAGAGAAAATTGCATCTGCATCAATGTAGTGAAGGAGTTTCTCATCTCAAAAGCCGATCTGTATTGATATCAGAAAAGGGTAGGGGTGCAAAATGACAGCAGCTGGCCTGCCCTTTCACCTCTCTAACAGTGCTGGTGGCAGCAATGAAGCTTAATCAATGCAATGGAAGTGACATTTTGCAGTCAAATCAAATTAAATGGAAATGAAAGGAAAATCTGAGGTCCAACCTAAAGGCTGTTCCTCTTACCACTGAGGTCATCTCCATGGTAACTAAATGCTACAAAAGTGTAGAGTAAATCCTTAACCAATCTGCAGAAAGCATGTCCAATTGAATATGATAGTGTCTGTCACTGTACTTTGTAGCTTTCTAAAAGCTTACACCAGAAGTAACAAAAAGGACTTCTGCTAGCGAGTAAGCAGAACAGCACGGTTCATCTGCCCACTACTCAACGACAGAGATGCTCAACTTCTGAAAGAATGAACGCTAAATAAGTGGGCAACTCAAGGACAGATTCAGCTAAGTGGATTAGGTTCAAACTGCAATGTTTTCCAGAATTGTTTTTACTTGGACTTATTCAGTTCAGAAATTTCCCCATTCCCTGTAAAAGCCTTTTCACATCATAAGGAATCATTTGTAGGGAGTTATAACTGACCATTCAGGTTTCTTTTCTCGAACACTCCATCAGAGATGCATTTCCCCCTTTTGTAAGGGTGTGTTAAGAACAGAAGGATTGTAGGGTTCTGAGAATGCAGCACTGAACTGTAATGGCAAGATAGCAGCAGTGGTAATAGCTCTTCTCTGGTAGTTTCCCCCACACAGACTCTTCCAGAAGCCCCTAACTCATGTTTTTAGACATTCTATTGTTACACATAGGTAATCCAAACTTGGGTAACTGTGACTCTTGTAAACACTATTTTGTTGGAGAAAGTAAACTGATAGGACCAAACACACTTCTCTTGTAATTAAATAACCATTAGGGACTTGCTCTCCAATAAGAGCATAAATTCCCAGGATTTTATATATCTGTGTCCTGAGGTTTGGGTGTCCTCTACTAACTGATGGGACATTTACAGAAGAAAGAATAAAGATAAACATCTACCAGGCTCACCTAGTAATAGATCCTGCATTTACCATTTGAGCTGAACAAGAAGAAATGCTATTTCTTAGGACAATTCTTTACATCGTTTGACATGCTCTGAACCAATCATTTAGATCATATTTCTATGAGTAACATATTAGATTTGAATTTTGCTAGTGATGTTGTCAATATGAAAACATTTCAACAAATATCAACATGAAATATGAAAGATACCAACTGTTATCAACTATTGTATTTTATGTGAGAGAAATGGAAGGGTGACAATTTGATATGTCTTTTCTCAAATGCATAAAATCATAGGTCATATACTCCACTCTGCTTTAAATTCCAATGCACACCAGTGAATTCATGTCTAGAGAGAACTCATCCTTCTAAATGGTGAAAACATTAATAACCTTGTTCCCCAAAGTTAACAAGCATCCTTTACCAAAAATATAACACAAATTATCACTATTTTTTTCAGTACTCCTAATTACTTTGATTTGGGTGTCATGTTTAGTAATTTTTCAAAATAACTCTGGCAGTGATGATGGCTGTTCAAAATAACAACCTGATGTTATTTGAGACATCTTACTCCTTATAGCACCCATATTTTAAGGTTTATAATAACCACAAAAGCATTCTGCTTCATATTACCATCCCATAAAATTATACTTCAGTTTAATATAATGGAATATGCTCTGGTCCTACCAACTGTAATCCCAACCATGTTATTTATTAATAGCATTTTGGGCTAGTTATTTACCTCTCTCTTGCCAATATCCTCCACTGCAAAATGAAGCAAATTCTACTGGTCCTTCTTACCTCACAGAATTATTTGTGAAAGCAAGAATATAACATATATGGAAGAGCTCTGGACAGGTTCCAGCAATATGCACCATAATGCCATCAGGATATTATATTGAAAAGACATTGTTATTTCTTTTTTTTTTATTGTTGGTCGTTCAAAACATTACATAGTTCTTAATATATCATATTTCACAGTTTGATTCAAGTGGGTTATGAACTCCCATTTTTACCCCATTTACAGATTGCTGTATCACATCAGTTACACTTCCATTGATTTACATATTGCCATTCTAGTGTCTGATGTATTCTGCTGTCTATCCTATTCTCTACTATCTCCCCTCCCCCCCCTCCTCTCCCCTCCCCTCCCCTCTTCTCTCTCTACCCCCTCTACTGTAAATCATTTCTTCCACTTGTATTATTCTTCTCTTACCCCTCATTTCCTCTTATATGTAATTTTGTATAACCCAGAGGATCACCTTCCATTTCCATGCAATTTCCCTTCTCTCTCCCTTTCCCTCCCATCTCTCATCCCTGTTTAATGTTGATCTTCTTCTCAAGCTCCTCGTCCCTACCCTGTCCTTGGTTACTCCCCTTATATCAAAGCAGTCATTTGGCATTTGTTTTTTAAGGATTGGCTAGCTTCAGTTAGCATAATCTGCTCTAATGCCATCCATTTCCCTCCAAATTCTATGATTTTGTCATTTTTTAATGCAGAGTAATACTCCATTGTGTATAAATGCCACATTTTTTTTAATCCATTCATCTATTGAAGGGCATCTAGGTTGGTTCCACAATCTTGCTTTCGTGAATTGTGCTGCTATGAACATAGATGTAGCAGTGTCCCTGTAGCATGCTCTTATTAGGTCTTTAGGGAATAGACCGAGAAGGGGAATAGCTGGGTCAAATGGTGGTTCCATTCCCAGCTTTCCAAGAAATCTCCATACTGCTTTCCAAATTGGCTGCACCAATTTGCAGTCCCACCAACAATGAACAAGTGTACCCTTTTCCCGCATCCTCTCCAGCACTTGTTGTTGTTGGACTTCATAATGGCTGCCAATCTTACTGGAGTGAGATGGTATCTTAGGGTGGTTTTGATTTGCATTTCTCTGACTGCTAGCGATGGTGAGCATTTTTTCATGTACTTATTGATTGATTGTATGTCCTCTTCTGAGAAGTGTCTGTTCAGGTCCTTGGCCCATTTGTTGATTGGGTTATTTGTTATCTTATTGTCTAATTTTTTGAGAGTTCTTTGTATACTCTGGATATTAGGGCTCTATCTGAAGAGTGTGGAGTAAAGATTTGTTCCCAGGATGTAGGCTCCCTGTTTACCTCTCTTATTGTTTCTTTTGCTGAGAAAAAACTTTTTAGTTTGAGTAAGTCCCAATTGTTGATTCTAGTTGTTAACTCTTGCGCTATGGGTGTCCTATTGAGGAATTTGGAGCCCGACCCCACAGTATGTAGATCATAGCCAACTTTTTCTTCTATCAGATGCCATGTCTCTGATTTAATATCAAGCTCCTTGATCCATTTTGAGTTAACTTTTGTGCATGGCGAGAGAAAGGGATTCAGTTTCATTTTGATGCAAATGGATTTCCAATTTTCCCAGAACCATTTGTTGAAGATGCTATCCTTCCTCCATTGCATGCTTTTAGCCCCTTTATCAAATATAAGATAGTTGTAGCTTTGTGGATTCGTTACTGTGTCCTCTATTCTGTACCATTGGTCCACCCGCCTGTTTTGGTACCAGTACCATGCTGTTTTTGTTACTATTGCTCTGTAGTATAGTTTGAAGTCTGGTATCACTATACCACCTGATTCACACTTCCTGCTTAGCATTGTTTTTGCTATTCTGGGTCTTTTATTATTCCATATAAATTTCATGATTGTTTTATCTATTTCTACAAGAAATGCTGTTGGGATTTTGATTGGCATTGCATTGAACTTATAGAGAACTTTTGGTAATATCGCCATTTTGATGATGTTAGTTCTGCCTATCCATGAACAGGGTATATTTTTCCATCTTCTAAGGTCTTCTTCTATATCTCTCTTTAGGGTTCTGTAGTTTTCATTGTATAAGTCTTTCACCTCTTTTGTTAGGTTGATTCCCAAGTATTTTATTTTTGGGGGGGATATTGTGAATGGAGTAGTTGTCCTCATTTCCGTTTCAGAGGATTTGTCGCTGATATACAGGAATGCATTTGATTTATGCGTTTTGATTTTATATCCTGCCACTTTGCTGAATTCATTTATTAGCTCTAATAGTTTCTTTGTAGACCCTTTTGGGTCTGCTAGGTATAGAATCATGTCATCTGCAAATAGTGATAATTTAAGTTCTTCTTTTCCTATTTTTATGCCTTTAATTTCTTTCGTCTGTCTAATTGCTCTGGCCAGTGTTTCGAGAACTATGTTGAACAGAAGTGGTGAGAGAGGGCATCCCTGTCTTGTTCCAGATTTTAGAGGGAATGCCTTCAATTTTTCTCCATTCAGAATGATGCTGGCCTGTGGCTTATCATAGATTGCTTTTACAATGTTGAGGTATGATCCTGTTATCCCTAATTTTTCTAGAGTTTTGAACATAAAGGGATGCTGTACTTTGTCAAATGCTTTTTCTGCATCTATCGAGATGATCATATGGTTCTTATTTTTAAGTCTATTGATGTGGTGAATAACATTTATTGATTTCCGTATATTGAACCAGCCTTGCATCCCAGGGATGAATCCTACTTGATCATGGTGTATAATTTTTTTGATGTTTTTGAATCCGATTCGCCAGAATTTTATTGAGGATTTTTGCATCTAGGTTCATTAGAGATATTGGTCTGTAGTTTTCTTTCTTTGAAGTGTCTTTGTCTGGTTTAGGCATCAGGGTGATGTTGGCCTCGTAGAATGTATTTGGAAGTTCTCCCTCTTTTTCTATTTCCTGAAATAGCTTGAAAAGTATTGGTGTTAGTTCCTCTTTAAAGGTTTTGTAAAACTCTGCTGTATACCCATCAGGTCCTGGGCTTTTCTTAGTTGGTAGTCTTTTGATGGTATCTTCTATTTCCTCTATTGTTATTGGTCTGTTTAGGTTGTCTATATCCTCCTGACTCAATCTGGGCAGATCATATGACTTAAGAAATTTATCGATGCCTTCACTATCTTCTATTTAATTGGAGTATAAGGATTCAAAATAATTTCTGATTATCTTCTGTATTTCTGAAGTGTCTGTTGTGATATTGCCTTTTTCATCCCGTATGCTAGTAATTTGAGTTCTCTCTCTTCTTCTCTTCGTTAGCATGGCTAAGGGTCTGTCAATTTTATTTATTTTTTCAAAGAACCAACTTTTAGTTTTGTCAATTTTTTCAATTGTTTCTTTTGTTTTAATTTCATTAATTTCAGCTCTGATTTTAATTATTTCTTGCCTTCTACTTCTTTTGCTGTTGTTTTGCTCTTCTTTTTCTAGGATTTTGAGATGAAGTATGAGATCATTTATTTGTTGGTTTTTTCTTTTTTTAAGGAATAAACTCCAAGCAATGAATTTTCCTCTTAGAACTGCGTTCAATGTGTCCCATAGATTCCGATATGTTGTGTCTGTGTTTTCATTTAACTCTAAGAAGTTTCTAATTTCCTCCTTGATGTCTTCTAAAACCCATTGATCATTCAGTAACCTATTTTTCATTCTCCAAGTGATGCCTGATTTTTCCTTCCTTCTTTTGTCGTTGATTTTCAGTTTCATTCCATTATGATCAGATAAGATGCATGGTATTATCTCTACTCCTTTATATTGTCTAAGAGTTGCCCTGTGACATAATATATGATCTATTTTTGAGAAGGATCCATGTGCTGCTGAGAAAAAAGTGTAACTGCTTGATGTTGGGTGGTATATTCTATATATGTCAATTAAGTCTAGGTTGTTAATTGTGTTATTGAGTTCTATAGTTTCCTTATTTAACTTTTGTTTGGAAGATCTGTCCAGTGGTGAGAGAGGTGTGTTGAAGTCTCCCATGATTATTGTATGGTGGTCTATTAGACTCTTGAACTTGAGAAGAGTTTGCTTGATGAACATAGCTGCACCATTGTTGGGGGCATATATATTTATGATTGTTATGTCTTGTTGGTATATGGTTCCCTTGAGCAGTATGTAGTGTCCCTCTTTATCCCTTTTGATTACCTTTGGCTTGAAATCTATTTTATTAGATATGAGTATGGACACTCCTGCTTGTTTCCGCAGTCCATATGAGTGATATGATTTTTCCCAACCTTTCACCTTCAGTCTATGTATATCTTTTCCTATCAAATGCATCTCCTGTAGGCAGCATATTGTTGGGTCTTGTTTTGTGATCCATTCAACTAGCCTGTGTCTCTTAATTGGTGAGTTTAAGCCATTAACATTTAGGGTTATTATTGAGATATGATTTGTTCTTCCAGCCATATTTGTTTATTAATGTTACTAAACCTTATTTGTTTTCCTCTTTGATTACTTTCCCCCCTTTACTGTCCTACCTCCCACTGTTGGTTTTCATTGTTATTTTCCATTTCCTCTTCCTGTAATGTTTTTCCAAGGATTTTTGAAGAGATGGTTTTCTAGCTGCAAATTCTTTTAACTTTTGTTTATCGTGGAAGGTTTTAATTTCATCTTCCATCCTGAAGCTTAATTTCGCCGGATACACGATTCTTGGTTGGAACCCATTTTCTTTCAGTGTTTGAAATATGTTATTCCAGGATCTTCTAGCTTTCAGAGTCTGTGTTGAGAGATCAGCTGTTATCCTGATTGGTTTACCCCTAAATGTAATCTGCTTCCTTTCTCTTGTAGCTTTTAAAATTCTCTCCTTATTCTGTATGTTGGGCATCTTCATTATAATGTGTCTAGATGTGGATCTCTTATGATTTTGCACATTTGGCGTCCTGTAGGCTTCTAGGATTTGGGATTCTGTCTCATTCTTCAAGTCTGGGAAGTTTTCTCATATTATTTCATTGAATAGATTGTTTATTCCTTTGGTTTGGAGCTCTGTGCCTTCCTGTATCCCAATGACTCTTAAGTTTGGTCTTTTAATGTAATCCCATATTTCTTGGATGTTCTGCTCATGGTTTCTTAGCAGTCTTGCTGAGCTGTCTATGTTCTTTTCAAGTTGAAATACTTTGTCTTCATTGTCTGATGTTCTATCTTCTAAGCGATCTACTCTGCTGATAGTATTCTCAATTGAGTTTTTAAGTTGGTTTATTGCTTCCTGCATTTCTAGGATTTCTATTTGTTTGTTTTTTATTACCTCTATCTCCCTGTGTAATTGATCTTTTGCTTCCTGGATTTGTTTATGTAGTTCCTTGTCAAAGTGATCTTTCATTGTTTGATTTTGCTGTCTCATGTCTTCCTTGAGACTCCAGATCATCTGAAGCATGTATATCCTGAACTCTTTATCTGACATTCCATCTGTTGCGGCTATTACCTCTTCTAGAGTTGAGTTGACCTGCATTGCTTGTGGTCCTTTTTTTTTTTTTTTTAAAGAGAGAGTGAGAGAGGAGAGAGAGAGAGAGAATTTTTTTTTAATTTTTATTTTTTAGTTCTCGGCGGACACAACATCTTTGTTGGTATGTGGTGCTGAGGATCGAACCCGGGCTGCACGCATGCGAGGCGAGCGCGCTACCGCTTGAGCCACATCCCCAGCCCGTGGTCCTTTCTTTCCTTGTCTTTTCATACTGCTCGTGTTTCTTTCTGCTTGGTGAAACTGTTGTGTTTTTGAAATTTTCCCCCTATTTATTTATATTGCTCTTGTATAGTTGGAAAATCTCCCTTGCAGGGAGGGTAGTGGCTGTGCTCCTCCTCTAATTAGGGTGATCTGTCTACCACGCTGGTCGGTCGCAGGTCTGCCCACCCTGCGGGCGTGGGTGGCGGCTCTGCTCTGCCCCCACTCCAATTGTGGTGACGTGTGACGTGTCTACCACGCTGGCAGGCCTCTAGGCCTGTTCCGCTGGTGGGTCACAGGTCTGCCTACCTTGCGGGCTCGGGCGGCAGTTCTGCTCAGCCCCCACTCCAAATGGGGCTACCTGACTGCCTCTCCAACGGGTCACTGGGCCTTTTCCAGACACGGGCGGCGGCTCTGCTCCACCCCCACTCCAACCAGTGTGACGTGACTGCCTCGGTGCTATGTGTCCACCACGCTGGCAGGCTACCGGGCCTGTCCTGCCAGTGGGTCGCAGGTCTGCCTACCTTGCAGGCTCAGACGGCGGTTCTACACAGCCCCTACTCCAAATGGGGTGACTTGGCTACCACGCCGTCGGGTCGCTGGTCCTGTTCCAGGCGTAGGCAGCTACTCTCTTCGGCCCCAGCTGCAGTTGGGGTGTCGTGATACCACACCGGTGGGTCACTTGGCCTGTTCTGGGCGCAGGCGGCAGCTCCACTCTGCCCCTCTGGCCCCCACTGCACCCAGCAGGACCCGGACCGAGAAACAGTTACCGCGGGGTCCCCGTCCCTGGGCCAAAGCCGCTCCGGGAGCCAGAACCCGGCCTCTCCGTGCCCGGTGCACGCTCCTCTAGGAGCAGGCTCCAAGGAGCGATCTCCGCAGGTTCCCCAGCCCTAGGCCAAAGCAGCTCCAGGAGCCAGAGCCCGGCCACTCCAAGCTCTCCGAGCTCGGTGCACGGTCTGCTGGGAGCAGGCTCAAAGACGCAGACCCTGCGTGTTCCCCAGCCTTGGGCCAAAACTGTTCCAGGGGTCAGAACCCAGCCGCTTTGAGCTCGATGCACGCTCCACTAGGAGCTGGCTTCAATACGCAGTCTCCGCGGGTTCCCCAGCCCTGGGCCAAAGCAGCTGCGGGAACCAGAACCCGACCGCTCAGAGCTTGGTGCACGCTTTGCTAGGAGCGAGCCCCAAGGAGTATTCTCCACAGGTTCTCTAGCCCTGAGCCTGAGCGATCTGTCTGAGAGACGCAGGCAAATGCCAGCCTGAAATCACCTGTTCCGTAGCTGAATGAGCTGAGATCAGTAGAAAACAGGGATGATTACATCCGCTCTCCAAGATGGCGGCCGCTGTCCTCCTCCGTGGTCCGACTGGTAAGACATTGTTATTTCAGAGAGAACATTTTTGTCATGTTAAGAAGATAGCTAAATATACTAAATACTTTGGTAATATAGTAAACATTGGATTAACTCAAAGGCTTCAATTTTCCCAACTCTTTACCTATAGTTCCTAGTGAAAATTAATTCTCAATAAACAATTTTTGTGTAAAATTTGTTAGAAAATAGAATGACATAAATGAACATCCTGAAATTTGCTTTCCCAAAATAATTACTTCATATCAGGTTATCTCCTTAGGAGATAAAGAGTTGGATGTTAGGAGAGAAAAAAAAATGGTTTTATGTAGGTCTTTAAACTTAGGAAATTTAAACTTAGGGAAAGCCTACGTTTAATAGTAAATTCAGTAAGTTTTTATTGTATTCTATCTTTTTGACAATTTAAGTGAGACAGACCCCCTACTCCCAAGGACCCCCTACCCCCAAGACTGCCTTCTCCTTTCACTACTGCATTATACACATCCAAAGCCATTTGTTTTCCTTTTAGAAATTCTGCCTCACCTTTATCCAAGGAAGCATTTGGGGAAAAATGGAGGTATTTCTTTGGCATGAGATTCTATGTTTCAGTATTTCAATTGCTACTCTCTATGTGCAGCTGAATTTGAAAACAAAGACAGGAAGGACTGCCAGGGATGATCACAAATCACACACTATCAAGGAAACAGAATGACAAGATTTAAAAGTTACTGTGTCATATTTACTTTGGAAATTGCCATTATAACTGAAATACAGTTTGACAGCACAGTTTTAAACTTCTAAACGCTTAGAGATTTTATCTAACTAATAAACTTGTGGCTTCATAAACCCACAAAGCTCCCGCGATACTATCTTATTTGAAAAGGGTGTGAGCTTGCCAGGTGTAAGGAAGCAGATGCGATCTATGGATTGGTGAACCGCAAAGTGCCTATCTATTTTCAGAGATTATAGGGATGGAACTGGTGCCATTGGTTAAGATAGCAAATTGATTTCTTCAATAAACTAGTGCTCTCATTCACTCACCACAATTTTCTAAAATTGCCCTTTTGATCTGAAGCTTCCAATCCTGGTCAGACGTAATTTTTTATTTTGGAACACTGAAATCTATACTCTCAGCTATTTTTTCCTTACATGACAAGAAACACAAACCTTTCTGTCCTCATTCACTCCTCTGAAAGGAATTCTTCTCTTTAAATGTGCTTCTGTGTTTGCTGACTTTTTTAAAGAAATAAAATCTTAGTAACTATTCTGAATTTTCCTAAGTTTAAAAGTATGTTAGCAAATAGGGGTTACCTACTTAGTAGTCATGCATTCATTAAGGGGTAATTCAGAAATATTGCAGTTTTGGGCCTCCCTGTGGTGGGATTTGAAATTTGGACCCTGGGAAATGATGAGGAAAAAGTCAGTGACTATAAAAAATATACCTAAGTATGTCTATTTATGTGTATTTATATGATGTGTTAATATAAGTACATAGGCACTAATACTCAGGGTTTTAAAAATGTGCCTACTATTTTATCTTTTACTAGTAATACTGCTTCTAGCTAGCATCAATGTTTTTGATAACTTCCTAGTACAGGCACTCTTTAAGCACTTTAGATGTATTAATAAAAACCCATGCAACAGAAACTATTATTAGCCCCAAGATAAAGAAACTGAGGCACAAAGAATTTAAATCACTCGTCAAAGTCCCACAGCTAGTAAAGGGGTTAGTAATGTAGGTTCTTTCAAAGAGAACCCTGCAATAAGGAGTGTATAGAAAATATGGTTTCTGACTTTGCGTGGACAAGCAGTTAGATAAGAGCATTCTGCAAGTGTTCTGCTATAAACGCAGGAGCTGCATGACAGTAAAAGTGGCAGATAGTGTGGTGATATTGATAGAGATGTGTTGATGGTGCTGCTGATGATAAATATGATAATATCTGCTATTAAATGAGTACCACATGCCAGTAATTGTGATGTGGGCTTTATAGCTCATTCAGGACCCAACAACTCTGGGAGGTAAAGGGAAAAATTGAAGTTCAGTTAATATGAACAGCTGACCCAAAGTCACCCAATTAATAAATGACAGAGCAACAATTAAACACCAGCTCTCTAACTTTAGTGCCTTTGCTCCTAATGGTTATGGTGTGTTGCCTTTGAATTAATTAAAATGCCTAATACTGAATATTTATGTGTGTCATATATTGTTCCAAGTGTCTTCACACATTATTTCATTTTCTTATTCACAACTATGAAATAAACTGTACTATATTGAAAATTCAGTTTCACTTATTCCTTCCATCAACCATTTCACTGAGCACAGGCAATGCAGGTTCTGTTCGGAATGCTAAAGACAGAATAGTGAGAAAAGACAGACTAGGTTCTTGCCCCATGGTGCTAACAATCAAGTGTGTCATGAAGGCCAGCAGGGAGAGTCAGCCTACCCAGTCACAAAACAGCTGACTGGCATATAGGAGATCTAAACTCAGGCAAAATTCAAATTGTATTTCTTTTTTACATATCTATATCATTGTCACAAGAGTGGAGGAAAGCCTAGGCAAAGAATTCAACAGCAAAATGAAATTTTATCAGTAAGGGGCCAAATAAATTTAAGATACAGATCAATTTGGCAAATAGGACCAAAAATTCTGGTTAAAAACAGGTAAGTGTGAAACACAGATCATTCCTAGTCTGCCATACCAGCTCCACAAAAGATCCAAAGAGTTTTCACAAGTTCCTCCAATACAAAGAACTATTGAAGACCAGAGGGATGTGCAACAACACTTTGTCACAGATAGGAAACATCCTCTTAGGTTACTTCCTTCCTCTACTAATGCTACTAAGACATCATAACACATTTAATACTGGTCTCTAACAGTACTATTCTCACTGTACCACACACCAGGTAAATGTTTCTGTGTACATAAGTGTATTTAAGCCTTGCATCATCTTTTTTTCCCCATACCTTTTCCATACCTTGGAAGGGAGAAAGAAAGGAAAGAAGTAAGAAAAAGAGGGAGGGAGAGAACACATAGTAATTAAGAGATCACATCGCAGTAGCACAAATCTCTACATGAGCATTTGGAATACTTCCCTCATGAAATTCTCATTACTTAACACATTAGCTTAATCCTCTAAGGATCCTGACATAGGCACAAGTTTGTAAAACACACTGGTGAGTTTCTTCCTGGGATCCAGATGCCATGGCACAACCCACTGGTTGGCAGAGAGCAGAAGTAGCATCTGTGGTCCAATGTGGCCATAGGTTTCTAAAACCCAGTATTACACCCTAAAGACCTTCCTACTGCACCGAACAGCAGGCAGCTAGCCCACCCCACTTTCTGAAGACAAGCTCCACCATAGTCAGACATCAGAGTTACTCAGATCTACTCCTGTCCCCAAAAATGCGATGTGTAACTTATTTGAATATTTAATGATGGAGACCAAGGAACTATGCATTTTAAAGCTGCCCATGTAATCAGACACACAATCAGAAGGAGACTCTGCTCCAGAATATCTGACAGTTTTTTCCCACAATCCAAAAGAAAGCACTCCAAAGACAAAAGTATTAGCACCATCAGATATATCCATTCACTTTTTTTTTCTTTTTCTTTTTTTTTTTTTTTTTTTTGGCCCTTCATTCAATAAGCTTTGATTGAGCACCTACTCTGTGTCAGTCCCTGTGAGAGCCAGGAAAGATTCAGCAATGAACACATGAGCCCAACACTTGAGCAGAGCACACTTTGGCAGAAGCCAATGAACACAACTCAGTGTTTGTGTTATGCTGAAGCTGTGCACAGAACACAATGAGAATACAGAGGCAGGGACTGAAGACTCCTGCAGGATCAGGGAGAACTTCCTGGAATATGTGTGGCTTCTGCTGAATCTTTAAGAATGGGTCTCACTTAGCCTGACCAAGAAAGGAGGAAGGAAACTGTGGGCAGACAAAACAACAGGTGCAAAATGCAGAGAGGCCGAGAAAAAAAAAATCATATGTATGAGAACCACAAACAATGAACTCTTTCTGGAGCAGAAGTTTGTTGGGGTAAATGAGGGGAATGGGCCTGGGATCAGATCACCAGGGTCTTTTCCATCACAGTTGGCAAGTTTGGATTTTATCCTGGATATAATGGAGAATCCTGGGACAATTTTAATGGAGAGTGTTATATGCTCAGATATACATTTAGAGACATCTCATCAAGAGTAAGTAGCAGGTTTTGAAAGAGGTGACACTGCAGGAAAAGGGCACTGGAGTGGTAGATCGTGACACTGGGAAATGAGGAAAGAGATTTTCTAGACACTAAAAAGCTTGAGTTGTCAGGACTTGGACTGATTAGAAGGAGTAGAGAAAAGCAACAAGACATCCTGGGCCTTCCAAGGTTCTGGAAAGGAGTAAGCTAGCATGGCACTTTGCAGGGTTACTTAGAGTCAAAGCCTTCTCTGCCCTTGTCTTGCTGTATGAACTTGGCAAGTTATTTAATCTGTGTGTCTGCCACAGCATCTGTAAAACAGGGATGCAACAGTGGTATTCCTTCCTCCTAAGGTCATTATGAGGATAAAATTAGCTCAGAAACAATAGGTAAAATGTAAAGAACAGTACTTAGAGAATAGTGCCAGCTTACAGCACCAACATTAGAAACACTTAAGATGGACCCTAGGCCTCAGAGAATCCAGAACTTCCCCACATGCTCACAAGTTAAGAGGATTTAATCAAAAAGCCCCCACAAGGCAGTTCTTTAGGTGTTCACTTCTAGTTCTCTTCTTAAGTTTTGTATTAGTTTTTACATGTGTCGTGTCTCATCTTTCAATGCTTATTTCATAAATTGTAAACTCGACAACTTTAAATGTCTTATTTGAAAATATCCATATTTCTTGCCTCATATTTATATTTTCTTGACCTTCAGGGATTCTTTGACATTTTCAAAAGAGACAAATTGTTTCTGATTTGAACACCATCATGTCTATTTCCACCTTGAATTTTGTTCTTGAAACTTCCCTTCCATTATTTTCATCTTTGGTTACTGAGTCACATTCCAGGGTCCTCTACCTGGCTTATATATTTGGGTTTCTCCCCCTTCTGCACTCGTATCATCTAGATTTACAACTTTGTGAGTCTTTTTATTTAACTCGAGCCTTTGGAGCTTCAAGTCTGTACAAAAAAACAAAATGAACCACCCTCTGCAATGCCCCAGGTTAGCTCTTTATGAGAATGATAAACAACAAAACAAAACAGAAATCCCCAAACCCACACAACTTATGAATAGATATCTATTCTCTGAGGAATAAAGAAATCTGGTTTTACTTTGTAAGGTTCACTTGGTGAGTGCCCAATAAACTACAATAAGCTTTAAATTACTATACTCTGTATCCACAGGGAGGATGAAGGCTTCATACCAAAACTCTTTCCTCCATCAGGCTAACTGATTACAATTGGAGTCTCCTCAAATGAGCTTGTTTGATAATTTGTCTCATTACTACTGAAAAGGAAATGGAAATCAAGGATTTGGGGGCAGGAAGCAATAAGCAAATATGATCAAAGATTATACTGTATGAGATGCTGATTTAGTGCAAAATAATAAAAACAAAGTGGTGTCATATCAAATAAAGTATATATAATTAATAAACTTTTAAGCTATTCATTAAGCTCGTACACTCTAATATTACAAGTCATATAAAGTAACTGTATGTGAATAATCTTAAAGTATCAAATACAGATGTCTTTAAATGCAAACCCAAGTACAGATGATGCAGAAAACCAACACTGAGTGCCATTTATTACTTTCCTACTAATTCTAGGTTTAGAATGTACTTTGAATTTGATTGCCAAATTACCCACATCTATATTATATCATCTCTAAGCATCATTACAACATCAGCCTCAATCTTGCGGGAAGGACTGTAAACAAGGCCAGTTGGCTAAAGATAGATCATTACTGACACATACAATAAGGGAGGTAACTAGGAATAATGAGTATAATCAAGAGAAGTAAATTTAGGCTAAATACCAAGAAAGAATGTTTAACAGTGAGGACAGATTAAGGCAGCAACCTTCCAAGATAAGTGATAAAGATCACTGAAACACTAAAATCCATTAAGAACAGCTTTTCATTCATAAGAGTGTTTAATAAAGGATTCCAATCGGTGAGAGAACTAGAAGGGGTGAGGGCGGGGACTGAAACTCTCTTTTTACTTGGAAAAGTTAAACATAAAGAAACAGGTTGCCCAATTTCTTCACAGAATAGGAACATGTACTTTTTAAAATCAATCTCTATAACAAATCTTAAGGAACAGTGTCATGGAAAGCACTTGGAAGCAAAATGCTCTGGATTTAGAGCTCACCGCCGACAATTACCAGGTGAGTGACTGCAGCAAGGTACTCAATGTCTCCAAGCCTCAGTATCCTCCACTGAAAGTGAGCATGCGCAAGTCTAGCTGGCAGAGTTACTGTGGAATTTAAACACATGAATACTAGAATCCATTAATTATTAACCACAGAAGTCTGCCTGGAGTACTGTAAATATTTAACAAATGGTAGCTATCGTTATTATTAGATTTTTGACTCTGAATAACTTGAAACAGGTATTTTGATCCATTACTATTCACAAACAAGAAGATTTTGTTTTTCTTTAGTGTAGTCAATCAGAAACCAAGTTGCAGGGCTAGAATTGTGGCTCAGCAGTAGAGTGTTTGCTTAGCATGTGCGAGGTCCTGGGTTCGATCCTCAGTACCACATAAAAATAAATAAAATAAAGGTATTTGGTCCAGCTACAACTAAAAAATAAATATTAAAAAAAGAAAAACCAGGTTGCACTGTGGTTTTACAGATGATCATATTTCTTAAATCCAAAGTGTTTCTAGGCATTTTGCAAGTGAGGTTAAGACAGTTGTCTTATTTTAGTGTTAAAGACACACACCCAGGTCATTGGCCCTCTGACACACTCGTCACCCTCTTCTTTTTTAATGTGAAAAGTAAATTACAAATTTCAAACTTCACTTAACCAGAATGCTAAAGTATCAGGATGTTCTGTCAATTATATATAATTCTGGTTTGATTTTTCCCAACTACCTAATTAGAAATTTTATCTTTGCCTAAATGCTCCATATAAAAATTACATTAATATATCTTATCAGGGCTTTCTACCTTAGAAGTAATAAACATAATCTAGTCTTTCAATAAAGATTATAATGCCCCCATCACCTCTACTCTGAATATTAATTATCACTATAAAACACTAAAGATGTATGAGATTGAATCATCTCCTACTGACCCCCGCTTGTGTAGTTGTTTTCTATTAAATAAATACCTAGAATCTGCTTGTTAATTGTAAATGTTAAATGGGAATGGGGGAGGGGGACAGGGACTAATAATTTAAGATGTTTCTAAAGGTCTGATAAATTGATAATTTAATAAAAAATGTTAGGATGTGTCACTAATGGAATAAGTAAATATACTTTGTGCTCCAACTTAGAAAACCACAAATGAACCAATTAAATGAAAATGGTGTAGATTTCACACATCAATTATATTATCAAAAAGTTCTTCAATAAGTTTATGCACTTTTAATAAGCAACAGCACTAGTCAGAAGAAGAAAAAAATAAGAACTCTGATGCATTCAGAGCCTATAGATCTAAACCAGACAAAACAAAGCCTCATAAATGTGTTTGTTCATTAATGCTTAAAAAGCCAGACTTTGAGTTGTTATCATGTCAACTGGCACCAAACCATACTCAATTTAGAGCAACTACAAAGTGGAGCCCATAGTCTACAATGGCAGGGTTTTTGATCACACTAATTAACAGCCATTTTGTTTAAAATAAACAGATACGAGTCTAATTGCCTTTTTTACATAAGAAAGAGAAGATCTTAAAAGTAAAAACATGCAAAAGGAAAGATCAGACAAATGCCACTCAGACAGATAAGCAAAGTGTGGGTGAAAGGAACCCAGAGGAAGTCTGGGCTGCTCTTCAGATTGACAGTCCAGTACAGCAAAGGGAATTAGTTGCTCAGAAAGGTTAAAGGGAATCCAGAGGTGCATGACCTGTAACTACCCATCCTTTCATGACTCCCACTCCCAAAGCAATTTTACCTTAGTTTGTAATGTGATAGGCAGTAGCAGGCCTGACCACCCTAATTAGGAGAGAACCTCTGATTATAGACAAATCATTTCTTCTACCCTGGTGTATACTGCCAGAAGAGGAAGCGGTGCAACTGAAAGTTCAAAGATAAACTGTGCTAGTTCACTAAGTTCCAGATGTTGTACTTGAATTTTGTGTTCAAACAAATGAGCCCCTAGATCAGTGGCCTGTTTTCTAAAGCCCCCAAATGGTTGTTAACATAAGTTGATTGTACTTGGTTCCATGGAATCTATTTTGATTTAAACACCAACAGCTGAGTTTGTGTGCATGCTGAATTTTCATCTTCCTAGTCTGTCAAAGCAATTCCTGGAGATACTCAGAGAAGTCTTCCGTTGCCAAAGCTATCATACCAGAATTATCAGATCCATAGCCTTGTTTAAGTTAACAAGTAATGTGCTAATTAATAAGCTATACAAGTGCAATGTTATATATGATGTAACACAGCCATGTAAAAACAGTACCTACTGTGTGACCTAGGTGAGCTATTTAATGTATAGCCAATATAATAGGCATGTCACTCACTCTAGAGCACATAACACCAACAATAAGGAAATAATAATTCAAAAATCATTACCTTATTACCCGATTTTAACCTCTGCAAAGAATTTTCTCCCTTTGGTTACTCACAGAATATTGACTATTCAAAAACATTCATCTTTCTATTAATCTTTATGTATCTCCTATTACTAGAATAGTACACTAGGCAGAGAGGGGGCTTTCCAAAGTGTCTGGGGGATCAATTTTAAAACCAAGCAAAAATGATCAGCATGCATTATTATCCACATTCGTAAAAAGGCTGAAGCTGAAACCAATTTTGGACTGATAAATGTTTAACAATTGACTCTCCAGGAGAAAAAAGGTGGGGGGAAGGTCCTGATTTGTAACATTTGTAAATTTCACAGTGAAATACCCAGGATAGCTGATGTCCAGCTACCACACCACCACAAAGTCACTGAACACAGAGCTAAGAGGAGATGCACACAAGTGTTTCATAGCCCACAGAAGCCTGCTCTGTCACACCCTTTTTGAAACTCAAAACCCTTTAAAAATACAGGACAAATTCCCAAATGACAAGATTTAAGTTGGCTATGGTGTTTTCAACTATCTACATCTGTGAAGCTTTACTATTTAAATATGTAAATCTACTGCCTACCCATCTCATAACATCTTGGGAGAGTTTTCAGGTTTTCTTCTCCAGATTAAACAACCAAAATATATAGAGCAATTGCTCTTGAATGAATGTGAATGACAGGCATCTTTAAGATCCTGAGAGCAGCCTGTTTTGGTGGCTCACACTTGTTGTAATCCAGCTCCTCAAGAGGATGAGGTAGGATGATTGCAATTTCAAGGCCAGTCTAGGCAACTGAATAAGACCCTGTCAAAAAAAAAAAAAAAAGAAAGAAGGAAGGAAGGAAGGAAGGAAGGAAGGAAGGAAGGAAGGAAGGAAGGAAGGAAGGAAAGAAAGAAAGAAAGAAAGAAAGAAAGAAAGAAAGAAAGAAAGGGAGAAAGCAAACTAAACTGGGTATGGTGGCACATTCCTGTAATATCAGCAATGTAGGATTCCAAGTTGGAGGCCAGTCTTGGCAATTTAACCAGATCCTGGGCAACTCAGCAAGACCCTGTTTCAAAATTAAAAATCAAAAGGGTTGGGGATATAGCCCAGTGGTAAAGCACCCTGGATTCAATCCCCTATACCAAAAAACAACAACAACAACAAAAATAATAATAATAACAAAAGGACAGAGAATGTAGCTCAGTGGTATAGAGGACTTGCCTAGCCTGTGCAAAGCCCTGGGTTTGCTCTCTGGTACTTAGGAAAAAAAAAAAAAAGAATGCAAGTGCGAGTGTAAACTTGAGCCTCCCCCAAATGAGTTGAGTTGGTCCTTAGTCAGAAACAATTCTCAAAGGCCTAACCTCTCTGGTCCTTATCAAATACCTTCATGTATCTTCCATTAGCTGAGAATTAGAGAAAGATCCATAATCTATCGCCGGTGAATCTGAAGTTAATTCATCAAGCATATCTGAAAGTTTGCCATTTGTAGATATATAAAAGATGCAAAACAAGCAAAGCTCAATAAAACTAGAAAATCATTTAACACGTGATAAAATTCTTATTAAGCAAAAGTTTATCTAATGAAGTTTGGCCATTTTACAGTACACTAAACTGTCAAAGAAACATTTACATAAATACAGTTTATTTGTATAAAGGATGCTATAAATTATTATCTTTTAGTGAGTAAATGCTTGAAAGATATCAGATAGAAATGAGAAGTGAAATCACCCATTTTGAAGGATCACTTTTAAATATGAAATTAAAAAATGAGTCTTTTATACCTATTTTTTTCATACACACACATGCACACACACACACAGAATAATAGGTAGATCTTGGATTAACAAAATTTACCACACAGAATCCCTTCTAGAATGACTTATTTAACAATACTCACTTGTATCTAACAAAAATGGCTTGGCTTACAAATTGAGAAACTTGATGGTCTATATTTGGTACCTTTGAATCAAGTCTGGATAACTCCATCCAGATGACACACCCAATGAAATGTCATCTTAAATCTTGATACGTATCATAGGAAATATGTAATCTATAAGAAAATTTAAAACATTAGTACATAATAGTTTCAAATTATTTTTAAAGGTTATAAAAATTATTAACAAGAATTTTGTACAGACTAATTTATATTGCCATGAGCATAGTCTTGTATCTACTTTTTTCCTTTTTTAATTCTATAAAATTAGCAATTTAACACTTACTTTATACCACTTCTGGGAGAGTTTCAAAATGTAGTGCATTAAATATGCATTAAAAACAGGACCTGGCTAACACTTCCCCCTTGTAAGAGCATAAGCAGCTTGAGGACAGGAACCATGTGTTATTAACTGCCTTGTCCACAGCACCTGGCACTGGGTCTTGCAAAATGTAAGAGCACCCAAAATGTTTGTGAACCAATGTAAATGTGGGAGTGATGAGTGTGGTATGACAGGAGTGAGAGACACTCTGAAGTGATAGTGGGAACCTGCACTATCACCTCTCCCTGTGTTCTTGGCTCTGGCCATCTTGGGTATTATCAGTGTACTGGAACAATGAGTACCCGCCAAGAGAGAGACACATTTCATAAAGTACTGAAAGAAAGAAGTCTATTAGAGGAAAGTCCACAGGCTAATTCTAAACTGTAATTAGAAGCAGAAGAAAAAATCACACAATCATCTCCTGGGAAAGAGAGCCAGTACCATGGCACCTAATGTGCCTGGCAGCGCTCCACCAGGGGTGGTCTCAAGCACACTGCTGTGGCAGAGGGGCACAGCACCCAGGAGTCAGACATGGAAGCATTCGCAATAATCTGATGCAGTCCTGTTGTGTCTATGGAATCTTGTTTTCATTTTTTGAATCTGTTCTTATTGTGTTTTATGACAGCACTGGTTCACAACACATCACAAACTTAAAAGATAAACTAGTCTTCATCACAGAATTTGTGAAAGCAGGGCTGCTCTGGAGAACTCAATGAGGACCTAGAGTACACATTTTGCAGTGGTCAATTATCAGTCAACAATTGAAGCAAAAGTGGCTGAATGAATGAATTAACTACTTGATTGAATATTTTAAAAATAAATTTATCCAAAACCTAGGGAATCCAGAACCAAGATCTTGTGACTTCCCCCAAAACAATGTTTTCAGTTGTATACTGAAAGAGATTTTAAAATTACTATTGAAATGGTAGAATTAGTCTTGAATTTTCTTCTTTCCCTTATCATAAAACCTTACCACTATTTAAAGTGTCTTGTATTTGATATAAAATCCTATGTTAATAACAGATCATATTTCCATTTATCTATTAAAATAACCAAAAAACACATCCGCATCTTCCTGTTTGTACTTCTCTCATTATTTTCTTCAAAGAGGAAAAGTTAATCTCCTATAAAGCTGTAACTTAAGAGCTTTTTCAATACACTACAATATTTGCCTTCCATTCTTAGAATGGAATGACAACTCACACAAGACCATAGACTTCTTAGAGAGTATGGGTTGTGGATCTCTAACTCTGAAGTGCTTAACAAAATACTTGCGCATAGTATGGTTTCCATAAAGATGAAATAAAGTATGGTTTCCATAAAGTGAAAAGGTGCTGTAAAATTTTACAGTGAGGAAATATTAAAGAGATACCCAAGTATTTATTCAACTTTGTATACATTTACTTACTGTGGGATTACTTGATATGTGATAAGTCTGTTCTTGGTGCTGGAAAGTTCATTTTAAAATCATAATAGCTACTGTTTATTGGACAACAAATATGTATAGGCAGAATTCTAAGAACTTAGCTAGTATTAACTCATTTAATTCTGAAAGCGACGTAATTCCTATTTTTAGAAGAGGGTAAATGAGCTATAAAGATGAAACTAACATGCCCCAGTTCCCCCACCTGAAAGGATCCACAGGAGGAATGAAGACAGAGGAGGTCTGGCCCTAGAGCCTGAATGCTGAACCATGGTGCCAGCTGCCTCCTCTACCCTGGACTGCTTCTACCCTCAAGGATCTCAGTACAATGTGGATTATCAGCTAGTATGGGACTGACATTTTGCTCAGTTCTGCAATATTTTTAAATTGATTCTTAGAATATCCTTTGAGAGGGCTGGGATGTGGCTCAGTGGTAGAGCCCTTTTCCTATTCATGTGAAGGTTCTGGATTCAATCCCCAGCATTGGAGGAAAAAAAAAATCCTTTGACAAACCTGTCTAATGTCATCTGGGAGAATTGGTTACAATCATAGTAGTTAATACATTCATCAAAAGTCTTGTAGGATGAAAGATTATAAGTAGAAAAACAAAACACATGAGTAGAAGAATTATCTTTAACTTCAGACATTACAGGGGCTCAGCCCTCCCCTCAGTCCATTCTACACCACCCCTACCCACAGGAAGCGGCAGCTCGTGCTGTCATTTATGCATGGATAAACTGTACACACACACCCTGAAAAAGATTCCCATATGGGAAAAGAAAGAACATAAACAAGAGAAATATGCCAGCATAGGAACAGAAATTGCCCTTAAATGACAGTTTCTCCTGACACAGAATGAAAGATAAGTATAACTCCCCAGAGGAAAGAATGGGGAAATCAGGACAGCTTTCATTCAGCAATGATAACATATTAAGAACAATTTTACTCATATATTTTTCAGTCTTTGAAATGCTGACGCTCAACATTACCAGAAATGACAGTCTCCCTACTATTACTATTCCACGTGCCCATACGCACCAGCATGAAGACAAAGCCAGAGCTCCTAAAGAAACCATTCACACCTTTTCATGGAAATTCTATTCCGAACTGCCCAACCCTTCCACAAACCATATATTCACAAAACAAGCATATCCATAAAGTAGATATTACAGTAGTTTCGTATTTCGTAATAACTTTTCACGTATTTGATGTTATGATACTACTTTTAATTGTGTAAAATGTGTCTTTAAAGGACCACCAGAGCAGAGAAGACCACATAAATGTGGATTACTGAAACAAGCACGCTCACTGGAAATTTTATAGGAACAATATTATGAATAAAAGGTTGTTCTAGAGCTCATTGATACTTGTTACTTATGTCTATATTTGTTCTTTCATGGAAAATCAAATAAATACGTCTGTTCCCAGGCATTCACATATAAATATATATGCAATATATATAAGTAATATATATAAGTATAAATATTCATATAAAATGTATTTCCCACCATCACTACCCCAGTGTAGTAGCTAAAGTAAAAATACAGAAAACTGCGGTGAAAATATAGAGCCAACACAATTTTTAGGAGGACTCAGATTCCATTACAATGACAGTTATTTCTTCATTTTGTTGAGCAATGAGAGAGACATTTTAAATAGATGCCCCAAGTTTCCTTGAAAAAGCATTAGACTTTTTTAGTCTTCAAAAATATAACTATCTGTTGAAGATGTTTCATTTTCTTTTACCAAAAACAAAAGAATAACATGCAAACTTCCTCTGGAAAGTGAAGACACAAGGTAAATTAACTTTAGCCCTACAGCAAATTTCTCTTTCAGTGAAAGTTCTAATAGGCTTTTTTGAATCACTCACCACAGAAACTCAACAGAAACTAAACCTTGTTTTGGGTATCCTCCACCTTTGGCACTTTAATTCAGTGACTGAAGTGCACAGTAAGTTTTCCTCTCAGATAAGGTGCTAATCATGAGGGCAGTCTTCTGAATCAGAACTGAAGCAAAATAGTCCATCTCTACCATCTTTCCAGTTTGCAAGGATGGAGGGATCCCTTTGTCTTAAGGAAACAGGAACAACACTAGTCTCAGCCTCCCTTACAGTTACCTGCCTGCATAGGTCGTTTTACCTTTCTTGGTTCAGGACTTAAGGCATTAACACCTAAATAAACTACTTTTTCACATGAACCACTAAACACTTAGGTCCTAGGTGACCCTAAATTGGATATCAGTTAGTTTCCTAAGCATTTTTCATATCATAAACTGCGCAGACTCGTTTTATAATAAATCTTTTGCATTTTCTTCATTAGTTCTGCTCCAAACAATGCATGAAGTCCTAAAAGTGCTCTTCTTAAATTATTTTTTAAAGTAATTCACTTTCTAAAAAAGGAATTTGTGCTGAATCCGATATAGATTATTCCACAAAAGCAGAGATGGATTGTATTTGCATTGTCCACTTCATTTCAAGGTTGTATATGCTGCTGACTTAAAAGTGCTGCAAGAAATTTGCAAAGTTAATATTATTGATAAACATCATTTTGCTTGTATGGATGGTCCTTGGTCTCAAAAGCCTTACAAAGGAGTAAATTTGGCTATTTATCATGTCTCCTACTATAGGACTCATTTAGCCTAGCCATGTATATTTAGTTCTTCTAATCTTTTCTCATAAGTCAATCCCTTCAACTCATTAATCTTTTTTGTTGCATGTCCCTGATTGTTTCCATTTGGCTCAGTAGGAAGGTAGCATTTTACTAGAGTACCCCCCTCCTCTTCATTTCAATTCAAAAGATTATAAACTTCTTGAGGGTAAGGACCATATTTTCTTGAATTAAAAATGAGATACAGAAGTAAAATGCCTTATTGGAGATAATCTTGAATCACCTTGGCTTTGGCTAGCTGACAATGTTTTAAATCATATTAATTAGGAACACTACATTTGTTGCTTCTTTCTTCTAGGAAAAGATAAATCACAGCTGAGTGCCTTCAGACCTTTAGACTATGGAGGACCCGCAGTGTCCATGTGTGCAGGGAGTTCTTACTCCTGCTGAATGCCTTGTGATAAAACAATTCTCTTAAAGAAACTGAACTACATTTTCCCAGTGGGAATTAACTTTGTACATGCATCATAACAAACAGTCATTGTTTTCCTTTAGAAAACCATTGTGTCCAAAAGATTTCCAAAATCATTTCCCAGTGAACTTTCAGGACCTTTTCCCACCAAAATTATTTTAGACATAATTAACTTGCATTCTTCTCAATCCACTGCTCTGCATAAGGCTAAATCCAAACAGTTTAAATCTGGAAGTAGAAATAAAACATACTCAAATGATAAAAAAAAGTGAAAAGGGCTTTATTGAACATTATTTTTAAAATGTATGAAAAATAAATATTTTTGTATTCTGACAGATGAGAAACTTTGAGGAATAGAAAGATCTGAAGTAGGTTCAGGAACTGGAATTTAAGGGAGAATTCACAAGATTCTGACAGATAGAGGAAGGAATAAGAACATTTAGGTATTGGGGAAATGGCCTGCACAAAATATTTGACACAGGTTCAAGCGAAACAGTAGAAGGAAGTAAACACAAGTTATTCAACAGAACACTAATAATATATCACAGCAGAATGAAGACAGAAAAATGTGAATGCCACATCCCAACAAATAATAATGAGAACATAGGCCAGATAATTAAAATAACATTTGGGTGGTTCTTGGCTTCAAATTATATGAACAATTCCAAAATTTTTCTATCCCTCATAATCAAAATTTCAATCTTGAAGCCTATTAAAAAATGACTTTACCAGTAGCTCTGATTAGGATATGAGTAGCTACGAATTGGCATTAAAAGCATGGAATTGTCCAAACAAATTGTTAGCAAGACATTATGGTGGTATGTCGGGAGCTGCCGAAAAGATGCTGAGCACCCTTAACCTTGATCAACGGAGGTGTGGAACTGGCTTCCCCTGTGCATGAAAGCAGGTGGACCTCACCTCTGTTTGGCAGGGGAGGGATGCTCTGGGAGTGAGTGTCACCAAATGGAAGTGGGCTGCCTCTTCATTTTTTTGTAATACTACCCTTTTACCTTTTTTGGATGGAAAGTTCTATCAAACAGCTCTCCTCAGTAAAAAAGAGAGTTCGGGGAATGCTTGCTCTCCCTTTCCAACAGACCCTTAAGGTCAAGAGCCGTCTCTAATTCCTACAAGCAAAAGGTATTTCTGTGTGTTGCGTACTGCCTTCACCATTTTCTTAGTTACTGATGTAGCCAGCTCTTGTGAACCCAGCTCAGGTAGCCAGCCCAGCTAGCTGGCCATAGTGGTACAGTAGAAAGAGACCGGACCAGAGAGCCTTCATTTCTTTGTCTCTGCCATAGGCTTTCTATGTGGGTAAGCATTCTGAACTTGGATTCTCATTTTAATCTGTAAAATGTATATCAGTGCAAGTATCCTTCCTGTTTCTTGTAATAAATAGTTATATTGTATGTAAAAAGCCCTAGGAAAAACATAATCGGTTATATAATGCACATCAATAATTGGTAAGTATTACTATTGTATGCTTTCCCACACTAAAGCCTCTTTGCACAATGAGATTAAAAATGCTTTTCTCATTCCTCCCCACAACCTTGAAATGCTTGTCTTCCTTTCCCCACTTGTCACAACCATGCAGGCCTTTCAAGCCACTGTTATTCTAATACTTTTATAAGTCATCCACTAGGTAGCATACACATTCACCACACACCTGCTTACAATATTTTTTGCAGGCCTTTTCAATTTTTGTAAATATGTTTGGAGATACAATATAACATATAGAATAGCTGCCAACCCATATGCCTTCCAAAAGGTAAAGCAAAACTCAAGAATCTCAGAACTGAAACAAGACTTATAAGTAACCTGGTCCCACCATAATCAGATGTGTGACTTTCTTCTCTAACATCCCAATAAGTAATTCATTCAGTGCCAGAGGAATGTGTCCAGGAGGTCCATCATTCCCAATGAAAGCCTACTTCAATATGATGTTCATTCCTTTATGCCCACACTTGACTCTCTATTATAACTATATAAGAAAGAAATCTAAGAAAACTTATGTATGTACCTGGAGCCTCTCTTCTCCTAAGTCTTCCTCAAGTCCCCTCAATATTCTGGTTTCCATTCTCTGTCATCTTTTAAAGGTGTTACTTAACAATAGTTAAAAATAAGACATTTAGTATGTGCTAGAACAATTTCAGTGTGTGGGTATTACTGCTCCTTTTCTATGTTGTTTAACTTCTGCTAAAGTGACTGTTAAGTTTGGGAGTAACCCAAACAATGTTAAAGATATGACAATGCTAGCCCATGCTGAGTCCTCCAAAACCATTAAGCTTATAACTGGAAGAAATCACTTCAACACATTTGTGTAGTAGAGACTTTATACTCATCCCAATAGCAATGATATACCATCCCATCCTGCTGTGATGAATTTGAACCCAATGCTGTCAACCAATATATTGTTAATTTACTCCAATCTGATAGGCTCTTTAAATTTGATCACCTACCAGCAAGGTGCTCATGCAGGAGGGTCAGTTATATACCACAATCAGGGACCCAGCCCTTTGGTATTACATTGGAGGTTCTCACTATTATAACAACTCATGTAAACCAGCATTCTGATTTACATGAGTTCTTTATAACAGTTATCAATATCATTATCAAATCATTAATAAATACCTTGCTGATATCTACACATACTACATCTATGTATTCTCAACCACATGTTTTGTTGTCGCTGTTAATAAAGAAAGAAAGGGAAAGGGCAGGTAGGTGAAAAAAACCTTTTCTAGGATGTTTTAGTGCATAAATGGAAATATATGAAAACTGGATGTAATTGCCTATAAGCCATCCAGAAAAAAAGGTTAACTTCTGACTTCAAATTCCATTTAAAAAACAAAAGTTAAACAAAGCATACCACTGACCATACCTACATCCCACCAGTAAGAAAGTCCATGAACTATTTCTTGAAAACATTGTAGGTTTCCAAATAATCTAGAATTAGAACAAAATGATTTATGTCTCTTATTAATATAAAAATGAATTTAAATTTTAAAAATTTAGAAAGTTTCTTTATAAATATTAACTTTTTCAAAATCTAACCTACATTCTCTAAATAACTAAATATCATCCACATTTCTTTTATAAAATTCAATAAGTAAATACTATAAGCAATCTATTTGTGTATATCATATATATCATCATATCTATATGATCTCCTTAACACAGAATATTCTATAAATATTCATTAAAGTTCACAAGTCAGGTATACAAGAAAGCTAGATTTGCAAAAGGAAGATCAAATGTTTCCCTAATAATTCTTTGAATATTTTACATAGCCCATTTCCTCATTTACAAAATATGCAAGCTAAAATCCTCCTTAATGTTCCATTTAAGACAAGGAGTTATTCCAGAGCAACAAAAATTACCTCTGACATTCAACTTCTGGAGATCTTCTCTCAAGGAAAGACAGCACATACTTAATTCTGGATCCCATTCCAATCAGCTGTCACCAACATGATTTCTACTAAGAAGCAACTGCCAGGAGATGAATAAGTACCTCTGCCCGCCAGGTAACAGTAGCCAGTGTCCTCTCTTTTCCAAAGATGAAAACTTTTAATGGAGTTTTAGACTCGGGGAGACATTAGGATTCAATACATTCCCTACCCAGGGAACAGAAGATAAGAGCTCAGCTCTCATCCTTCTTCCATAGCAGGATTGGGGACGTCTTTATCTCCCAATTAAAACACAGTAAAAGAAAACTAAATGAGTCTTATTTCCCTGAAGCAAAACTAAAATATTTAGTTTTTAGTTTGTTGAACAGTCATAAGATGTGGACTTAAAAAAAAATAATGCAGATAATGGAATGATTCATCATGGATCTATTCTAACACGACTTAAAATGTTTGCTTTTTCTTAAGGTTAAAAAAATTCCTCAGCTCCTTATATATACTATAGTCCAGGTTCTATTATTTATTTGTTGCAACAGATTGCCAATTTCCAAGATACAATGCATGTCTTATGAACATGTTACAAAAAGATCTATAATATCTCTAAATCTGCGGCTAGATCTGACTAGAATTTCTGCATTTAATTTTGAAGATATTCAATATCTTGTTATCTATTTTGCTGTAAGACCTGTCAATATCTTAAAATCCAACTGTAATCCCAAACCCATTCTTACTCAGACCTCTTATAAGAAGTCTATCCACTCTAAATAAACAATTCCAGATTATTCTAAACATGTTCTAAAATATGTAGGTGCTATTAGGTGATTAACATGAAGCAACATTATCATAAGATATACATAAACCCCCAAAATAAAGTAAGTTGATTTTAATGTGTTATGGATTTCAGGGATTCCTTTAAAAAAAAAAAATATTCTAGCAGCAAGTTAAAGCCAGGAAGGCATGAGGTCCCAGCAAACTCTATTTATTGTGTTAATGTACCATTTGTCTTCTGGGCAAGTAACTAAAGGTCATTTGTTCTTCATGGCAAGTGTTGAAAATAGTTTGCATTGAAGGTCTAACTTAAAGGAACAATGTGAAACCCCTCAGGCCTCAAGTGACCTTTTTGTGCCAACACAAACGTCCAAATCTCTTAGAGGAGAGTAGTGATGTTTGCACTCTGATTTTCAGCAACCTCAACTCCCTTTTCCCAAAAGAATCTGGTTGAGAAATTGGAATCATCTCCTTCTTGTAGACCTCAGTGGACTTGTTCAACTCTCAGAGTCAGGTATCAAAGTTGATATCAGACTGGGGAAGGGCAAGTTTCCAATTCTACCTCTGCCAAGTGAGAAAGAGCATGTGTGAGAGTGAGAAGCACGTGGTAAACATCTGTTTGATGGAGAGGAGAAGCTGCTTCCATTTCCCTGGGTCCAAGGAGGCTGGCAAAAGGCTGTTCAGTCACCTAGGACCATGCCTGGAAGAGGACCAAGACTTCGCTGGAACATACCTACCACCTTCAGATTAAGGGTACAAAAGAAAAAAAAAAATACAAAGAAAAGGAGATAAGGTCTACAACTGAGGTTGCTGGCTACTTCACCAAAAAATATATCATGTTTGCAAACAGCTGGAGTGTGTAGGAATTCTTGCCTCTAGATAACTCAGTGAAATCTAGAATTATCAAGTGGTGAAAAGTTGTCATCTTAGACACATCTATCCAGTTAACATTTACCTTTTTCAGGTGAT
This sequence comes from Spermophilus citellus, assembly GCF_964194105.1. NCBI lineage: Eukaryota > Metazoa > Chordata > Mammalia > Rodentia > Sciuridae > Spermophilus > Spermophilus citellus. The sequence continues at coordinate 49,727,116 of NC_138197.1, forward strand.
AAATTGGCCGTATTCCCTAGGAAGGGGGCAAGTACACTTTTTTCCTGAAAAGAGGTCTCCAGGCTTCTCACTTTCTTTCTTTTTTTTAATATTTAATTTTTAGTTTTAGGTGGACACAATATCTTTATTTTATATTTATGTGGTGCTGAGGATCGAACCCAGTACTCCATGCATGGTATGCGAGCGCTCTACCATTGAGCCACAATCCTAGCCCCTCTCTCACTTTCTTCTCCAAATCTACTGGGGCTGATTTTTTTTCCCCCTTGAAGCTTTACTAACTACACATTGGGATTTCTGCCTAAGAAGAATAAAGCACAGAAAACATTCTCTAACTTCTAATGTGATAAAAAGACATCTAGTTTCAAGTTCATTCAGTACTGCCCCCAAACACAAAAGGCAAGTCCTGAGGTTGTAGCTCAGCGGTAGAACACTTGCCTAGCACGTGAGGCACTGGTTTCAATCTTCAGCACCGCATAAAAATAAATAAATCAAATAAAGGTCTTGTGTCCATCTATAACTAAAAAAAAATTAAATTAAAAATTAAGAAAAAAAGAAATGAACAAAAGGCAAAATTAACACAGATGCCCTAACATGGACTCTCTCTTGGGTTCACAAGTCTTCCTGAAGTTCAGGGGGGACTTCAACACATTCAGCCTGTTGCCTAGTTCCATTTGGCCACTGTAATGAATAGACGACAGATCATTATTTATTTAATTACTTGGCTTTCTTTGAATTATATACTCTATCAATATGGAAAGGAAGAAAAACACCCATAGCACCTAGAACAAATTCAGATTGAGTTTGAGGTTGTATGGAGTTCTTAATTAAAGAAGAATTGTTTCTTGGAATTTTGCCTTTTAATTTCCCAAAACTGTTCCCAAGATGGGCATTGAACATTCAAGGCGGGAGGAGATAAATTGATTTTGCAGTATTTGTAACATTGTTTTCCTTCTACTTACTATTAAATAAATTAGCCTGTTGCCTTTTTTTTTAACAAAGCATTTTCTTAAAAGATGAAGGAGTACTATGCAAAAACATTTTGAAACAGGTATGAAGCCAGTGTGCCCAAGTGTGGCTGAAACCCAAACAGCTATTTTTTTTCCACTTACACAGGAAAATTCAGGAAAAAAATTGGTTACAGGGGAAGCTCATAGTTTCTTTTGGAATGCTTTCATGGAAATTCAGGCTGTATTTGATACACACCATATTTTTTTAATGGTGTTGTGTGGGTGGGTTGGAGGCGCATGAAGAACTCCGAAATCCATATAAATATCCAAAGTGGGCATGGAGAAACTCTCTCATTTCCTTTTTATTGTCTATTGCTCATTTGGTAACTGTTACTGGAAGCATGATTCCTTGATTCCTATTTTAACTTAAACATTAGTACCAAGTTTCTAAAGCACATGGCTAAAAATGATACCCACCTCTTCAAAACAGATTTTAAAAATAACAAAATACCAAAAGAGCTGCCACATTCAAAATAAGAGGTAAGATAGGCTTAACCCCATTCCTTTCATCCCAAAGCCAACCAAGATAGACCTACCAACCAACCAACCAACCCACCCTCAACATCTCTCTTCTTTTCATTCTCTCTCCATGCCAGAGTGGCTGCCTGGGTGGTAGCCATTCACGCTGGCTTGTGTGCACTTAGAGTGAAGGAACTAGTTAATGGGGAAATTACAGATGACTCTGTGTGGTGGGTTCTGTGATTTACATTTGTGGTAAAACCCACGGCAACTGATCTGTAACTCTGACTTGAATTGGGCCCTTACATGGAAATTTTGCCTGCCTGTGGCAGTACCTAAAACATGCTTTCTGGGAAGGGCCCAAGAGCCCACTCTTCTTAGGACAGACTTTGCCAGGGTATTTTAGCCTCCTCTATTATACTAATCAGGATAGTCCTGAACATGCCTCCCACACCCATCACCAAAAGTTCAGTAGAGTCCCACACTAGTGTGTTTGGTTAAAAGAAAATTCTCAAGCAAGGCACAATGAGAAATTATGGGTTTTGGATGTTAGAAATTATATTGGAATCAGGCTTTTAAAAGTCCTCTGCATGAAAATCCTCTGAAGTAACTAAAGCATATTTGATTGACTAATACAGGAAACCATAAAGGTGAATAAGGTGATAAAGGGCTGATGAAGGGGAAAAAGAATGGATGTAAGTAGTTCTGATACTATTGGGCTCACATTTCAAATCAAAGCAGCCCACTGCAATTAATGCTCCTCTCAAAGTATGTAAAAAAAAAAAAGTACATGTATAAAGACATGAATTGGCATGAACATACTTTATATACAAAGATATGAAAAATTGTGCTCTATATGTGTAATAAGAATTGTAATGCATTCCACTGTTGTGTATTAAAAAAATAAAATCAATTAATAAAAAAGAAAACCACAGATAACGGATACAATAAAATAGCAAAATGAAAAATGGCAAAATAAAATAGCAAAATAGTAAAATAAAAAGAAGAAAGATATGATATGAAATCAAATCTATCGGATACTGTGAGAAGTATGAATGCGCTGAACTCCAGTATTGGATGACAAGGATTCTCAGATTGGGTTAACGGAAATGTCAGACTCTATGCTTTCTACAGAAGACAGGCTTATTTTCATAGAAAATTTGGAATTTAAAGGATAGGTAAAGATAAATCAAAAATATTCAAATCAAATAATATTAAATAAACTGAAATTCAAAAGCAAAAAGAAAAGTATGTACAAAGCAGAACTCAGTCTACCTTTCTTGGACTGTTTTTCCTCATGGCAAAAGATAATCCTTTGCCTTTTGCTATTGTAGGGATTTGCTGCTTCACACGCCTAGCAGCATTTTTTTTTAAGGTAAACTATAAGCCTACAAGTCACCACATGCTCTAAATACACTTGCCAAATTAAGAACCCAAGATTTTCACTCCATTTTATTACTTTGAGGCAATGAAGTATAAACAGCTTTGGTGAAAGCGAGAACTATGAGCACACACACATGCTCCCCCAATTTGGGGGTTTAATGAACTCCTTAAGGTTGGTAACCTCATTCAAACAAATCAAAAGAAGAAGGAAACACTGCCATTTGTCTCCTCTTCATATTTGCCTGTGAGCCTTATACATTCAGACTGGCTTCCTAATTCCAAGTCCACGTAGACCAATGACCAGAACAAGCTCAACACCCCCAACAGAGGCTGATCCTGCAATCTCAAAGTCAGGCTATATATGAGATGCCTCTTACTGACTGCCTCATTCCCCAGCTTTAAAACTGCCTGAAAAGGCTGGGAGTGGTGAAGCACTCCTGTAATCCCAGCACTCAGGAGGCTGAGGCAAGAGGATCATAAGTTCAAAATGACCCTCAGCAATTTAGCGAGACCCTCTCTCAAAACAAACAAACAAACAAAAAATGACTGGAGATGTGGCTCAGAGGTTAAGTGCCCTGGGTTCAATCCCTTTACCAAAAAAAAAAAAAAAAAAATCCCGAAATGACCTTTGGTTTGAGGCAAGGACAACAACTGTATTCCCCTAAAGGAAATATTTTGACTGAATTAACACAAATATCATACTATAATACATCTATCTTGGGAAGTTTAGAAAAAACTAGACCATTACAAGTAAGCGAGGGGAAGGGTCTAGGCCATAAGGTATGAGACCAGTAATGATCATGAAATGATGAAAAGTAATCATTTCATAAACTTCAGTAAGTTGCTTTGAAAAGTCAGTGGCTCAATCCTATCAAGTATTAATAGAAACAGAGGCTCAGGGTTATAATAAACACTTAAGGCCATCTTATCATTGGTGAGTGATGCTAAATAATGTCACCATACCTGAATCACTTCTCAGAGTCTACAAGTGATACTTAGGTATTTGTTCTTGATACTTATGATGAAAATTGGCCTTTTATGAAAGAATGGGCTGCCAAATACTTTAGATTTATTGCTATAGGCAAAGCCTCACGTGTTAGGTTTAAGAGGTTGAAATTTTATTTATGTATTAAAGGTATTTTAAGAATTTTAAGAAATTTTATATATTTTAAGAAAGAATAGTTAAATAAGAAAATTCAAATATATATGAAGAGCAGCCTCCAGGCCGATGACTTCTTTACCCATTCATCTTCACTAGATACGTCTTTTTAATTGTCATGAGCACATTTGATATCATAACATTATCTTTTTCAGTATTCAATCCTCTTATCATCTTTATGAATTGGTCTGCCAAAAGGTTTGGATATTGTGTTTTTTGCTTACTTTAAAACACTCAATAAATGATGTCCTTTTCGTACTATAGGGGTTTATTGTGGATATGGGAGTGAGCTGCTGATCATTTTCTTCCAATGAGTAAACTTGAAATCTGTTTAAAGTCAGTGTCTGCAGTACTCAACACTTTCAAGATCACCAAGAAAAAAGAAAGTCCGAAAAGCTGTCAATCAAGAGAAGCCTGAGAGACATAATAGTAAATGTAACATGGGATCTTGGCACAGGAAAAAAAAAGAGTAAAGAAAAACTAAGAAAATCAGAATGAAGTATAGATTTTAGCTAACATTAATTATTAGAACCAAACCACTAGTAATAATGTAAGTAATATATCATACTATTGTAAGATTTCATAATAGAAGAAACTAGATAAGGGGTATGTGGGAACTCTTTGTACGGTAACTTTTTTCTAATTCTAAAACTCTTTAAAATAAAACATTTGTTTTTTAAAAGTCAGCATCAATAATGATGAAACCCTTTTTAAAAGCAGAAGTACTTATATCATTAATAACTTCCTCAACTGTAGAATGTATTAGGTGATGTGAAAGATTTGCAAAGTAGACAGTTCATTAGAAATAATGATATGAATTGAGATTCCCTACCCATGGTGGAAATAATGTCAGGATTTGCTGACTTTAAAAAAAAAAAAAGAAAAAAATATCTGAGTGAATCGCACTGATGCATAGAACATACAGAGTAACCACACATCCACAAACCCACACCCACCCAGCAGCTAGAACTAGGCAGGGATATAAGAAAATATAAATAGCTCCTGTTGAACCTATAAAGTATAAAAGGCAAGATAATCACGAGACCTGATGGGTTTACTGCTCCCTGAAGATCAGTTGCCAAAGCAAGAAACTGAGTGTTTTCTAATTCAGACCATCCAACACAAAGGATAATAATACCTTTGAAAATTTCAAAATGCTTCACATTTATTATCTCATTTTACGCTCACAACAACAGTATGAAACAGATAGCACAGGTGATTATTATCATAGTTTATGGGAGAAACAAAGACATGGGAAAACCTCTGGAAACATTTGAAGTCACACCTTAAAGAAGCAGCTGATTGTGAATTAAAATTGAAATCTCCCAACTTTTTTCCACCTTAACTCTTACCTGGAAATAGTAAATTTCCCAGGGAAAAAATGAGGTCGTATCATCAAGGGTGGAATCTTACAGTGCAATGTATATCATTCTAAGTAGAAGATGAGATAGTTCTGGTGGGCCACAATTTTCTATAAAACATAACTACTAGATAAAATGAAAAGGTATCACAGATGAAATAATCATCATTCTTTTTCTAGCAGTATAATAAAAATACCAAAAAATAAAAGAATGAATTATTTACAGAATTTAACATATTTAACTCCAAATATGTAATACTGAAGTTCTATTAGTGTTGGAATTGATTATTGAATCTTATATCATTTTTGCCTTTAAAGTAATTTTATTCTCTGATATCATAATAGCATGGCAACTTGCAGTACTTGTTCACCTACTATCTAGAGCCACTTTTGCTATAAAGTTAACAGAAGAGCTAAAGTACACCTTGTTACCAATGAACTATTGTCAAATTAAGGACACCTAGCTATCACTGGGTATTTCTCCAAGAAATGGTGAAATTTAGTTCTTGCTTCATTCAGTTATAAGTAATGAAGTAGCAGACTTAGTCATTCTTCGACTTCTTACTGAGTGTCTGCTGTGGGCAAATGCAAGACATGTTTCCAGCACAGTGAGAACTTAGTTCAGTCAAAGGAAGCCAGTATGAAGTATCGTGGAATCAGAGGACTTGAAGGGAAAATTGGAAACCCTTTAGTTCTTATTCTTTTTCCTGCACTTAGAACTATAAATGAGCGCAAAGGTAGATAAAATTCTAAATAACTTATTCAGAAAAAAAAAATAATTCACAAATGGTCCTCAGAACCTTGATTTCAGAGAATTTAACAACGTTCCATTAAAGAATATCAACCAGTAATAAATCTAGACACTGATTTTTATATTCGGTTGACGTGAACACTCAAGCACAATAGTTACTTTCAGATCAGTTTCCAAAACAACATCAAAAAGATAAGAACCAATTCTGGTGCAGGTTCATGGGTTTGATTAAAGAGGTTTTAAGTTGTAAAGTGTCTTTCGACACACCAACATTGAAAACTGAACTATGTATGAGTAACTACTTATTAACAAACGAAACCAAAGAAAGTGTATATTTGAGAAGAAAAATCGAAAGAATAATAATGGTGGGGGAGGATGTGGTGGGGTAAGGAATGCAGACCCACATCTAGAGTCCTTCCCTACTAAAGACAGAGATGAGGTTGGGATTTTTGATTCTGGGTAATTTCTAAGTGTTAAAAATCACTCTAGATACTCAAACTACATTAAGAATAATTATGAAGTGATTCTATAACTTCTTTATTCTGTGACAAAAATTCCTTTCAATATGCCACAATGAAATAAACTATTCAAGAATCAATGAATCTGAAACAGTTTAATCTCATAACCAGTTGAAGAACAGTAGCCTCCATATTCCTTGTCTCAGGGGGTGTTGGGGGGGTAGATTCCAGAACTTTAATAACTACAACTTCTGCTCATTTTCAAGCAACTCCTACACAAGCAAAAATGCCTACAAAGAAGAGTAATGCCAGAACATCAAGAGGTTACTTAAAGTTTACTCAAACTTTTTGAAAAGTCAAACCGGGCTACAAATCCCTGAAGAGACAGTTTGCCTCTGTCCTTTTTGGCTTTGACGATATGAAAAAAACTATTAGAGAAAGTGTCGTACAATGTCATTGGTAAATTTAAATTTTAAGCATAAAATAAAAGAATCCACTAGATTCTTCCTTATCATCCCCAAATTACCCGGCACCACTCTAACGTCTGAACAAGTAAGAATTCCAGGTATTTTGACTTGTCTGGCTCAGGGCACCCAAGCTGCGCAATTTCCAGGTAACTTATGTAATGTTACTGGGAGCAGCAGGAAAGAAACAAAACAACTGTACAAAAAGCCTTGAGGGATTTTTCTATTTGGCTGGTTAAAGTGTTCAGAATTATTTAAGAGTTGGAGAAGGAACAATAAACCACACCCTCAAAGGACTCCACTCTAAATTCCACCATTCGTTTATACCATATTTTCCAATCCAAATTTTCAGTGTATTAATGATCATAAAAGAAAAGAGCATCCAAAGAATGCATTTATGTAATCTGAGCCTGCCTGAAATCAAACTTCTACAACATAATTTGGTTAAAGAACACAGACGGAATTTATGACTTTATACCTTGCTCTTTATGATTGTACAAGTTTTACTGGCTTCTTCCCAAGGCACAAAAGCTCATCTCCCCACTATTTGTGGTTTCCACCAGTGCCACCAAGCTTGGGGTATGTTATGACACTGAACTGTCCTGCTAGAAAATGACTCACCTATAACAGAGTCCTTCAGCAAAGACACTGAGAGCTGTAACAGTGTTGCAGGGTTAACTCAAAAACATAAAATGACAGAAGTTACAGCACATGGCCCAATCAGGGCTCAAGCCTGGCTCTGGTTTCTCAGACATATAATTTTACAGTTCAATTGATTATGAAAGAAGATTAATGAGATTTAGATTGTTAGTGTTCACTGTATGGCTGTATCTCACCTAAATATCACTTATTGAAGATTTATTTCTCATCTGTCATAAGTTTAAAAAAAAGAAGCAAGAGTTTTTCTGAATATGTCTGTTTTTCATAAACTAAGTATTTTTTTTACTATTATTCTTACATAATTATTCCAAAATCCTATGTAGAATGGGCAAGGAAGTCAAGATATCCTAGACCAAAATAATTTCAACAAGAACTTTCCAATAGTAACGCTGTAGAGTGCCTTTGTGGGGGTTTGGGGGGATTTACTGGGCGTTTGCCATGCCAAGCATCATCCTCAGTGTTTTACACGGGTGGTTTCAGTTAAAACCCATGACAGACTAAAAAAGTAAATAATATTAGTATCACCATTTTCCTGATAAGAAACAAAGCTAAGAGAGACTAATTAATTTTTCAAAGATGAGGCAAGCCAGTGACAGAGCTGGGATTCCAAAACAGATAATCTGGTTCTCGACTGCACACCCTTCACCATTGGGCCACACTGCCTCTGTGATCCTAGACCCATGCTCTTTCAACCTATTTTGTCCTTGAAGAGCACAGCCACCAACAAAGAGCAAAATACTATCTTAACTATCTGCTTCAGTAAGATATTAATTCTAAATATCTATCATAATAAATTTTCAGAATCCCCACTGCTTTATTCATTTAGCAATCTGACAGAAAGTTACTGACTGCTGTCAATCCATGAATGAAGCTGACTGATACATAAGTCCTACCCAAAAAGAGTTTATAACCCATCACTTAACAGGGACTATGCAAATGAGTGGAAGAAAGTAAATGGAATGTAAAGAATGCAATCATTACACTTTTCTGCCTGAATCTCTACCAAGAGTTTGAAACCAACACATTTTATGTTGGCTCACAAATCCCTTCACCATCAGGGGTCTATCCACCTCTCCCAAGGCATCTCACTACTCCTCTGTTGGCTCACTGGTTGCAGAGACTTGACCTTTCTCTTATTCTTAAAACTCACCAAATGTCTCTGTCACAGGGCCTTTGTACTTGCCTTCCCTTCCCCTCCAGATCTTCTTTCCCATGGCTGCTTCCTTCCTTTCATTCAGTTAGAGCCCAAAAATATGTTCTCACAGAGGCTAACCCTGACTCATTCCATCGAACCTCGGTCACTTCCCCTCCCATCACCCCAAGATGATTCTACCCTAGTTCCCCAACTGTATTCACAACATGTTATTACCATCAGAATTTAAGTATTTTTAGATTTTATTTACTTGTTTATTTCTGATTCCCATCCTCAACCAGATAGCAAAGCCCTTGAGACTGGGCTGTGTTCTTTTATCTATCATGGTCATCAACATTCCAGAATGCTTCAAGACACATAGGTGCTAAATCAATGTTGGGGGAATTATTAAATATTTTCTTGCATCTTCTGGGCAAGACAAGTTTCACAAGACAACAGCATGAAATATGAACTTTGAAAGTAATGTGGCAATTCAATTCAGGGATGGATGCTATGGGCCCTACAAGGAAAGGAAATGCAGGAGCAAATAGATATAGGGGAGAAACCTGGAGGAACACAAGCTCAGAAAAGATGGGATAATAGCTCAGTGTGCCTGGGACACATCCAGCGGAGGAAGACTCGATGGAGCTAACATCATGGAGACTTTTCAGTATCACAAGGAAGAATTCTGTGGGCAGCAGGGAGCCACAGAATGTTTTGAAGCAAGGAAATGACAGAGGCAAAGCCTAGCACTGGAAAGATTACAGACCAATTTAATAATCCAGGCAAAGGATACTAATAACATTTTTAAGTCCATCTGATAAAACACAAAAAGATCTGCCTTTTTGTTTTTTTTAAATAGAAAAATCCCAGGAGAGAACAGAAAGAGAAGAACCATGAACTTAGTGCTGTTAACTATTGGAACAGAAAGTACAATGCTATGAAGTATAAAGTTGAACGTAATGATGAAATTTCTTTCTCTAATATCTGTTCAAAAGCCCTTTGCAAAATAAACACAGATTTTAGTCTACCAAACCACCCAGTGTGACTCATCTCTTTGGAAATAAGTCTCTGGCATCTTCTCTCCTCAGGCCTCAAATTCTTTGAGAAAATCAAGCAGATTAGTGGCCTGATGACAGGACAGAAGTCAGAACTCGAAATCCTAAATCCAGTTCTGCCACTGACTGGCTGACTGACGTGGAGCTTTATGTCATTCTTATATTTGTAAAATATCTTTCTGTGGTGAGTGTTTTCTAAAGTAATCAGTGACTAGAAGTAATATAAATTTTCAACATAATCACCTATATACATGGAAACAATATTCACTTTTAAGGAAGTCCTTTACAACGTGCCCTTGAATCATCCTGTCCTTATTTCTCAATCAGAGAAAATCGAAATATTCACATGAATGCATATATGTATGTGTGTGTGTGTGTGTGCAAACAGTGGCTCTGTCCTTAAAAATTCCCAGATAAAATTGAAGGGAGGAAAAAAAAAAAGTTTCTTTTCAAAAGACATGATGATGTAAACACAAGGAAGTTTAAAATAACACTTGTATAAACTGTTTGAATTGAACAGAAAAAAAAAACACACCCCAAAAGAGTTTTGTCAGAATAAAAAGAAAACAAATCCCAAATCCTGACAGCAACATAAAAGCCAAATTCCCCCCCCCCTTCCTTTCATAATGGCTTTTCTATTGAGCTTCATTTTGACCTTTCATTACTTTCCCAACATTGAAGAATATTGCCTTTCAAAAACTCTCCATTTCTCTGCCGGTTGTACTATTATTCCTTCACCCATTGTTGAGAGTTCTTAGCTACCGCTGTTCCAATATGAAACACACAATTTTTGGTTTCTCCCGAACAAATATAAACCAGCATTTTTATACACTTTCCACTTTAAATTCATACCTCCTATAAAAAAGAAAGATAAACATAAAGCCATAAACATGCCAAGAAACAGAAAGCAGAAAAGTTGGTTATCTAGTTGCTAGAAAAGAAACAACTGGTCTCACAATCAATCTATAGTCAGTGCACCCTCCCCCTCAGCAGCAACAGGATGTGCCCTGTGAAAGCCTCCAACAGCCTACGTTCATTAGTCAGAGCTTGGAGGGTGGACAACCGCATGCATGATCTGATTGATAAAGTTTCATTACAAATTAGCCCATCTCTTTGATGAAAACAAGCAAGGCAGAGACTGTACCATAATTTTATCCTCATAAATTAGGCAACCACACACTAAACAGAGCTTGCCACATGAGGGGCCAACTAATTTAATTAATTCATACACAGCACCTCATTAAGAGCAGTTTTAGCACTAAGGTTGTGATCTTGTTGTGTCTGCATTATTTTCTACCAACATGCCCACTTACTTGTGGGAGACCAGGAACCAGGAGAGGGGCCAGATAACACACACTGCTGTACGACTTCAACAGGAACCATCAAGGACAGGAAAAGTAAAGGAATGAGCTTGATTTTTCTCACACCCCAAACATGAATATACAGGACTTTCAACAGAAGCATGCATTTTAATAGATATTTCACTTTTGCTTTTGTTCCGTTTCGTACTTTTAAGAGGGAGCAAAACAAATCATTTCCTCACTGTCTCGGTATAATTCTTAGTAACATGGTAAATGGGGGGAAAAAAGATTGTTTATAAAAAGTAAAGATAATTTCAAACACTTGGAGGCTATCTTAGGGAAAAGACAGATGTAATGCTCTTCAATCTCTTCGAATTCTGAAAAGAACATTCCACCTCCCGTGGACTCCCGAGAGAGAATACTCAGAAACCGCCTTCCTGGCTATGGCCACACACCTCTAAATGCTCTGATTGATTGATTTACTATTTCTTTCTAAAATCATAGTTCTTTTTCATAAGTTGATGGGGCAAGATCTTGGTTTCCAAATACTACTCTCCCATGGGGCAAGATCTTAGTTTCTAAATATTTCCAATGGTATGTGGCCATAACCAAGTGGGTTCCTTGAAGAAATGGCTGATTCCCTGCCCTGATGGGCAGGGCAGAGGGAGGAGCTGGAACATCTATCTCATAAGGCCAGAAAATAAGACAGTGACAGAAAAAGGATAGAGGCACCTGAGAAGGATATGGGAGTCAACCTGGTAAGTTTCCAGGAGCCAAAAATGAAACAATTTCAGCGATGAATTAATATATTATTAGATCATAAACTATAAAATAAATATTTAGCAATCTACATTGGTGGAATTAATAAAATTTATGGATGATGAAAATCAATCATGGAATGTAATAGTCAGTAAACAAGGAAGAAGGAATAGCTCTTCTTCACAAGAATTTTCAAATAAATATAAAAGGGAGGAAATGCAAATTGTCATCAGAATACTCTAATAATAATTGCTGCAAACAAAAGCCACTAATGGGTACTAAAATCAATGGAAAAAAAAGTTCAAGAAGAACAAGATGCTTGCAGAGTCTCACAGTATTTTCACCAAGATATTTATTAATTCAATGTGGAAAATAGTAAATTTATGGTGGAAAAATGCAACAGACAGCACCTTACCCAGCTGCTCAAGATTAATATCACCAATGAAAAGATCCTGTGTGGTCCCTGGTTAATGTTCTGAGAAAATCACATCACCTCTGTGGCTTTCTAGTCAAAAATGCATATCCTCAATCTAATCACGAGAAATCAAACCCAAATTGAGAGACATTGTACAAAATAACTGACCAGCACTTAATCAAAGTTGTCAAGGTCATGAAAGACAAGGAAAGACTGGCAAACTGTCACACATAGGAGAAGAAGAAGATATGACTAAATGTGATATAGGATTCCAGATTGAGACTTGGATCACAAAAATAACAGTGGTAAAACTACTGGAGTTAGAATATGGTCTATATTTAGTAACAGCACTATATTAATATTAATTTCCTGGTTTTGGTCACTGGCTCTGGTTATATAAGTTTTTAACATTGGCAGAGTTGGATTAAGGTTATTAAGGTAACTTTGCTATAAATCTAAAATCATGTCAAAATGATTTTTTGAAAAACACATGGATTAAAAGGAAGAGGGGATGGTGCAGGGAACTTTACAATGAGGCTGATAAAATTCACTGTAGAAAAACCACAATCTAGTGAATAGTTATCTGGACTGAATTTTGAGTTTCTCGGATTAAAAATTCAAAGTATCTTCTGATAAAATTATAGAGGAATATACAGTAATTGTTTTACTTCCTTTAATTTTAGGACTATTCTTTTGTAGATTTGCTTCATATTAGTCATCTAGTTAATTAATAACTAGTTAAATGAATTTGGCCACTTCATAGTCTAATTCCCTTCTGAAAGTATTCCAATCATTACAGTATAATAGTATCAATACTTGTGTCTTTAAATGAGGAATCAAGGAAACTCTAAATCATGTCAACAATTATGTTTATTCTTACAGGTTAATCTTTTAATTATGAGCTCCAGAAAAAAACCTTGAGATCTTGAAGTTAATGTCTTCAAAATATAAATGTAAACTTTTGAAAAAAATTTTTAAATTACACGTCACTCAAAGACTTTTCACTTAAACATACACCTAATTAACAGATTTATTTTTTAAACAGGGGAAGTAGCTATGAACAAAATATGCAAATGTAACTAAGGAAAATTTATAATGTTCTACAAAAAAAATACGAGCATGCCTCAATCTTTCATAATAAATCCTAAAATTTAAAGCACATGTACATTATTTTCAAAATACTACTATGTTTCCAAAACTGATGCAAAAATAGTAAATAACTATAAATAGGTTGTATACATAAACATGTAAATAGAACCTGTTCTTTCCTTCTCTTTGCTCCTGATGGGTAATGATGTGAACTTTAACTCCCATTTTCTTTCTTTTTGAATAAGACTTGATCTCCTCTGAGTTCATATCTGCTTGATGAGTGGATTTAAAAGCCTGCACAGGGAGCTTCAAGCTAATCCAAACAAGGTGCAATTAGATTATTTCCAACCACCCTGGCTGCTCTCACTTTTTTTTTTTCATGCTGCATCTAAGATAAGATGAGGTGCAGGTGAGGGGGAGAAAAAAATAAACATAACTATTTAAAGTACTACCTCTCAATCTGGGGTTTGTAAATTGTGTATGGAGAGGAAGCAATACAGAGAAGGAGAGTCTAGAAGCATGAGAATCTCCATGTAAGATTTGGGGATTTACCTGTGGCATCAGTCTAACAGTTTTAAGATCAGACCATGCTGTAAAGCTGTGCCTCTATCTGGAAAAGTCCAGGCTACTCCTCGTGCCCTACATGTTGTTGATCTTGATGTCAAAGATTCAGAAACAGTAAGTCAGATCAGTGCCTGTATGACATCAGTATCGGGCTCCATCGAACCTGCGCTGAAAGCTTACAATGTGTAAAGCTTTGAGTCACATCTGGAGCACAGAAAGAAGCCAAAGAGACAAACGGGAAAGTGAAGCAGAAGCTCACTGGAGGACTACAATCAACAGAAGAGAACAGATGTGACAGAAATTAAATATAAGAAAAAAGGTGTGGCTTCTCGAACAATAGAAAAACAACAGAACTTCTTTTGAATATGTCCATATTTAGCTGCAGAGTAGACAAACCTAACCATAAGAATTTGTAAACACACACCAAAAACAGGTGCTCTGAAAACAAAACAAAACAAAATTATTCACAGAGCCACACCACTGTAGCACAGCTAGGTTCATCTATATCAGAAGCAAACAACCAGCCAAGTGGATCAAAAAGAAATTTTTTTCTTTTCTTTTATAGGTAATTATTACAAAACTCCTCAAACCCACATGAACCACGAGTTCATTGATTTTTAAGTAAAACACCATCCTATAGCATATGTCATGTTTGTCTTGCATAAGATCTGACCCTAAAAGGGCAAAGGCTGGTGTCTGTGTGTGTGTGTGTGTGTGTGTGTCTCCATGAGGAGAGGGAAGAATGGCAAAAAGATGAGTAATTTCTCCTCCAAACACATGCTAATATTTTCCCAGGCATTTCCTATTTTCCCTCTTTCCATCTCTTGGATTCCAAGTCAGTGAAGCATATTTCTTATCTAATATTTTAAATTTCTATAGGTAATTCATATGCTATACTATTCGTTGGAAAGGTTAAAACTAGTAAAACAAAATGTTGGCGGTGTTACTTAAAGTCATTTCAATCAAGCAACTCATGAAATCTGTTTCCTAGGTGTGTGTCATATTTTACATGCAAAAGAAAGGATGTAAAATTGGGGTTTGTTAGTATGGTACTTTTACAGTAAATATCTCTGCCTCACACAATAAGTGGAAGTTATGAGAAATCAGAACACATTTTACTATCTGCACAAGGCTGACCTAGTAATCAGATTTCAGGTCAGGCAGATGTTTCAAAAATTCCATATGAGCAGGAGTATGTTTTATTCCAGTTATGGGTGAGAAAACTAAGGGCCTTCTTCTGAGTATTGAACAGCTTTAAGAATCTAATGAGAGAGCTATGGTATCTTTCTACCAAAAGAAAAAAAAAATAGACATTCCTAAAATTTTGCACACAATTTCATGAAATCCATCAAGCTCTGAAAGCTCTTCATAACTCTAGTTTAACGCTCCTTTTTCAAGGGTTAAATAGAATGAACAATGTATACAACTCAGGATACCATTTACAGTGGTCCTGTGTCTGTTGTGTTTTTTAACTTAATAAGGACCACCATTCTTCATAGATAATAATTCATTAACAATGATTTCAATGTCCCACATCCAGCCTTAAAGATACTCTTTAGACGGTTTTCTTAGTCAGCATTGGCTGTTGTAACAGATTATCACATACCACTTTGGTTTTACCAATAAACACTCTGTCTCCACTGTTGCAGAAGCCAGTCCAAGATCAAGGCATCAACATGGTCAAGTTCTGTTGAGGACCTTCTATATTTCAAATTGCCAACTTCTAGCATCCTCATGTAGAGGAAAAAGAACAGGCTCTCTGGACTCTTCTTATAAGGACACTAATCCCATTTTAAGGGCTCCAATGTTGATGTCTAATCACCTCACAAACACCCGTCTCCTAACTGCATCACACTCTGACCAGGGCTTCAACATGCAGATCTGGAGGACACACAACAGTGTGTGCATTATAAACTTAACCCTTTATAGTTTGTTCCTATAGAAAAGAGTCTGTCTTCCACTTGGCTACCCAAGCCCAGCCCAACGAGGAAAACATGGTTCCACCATGGCATGTGTGCTTCCAGATCCTCTACACGCAAGCAGAAAAGCAGTGTCGTGCTGGTTCTCTCCTCTTGGTCACATGTACTAGGAGGACTGTAAATCCGAGTATCACAGTAGGAGGGCTCTAGTGGTCCCCCAGCTAGTGTTCCTGAGCATTCCTCCTAGTTGTAAGCACCCTACATTGGGAGTATTTATGGGATTTTTAAAAGAATAATGTGACTTCAAACTATTTTTGCCTTGTACATGGGCTTTAAAACTTCCTTATGATATGATGATTGTTGTATGGTAACAACTCTATATATGACCAGAAGATTAGTGAACCACAAAAACTGATGGAACATCAACATCTCTAGCAATTAGAGAAATTCGAATTAAAACTACAATGAGATTCCTCTCACTCCAATCATAATGGCAATAATAAAGAATACAAGTAACAATACATGTTGGCGAGGATGTGAGGAGAAAAGTACTCTCATACATTGCTACATTGGAACTACAAGTTGGTACAACCACTATGGGAAGCAGTATGGAGATTCCTTTGAAAACTTGGAATGGAACCACCCTTTGATCCAGTTATCCCCCTCCTCAGTCTAAACCCAAAGGACTGAAAATCAGCATACTACTGTGACACAACCACATTGATGTTTATAGCAGCTCAATTCACAATAGCCAAGATATGAAACCAACCTAGGAGTCCTTCAATGGATGAAGAAAATGAAGTATATGTACACAATGGGCCATAAAGAATGAAGTTATGGCACTTGCCAGTAATGGACGGAACTGAAGAATATAAATGCTAAATGAAATAAGCCAATCCCCAAAAGCCAAAGGCCAAATGTTCTCTCTGATAATCTACAACAAGGAAGGGTGAGGAGGGGAAGAACAGCAGTCCACTGGATTAGACAAAGGGAAACGAAAGGAAGGGAGTGGGGAGGGAAATAGAAAGGACGGTAGAATTAATTAGACATAGCTTTCCTAGCCTTGTATTTGAATACATGGCCAGGGTCACTCTGCATCATGCACAACCACAAAAATGGGATCCTAATTAAAATAAGTTATACCCCATGTATGTATAATATGCCAAAATACATTCTAATGTCATGTATAACTAAAAGAAAAAATTTTTTAAATGATAGAACAGTAGTATCATCTTTATAATATGTTCCTGTCACTTCAGAATAAAGCACACACAAAAAAATCTTTACATGAAAATGATACATTTTTATGTCTTATTTTTATTATCTATATATTATTCCACTGTTTAGGATATTATATTTAAGCATTGTTCCATTTTAAAATATTTGTATCATTTTTTATTTTTAACTATTATAAAACCATGAAGTAATTGCCTCTGCCTGAAAATGGAATAGAAATCAAAAAGAAAAGATGACTTTTAAAATTCTGAAAATGGACAAAAATGCTCCAAGAGACATTCAAGTTTACAAAACTGCCCCAGAGGAAAAAAAAAACGGATGTATTAATGATTTTGAACAAAATACTGTTAGTTCGTGTTCTATAAATGCTTTTAGTAGCATTGCTTTAGGCCAAATCATCTACTGTGAAGTGAATTTTTACAAATATGCTCTTGGTATAATATGAGGCTAATGACAGAGGTAAGTACAGCACTCCACGAGGGACAAAGCAGTTTGGTTCTGTGGGATCAACAATGGCCTCCTATTGATGAATTTCCTGGTCTGAGCCTTAAAGAACGATAGAACGGTATAGCCAGATAACCAAAATGGAAGAACTAGCATTTTTCCTCCCTCTCCCATACAATTTATATTTCAGGATAACCCAATAGACTTAGTTGATAAGGTAATTTTTTTTTTTTTTACTAAAAAGTTCCAGTCAGGAAATGTGGAAGAAATGATAGTATTATGCAATTGATATTTTGCAATCTTTACTGAAATATTGATTTGGGCAATGATCAATGGATGAAACCAGAGATCTACTCAGTGACTGCTGGTGACTCTGATAAGGAATTGGGCTGTCACCAGTGTAACCCACTGATCAATGTTAACATCTTGATAGGTGGTAATATGATGATGATGATAGATACATACATATATAAATACGTAGATAGATGAGCTTGAATATCCAATCATACCTCTAAAGCTAAGTTCTATTTCTAGAATAGTCAGTATAGAAACAAGTTAAATATCACCACAGGAAGACAAACAGAGACTATGGAACATTGTATATGACAAATGACCTAGTTTCTGCGACAAGTAAATGACATTACTAAAAAAGGAGAGGGAAAACGTTCTAGACTAAAACAGAATTAGAGGAATTAGAGATGACCAAAATTAGTATGTGGTATTTGTTTGTATCATTATTCAAAAAATCTAACTGAAAAAAGACTTTTTTTTGCAACAACTCAGAAATTTTCATTATAATTAGGTGATCTTGAGGGATGTCTGCCAATATCATTAGGTTTGAAATGACACTGTTATCTATGAAAATATGGTTGAAATAGGGGTGAAACTTTATGGTATAATGAATTTAGTTTGAAATACTTCAGAAAAAGAGAAAAGATAAGGCACAGGGATACATAGAAGTGTATCAAAATCTTAATATTGAATTCCTAAATTCTTAAGACTTTCCCTCTCTCCTATGAATATGTGAAATTTTTCATAACTTTTTAAAGTGTTTCCAAGTGATACAGAACAGGAAACCCTGAGCTGGGATGTTAAGTATGTACCAGGAAGAGAAAAGGCACGAGCAAGAATTCTGACTAAAGAAACCGCATGATATCATCACAGCACATCAAGCAGTTGGGTGTGAAGGGCAGGGAGCACAATGTGGAGAGCCATGCCAGATCTTGGGCTGTGCCCTACAGCCCAAGGATATAGGAAAATAAGCAGGGTTTTTAAGTGATACTGACACAGGTCCATTTCTACTGTCACCTAGACCATCACTCTAGAAGGCCTGTGCATAGTGAATATCAGGAAAACCATACAAAGGAAAGCAAGCCTAGAAAATAAAGTCTGCTTAGGAGCCTACAGGTAAAGAATGATAACCAGCCCAGTGGCTCAGGAGGCTGAGGCAGGAGGATGGAAAGTTCAAAGCCAGCTTCAACAACTTAGCAAGGCCCTTAGGGAGACCCTGTCTCAAAAAAAAAAAAAAAAAAAAATTAAAAAGGGCTCATTCTTATCTCTCAGGCTTCATGTGGAATCAGCTGAGGCCTTTGGGAGCAGGCGTTGTAGTTCAGCTCCTCTCTCTGCCCAGTCTTCCTTCCTTTACTCTCCCACAGACATGGATATGAGGTACCCACAATAACCCCCTCTCCATGCAAATCCCCATGGGGTGTATCACAGTGTTTAAGCCCCACTGAGTTCAATCCCTGGTTAAAAAATAAATAAATAAGAATGATAACCTGTAAAGGAGACCAGAGAGGTCAGAGGCCAGGAAAGGTAGAGAGGCCAGGAAATAGTCATGAAAGGGAAGGAAAAGATAGGAATTGAAGCTGACTTTCAACTTTCTGATTGAGTCACGAAGAGACTTTGACATCTAGATGTGGAATTCAGGAGGAAAAGGAGATGTTGAAGACAGGGGTGGGAGCAAAATGTTAATGATGAAGTCTATGTTCAGCAAGTCAGGCATGAGGTTTCCATGGGACAAGTTGATGGACATGTGCAGCTCTGGGCACTGAGCATAACCAGAGCTATAATTTCAGGAACAGAGGCAGCAGCTGACGCTCAAGAATGAACAAAAATCATTTACTCCATGGTTCAGGGATTGTGTCTGATATTATCCATTATCTAGCATGGTGTGGGGCTCATAATGAGTACAGAGTAAAGGTTGAGATTGTCCAAAAAGAATGTGAACGGTGCAAAGAACAGAGGGCCCAGGGCAGACCTCTGAATGCTCCATGTCAAGGAGTGAAAACATGACAAGGTCCCCTAAAGAAAATGAGTACCAAAGTTCAGACTCAAAGGAGAACGGGGACCATGCAGCCACAGAAAATTTCAAGAGGAGTCAAATTCTGTGTCAAATACAGGAAATTAGAAAGACAAAGTTTGGAAATTGCCTATTCATTGGCCAAAATTGAGGTACCCGATGATTTTAGCCTTTCTACCAAATCCCTGAGGCAAATGACCTACTTTGCTCACCCTAAAAATAAAGATAAGTAGCAGCATGGTGGCCAGTCAGTAGACAATGCCACTATTTGTGTGACCACGATCATGTCATTTAACCTTTCTATTCTTTCCTTATTCTTAAAATGAAGCCTATGAACTATATTATCTGTAAGGTTACAGTCAGTTCTAAAATTCTGCAAAAGCAAATCCTTTGGTTTAAAGTGTTCCGAAGATAGCAGGAGCCATGTACCCACTTTGAGACCCATTGCATTTTAAGCTGGACTTCTGGTGTACCCGCTCTCTTTCCTTTGCTTCATCCTCTTTTTCCTCTCCTACCTTTCTTTCTGTAGTGGTCTCTAAATTCTCTCAGGGGTAACAGTGATAGACGTTATATGAGCACAAAAATGACCATGACATTTATGACAAGCAAAAAAAGGAGGGGGAGGACATAGAGAGAGATGTCAGCCTCAGAATTTATCTGTGCCAATAATCCAAAACATGTAAGAAATACTAATGGATAAATTTTAAAATTTTCTTTAGAGAGTTAGAGCAATTAACAGTGATGGCCAACATTGCCATTAATGCAAAAAATAATCATGAAAGCACACAGCACTGAGCCTCCTAACCTGTGGGAAGTTAGATAGATGTGCTTAAGTGGAACATGGGACCTCAGGTCAGCAAGCTATGAAAAGGCCCTCACTTTCATTTGTGCTGCACTTACAAATGGCTGTCATGCTCTTGGCCCAGCAAATAACTAGAAAATTAATTCATGTCATGCCAGCAAATTGGTTACCTTTGGTCTCATCCACACCAAATATTTAAATCATGTCAGAGAGATCAAACATAGTTTAACATTGCAACTAGAAATCTACTGCCAGTCATAAAGCTCAGGAAATGAATCTAAACATTCCCACTGGTACTTTTATTGATAAATGTTGAGAATATGGACCACAAAATTCAGTTAAAAATATATATTTGTAATTTCTTTTCACTTAAACGGTACTACTAATGGCCTCAGAAACCATCTTTAAAACTAGTAAGAAGAAAGATATCATCTGAATAAGAAGTCTCATGTTTACTACATCAGAGAGAGATGATTCAAATAGACTGAAATCACTTTTCACAAATTAATCTCACAATCAGGAAGCTACAAAAACAAGTATATATTCATGCTCAAAATAGACATTTGTTCATCTTGCTGTCTACAATCAACGCACAGGTGACACAGAGTGTTTTGGAAGTAATTATAGAACATAGAATGAAGATATAAAAAATAAGAGGATAATGCACACAAGGATGATCAAGTGGATAAGTATGTATCAACTGACCAGAATAGATGCTATGCATATGGCAGAGATTTTTTTTTTTAACTGAGGTCTGTTTCTCTATAACTCAATCAACTGGTTCCAATTTTCAAATTTTTAATGATCTTAAAAGAGTTATGCCTCCAAATACTGATTAAGACAAATCAAATTAAACACCTAAAGGAGGGGTCATTATACAGGCAGGAAGAGAATAACCAGGCAGGAAGTAAAAACCAGGTAGATAAGCAAACAGGATGCAGATCACTGGCACCAGAAGTTGGATAGTTAAAAGTTATCAGAAACACATGTACAAGTATTTTGAAAATACAGACCTGGCCACAGGCCCATAAGTTCGGAGTGTGCCTGAATTTTTGAAAATCCACAGGTGATTCTGATGATCAGCCAGGATTGAAATCAAGGGATCTAAGGCATGAGATAAGAGACCTGAAGACAGAGAACACGTGCCATGTACCAGAATGATTTTGAAGTAAGGATCTAGTCCCAACAAGAGTTTCTTAACACACACGAATCTAGATCATGAGCTGACCTCAGGCTGTGAGTACCCACTGTGAGCTATTATTATTCCTGCCTGGGAGCAGGTAAGAAGAAAGAGAAGCCAAGGAAACTTTTGCACACATTCTACTTATTTTCACAGTCACACAAATCTCAGGTAGTTATAATGAATCACTTGTATGTGAGTCTCTTGCTCCCCTTCCCCAAAGAAAGCTAATTCTGCAGGACTAGGAGATGTGACTAATACTTTATTGCACTAAGCTGGTTATATAGATATTATGGTTTGGAATGTGAGGTGTCGCCCAGAAGCTCATGTGTGAGACAATGCAAGTCAGTTCAGAAAAGAAATGATTTAGTTATGAGAACCTGAACCCCATTAGTGAATCAATCTCCTGATGGGATTAACTGGGTGGTAACTGAAGGGGGTAGGTTGTGGCTGGAGGAGGATCATAGTGAGGAGGAGGGTGTCTTTGGGGTATATATTTTGTATCTCATGAATAGACTCTTTCTCTTGTTCTCTCTGCTTTCTGATCATCATGTGAGCTGCTTCCCTTCACCACACTCTGGGCCATGATGTTCAACCTCACCTGGAGCCCTGAAGAATGGAACTGTCTATGGACTGAGACCTCTGAAACTGTGAGTCTACAAATAAACTTTTCCTCATCCAAAGTGGTTCTTGTCAGGTCTTTTAGTCACAGCATCGAAAAAAACTGACTAAAACAACAGAAAATATACAATAAATTACTATAACTATTTTGTTGGAAGAAATCTCTAAACCATTCCCCCTCCCATTGCCTTCTACTCCCCCTCTTCCCCCCCTCAGTCCCTGAAGTCATATGAACCAGAATAATTATTTTTCTTTGGACTTTCTCTTTCAAATATCCTAATTTGTATTTTCAAATTAAACTTCAAAATTTATATGATCTTTAATTTTTCAAATTCACACACTGCAATTTAGTAATCCATTCACCTTCAGCTTAATGTATTCACACCCTTTCTCCTAAGGTTCCATGATCATATTAAATTTCTGTGTCAACTGACATGGCATTAACATAGGATCACTAATCAGGAACCCTCAAGAAATATTTGGTCAATTCAAACTGCACCACTACGATTATTTCTAAAAATCATATATTTTTAAATATTTGAGTTTTATTTTAAAAATTTTAGTGGGATATCCAAATTATGTAAGCACTTACTGAGCACTTACCTTGTGCATTTTTAATTTATATTATAAATTTTAGTGAATTCAATAAGCATTTAGGAGATTTCTCAATAAAAGCTATTGCAACATATTTTAAAATTAATCCATCCTCCAGATCTAATATTAAGACAATTGTTGTTAAAAACAATGAAATTCATATTCCAATCAGAAGCAAATATAAGCAATGAATAAGAAATCTTAATGCAATGGCCTTCTCATTCAGAAATTCTAAAGCCTGAATAATCTCTAGGCTAAGTGCTACTCTCTGTTCAGAGGTCTTACATTTGCCCAGTTCAAAAGCTGTCCTAAAATGCAGATCTATTACTGGAACAGCAATCTACATAATTTAGGAGAAGGTACTAAAGACTATCATAAACTCTAAATCCTTTCTGAAATTAAGCACAGAACCCTAACTCCATCCCTTATATTTTGACCAGAATAAGTTTAACCGCTCACTCTTATTTCCAGAGATCAAAATTTAACAAAACTGAAAAATACTTGAGACTTCATGTAACACCTTTTACTGAATGAAGACAATGTGGATGGATGCTGCTCTGTGTCTTGCCACACTCTGGGTCTTCATCTCAGTTTAAAAGGAGAGGTAGACAGTCTGGTACTACAGAAAGATCTGTGAAGTCACCCAAATGTATGAGCCAAATTCCAACTGTAACTTTAGTGCTAACTAAAAAGAACCAACTTGAGCCAATTAGGCAATCATTCTAGAACCCAATTTCTGCGTTTCTAAAATAAAGGACTTCATGTCAGTTTATCATTCAGGTCCCCTTCAAATCCAAGATTCCAGGATACACATTATTCCCAAATTGAAGAAGAATCTGTTCCAACAAGGACTGTAATCCACTCAGGGTCCTCTGTGTTAACTTGATTAAAAAAAAAAAAAAAAGATCAGGGAACCCTAATCAGGTTAATTTGAACAACATTAAGAGGAGTCATTTTAGGGATTTAGGAATTCATCATAGTCCTTCTTACTAATGAAACCTCTGTACTTAATTCAGTACAAAGGCAAGAACTGTTGGTTTCCCAAATAAAACTTCTTGTTGGTAACCTGGTAAGCTTTTCTTCTCATCAATGGAGAGGCACAGTAGTAGGGAGTAATTAAGGGGATCTCAAATACATGTCTACTCTTTACCTGTTCAACAATCTAGAGTTCAAATGCAGACCATTGTATTTCTTTACATATTTTTGTATTTATCTGGGAACATCACTAGAATGTTTCAAGCCAAAACGCTGTTTAGCCACTCCCCATTCTGACTTTAATTATAGTCTTTGGAATTGCCACTGAGTTTGATCTGTTAAAAAAAAAAAAAAAAAACCAGCACACACTCACACACTCATAAGCATACTATTTTCCCCAAAGCAAATTCCTCTTATCTTCTCAATTTGTCATGACAAGTTTGTTAAACTATAGAACTATACATTTTAAGGATAGGAAAACTTAGAGATATTCCAACACAATTCTAATCCTAATAAAAATGGCCCACCTCATTCTCTATAACAAGACTTTCACTACTTCACAAGGTAATTCTTTCCCACAGCTAGACAGCTCTAAATATTTTGGAAATTTTCCACTTATAGCAGTAGATTTGATCACTTCATTGCTGTCAGTGCTTTGAGAGCACAACAAAGCCATCAAATGTCTCTGCCACATGCCAGATCTTGAAGTGCTGGAAGACAGTTGTTGTGTCCCTACTTATGTCCCTGGACCTACTCAAGTTTATCAATAGAACGTTTCAACAATTAGTCAAATTGCTTCTTTCTATAGCACCATCAAACCATAGACTTACCAACCCTTAAGCTCCATACTCTTTTTCCCCAAGGAGCAACTCTCAAGAGAGTCTCCATCACTGTGGCCTTACATACTATGTCAAATTTTCAGAGATATGACAATAACACCTAACTAACTATGTTACATTATTTCAGTAAAATAGGAATGCCTCAGTTTTACTTCAGAGGCAGTAAACAAGTTAAAATTATGGGTCCTGGTGCTAGACTGCCCAGGTTTAAATCTTGGTTCTAGCATGTACTTTGGGGACAAATTAAAAATAACGTGCTCTTTTGAAATACAGTTTCCTCATTGTTAAAATCAAATCTGTTGGATTATCATAAGGATCAAGTTAATTCACACATGTAGGGTATTTAGAGTAATGCCTGCATACAGTAACTAATTTTACTTTAACTGTTATTTTTTTAAAAGTCTATCACAAAGTTCTGATCATTCAAAATGTCAGCCTGATACAGTGAATAGAGTGCTGAAGAGGAAATCAGCAATGTAGGTTTTAATCCCAATTCTGCTATGGCATTTCCTAAGGGACATTACAGTCACTTATAAAACTAAATGAAATTATCCCAGTATACCAGGTCTAATAAATCTGTCAAAAACCAATATAGCAAAAATTGTTCTTATCAAGCTATACACTATTTCTTCTTTTATAAGCACAAAGAATCTACTTATTAACTTACCTAGAACTAGAAAATTAATTGATATATATTTTCAGAAAAAAATTCTATTCCACTTGAAAGCCATAACATTGGTCTATATATTTTTCCCAAGAAGTTTTTCACAATTATGAGAAAAATCATGAGCAAGTTAGACATACTTTCAATATTTTTCAAATTCCAGGCTAGGCTTGCATTTCCATTTCAGGGGGCAGGAAAAAAAAAGAAAAAACAGGGGTTGAGTACTGCTTCCTGGGCCATGTTGATTATTACTACTACAATCCAGTGTTATCACAGTAAACTTTTGAGGGCTATAGCCTCATTATATTTTGGTACCCACAGGGCAGACAAGAGCATGTCCCATATGAAAGGTTCTCAATAAGTTTTCGTGCTATAAATGAATGTCTGTGATCATTCTTTGCCTTTCTCAATAAGCTCTAGCTTTTCTGCCCCTTCTTCTATCTTTGATGTTTACCCCTTTAAAATGCTGAGCTTATCAAAGAGCTCGTGATGCAGTTACACTTTATTTAACTCCGTTTCTTTCTCAGCAGGATTATTCTCAATTATATAGTCAGAATTACAATTTTAGAGCATCTCATTTTTTGTAAGCTATATTTCTTCTTTATAATCTCTGTACATGGAATTATAAATCAGGCAACATTCATGCTTAATTGGTATTTTCAGTGTAATTTTTTGTTTCTTCCTCCATTCTTTATATTTCAGCTTCAAAACATTTAGGCTCCTAACACTAGAAAAGATAAAAATAATAATATAAATTTGTTCTTTTGTATCTTTAAAGCTTTCATATTTCAGTTCCAATGCTTTAAGACCTTAAATTAATCTGTAGAATGGCTTAAAACCTTAATACTTACTAAACAATAAGTAAGAAAATAAAAATTATTCTAAAGAACTAAAATATTAAACCTAAAATATACATTAGCTTTCAAAAGCAGGCATATTATAACTGATCCTTTAAAACCACCCTTGGTCATTTAAATTATAATGATATCTAATCTACATAGCAAGTTACAATATGAAGTTCTACTCCACCCCTTGCCCTGCTACTTCTTGACCAAAGAGGAAACATTGTGAGCAGTAAATTAATAAATTCTGACTAGTATGTAAAAATGGAAATCTCCAAGAAGACCTAAAATCATTCAAAACACAATCACACAGCCCATCAGACAGGGGTGCTAGCACTTGGTATATGTGGCTCCAATCGCCAACCAACAAGCACAGAATGAAGAAGCAGAAGAAGGCAGTGTAACAGAGGCTTGAGAAAGGGGAAGAAAACAGCAAGAGAGAAGCAAAGGATGTTGAATACAATTATTAGTAGACAGAATAAAAAGAGAGACAGTCTTTGAAGATATTGAGAGATCAAATCTCTGGGTAGTAGTTCATGTTCTTAGTGATTACCCTAGATGACTAATGGATGTTTAACCCTGACCAAACATGTTATCTAACAGTGACAGAAACACAGTTGTCAAAGAAAACATGAATCTGTTTTTTACACCCTGCCTCCTGGTTTAGAAATCTGCAACAGGTAGGTAAGCATATATTCACACAACAGTGTGCTGCTCAAATCATTAAAGCTGTTTTCTTTTCAGACTTCAAGAACTATTAACACAATCATATAGTGAATGTACCTCCTTAAAAATTTTGAAACCTCATTTATACAAAGCATCACCATTTTCAAATATAAAATAGCAACTCCCAACTTATTCATAGAGAGTAGAAAGCAGTTTCATCATGTAGAATAAAATGCAATTTTGTGTTTTGAATTCCTAAATCAGTTCCTCACAATCTTCAATTTTATTTTATATATCATTTATTGATCACAAACTCTGTTAATCACAATTTAGACAAATCTAATTTTCAAATCAGCTTGAAAAAGTTCTATTTTGTTAAAGCTCGAACACTCCCATATTTGCATAATCAGGAAATGTTTTTAAAAAGTGATAAGAAACTAAAAGGTGGTTTTCTTTTCTCCAGAAAACACAGAGAATCACTTATTTCTCAGCCAAATATATTTAGAATATTGGCAGCTCAAATTGGCATGATTGACACAACTAAATAACACCCAAAACAGTCCCAGGGCTAAAGAAAATTGTTATCATAAGCAGTTTTGTGATCCATTTTCCCCCCTCTGTAAAAGAATGCTTACAGGTAAGAGAATGCTCCAAGATATCACACATAGTCATTTACATACAGTATCATTTTATGGAATTTTCCAAGGTGCTAATTAAAAGTTTTAATGAATGTTAATCATCTGTCAATTCCATTGGCAATCTCTGTTCAACCATATGCTTCTCTTTTACACCTGTAAATTTAAAAAAAAAACTATAACTTTAATTGTTTTACCTCCTTAGGTGATATTTAGATTAATATTTAGGAAACAAAATTTCAGCAGCTTATACAGTAATTTTTTGTGATTCTCTTAGGCATTTTCTAACTTTTTAAAGGTATGATTATGTAAGGATTTGCACAATCATCATACTTCCAAGAGAGGATCTAGAAATGTTCATAGCATTGCGTCCCAAAATTTAGAAATAAAATTCTATCTTATTAAATCACTGTACAACTTTTTCTACTGTAATTGTTCTCTTGTTCATTATGTACATATGTGTAATCACCCATTCATTCAAAACATGTGCATTAGGCACCTAAGTTTTTGACAAATTGGAATGACCAGAACAGCCAAATATTTCTTTCCTCAGTAAGCTTACATTCTATTTGAGGGAGGCAAGAAAATTTTAAGACTATATAGCAAACTGAAATAAGAATGAAAAGAGAGAAGAAGGGAAGATTGAGGAGAGTATATGTATTCATAAGGTGGGGTGTCTCAGAGTGTGTGTGTGTGTGTGTGTGTGTGTGTGTGTGTGGTCCAATAGGCAGGAGAACAACAAATCATTAAGGTCTTATTTGCCATAGCAAGTTATAATAACTTGCTATTGATCTATGAGAGAAAAGGGACCACCACAGGTTTTGAACAGAGGAGTAATACAGTCTGTGCACATTTTAACATGGGCTCTCTGAAAATTTGTATCCAAATTCATGAAGCTCAGAGTTCCCCCAAAAGATTCAATCTAGTGGAGACTACTCTGAGATAAATTATAACCAAAATTGGCAAAAGTCAAAGATATTGAGTTTTGAAAGCAGGAAAAACAGGGACTCATCACGTATAAGGGAACTACTATAAGACTATAAGAGGATTTCTGAGCATAACCCTTACAATTTCAGGAGAGAATGGGATGTTATACGTGATGTACTATAAGAAAAATTCTGTGATCCAAGAATACTGTAGCTGGCAAAATTATCCTTCAAAAATGAAAAAGAGGGCTAGGGATATAGCTCAGTGGTAAAGCACTTGCCTAGCATTAGCAAGGTTATCAATTTGGTTCCTAGCACAGAAAGAACAATGAAAGAAAGAAAGGAAGGAAGGAAAAGAGAGAGAGAGAAAGTCTTCCAGACAAACAAAAGCTGAGGGAGATTGACACCACTATACCTGCCTTATCAGACATGCTTAAGGAAGATCTTCAAATTGAAATGAACATGCTAAACAGCAAAATGAAAACATTTAAAAGATAAAAGTAAATATATATACATGTTAATATAACATTGCAAAAATGGTACATAAATTACTATTAACCCTAATATTAAAATTAGCATAAAAAGTGTTAGTAGGTGAACAGAAGTATAGAGCTTCTCTATACAAAGTTAAATTGTTATCAATTTGAAATGAAAGCTTATCATTATAAGATGTTTTATGCAAGCCTTGAGCTAACTAGCAAGAAAAAAAATCTATAGAAGATACATAAAGGTGGGAGGGGGAGGTGGCATGTGGAACAAAGAAAATCACATCAGAAAACCATCAAGCAAAAAAGGAAAGTAGCAAGGAATGATGAGACAGACAAAATAATTGCAAGACAGAAAACTAACACAATACAACAGTATACTATGACTTTGCAAAAATTGCATTAAATGTAAAGGGATTAAATTCACCAATCAAAAGGCATGGAATAGCTGAATGGATTAAAAAAAATAAGATCCAGTGATATGTTCTTTACAAGGACTCACTTTAAAATTAAAGACACACATAGGCTGTAAGTCAAGGAATATGAAGATATTTCATGCCAATGATAACCAAAGGAAAGCAGCATGGCTATCATTACATATACCAACAAAATAGACATTAAATCTAAAACTTCTCTAGAGATAAAGATAAGTTATAACAATAAAATGGTAAATTCAACCAGAATATATAACAATTGTAAATATGTATGTCAGAACCCATGTATGTAAAGCAAATATGAACAAATTGATGGGAGAATTCACAGTAATACAAAATTTGTAGTAGGAGAATCTATTACTTCATTTCTTGATTTTTTTTTTTGTGCTGCTATTATGTGATACCAGAGTCTGGGAATTTAAAAGAACAAATATTTATTTCTTACAGTTCTGAAATCTAGGAAGCCCAAGATTGAGGGACTCACTGATACCAATGGCCTTCATGCTGCATCATTCCATTTTGGAAGGTGGAATGGCAAAAGAGGATAAGAGCAAGACAGAGAGGGAAGGGGATTGAAATCATCCTTTTATTAGGAACCCACACCCCAATGACTAATCTACTTCCATAATAACAGCATTAATTAATTCCTGAGAACAGAGCCCTCATGACCTACTCAACCCTTAAAGGTCCTACCTCTCATCACTGCAGCACTAAGGATTAAGTTACTAACACATGAACTTAAGGCACCTTTAAACTAGAACTCCCCACTTACAAAAATGGGTAGAACCATCAGACAGAAAATAAATAAAGAAAAGAATTGGCTTGAAAAGACCATAAACCAAGTAGACCTAATAGACACATACAGATCTTTCCACCCAATGGCATCCGAATCACATCCATCCTCTTAAGCACAAAATAAGTCAACAAATTTAAGAAAATCAAAAGGAGTTCAAATATCCTTTTAGTGACAATGGAACAAAACTAGAAATCAAAAACAAGAAAATAGGAAAATTCACAAATACATGGAAACCAAACAGTATGCTCTTGAACAACCATTGGGTTAAAGAGGAAACCAAAAGGGAAAGTAAGATGTATCTTGAGGAAAACAAAATGAAATGAGCACAGCATTCCAAAACTTGCAGGACAAGGCACAGGGAGTAACAACAAGGAAGCTTATGGTGATAAATGCTTGCATTGGAAAAGAAGAAATATCCCAAATAAACAGCCTAATTTATACCTTGCTGAGCTACAAATCTAAGTCCAAAGTTAGCAGAGGAAGGAAATAATAAAGATTAGAGGAGAAATAAATCAAATACAGATTAAAAATGCAGAAAAAAAATCAACAAAACTAAATGTGGGTTTTTCAGAAGATAAACAAAATTAACAAACCCTTAACTAGATGAACTACAAAAGAGAGAGAAAGCCTTGAATAAATAAAATCAGAAATGAAAGAAGAGATGGATGCCTCAGAAATAAAAATGACTATAAGAGACATCTACGAACCCTTAAATGGCAACAAACTGGATAACTTAGAAAAGATGAATAAATGCCTAGAAGCATAAAACCTACAAGACTGAACTGTGGAGAGCGATGGAGATTGAATTAATAAATAAGAATCAACAAAGAAAATCCTAGGCTTCACTAGTGAATTGTTCCAGGTATTTAAGGAATTAATGTTAATCCTTCTCACACTCTTACAAAAAACTTGAAGAGGATGGTGCATTTCCTATTTCATTTCATGAAGCCAAATTACCCTGATGCCAAAGCCAGACAAAGAGATACAAAAAAAGAAAGCTACAAGCCAATATCCCTGATGAAAATAAGTGCAAAAATCCTCAACAAATACTATCAAATTTAATTCAGCAGCCCATTAAAAGGACCATGCTTGCTGAAACATCTGAATCCTAGCTATTTGGGACACTGAGGCAGGGAAATCTCAAGTTATGGTAGCTTCAACAACTTGGTGAGACCCTGTCTCAGAAATACACAAATTAAAAGGGCTGGAGATTTTAGCTCAGTAGTGGTGCACCTCTGGGTTCAACCTCAAGTACTCAAAAAAATTTTTTTAATAAAAATCAATCTCATATCCCATGATCCTATGAAATTAATTCCTGAGATACAAGAATGACTAAACTTAGGCAAATCAATTAATCTGATGAAATTTTGACAGAATTAAAGATAAAAATCATAAGTATCTCAGTGCAGAAAAAGGATATGATAAAAACCCTCAACAAAACAAAACAAAAAAAAAAGAAAGAATGCATCTCAACATAATAAATTTTATATATTAAGGCCCAGATATTTATACTCTGCAGTGAAACATTGAAAGATTTTCCTTTAAGGTCTGGAATAAGACAAGGATGCCTACTCTCATCACTTCAGTGTAGTCCTCGAAGTCCTAGTCAGAGCCACAAGGCAACATAAGAAATAAAAGTTCTCAAAATTAGAAAGAAAGAAGTTATCCCTTTTATAGATGACATGATATTTTATATAGAAAATCCTAAACACTCCATTTTTTTTTGTTTTTTTTTGTTTTTTTTATTTTTAATTATTTTTAATTTTCTTTATTGGTTGTTCACAACATTACAAAGCTCTTGACATATCATATTTCATACATTAGATTGAAGTGGGTTATGAACCCCCAATTTTACCCCAAATGCAGATTGCAGAATCACGTCGGTTACACATCCACATTTTTACATAATGCCCTATTAGTAACTGTTGTATTCTGCTACCTTTCCTATCACCCACTATCCCCCCTCCCCTTCCCTCACATCTTCTCTCTCTACCCCATCTACTGTAATTCATTTCTCTCCTCCATTTTTAAAAAAATTGTTAGAAATAATAATTGACATGAAAAAGTTGGCTACATTCCTATCTAGTTGCCAAAAACTATCAGGAAAGGAAATCAGGAAAACAATACCACTTACACTAGAACCCGAATTAATGAAGTACTTAAAAATAAATTTAACTAAGGATACTATGGGCTAGTATGCAAAAACTACAAAGCATCGGTGACAGAAATTTAAGAAGACACAAATAAATAGACACCCCATATTGGTGGATTAAAATACTTAATATTGTTAAAATGCCACACTGTGTCCTAAATGATTAATAAATTCAAGGCAATCTCTATCAAAATTTCAATAGCATTTTTTTTTTTTTACAAAAATAGAGAAAACAATTCTGAAATTCATAGGGAGCCACAAAAGAGCCCAAATAGCCAAATCGGTCTTGGGAAAGAACAACCATATACTTTCTGCTTTCAAAACATATCAGAAAGCTACAGAAATAAATCCACACATATATGGTCAACTAATTCCAAGAATAAATAATGGAGACAGGATACTCTTTTCAACAAACAATGGTGCGAAAACTGGATATCCATGAACGAAGTAATGAAATGGTATCTTCTTTTTACACAACCCCAAAATCAACTCAAATTGGGAGTAGCCTAGAAGAAAAAGTAACATCAATTTCACTCTAGTAGTTCTGGCAATGACTTCATGGAGATGACACCAAAAGCACAGGCAACAAAAGCAAAGGCAGACAAGGAGGATCGCATACATAGCTTGTGCACAGCAAGGAAACAATAAACAGAGGAAGGACAAGCTTTTGGACAGAGAAAATATTTGCAAACTATACATCTGATAAGGGGAACATCCAAAACACATAAGAAACTTGTACAACTCAACATCAAAAAACTGAATAACCCAACTTCAAAATGGTATGAAGACTTAAATAATAGACATTTCTCCAATGAACACATACAAATGGCCACTAAGTACCTATAGAAAGATGCTCAGTGTCACTAGTCATCAGAGAAATGTAAAATCAAAACCACAATGAGATACCACCTCACAACAGTCCAGATGGCGATTATTTAAATAAAGAAAACCAACAAACAAAACAAGATTATTGGCAAGGAGGTGGAGAAACTGGAACTCTTTCACACTCTAGGTAGGCACGCAAAAGGGTACATCCTCTATGGAAAATAGTACAGGGGCTCCTAAAAAAAAAATTAAAAATAAAACAACCATATGATCCAGTGATCCCACTTCTGGGTATTAATGTCAAAGAATTGAAATCAAGGTCTTGAAGAGATATTAGCACTCCCAGGTTCATCACAGTACTATTCTCCATAGTATGTAAAAACAACTTAAATGTCCACCAGCAAATGAATGGATAAAGAAAATGTGTTGTGTACATACAGAGGAATATGATTCCATTTTATAGAAGAAGGAAATTCTTCAACATGCAACAATATGGTTGAACCTTACACATATTATGCTAAGTGAAATCAGCCAAGAACAGAAGAAAAAATCCTGCATTAATCTACTTATGTAAGATGTCTAAAATGTTCAAATTCATAAAGTCAAAAAGTGGAATGGTCGTTGCTGAAGGCTAGGGGTAATGGGAAATAGGAATTGCTAGTCAACAGGCAAAATGTGTCAGTCAAGCAAGATGAACAAGCTCTAAACATGTGTTGTGCAACACCTATGGTCAAAAATACTGTATTATACATTTAATTATTCATTGAGAGGGTAGATTTTATGTTGTGTTCCTACCTTGATAAACTAATTAAAAAGAAACAGAAAAGCAACAGCCAGTAGGTGAAAGGAATGCCAAGAAAATGGAAGCCAGGTGAAGAATGCCTTAGAGTCAACAAATTAACCATTTCAAATGCTGCTGATGGGACAAGAAGGCAAGGACAGAACTTGGCCATCACTGGTTGACTCGAATAAAAAGCAGTTTCAGTAAATGAAGAAAGTAAATGCCTGCATGGGGTGACTTCAAGAGAAAAGGAGAAGGCAGAAATTAGAAGAAAAAAATTTGGACAAATTTTCCAAAGAATTTTTCTGTAAACATATGGAGACAAATATGTAGTAGCTGGAGAGTAGAGGCATCCAAAGAGTATTTTTCCTCTTAAGTTAGAAGAAATTAAAAAATGGTAGGTAGATGTGAAAGATCTAGTAGAGAAGGAAAAATTGAAGACACAGAAGAAAGAGACTCAGGGGTGGATTCTTCCTAAGCAGATAGAAGGAAGAGACTCCAGGATCTAGGGCACAAGTGAGGGGTTGGGCTCAGTCAGGACCACAAACAGCACACACACAGAAATAAGACAAAGGCCACGTAGATAGATGGTATACATAGGTGAACAGGTATGGTGGCCAAAGCTTCAGATAGAGCCCTAATATCCAGAGTATACAAAGAACTCAAAAAATTAGACAATAAGATAACAAATAACCCAATCAACAAATGGGCCAAGGACCTGAACAGACACTTCTCAGAGGAGGATATACAATCAATCAACAAGTACATGAAAAAATGCTCACCATCTCTAGCAGTCAGAGAAATGCAAATCAAAACCAACCACCCTAAGATACCATCTCACTCCAGTAAGATTGGCAGCCACTATGAAGTCAAACAACAAGTGCTGGCGAGGATGTGGAGAAAAGGGTACACTTGTACATTGTTGGTGGGACTGCAAATTGGTGCGGCCAATTTGGAAAGCAGTTTGGAGATTCCTGGGAAAGCTAGGAATGGAACCACCATTTGACCCTGCTATTGCCCTTCTCGGACTATTCCCTGAAGACCTTAAAAGAGCATGCTACAGGGATACTGCCACATCGATGTCCATAGCAGCACAATTCACAATAGCTAGACTGTGGAACCAACCCAGATGCCCTTCAATAGATGAATGGATAAAAAAAAATGTGGCATCTATACACGATGGAGTACTATGCAGCAATAAAAAATGACAAAATCATAGAATTTGCAGGGAAATGGATGGCACTAGAGCAGATTATGCTTAGTGAAGCTAGCCAATCCCTAAAAAACAAATACCAAATGTCTTCTTTGATATAATGAGAGCAACTCTGAATAGAGCAGGGAGGAAGAGCAGGAAGAAAAGATTAACATTAAACAGAGACATGAAATGGGAGGGAAAGGGAGAGAAAAGGGAAATTGCATGGAAATGAAGGGAGACCCTCATTGCTATACAAAATTACATATAAGAGGTTGTGAGGGGAATGGGAAAATAAACAAGGAGAGAAATGAATTACAGTAGATGGGGTAGCGAGAGAAGATGGGAGGGGAGGGGAGGGGAGATAGTAGGGGATAGGAAAGGTAGCAGAATACAACAATTACTAATAGGGCATTATGTAAAATTGTGGATGTGTAACCGACGTGATTCTGCAATCTGCATTTGGGGTAAAATTGGGAGTTCATAACCCACTTCAATCTAATGTATGAAATATGATATGTCAAGAGCTTTGTAATGTTGTGAACAACCAATAAAAAAATTTAAAAAAATTTAAAAAAAAAGAAGTTCTTTTTTGTTCCTTTAGTTTTCTAGAAGAAATAGCAAGCAAGATCCTGAGCTGAGGAGGTGGACAGGAAAGAAGTGTAAGAATCCTAATAAGTATGAGAAAAGAAAAGTGGGCTCCCTCATGCAGAACAAGCTAGGCTGGCTCCTACCACTGGGCTCTAGCCTGTGCTAGAATTCTCTTGAGAATTCTGTTCTCAACTCAAATGTCATTGCCTTCCTTGAATACAACAAAACCAAATCCTAGGAAACACTTTCTACCACATTAGTCTATGCCTTCTTCTTCTGATGAAATTAACATTTCTATACAGCTTATTTGCTATCATGCCCACTGGAATTTAAGCTCCTTGAAGGCAAGGGCTGCCAATTTTGTTCTCTGCCGCATCCCCAGTGCCTAGAAGAGTGTGCACAGGGTAGGTATCGATTCACCAACCTTTGGGCTAAATGTTGAGGAAACTTTAAAGTCCCCAGAGAAGGGCTGTCCACATAAGATATCTGTCTCTCTATACTGTGATTCTAGAAGGAGAGAATACACATACATAAAGGATTTGAGGAGGAGAGATGAGACAGTGAATTTAGTCATATTTTGGTATTAGCTCTTGAATAGTAAAGTTGAAACTTGCTATTCCCATGATCTTGCTGAGCCTGTCTATAAGAACACTGAAACTAATTATAACCTGGTGTGGAGAACGGATCTCCAGTGTGATGCTGAGACAACAATCCAGTTTTCAAAATCTACCAAACAACAATATTGTTAATAGTGTCTCTACTACTACTACTACTACTCTAATAATAATAATACTTTTATGTCTGTTATATATTTACTTTTGTCTCCTTTGATATTGCTAAACATAATCTAGAGAAAATAAGGCAGCAATTTTCTGACATTCCGTAAGGAGCCCAAGTCTCATTACATAGCACTGTATTCAATCCTCTCCATCCACCTCTCCATCCTAGAGCAGACATGAGCTCTAAC
This sequence comes from Spermophilus citellus, assembly GCF_964194105.1. Lineage (NCBI taxonomy): Eukaryota > Metazoa > Chordata > Mammalia > Rodentia > Sciuridae > Spermophilus > Spermophilus citellus. Next base: position 49,764,003 of record NC_138197.1, read on the forward strand.
TACTCTGTCAAGGGAGGTGAATGTCCTCCTGATTTCTTCAAAAAGAAACTTTTTTTTTATCTTTTAAAAAGAGTGTGGGAGTGAGTCACCACAAGATTAACAAATACAAACGTCAATGACTTTAAAAATGATAAGTGAAGTTTACATGATTTTTTTTTAAAGTTACTCTTCTTCAGAGGCACATTATTCTGATTTAAATGATTGACACGAGCAAAGCATGAATTCACAAAAGCTGTTCTCATCACACACTTCCTTAAATGCAAGTGTAAGGATCCTTGTTATTTTTGTTTTATCTCAGGGCAAAATGCAGTGGAAGGAATGGCCACCTCATGGCTCCTTAAGAAGCATCTTCAAGGGAAGGAAGCTGAAGAATTGGGAAGACCGTTTATTTAATGTAAGCCACGACTAACACACACTCTCCTCTTCCCCATTTCTCAAGATCTCTTTTACACAAAGTGGCAGAGTCGGCTCAGCTGGTTTTGAACTGTGCTTCCCCTTTTATGGAAAATATCAACAGGGATTTTTTTTTCCCCATGGCTGGAGGTCCTTTCCTCATCTAAATATTAAAGTCTGACAAGCCTTTCCAACTTCGTGGAACATAATCTTACTTGCTACTTGTTAATTAGGAGCAGAGTGATAACTATTAAAAGTTGAAAGAGTTTCCTGATGGTGATAGCAAGTTTCGACATGATCCCAAGCTTTGTCAATAACCACAGGGGAAAAAGAAAGCAAAAGGAAAAGGCCTCTCTAGAGCCCTTCATTTCTGAGAGAAGAGTGGATGTTAACTACTACTGTCTCGTTCTCACGTGACATCTCAGCACCAAAGGAGGCCAGAGAGGAGACCCACCATGCTCAGAGAGTGGAGAACAGAACCCAGAGCGAGTCAGGAAATCTGAGTTCTACAACCACCTCTCTTAGGGTCTATATGACCTTAAAAATCTTTCCCTGCATCCATGGACCTCAATTTCTTCAGTGAGTTTAGAAGAAGGAAGTTTGGAGGCTGGGAAAGAATGCCCCTATTCTAAAATGCTGTGTCCACCACACAATTCATACATAGTCTTGGAGAACATTTTGCAAAACATTTCCAAAAACTTGACATCATAGCCTTGCCAATTTTTATAGGCAGATTCTCAGAATTATGATAGCTGGCATTGGTATGCCATTTTTCAATTTCGGAAAATTTGAGCTTTTACATATATTATTTCAATTGCTCCTCTAAATAGTCTTGTGAAATGTGTATCACTGTGTCCCGGATGAGCTAGGAGAGAAAGAATGAAGAAGAAAAGAGATTAAGTGACTTGCCCCCGAGCAGAAGGAAGTACTATAACCAACACCCAAAATATCTGTTCCTCTTACTTCACTTAGAATTGTGATTAATCAGTACAAGCCCCACTAGTATGTCTCAAACTAGTTACTATACAGAAAATAGAAACAATGAAAATGGGAAAATAAAAAGCCTCCAAGAAAGTTACACATGGTTCCCACAAGCTCAAAGAATATATAACTATCATGTTGGGTCCCCACCACCACCATTTAATTCACTTGTGTCTAAAATAAATTCATCCAAAGTGGCATATTTCCTAAAATACAGCTCCCGGGATCTTTGTAACATGTTATCCAAATAATGAGACATAAATACTCAATTTATACACTACATACCTTTTAACAAAAATAAAAATATGCACATCATCCTACAGGATGGAGTTAAGTTTTATATACATTACTCAAGAAAAAGAAAACAAGAAGCAGAATCTTATGAGTGTCCAAGGATAAAGGTCAGAGGAGGTACGGTCAACACTCCATGCTTCCATTAGAAACCTTCTTCCTAACTAGTAGACCAACCAAAAGTGAATTTAACTCAAAAGCAAAACTGCTTTTTTTCCCCCCAGGGGTTAAAACTTGCAAGGCTAGTGTCACTCCAGTTTAAAAGCCATAAAGTTTGAACTTTGTTAAAAGTTTGAACTTTCCAACATATGAACAAGAGCATAATAAGCTCATGAACAAAAATAACTACAAATCTAGCTGTGGTTGTAGTTACTCTGCATTTGCCCAAATCAAGGTCGGAGAGCTAACATGTATTTGAATGTTACACTTTTAAAAAAATGTATTTCTATAATCACCTCATTTTATTCTCCCCAAAATCCTGTAAGTTGAATCCAATTTTTACAAGTGAAGAGAGATTCAGAGATGTTCAGTGGCCTGAGCACAGAAACTCAGACAATGACTTTAGGTTCCCTCCCTATAATGCTGTTTCTGAGGTAGGAATGCAAAACTGGAGCAAAGTAGGTTATGGGGCTGATGGGTACATTTGAGTAAGCCACTAAAAACTTGGAGAAGATTTATCAAAATAATATCTAAAACTTCCCTAGAAAGCCAGTTTTCATTACCCTTCTCCACTCATATTCAATATGTACTAAGAAAAGATCTAGGGATTTAGACAAGAAAAACAGAAAGAAGCAAGGAAAGCCATAGGGGAGAATGGGAAGGAGAGAGACAGGGAGGATAAGTTTACCAACTTGGATACACCCCCTTCTAAACTAGAGATTGCAGCAGTATTCAATTGAATAAAGTAAGGACTGAGGTCTTAAAAGTTAAGCAAAAACATGTAATTGAAATTTAGACAGAAATGTTAAGATAAAGAAAACTAATGAAATCTATTAAAGCTACCAGAAATTTCATGATCTTTTAGAAGTTATCTATGGTAAATTCACTGCATATTATTATTAAGGTAGTAAAAATCCTGTACAAAGTCAAATTCCAATTTGAATCAAATTTGGAAGAAATAATTTATACTTAATCTAAACCTTATTTTTAGTGCCCACATTAATTTGAATTTTTCCCTTAATCACCTCTTTAGGAAAACTGTTCCATTTCTTAACACCCCCCCAAAAAGAAGGTTATTTCCTAAGTAATTTGAGTTTTCAAATTATCTCACATAAAATTAGATTAAAAAACATTCAATTATATTCTCCAGAATCTGCTCCTACTTACAGCAACTCGTCTAATACCATTTCTTGTAGTGGAGTATTCCAAAGGATTTCAGTAATATCCAAATGAGAAATCTGGACATGGTGATAGCTGAGATCCACTCCAAAATGAAATCATATGAACTGCTGTTACTGACTTTATTATTAAATAAATCTGCAAAATTATGGTTTTGAAAATTCATTATGATGTAAGCTAGGCAAGAAACTCTGTATATACATGATTGTGTATTTTTCTTACAGTTTATCCACAGAAATAATTTATTTGTAAGCAACTGCGCCAGTCTACAAGTGGCCAGACTGGTCTTGAAGCGCCAAAAAATAAACTTAAATGAAGAAACTCCCCCAAATAAGTAATTATTATGAAAACTGAAGCAAAAGCCAAGTAATATTAGGCAGGAAAAAGTTAATCTCCATTTTAGATGTTTAGGCTCTAGAAATATTTAATTATTACTAAAAAACCAATGGTTCTAAAAGTGCCTGTGTATATTTCATAATTTGAAGAGAGCAAGCATACCAATCTAAAAATGGACATAGTTTTGCATGTCAGTTATAACAGATGCACACAAAAACACACGAAATATATTATGATTATGGCTATAATATATATAGTTACAGTATAACTATAAAGTAATGTGACATATTTTGAACCTATTTTAAACTATGTTTTAAAGCGTCACAGACAAATCAGTGGATCCTTTAAAGAAGTGAATGTAGGAAACCGTACATTCATCTTGTTGCCACTACTTCTTATGACTCTTTCAGGAGTCTCTGCTTTGTAATCCTCCCATTCATGACTAACATAAGAAAATGGACCCTTAATTAAGCTCCACAATTTGAGTTCTCCTCCACGGCCTTCCGTTTTTGATTACCTATTGTGTTTACTCACCAGACCTGGTCAAATACATACTTTGACTATTTTCAAAGCCTGTTTTCCTTCCACGTTAGAAAAATGACTCATTGAGGCTACCAAAAGAGTACGCCTCCAGCCCTCTGATGGCTCTAAAGAGAAGTTCCCAACTATTATGAGCAATTTTAGTAGTCACAGAATTAACAAAAGGACTTTTTGGGGCAGAAGAACAGTTGAAATTAACAATAAAGGTACACAAAGCGATCAATTCTGTTAAGTAAGCCTACTGAGAGGAAGTATCCAATACAGCTTACTAAAACAGGAATCAAGGAGGTCCTTTTCTTCTCTATATTGCCGGGGGAAAAATAATTTAAGGAAGTGTACCAAACCCATATTATTTTAGACTGTCAAAATAGCTGAGTTTTTGTAGGTACCTGGTTTCATATACTTCTTTGTGCTACCTTGAGATCTGACTACTTGGAACATAAGAATCATATCTGGAACTACATCTAGCTCTATGAGATTTGGGTCTGTATTGCTTTCTCAACATGCAGATTTGACCCAAAGAACTACGTGAAGGTCAATGGAGAGAGAGAGAAAAATGCACTGAGATAGACTGAAAAGACATTAGTTGGATTTTACATAAAGCTGACATTCCTCTATGTTCCCAAAGAACACGCATCCTACTGCAAAAGCCATTTCATTGGTAAGCCAATGTCAAAAGCACTGAAAAGAGAAACAAGAACAGGATGGTTTACAATATGAAGTGGGTATACTTGAAATTTTCAGTGAGATCATTTATCTGAATATCATCATTCACCAATAATGCCTAGCAAAATAAATTTCATATGACTGATTTCAAGTAAAACAGATTACTGATAAAAAGTGCCAGTATCAGGGGCTGGGGAAATAGCTCTGTTGGTAGAATACTTGCCTTGCATGTACTAAGGCCCTGGGTTCAATCCCAGCACCACTACCCCCCAACACACACACACACACAAAGTGCCATTTAACCATAAAAAGATTAATGGCTCTTCAAACTGAGACTACCATTTTACTTCTAATTCCAAGAACCCGAGCCTAAATTATTTTATAATGAAATAAGAGGTGATCATGTATTAAAAGCACTAGATTTTGAGGATCACAGATGAATCATAGTTTTCAAAATGAACATTATAAAATGAGTTCAGTAGTAGGTAACCAGAAACCAAATGACTTCAACTGCTAAAAAACTAATACCCTCTCAAAAAGAAGACTTACAATTTCAATGAAACCTTTGTCTATATTCTGTAACTACTACTTACTTCCACCATAGAAAAGTAATTTAATTTAGAAATCTGTCTCCAATGAATTTCTAACTTTGCAACTAATTATCATTTAAAGTTTTAAATAAATTCTTTGTTTTCTTCACACCTCTAACACATAAATTCATTTCTAAGTTTTTTTCTTTCCATTCCAAATTAAGATTTTTTTTTTCTAGAAACATAATGAATCCGATATCCTATTGAAATTAAATTGTGGTCATTTCCACTTGGTGAGCAAGATGTCCCAGATAAAAAGACAAAGTGCCAATTTTCTAGATGAGTTAGAGTCATTGTTGACATTAGAACTCAGAACTTCTCTATCCTGGATTTAGAAGATAATTTGATGTTAATAATTTGAAGTTAATTTCTCACATACACAACAAAGTTCTCTGCTGATACATGGAACACGGGCTCTTTATAACAAATACCCTAAAGATCTTTAATTGGTAGTTAGGAAACATGCTTTTCCTAATCATGGAGTCTCTTTTAAATATTATATCTTTAAATACCCATTTAGGGAAACTAATGAGGTAAGACATGAGAGGGATAAAGAAGGTAGTATGTTGTTTTCAAAATTAAAATTTTCAGGACATCAGTCCAGCAGGCATAAAACGAATAACTAGATAATCAAACAATAAAAGCAAACTAGAAATAATATGAAAGCTTTTTTAAAAACTGTTATTGCACATATGCAATAATTACTTCCATCAAGACTTTTATTATACATTTGTTTTTATGGAATCATAATGCACAAGTGTATGCTATTGTTTAAACACATTCTCCACATCCCCCATAACAGAATATGATGACAATATGTATTAAGGATAATACAGAAAATGTGGCTAAATGCATTCTGTTATGGTTCCATAATACAGCATGCAAATGGTTCTGACTAAGCAGACACAGGAGACAGTTGTTAGTGTACATGCTGTGAATCTATATTATGAATAATGCATAAAACTTGGCTAAATCCTAATGAGTCCATTGACATCCTATGGGGTCCAAAGGAGGCTCAGATCCCAAAGCCTGGCCCTGGCACATTTCTACCCACCAATCACTGTAAAAAACAATACCATATAAACAAAGAACATTAAACTATGGGAATATACTTTCATTCTAGGTAAAGCTTTTGAAAAAAAGCACCCAAATTGGAAGAAACTTTGCAAAGAGAGCTAAAAGTCCATCTTACATCATCACCTCACTTACAGTCCTTGAAAATTATCCATTGCAATTTAAATGGTACAAAAGCTGCAGTTGAGGGTTTGATTTGATTTCTTTTCTCTGGTTTTCTTCAGGAAGCTGCTATTACAAAGAAGATCTGAGCGATCCCTAAGAGAAGTAACCAAACCTTTAGACCATAGTGGTAGAAAATCTTCCTGCTTTGAAAGAATAACATTTACAAAATGAATTTTAGTCAATTAAATAAGGAAAGAGATATGTCTGAAAGCACCCTTTGCAGTAGAAACTTCTTAAAAAATGCCATTTTTTACACAACTTTTCAGTTTCAAAAAGAATGCCATAAGCATGTTTCTTATAATGCATTTAAATTTTTTTCCAAAGCATTAAATAGAGACTCTTGAAGTCCATAGAAAGAGAAGCCATAACTATTGTCCCTGCGTGGGTGCACCCCAAGAGGAGCACCTATACAGACATGTTTAACATGTTCTCTGAGCCAGAAACGCAGAGCTGAGCAAGCTGTGCTTGAGATGCACATAGTGAGGATGTGACAGAAGCTTGTGCGTGGAAGCCTCCCCTTGCAGTGGGAGTGGAAAAGCCAGGACAGCTGCTTCTTCCTGGTGCTCCCAGGGGCGGGTGGGAAACGGGCATTCTGAGAACACATCCCCAGAATACAGAGAAGAAGCGAGGGTTGGCCATTCGGGGGATGCAGCAGGCCAAGACAAACCCTTCACGACAAATATGCAGAATGTTGAAGTGGGAGCTGGAGTTCAAGTTCTGGGCTAGAGTTCTTGTCAATCTGCCCAGCTCCGAGAGGTTTTCCCATCCCTTTAGCAGGTACCAAAGCTAGACACAGGCATGGCAAAGGCCCAGAGTGAACGCTGCCTTAGAGCCCAAAGTCTGAAAATGCTTAAACATCTCAAACCCTGTATTCTAAAACGCAGGTCATATTTGGGCTCAAAGAAGCTTCCCAGCCTACGATAACTTAGCTTCTGTGCGGTGAATTAAGGATTCACTGGAAGACCCCTTGTGCAAAATAAGATTGCCATATTTGTCCCATCTCTCACTTACCAGCATAGGCAGAAATAGTAATGATAAACATTTCTGAAACACAATCCTTCCAATGTTTCTATTTAAAGTACAATACTCCTGGGTATAGTTAAGAAAAATCACGATAGATTTGAGTTTGTTTTCAATTTGCTTTCCTCTGGGAGAAGAACTAGGACAATAGAGAGCCCGCATGTTAAAGGGTACGTACTAAGCAATTTAAAAATAGGGTAAAATGTTTGAAAAGATGGGACACGCTGACAGTTCACTTTGTTTGCTTTTCCGATTGCCCTGACTCCCACAACCAGGGATTCCACGACGAGGAATTAAGACTTTTAACAGACTCCTCAAGTTGAAAACTTCCTGAGCACTGTATTATTATGTTTGTATTTACACCTGGGTAAGCGCAGCCAAGAACATGAAGTATGAAAATCAGACAGAAAAATAAGGTAACTGCTGGAGCCACTTCTGCTGTTTTTCCTTGTTCTACAATCTGCCTCCTCTCAAGTGTAATAGAACAAAGTTCAGCTACTGGTATAACAATTCCATAAAGCTATTCTGCCTTTGAAAACCATTCTCCACCACGGCTGGTCCCAGCTACACTATAAGCGGCTGACAATTGCTTCCCCCACACTCCCCAGTGTTCCTTCACCCCTCCCAGATGCCACCAGAAGAATAACAGAAAGTCTCTCAGTAGCACTTTGCTTCTCAGCGGGAAGCTGTACTGTTTGTGATATCCATTTTGATACAAACCTAAATTAGGCCTCTGGAAATAGGTAATGCATAAAAAGAAGCATTTTGTGTCACCAAATTATTATTATAGGTTACTGTTAACCCTTGGAAGATAGAGGTGAGCTCTGTAGCTCCCCACTGAGGTGACTATTTGTCATGAAATCATAGGCCGTACCTCAAAAGATGTTTCAGGTGAGCTTGCTACAAGGCAAACTATCGAGTTGACCTATAGGAATCTGATAGCTAGTTTAAGTGGAGAAGCCAAAAGAAATGCCAGTTAAACAAAAGGATCAGCACAGCGTGGGGAACCAGCAGTCAGTGAGCACAAGTTTAACAGCTGACAGAGCCTAGAGAGAGATGTAGGGATCAAGGTATTTTACTACCCCTTCAAAAGCTTTCCCTGCAAAGACTTGGAGGGTTTAGAGGGGCAAAAGTTCAGAGCAACTCATGTTTTTTTTTTTTTTTTTTAAAGAAGTCCCTTGGGATAAAACTACTAAGTAGTCCTACTGCAATAACAAATTAGAATACTAAATATACTGATACATATCAGTTATGTATGGGAGCAATACTTAATATACCCGTGTTTCTGGATTTTTATACGGTTCAGATAGCAAATAATGTTCTAAAAAATTCTCTGTTCAAAAATTTAAATTTCTGCTCTATATTTGATTCAAATTATCAAAGAAGTATCCTAGAAATACCTCTGCATTATAATCCTACTACCAATTCTTGAAAGAAATTGTCATTTTTACTTTTTCTACTCTAAAATTTATGTTTAATCCTTCCATATTCTTCCTCCTTCATTGCTAAATTAAAACAAGCAGCATTCATAATTTTAATCATAAACATGCTGAATTTAAAAATCTAAATCAGAGACCACTTTTAAACTGTATCAGTGATGAAAATGTGTAGAACATGAAGGTGGTCTTCCTATTTTTTCAGTACAATGCAGGTCACTTTTCTGATTAAAAATTGTGTAAGAGTCATTGTGCCACACACACATAACTTAGCCTTTCATTTTTAATATGCGTTTTTATTAAATATTACCATGTGTTTCTAGTTTATCTCACTAAAATAAATAGACACGGCTGAGTTCATCTCTCTCAAGACAATAAACAGCCAAAAAAATTCCTCAAATTAACTGATGTTTATTGAATAAATAACTAAACAATTAAAGCTTCCTTAAGGTAAGCATTACAGATTGATAATGAAGAGCAATAAATTATTCTGCAATTTATAACATGAAAAAATAGAATAGCTAATACCATAAGAACTCCTAGAGAGTTTAGTGAACTGTTGGGTACTCGCCAAATTTCATAGCTGCTCAGAGTTTAGTAGCTGAGTCCCTAAAATTTGAAGGAAGTGTAAATGTTCTTCACTTGTTTCCTAGACACAACTCATAAATGGACAGGCTCTTTTATAATATCCAAGAATCTTGATTAGGTCTCATTCCTATCAGTAACAGGATGTTCAGACTGAGAAAAAGCCTACACAATCCCATAAGCTAAGGCATAACATCTTAGCATCAGAAGTCCTAGACCCGCTCATCATTCGGAGGGTGAGCTAAGATCCCAACGCTATCTAATTCACAGAACTGTGACTAGCTAATGACTTGGCTTACTCAGAATAGCTAGACATCATCTGAATGCCAGCAACTGAAATTAAATCTCTTGTGTTTCCATCTTCTAAAATAATTCAATTTAAATATTCAGTAACATTTCATCTAGTCACAGTTAAAGCACTGCACTCCTGACCAGGCATTTTCTTGGAAGTTTCTGCAAGTTCTGTGCCCACATGGTACATACCTGTGCAGTCCACTCTCTGGATAGTTGTTTTTGTCATAGCTTCCTCCTTAAAAATATTCCTACACTCATGCTGGCTTTGAATCTGTTCAGTTCAAATTTAGATTCATTGGTACTTTTCCACAGTTACATTTCTTGTTCGATTGAGGTTTCTTTTTATTTATTCTGAAGTTTTCGATGTAAGACAAACAGGAATACCACCTTCTAAAATTACTACTATCCTACCATCCTCCGATGGAACATTAACGGGAAGCAATATTCTCAAAGCTATGAAGCATACACTGCCCTAAATTACATTGCAGTCGCTGCCCTGAGCTCACACATTTTTGAATAGAAAGGCTCCCAGGGATCTCTCTGTACTGACTGCATTTACTGCTTTAAAATATTTTTAACCCAGACGCTGAAGTGCCAGCCTTGCAGTTCCTCATGCTAATCCCAGTTTGGGTGGCTGTTCTTAAGGGAAAGCATTCAAAACATTGTAACAGTGCATCAACTTTGACCCTTTTCACTTAAACATGAGACTCAAAAAAAAAATTTGAATTCCAGAGGGAATCACTGAACTTTGACCTGCTTAAAATTAGTTTTGTTTTAGTGCCTTCATGGTGACTCAACAAGCCAATTTTCCAGACACTTAAGACGTTTCTGCCCCTGAAGATTCCAGTTCAAGTCCACAGCTATGTTTGCTGGTCAGATCAGAACACTTTGTCCCAGGGTTTCAAGCAACAAATTCCCAGATCTCCATCTCTTTGCCAGATGTTGGCATTACTTGGTATTAAGCTGGATCTAAACACAAGTGAATAAGAATACACACACACACACACACACACAGAGAGAGAGAGAGAGAGAGAGAGAGAGAGAGAGAGAGAAAGGGAGAGAGAGAGAGAGAAACAGTCCCTATTTTTTTCACTTACAGCCTTTAGGAAAGCAAAGTTTTCCACTCAAAATTCAGTCATGGGGAAATGTTTACCAAGATTATATAAACATTACTTACTAGCCTAACTTCTCTAGAACCAAAACTTCTAACCTTTAGTTCATACATTTATAATGCACTCTAAGTTTACGTTTATCAATAGGGTGAAAAAAAAAACTGCTGATACTTTACTTTCTCTTCTATTATATTTTAAAAATTTGTCAATGAACAACTATCTTACCACAAATGGACAACATCACAGTATTTCCTTCAATAGAATTTTGGAATTTCAAATGCAACATCTGTTATCAAAACTTTATGGCAATTTATAAGTAAAATACTATAAAACTAAAGATCTAATACATATTCCTCTTGCTTTTGTCTCTCAAAACTTCCCCCTTTTAGTAAAACAAACTTGGCAAAAACAAAACAGCACACAACTTCATTAACACAAACTGAGGTATTAAAGGAATGAAGTAGCTATTCCTATAAAGCAATTCCAGCATAAATCCTGGACTTTAGAATCTTTAGAAAAGTCAAGGATATATGCACTCAGGAAAAGAAAAAGCCATTTAGTTTTATGAATCCAGGAAAAAAAGAAATGTTAATACAATTAGTTAACTAGAATAAAAGAATCAATATGACACAAATTGCTTGACACAAATTACACACCACTTTAAACAAGAAATCTGTGTGGTCTCCAAAGGGCCAGTCAGCTATACTGAAAGGTGGTGCAAAAGGTGGTCTGCATCTTCATGTGCAAACAATGGTGTGCACTTAAACCTATCAGTGTTTGAAGAACTATACTGATGTTGTTCTTAAAACTTGATCCCTATTACTACTTCCCTAAAGCTGGAAATCAGGAGCTATACAAGATTATAGAAAGGGGCCACAGCAAAATTATATCTTAACTTTTTGCCTTCCTTCCACTAGAGATACTCAGAAAATAAAAACTATACTCAACTAAGTCTACAATCATTTCTTTCATTTCTTCTATGTTTAAAAAGGAACACAAAAAAGTTTTTCAAGTGGGAAAAGTGATATATTTCTGTATACATACTTTAATTTAGACCTACTTTATTTTCATTTGATTCATAAATCATTCAATACATAAATATTGAGTAAACCCAGATTTCTTAAATGAAGAAAATATTTGGAATTCATTCTGATTATTTTACCTTTCAAGCACATGTAACTATTTGGGTTCTTTTCTGGTGCTTAGGAAAACAATCATTAATAGTTTTAAAAACTGGATCAATTATTTACATGAAGAGGTCAACTGAAGTGAACATTTTAAGTGCTGCTGACTAGTTCCTTTGAATGACATGAAAATTAATATGGATTATGTAAGATACTAATGAAATACACATATTTACAGATCATACAGTAAATGGCAGTATTTAAATAAAATTATACAGAGATGTTCCCATGTAAGAACCATTATCTGAAGAATCTGCCAACATAAGATTAGCATTGTAGTTGCTTAATCCTTTAATTGTCTTAATAATAAAATATGCTACTAATTATGTTAGGTATTTTGGCCTTGCATTCTAAAAGAGATATTTGCATTTTTGTTTGTATATGTTGTAAAAACTAAAATAAGGTGTCATTAAAGAGTAATTCAACTGGTTTTAAAAGAAACATACCTAAGTTCAAATGTATTTTCCCTTCTTAGTGGTCACCAAAGATCAGACTCTACTGACAGCATTTGTACCTCCTCCTGAAACTACCAAGTTTAAGCATACATAGGCATATGTACCCACTTATAAACATCCTTAAAGGTGACAAATTTTTTAATTAAAAACTCCAATTGAAAGTCAATTTTAGTCATTTTCATCATTTCAGAGACACACATTTATAGCTAATTCTGGTGAATAAAAAAGATAAATTTTGGTATGAAATATGATTAGAAAGTAATAAGATGGATGTTTTTTAGTCAGGTTTGTAAATTGTTCAAAACATAACTCTGAGAAAGGAAATTTTCCAAGATGTTTTGAACCAGGGCATCATTGAAATAAGGATTTGGCTTCGCTGGTTGATAATCTTGAAAAACAACATTAATATAAATGCATAAATCATAGTTCAATGTTTTCAAAAATAAAACTCCAAAATTTTCAGTCATACTCCACAAATATTATATAGAGAAGATACACATTTTCATTAGGTGGCTACTTACATTCATTCTGAAGTTTCACTGGGTGAAATTAACCACAGGTTGGTTTGCAAGATATTACATATGTAATATAAACTTGACATAATGCCTTTGATCTTTAAAAAAAAAGTAATATGCAATGTAAAAAAAAAACCCTTATTTTTATCATCGGATATTTACATCCTACTCCAATCTGTAGGCTTCTGTAAACTTTTTTCTCTTATGTTCAGTCAAAACCTGACAAGAGCTCACTGTGGGATTATGCACAAAAACTGCAAATTTAAACAAGGTGTGATCGTAGACTTTTTCACACATTATTGTATCATGCTGCACAAGAACACTAATGTATGCACAGTTCCAAAATAGCTTGGGCTATTACTGCACAGCCTTGAAAACTACTAAAATCCTGAGGAGAGCACCTTTCAAAAGCTGTGTCTTTATTATTGTACACCAGTAAAAGGTTGCTTTCATTGTTTGTGTTTTACAATAGAAAAAAATTAATGTCTATGATGTCGCCTCATAATTTTAAGGTCCTATTTCTTATTAGACTCTTCATACTTACAAAAGTTGTTTCATCAATATGACTATGACAGTAGGACTCGATACTATTTAATCGACTCAATTATGGAACAAGTGTGCCTTTTTCCTGATGCTGCCCTACTTTCCTTTAAGTTGCATTTGAATTATTGATGAAATTGCAATAAAACATTTCTTTGTTATGCATAGTTGAGAAGTCAAGAAGAATGTTTCATGGTTAATTTTTAGACTTGCAGTGATAAAATAAACACACTTGTTGTCTTTTCAAGAAAAGTCAATAGCAGGGTACCAGCTCAAAAGAATGGCTGTTTTCCCTATTGTTTTGAGAAATAATATGCTGAAATGGTGGATGTAACTATGTAACAGAAGAAAATGGTAAGCAAAAGTACAGTATAGAAAATACTATATAGTTGCCAGGTCTTCCTGGACAATAAAAGATTTAAACAATGACAAATTTAAATTCTGCTTTCTTTCAAGTGGTACAAAGACACAATCATCTAGCAGGGTCAGGTTCCCCCCAAATGGAACAGTTTTTGGGAAAATGACATTTCTTATATAGACTATTGCAATCACCACCTAACTGACTTCACTTTACTTTCCAAAGCCAGAATTATCTTTTAAGTCACAAATTGGAATCCTTTAGTTACCTGCCATTGCTTGCATGATAAAGCCCCCAAATCTTAAGAGGATCCAAAAGGCCGGGTGTGAGAAGACTCCTGCCTCATTCAACCTCATCCTACACAATCTTTTTTTAAAAAAAAAAAAATTATTTTTTAGGTGTAGATGGACACAACACAATGCCTTTATTTTTTTTTTAATGTGGTGCTGAGGATCGAACCCAGGTCCGGCCCGTGCTAGGTGAGAGCTCTACTGCTGAGCCACAATCCCAGCCCCCTACACGATCTTTCCCCTTCTTTTCTTTGCTCCAGCCACTCCTCTTGGTTCCTTAATATCCCACACTTTCACCCGCTCCAGAGTTGTATACATGCTCCTCTCCACTCCCACTCACTCACACCTTCTTCTCTTAGGTGGTCTTACTTCTCTTCATACCACAGCCCCAGGTCTCTTCCTCAGGAAAGCCTTCCAGGACTTCCAGAATGAAGGTGGCAACCCTGCGTCTCTGTCTCTGTAGAGGTCCCTGTGCTCTGCCTCTATGATACATTCCAGAATACTCAGCACCACCCATCCTACAACACCATGTGCTTAGCCAGCCTACCCCCACCAAGGGAAACTGGTGGCCACGGCACCCTGATGGCAAGGTTCCTCCAGCATACCCAGACACTCCCATTCTCACCACTTAATTGCTTGATCCCCAGTCTGTTCATCTCATTCCTATTTGGTATTGTAATTGTGTAAATTAATTAAATATTACGTAACTAATGAGATTACAGGGCAAAATCAAGTGACACTAAATTGAATGCTTTGGAAAGAAAAAAAATGCAGTGTTTTTTAAAAACCACAAAACAGAGTGTCAAATAACTTCATAAAATTGGAATAAAGCTTTCTTAAAAAGTAGCAATTCTGCACTTAGATTGCTTGTTGTTATGGTTTAAATATGAGATGTCTCTCAAAATCTCATGTGTAAGACAATGGAAGAAAAGTCAGAGGTGAAATGATTGGGTTAAGAAGTCTTAACCAAATCAATGCATTAATCCACTTGAATGGAATAACTGAGTGGTAACTGTAGGCAGGTAAGGTATGATGGAGGAGGTGGGTCACTAGGGACTTGCCTTTGGGGTTTATATTTTGTCCCTGGTCTACAGAGTCTCTCTGTGCTTCCTGATTGTCATGTCCTGACCTGATTTCCTCCTCTGAACCCGTCCACCATGATGTTCTGCCTCCCATTGGACCCAGAGCAAGGGAGTTGGCCATCTATGCACTGAGACCTCTGAAACCATGACCCTCAAATAAACTTTTCCTTCTCTAAAATTTTTCTTGTTGGGTCTTTTGGTCACAGTGGTAAAATAAAAGCTGACTAAAACACTGGTCAAATGCCTTTAAGTTTCTCTGCAATTTTTAATAAATTAAAGATAAAAACCACCAAACATGTATTATGAGTGTGGTTTACCCAAGAAAGTAATAAGGATCTTAGGAGAGTCATACAGAAAAGTCTTGACTGCACGTCAATTAATTGGCAAACTTATAAACACTGATAAATAATGAAACACTAATACATTCATAAACATTTAAAATCATAAAACATTTAATGTAGATACTCTCCTTTAAGATGCTACGCTTGGCAGGCACAGTGGCATACACCTGTAATGCCAGAGACTTTGGAGTCTAAAGCAGAGGAACAAAAGCTCTAGGCCAGCCTCAGCAACTTAGCAAGAACCTAACTCAAAATCAATTTTAAAAAGGTCTGGGCTGTAGCTCAGTAGCAGAGCACTTGCCTAGCATGTACTAGACCCTGGGTTCAATCCTTAGTACCAAAGAAGAAAACAAAGATTCTATGCTTTAGTGATTTTTTTTTTAAAGTCCAACTATCAGTCACAATAACAATGTAGAATAGAAAGTATTTCCATTCAATTCATTGACATAATTAGCTGATTAATCTTCATTTTTCTCACTAGATTGGATGCTCTGTAAGGGAAGGGACGAAATCTCTTTGCTCATCACTGTAACATCACTACTCAGTTCATGATAATATGAACCCAAAGTCAAAGAACAGACTCTCAGTAAAGTTTGCTGAATGAATGAACTATGGTTAAAATGGTCAAACCAAAAATACTGCTTATCTTAAATTGCTATTAAGATCAATATGCAGGCTGGGGTTATAGCTCAGTTGAGCGCTTGCCTATCATTAGTGAGGCACTAGGTTCAATCCTCAGCACTATATAAAAATAAATAAATAGTATTTTGTCCATATAAAACTAAAAAAAGATCAATATGCAAATAATTATGAAGGGACTAGAAACAAATATGAATGTAATTGTTTGAAGATTTTGAGCCATAATTTTTTGAGACATACTCCTTTCTCAATAATGGAAAGATCATTTTTGCAATATAATAAAGAATCTTAACTTTTATTATTTGTTTAAAATAGCACTCTCTAGCATAACAAGGTTTCTGCCTTTTAACTTATGAACTATATTTAAGATTATGTGATTAGACATCCTTAGGGACCCAACCATAATTACCATATCCTTATTAAGACTTCTATATGCTGGTTCCAAATCCAGATGCCTTTTAATTTTTTTTCTATAATGGAAAGTAATAATAATGCAACCTGAAGTGTATTTATCTCCTTCCTTCCAAGAAATTCAAAGCACCAATACGTTTTGAATAGGCACCGTTAAATATAAAAATGGGAACACAACTGAAATGAATTCTTATTAACAAAATAAAGATGTTAATAAGCAAGCTAAGTTATCTGAAGTTGAGATACAAGAGGACTCTGGGATAATCTTTATAAACCAGGCTGAGTTTTACCAGAAAAAAAATTCTTGTAAAGATTTAAAATTCCTAAAAGATATGAGGAATTTATATTTACATATAAATTTTGTCTTTTCAGGTTCTCTATTGCTGAGATGACACAAATAAAGATATCTTTTTAATTACTGCACTTAACTGATTTATATGTTGATGAATCTGAGAAAAAGTAAGCAATGAGAGAACATTCAAAGCATTCTAGGATATAAAGCAGGATATAGGTCATAAATTAGAGTCAGATCAACAGAGGAATAATGGTGTCAGTGTGGCCCCAACCTTTTAGTTAATTATGAGGAATTGGTAAACAGGAGGAAATGCTAAGTCATTATGACCCTGGCTAGTGTACACGCATAAACAGACACACACACATGCATACACACACACACAAGCTTCCTCTGGTTTTTGAAATATTTTAAAGCATCATAACTATATTCTAAAACCTTATTTTCTCCAATTTACTTTTTAATACTTGGAGCACATATTATCTTATTTAAATAGTTGCATATATTAAACCCATTAAATTGTCACAACTTGTCTTCAATGCACTTTGTCCTCATTTAGCATACAGCATATGCTCTAGAAATCAAGCTCAGTAGTCCACAAGGTGGTTGCTAAAAACAGAGAAGACATCCACTGGCATTCCCCAATAAAATATTAAAACCTCTGCTTACATTTCTTGTTTCATAGATCTTCTTAATTCCTTGTTTATCTCAATCCCTTTTAATTTCCATTTTTGTGTGCTGTTAGTAATTTTTTCTTGATAGTATATATACATGATTAAAAGAAATAGGAGGGTATAGGCTTAGATGCCTACCAAAGGTCCTGAAAAACCCAGGACTTCCTGGCTGAGTCTCTCTTATCCACTTCATTGTGCAACAAATCTTTCTCCCCTTCAATACACAGAGAGACACCATCACTGCCATCTTATATCTAGGTTAAATCAGGGGACCTACCTCCAGTTAAAATGTTTTCTTAGTTTCATTCCATAAGGAAATTTTCTCCAAAGCCAGAAGAAATTCAAGACGATCCACAAGCTTTTCCTGTTTTTTGCTTTTTTAAAATCTAATTACCACAGGGGCCCTCATTGTCACAACAGGAAGGAGTTAATGGTCTTCTCGCTTTTTCATTTTACCATTTTGTCACACATGACAGTTTTCATATGGCTGGGGAAGTGGATTATGGATTACATTGTCTAATTTTTAGCTAAATTAAGGCTTATGAAACAGACAAGTGGTTTTAAAATATTTCCTGCACACACACCATATACAAAAAAAAAAAAAATACAGATTTTTCAATACTAATAATGCAAATGTAAGTGAATCCAGGAATATGGCAGAACTGTATCTCAGACCAAATGCCAGTTGTTGGACAGCCATATTTCAAGAAAAAAAAAAACAACTGCTAACTCTAAAGAAAGAAAGAAATCATCAGAAAGGATGTTTGTTTGCAGTAGAAGCTGAGGAACACTGCCCACATATTCTCCCAGCTACCAGGAATACTGTCTGCCAAAGGTTTACAGCTCAATCCCTTTGGGAGAAGTCCTTGCTCAAAGTTCTAGCCCTTCCCCAGGGACCCATAGCCAATACCACATGAAATAACAAAGACTTGGATACCTGGCCTCACTCAGAAGGTCTCTGAAAACCCATCCAGTTTCAGAGCTCCCCACAGGCCAGCTGAAGCCTGAGTTATCTCACATTCCATTTCTCCTTCTAGATGGTGTCTCTGAGAGCCCTGGCCCAAAGCTCACTGCATGCAGATCTCTATACCAGACTTGGTCTTCCAGGAACTCTGACATGATACAACATTACATGTGCCATCATTTAAACTGAACCTCCTTCTAAGTATTTATCATGACCTGAATAGTAATTAAAGTAGCAACACATTCACATAAATGATGAATACATGTGTAGACATATGCATTCTGGGGGACTGTGTGCTCTAACAATTTTACAAATGCAGCACCTAAAGTGTCACCAAATATGCAAGACAGTATTTTAACTGCTGACTTGTTTTCCTTTTTTTTTTTTTTTTTTTTTTTTTTTTGGCTCCTCTGTCATTGGCTCATTCACAATCAAAACAGGCCATATTGCTTATCAGTTAAAGGTCCCCATAGCCTACAAGGCAAAAGCTAGTGCACACACACATCTGTGATAAAAAGACCACCTTGATCTGACCACAGCCAATCATCCCAGCTAAGCCCCTCATGTGCTCCACCAGTACCAAACTGTCATCTCACAAACACCCCCTTGCTCTTCCTCACCTCCATACCTCTTTACTCCTGTTGTTCTGCCTGCTTGGAATACCCTCCTGCCTTCTCAGGACACCACCCGCTGCCTCACCAAGGGAAACAGTAGTATGCTCAAGTCAGTTCATAGGAGGCACACTATCTGCATTAAAGTCAAGACAAACAATATAACTGAAAGTTGGTGAGGTGTTTTGTTTTTGTTTTTGTTTTTTGTTTAGTTGGTTGGTTTTCTAAAATCATTGCTTGGCTCCAAAAATTCTAAACTATATCAGTAAAAAAATGATTCATCCACTAGGACCAGCTGCTCCCAAGGTCAGCCCTGCATGGGACAATTACCCATTAAGTCAGGGCACAGGAGTTCGCAGATACTAAGTACTCCCATTAAAATGTGTAGGTCTGATCATAGACCATTATTCACCCCAGAAGTCCAAAGAAGTTGCATAAAAAAAGTAATCAACATACAATATTGTGTAACTAAACTGACCCAACAACAACAGGATGAAGTTATACCAGGACAACAGAGGAAAAGACGTGTGGTTTGGAGGAGGAGAGGTAAGGAATAGGGAAAGAGAGAGAAGAAGTAAGAAGTCAATCTAATTTAGTACTGTTTTAGAATAAAGGAAAACAAGTAGAAAACATTTTACTGAGATACACAGAATTAAAAGAAAGATGGAATGTGTGTGGTTGCTAGTAGAACAATATTGCTATCTTATTATAGAACCTCGAGTTGATACTATGTCTACATTGTATTTATTATGTAATTAATCAACTAGAAGAATATTCAGTTCATGCATTAATCTACTTGGGAAACCTTCCCCAACTCTCTTCTGTGATCTCAAAATATTCTATCTGGGGTCATAGCTCTCCATCACTCTCCATGTCATACTGAAAAACCAGTTTCTATAACTAACCCCCCTATCAAATTGAGGTTCTTATGGACAAAAAAAAAAAAAAAAAAAAAAACGAGATTTATTTGTATTTGTATCCCCTGGCAGAAATGATACTTAAATGTAAGTTCAAATTTAATAAATATTCACAGAGCTCTAAGTAGTCAAAAGTAGTAACAAGATACAGGGTTCTGATTTCAAAGAATAACATTTATAACCAACAAATGTCATCAGGTGGTAGAACTAACTCTGTGCCAGAGATTATATTTAAGTACTCTGCATTCATTCTATCATTAATTCCTCACAACTGCTTTATGAAGTAAATACAATTATCCATATTCTGCAAATGACCAATCCTAGACTGACAGCACTGAAATAAACTATCTGGCTAAAAAGAGGTGAATGATGATCCCAAATAGGAGTATATTACTGACCTAGGCACAAACTCATGCTCTCTCTCAGAAGGCTAGATATATTCACACTGTCAGTACAACATGGTACAATATATGGCAAAACCCACAAAGGTAAGTGTCAGATGATCAGAGGGAGTGATCTTAAGCTGGTATATTCCGTGAAACTGCTGTGAAAGAGGAAAACTTCATTTGGACATTAAGGATGCACAGGATTTCAGGATCTCTATATAAGGGAAAGATATATTCAAAAGGAAGACATTAAAAAAATGTGAGGGCCAGTACGCGAATGCTGACTAGAGGCGTTACATGTTTGGTGTCAAATCTCCCCACAGGGAGAAGAGTGGGCCTAGGCAGCTCTCTTCCAAAGCTGTGAAACGCAGAAACACTAGGTGATCACTGAATCACTGAACTGAGTATTGGGTTAGCTTAGTGATGAGGGGGTGGGAGGTATTAGTCCCTTGATGGGACTTCCTGTCACCCTTAAGAAGTCAACTCTCTAACATTGCCCAGAAAGCTTAATGGTCTATTCCCAGCCTACCTCTTATGGCCTCTTTTCCATCCATTTCCCTGTCACACTTCTTAAGTCACTCTGCCCTTATAATTCCAAGATCACACCCTTTTCCCTTACTCTTAGGAACCTTTGCACATGCTATACCCTCTGCCTCAAAAGGTGTTATTTTTTTTCCTCCTCCCCTCTTTACCTCATTAACTATCTTTCATATGTGATTTCCTCATGGAAGCCCCTTCTGACTGTTCCTCTCCCCAGATAAATCAGATACCTCTTCTATATATTCTGTATGCTTCTGTGAAGTACAGATATACAATCTGTAATCGCAGATGCTAGTAATTATCGGATTAATGTTTTTCATCCCTAACAGACTTTAAATCCTTGTGTACAAGGTGCCACTCCCTACTGAATCTCTAGCAATTAGCATGGTGTCTGGCTCATAGCAGGTGCTCAATAAATATTTGTTGATTACTCAATGAATGAAGGGACAAAACAATTAGAGAAAGCCAAAATACAGGGCCCAGTGGATTGGGAACCAAGGAAAGGCGACTGAGGAAGAGGTCTGAAGCAGATGGACAAATGCAACTCTAGAAGAAGTCCCTGAGTTGGGCAGGGCTCCAGTATCAGCAGTAGCTTTTCTGCAGTGGCCACAGCCTCTGCCTTGCTGAGAAGAGCTTAGAGGGTTGACAAGTGGCAGACAGTTGGGGAGTCATCTGGGAAACTGTTCAGCTTGAACCAGATCACAGGCAAATTGTTCTTAAAGGAAAAAGATTTTAAACATGAGCCAGAAAAGAAAGATGGGACAGAGACAGATTGTAGAGAACTTTAGAAGTCAGACATTAGCATCTAGGTTCCACCCACATGTAGTACTCAGGCACTTTGAATTTCTGAGAAAGGTGTAACATGACCTAAATAGCATGTCAGGAAGACTAGCCTGACAGTGGTAAATAGAGAAGATTGTAAGGGAAATACTAGTTTACTGAACCTGATTCTGGGTTATGAAAGTGGGTATAGAAGAAAGGCATTGTTTTGAGGGATGCCTTAACAGGATCTAAATATATTTACCGGGGGTGGTGGCTCAGTGGTAGTTGCTTGCCTAGCACATGTGAGGCAATAGGCTCCATCCTCAGCACCACATCAAAAAAAAAAAAAAACTAAAACAAAATAAAGGTATTGTGTCTACCTGCAACTAAAAAATATTTTATAAAATAAAATGAAATAAATATATTTACCATACTACAATGCATAAAAGCCTAGTCTTTGAAAAAGGACCACTTCTGGTTCAGTATGCCACTGATTAGCTACACTACCTTGGGTAAGCTTAGTTTTAAGGAAACTGTATAACAGGACAACATCTGTACCTTCTATCAGGGTCATTAGGCAGATTCAATAAAAATAAACTGCTTATCACAATGTCTAGCAATAATAACTTATCAATCAACATCGTGTGAGACAGGAAAGGGGGTACAGGTGATGGCAAGGCAGGAAAAAATTATTTGGGGTAGGCAGGTGTTCATATCATAAGAAGATAGCCACCTAATAGTTAAGAGTTCACTCCTCTCTTGGCTTCTGCGTGATTTTCTTTATAACCCACTTACCTTTCTGGCTTCTGCTCTGGATTCATGCCAAACACAGTCTGTGCTAACTCTTTCACAGTCTTTATTCTTCAAACTGCTTGAGCCATTTCTGAACTTTCACCTTTGACATTTATTACCAACTTGCTCTCTTACTCCAATGCCACCCCTCCTAGAAGCAATCCTAAATAACTAAATTCCAAGGCAAACCCTCCATGGCTAAATACACCACTTTTCTCATCCCAAGAAATGTCAGAAAGATTATGATGAAAACAAGTGAAATGTTAAACTTGGTTTTTAAGAGTTAACAGAGTGATTTTTTTTTTCTCCAAGGATAGGTAATAGCATCAGATTCTGAAATTAAGCACAGCAGGAAGAAAGAGGCTGCATAGATTTCACAGAGTATCACAGGCCTCTGTAATAAAGCACTTAAAAAATGCCTTGTATTGCTAATTCTTTACACAATCTCCTTTTATTTCCAAAGCAGTGTGAGGGGTTTGAGCCATGAGACGTGCACTGATGTTAACATTACGCTGCTTGAATTAGGGCCATTTTTCTACTGAAACTCCTGGTAGGTTTAGAATTACTTTTTACCTTTTCTCCCCCGCCCCATACATCTTTCAGATCAAATGAATGGTTCCCTCTTCTAACAATGCTGAGCCTACTTTTGCAGTCATTACCTTAGCAAACATCCTTCCTTTACAATCCCCAAACCAGACCTTGAGCTATATGGGAAAGTCACCTGCCTAAAGATGGCTAAATCGCCTGTCACTCTGGGAATTCTAAGTGAATAAGGGAAACCGTAGTCTCAGGATGCTTTGGATTTATCACCTTCCCTTTCCCCCAAGCCAATACTCATTCATGGATTGAATTATTTATCAAATACTTATTAAGTAGCTAATATCAGTCAGGCACTGTGCTAGGCACTATGGTGGATCTTCACAACATTATAGAAAGTGGAATTAGCCACAAGGCAATACTTGATGACAGGCAAACCATCAGACATTTCACTGAATGCTACACAAAAGGTCAAAAAGTATGTGGTTTTATGAAGAATTGTCATTTTTATGATCACCTATCTATTGTTTCAGATTTGTAAAGATTTTTTCCTCTCTTTTTGCAAGATATTTTTGTATAATGGAAAAGTGTCTTTTTCTAGTTCATGTGAAAGCCTGTAATTTGTTCAGTAAATATTTGTTGTATGCTATGATCATATAGAGAACAAAATAGACAAGGTCCCTATTCTCATATAGTAATTGCTACTCCCAAGATAACACACACAGTTTCTTATGTTCTGATTCCATGCAAAGGTTTGATCCTTTGTGTGATCCTAAATAATGGTTTAGGGTTTTTGTTTGCAAAAAGGCGCTTTTTTGCAAGCATCATATAAGTGTAGTTAAAATCCTGCCCTTATCTTATCTCACTCAGACTTCTTTTCAGCATACTCTTTCCTTACTTCTCTATTCACTGTGGTTTCCCCCTTATCCACACCTTCAGCTACCTATGGTCCACCAACGTCCAAAAACATGAAATGGAAAATTCCAGAAATTTTAGAATTAAAATTCATGACAAAAATTTGTACCATCTCACTCCACCCTGCCTGGGACAGGCACCATCCCTCTGTCCAATGTATTCACATCATATATGCTACCCATCCATTAGTAGTCACTTAGTAGCCATCTCAGTTATACTATCATGGTGTCACGGTACTTGTATTCAAGTAACCCTCACATGGTATGGAAATTCTGTGTCACAATACCTATATCATTCACCTCGCTTCATCTCATCAAAAGAAGGTCAAATACATACAATAAGATGTTTTGAGAGAGATCCCATTCACATTCAATATCTTATAATTGTCCTATGTAATTATCAGCTATTATTGTTAATATCTTCCTATACCTCATTTATAAATTTTATCATGGGTAAGTATGTATCAGAAAAATCATGGTACTGTATGTGTAGGATTCAGTGCTTTCTATGGTTTCAGGCATATGCAGCTGGATAAAGAGATCTGTCTGTAGTCTTCATTATACTTCACCACCTTTGATTTGGCCTGTTAAAAAGTTCTTTGCAAGGCTAGAATACATAAAACGGCCATCTTTCCTGGGCCCCATATTATGTTTTTTTTTGTAACAAGACTTTTTACTTTTGACTTTAAGTATGCTATATGTTGTCAAAATTACAAATACTAATGGTATTTATAATTACTCAAAATTACTAATGGTTCTTTAAATTAGTTCAAAACTCAAAGACTACATCATCAGCAAAATAGTCTCCTTACAACCAGATATGCTTTATCTGGCTCCTGCCACTCTTACTGAACTTCCATAATATATACATATATATTATATATGTGTATATATGTTATATATAAAACATATATATAACATATATAAAATATATAATATATGTGTGTATATATATATACACATATATATGTATATCTTGCTACCAAATTAAATCAATAAAAATTTTATCACTGCTTCTCAATTTTTTATATGCAAAGAATCACCACCAGTAACTTTGTAAAAATTCAGAGTTACAGTGTTATTATCACACAGAATTCAGGTTCTATATGACTGGGGTAGGGACCAGAAGGGTCTATGTTTAACAAATATCTCAGGTTGCTTTCAACTAGGTGACTATCTTTGAGAAATACGTTCCAACCCTATCCTCGGATGCCTATTTTCATGTATTCATCATTTCTGTTTAAAGACATAAAAGAGGTCCCATTAAGTAAGGTATAAGCAGCATGCATCTGTGTGTTCAATAAATGTTTGTGGGTTAATATATGGAGTGGGTACTAGGAAATAATAACCAACAGTTAGAAGCCATTTTACAGCTCAGTCATAGCTTTCCCCTCTGCTCCTCCTGTCATGTATTATAGCCAGGAAGTGATTACTAGCTGCTTCCACTTTTACAGAGAAATTCCACATCAACATCTTGAAATGATGGAAAAGAGTGAAAGTGGTGGAATCCAACAGACTGAAATTCAGGCAATGACTCTCCTGCTCACTAGAGCTGAGGAAAGATGGCAAGTCACTTGACCCTTTGGAGTCTGTTCATTCTTCTGCAAAATGGGGCTAATACTCATCTAATAGGGAGGCTGAGAAGGTTAAATGAGATTATCCATGTAAAGCACCTATCATGGAGCCTGAAATATGGTAAGTGGTCAATAGCTGTTTGTTTTTCTACTTCTCCATCATGTAAGGATTCCTTGAGTTAACATGAACCTCAGTTTGCAAGCTTATGTTCACTCAGAAACCATGTATCCTGTGACTGCTCAGTTTGAGGTGTTGCAATTATACTAGGGACACAACTCAATGCCCTTAGGGAGCTTACCATCTACCAGGGCACCTTTTAGGTCTCCTTAACCTTTAACAAGGTTACCCCTGCCAAACCAGGCAGCAATGGACTTAGGACATCTTTCACTTCATCCAGTGAGATTAACAAAATTCAGAATGATATGTGGCAAGAGAAAGGCTGAGAAAAGGCCCACAAGCAGTGGGGTACAGGGGGCAGAAAGGAAAGAGCACTGGTGTGACTTGAGGAATTCCCTAAATGTAGAGTGGGCTCATTTAGATTATTCACATACTGATAGAGATACACGTTTGTTTAGTCATAGAATTATCACTGTATTTCCTGATTGAATGTAGGAAAGACACTAATAATTCTGTTAGTGGTGAAGGCTGATGAGGCTGGAGATGAGTCTGAGAGATAAATAAGAAAATTCAGGAAAATTTTTTTAAGAAATAGTATTCCCTTGTTCAGAAACAGTTCCCAATGTAAGAATAAATTAATGGGAGTGATTCTGCCAGATACATATGAAAGGGTGCCAATACTGCAGAGGAAAACCAAGCATCACAAGAACTTACATGCAAACCTCACTCTGCTCCTGATATTACACATCAAACAACTTCAGCTTTCGGCAGCCATGAATTGCCCCAGTAAATCTCATCAGGCATCAGATTTGCTGCAGTTCCTTTAACCAGAATGGGAAGGACCAGCAACTGTAAAGGGCATAAAACTTGACACAGAGGAGAATTAAATCGAGAACTTAGTGAGAAATACCATCTAGGAAACAAGTCAGCAAGAGTATTAACATCGTTTTTCTTTTCCTCTCTCAAATATAAGTAAGTCCATTTGCTTTTTTAATCAGAGGCACTGAAGTAACCAGTGCTCCCTATTTGGGAAAAATTATGCCAAAAGCTTCACAATAAGAGTCCTTATCCTGGGCACAGATTCCCCAGAGGGGTCCCTTGTCTGAGGAATGTGTCAAAAATTAGCTCTCTTTTCCTGCCTCCCATCCTACTTGGATTTTGAAGTTGTCTCAGTGCCAGTTTCCCACAGTACACACTGAGCCACCTAAAAAATATGGGGCCAAAATCAGTGGTCTTATGAATCCCACAAAAAATTCACAGGCCAAGTGGGTGTCTCATATCCCAAAAATGTTCCCTGGTATACACAAAAACATTGCTCTCAGATACTTTACTAGTGATCACTCTGGGTCTAAATGACACCGTCTTCATCCTCTACCATAACCTCCCCCCAACCCTGGCCCCCAAAACAGCAACAACTCAATTCTCAGTCCAATAACGTCTTTTCTCAGATGTTGTTCTCCCAGTGGGTAGAAGAATGAACTGCTGCATTGCTACCAGCTCCTCTACAGTTTCTTTTAATTTAAAGTTACAACAGGAGGGAAGAAAAGAGACTTTCTATTAAGGGACAACTCCCTGAAGGGGCTCTTAGCTGACAATCGAAGGACTGCTCATGGCAGTGATCAAATCTAACGCAACAAAGTGCTGGTGGCTCTGTGACTCATCACAGCAGGAGCTGGCGCTGAGGGCCACTTGAGTTCAGTGCTTTGTGGTGCAGCAAGTTGGTTTAGGAACAGTCACGCAGGGGAGCAGAGACTCGCAAGGTGTTTGAGGCTCAAGATAAAATGCAGACTTACGGCACTTTGCTGCTCAACTGAATAGAAAGCCTACAGAGGTAAGGAAACGAAGAGAGTTCTGTCTGCCTCATGCTTTAGGGGAGAATTACCTGAAGATGGTTGAGGTCAGTTGGTCTATCTGGTACAGTTTATACCCTGCTAAAAAGGACGGAAGCATGAGAAATGAACGGAGCTATTTTTAAAAGGTAAGCATTAAGGGTGTTTGCTTGCAAAAAAAAAAAAAAATGCTTTCTGATTGCCAGAAATATTCATTGTCTAAATACATTTATGATCACTTGATATAATTGAGCTATGACTCTCAGCTGCATTTTGTGAGTCCATCAGAAGGAGAATGATGTATACCGAACATTTCCTCTGTGCCAGGCACAGTCCTATGGACTTACATATGATCTCCTATAACCTCACTGAATCCTGGCTAGTGAGGTGATATTACAGCACAGGGAAACAAAGCATCACAAAATTCAAAGAAACTGCCAAGTTTTTCTCTTTTTTCCCCCTTTGTTTGTTTGTTTGTTTGGGGGGGGGGTTGTTTGTTTGTTTGCTGTGGCTGATCCACCTGACCAGAGCAAGTATTGCTAACCCCTGGGCTTTACTGCCAAACCACAATCAGACCACTCAGATCTTGTGTTTTGAGAGTATAACTGATTCAGCTGCTGCCCTGTGGCTCCAGTACCACTTCTGCACAGAGGCCATGCTTCTGAGGCTCCTCCAGCCAGTGACATCATGGTGGGGGCTGCTGATACAGGCCATTCCTTCAAGGCAGGAATCCTCCAGTGGCCAATTCCCACTTGCCTAGCCAAATCTGTCCTGGACTACACTAGTGAATCTTCTTCCTCCTCGGTGCTCCTTTCCTCCCTTCCTCTTTGTCAAACCTGCATCATGATTAAAAAAAAAAAAAAAAAAAAAAAAAGTCTCCTAGCATTGCCCTTCTCGCTCCCCCAGTAAATATCTTACATATCTAATCCCTCTCGGCAACG
Organism: Spermophilus citellus; assembly: GCF_964194105.1. Taxonomy (NCBI): domain Eukaryota; kingdom Metazoa; phylum Chordata; class Mammalia; order Rodentia; family Sciuridae; genus Spermophilus; species Spermophilus citellus. The sequence continues at coordinate 49,792,490 of NC_138197.1, forward strand.
TCTTTTTGACAAGTCCAAAATAATGCCACAACCAAGTCATTTATTTATTTTTTTAAGAAACTTTTCCTTTGTCTTTGATCAGTTGTACTTGTAGATAAATTTTCACTGAGAAGAGAAAACCACGGCTAATTTCGTCTTATGACTGTCCATGATCTCTTCAAACGGGGCTTTGCTCAGGGGGCCCTTCTCATTGCACCTAAGTCACACAAATGAACATATTGAAGGAACAGTGGACTCCATAAAGCAAAACATTGCAAAATCAGTTTTTTTTCCAAATAGACTTCCTATTATGCATCCACATGTACTATAACTTAATATAACCTAGAGGTGAATAGCTAGCAATGGATTAAATCTTAATCAACTTTTACTCATTCATATCTGCTAGCAGGGAATCAAAAAAGAGAACATGAAGAGAAATCTATAAAGTTAGGTCCTAAAATCTTTGTCTTTACCTATTATGTAGGATAAAAAAATGTTAATTACTGAAGTAGCACTTATATGAATAAAAGATAGAATTCACACTTGCACCAAATACGCAGCTTAATAAAACCACATTGTCAGAGATCATATATAGATGTTAACTGAATCACTGTTTTAAAGTGTTGCTCTCAGCCTCAAGAAAGTGATATTTTTTTAATCTTAAGATTCAAGTTTAAAGTGAGTATAAAATGAAGTTTCAAATATATTTATTACCAGATCCCAGACTTGTCTGGCAGAAAAGAGCATAGCTGACATTTATGGAGCACCTAGTTCATAATAAACACTGTTAGGAATTTCACACATAGTATCTAGTAATATCTACACAATACCCCTATAAGAAAGAACATTATAATTTCCGCTTTCGAAGTTAAGGCAGGCAGAGCCCTGAAAGTTCAGAACTCCAAATAAAGTCTTACATGAAATACAAGTAGACCTAAACAGAAAAGCTTCAAAAGTTAATGGGGCCAGGCATGGTGGTGCACACCTATAATGTCAGCAGCTCAAGAAGCTGAGACAGGAGGATTGCAAGTTCCAGGCCAGCTTCAGCCACTTAGCAAGACCCTAAACAATTAAGTGAGACTTTCTCTCAAAATAATAATAAAAACAGGCTGGGGATGTGATTCAATGGTAAAGCTAAGTTAAATACCCAGTAGCAAAAAAAAAAAAAAAAAAAAAAAAAGTTACCTGGATACCCTCTGCTTCCTGGTTCCTTCATGAATTCCCTTACCTCCTAAACTTTAACTGTGCTACAAAAAGAACTAGGTATTAGATGTCAAAGTAGAAACTTCCCATCCCTGTGGTTGCTGCACTATTTGTCCCTTATGGACTCAATGCACTACGAAACCATGAAGTAGCTGAACAGCATCAAAGATATAATCTAGTCTTTGGTTTTCAACTTATAAGCAATAGGAAATGAACAAGTCTATATTTGTTAGAAGTGGATACTACCACAATCACTACCCCCCAGGATACACCATTTTAATGGCTCAATTTTTAAGGATAGTTATTTAATGTATCTTTCAAATGTATTTATTTCCCCCTAATTTCATCAATTATGTTGCACCTTCTGAATGTCATCTTTAACTGTAAATAGAATAATTAGTTGCCTGTAAGGTCTGATTTGAGTGGTACTGAAAAAAAATCCCTGTGCTTAGAAGTATTTCCCTCCCGGCAGCTTTCCTTGATACTTGTAATCTCCACAACTCTTTCTCCAAGGATTTGGATGATCATAATAAACTGCAAAAATGATAATATCATCTAGTTAGAGAATTAAACCATAATGAACTATTTACACCTTTAAATTAATTAGTTTATGAGACAGAGTTTAAACTGGGCAAATGGGGCAGGAATTCAGAAGGGTCCATGAAAGCAAAATAGCCTGTTGTCAAGAGCCCATCCTGAAGTGTAGGGTCCTCATTAGGCAGCTGAAAAGGTAAGGGTTTGAGAACACAGCCCAAAACACATTCCCCAAATTCATAGTCTACATTTGACTTTGACTCAATTTTCAAGATAAGGAGATTGGATTTGGTAAAGTTTATGAAGTAGTCCTACAAAAACATCCCAATATGGCCCAGCTGGAAGTCAATAAAAGTGTCTCAGTTTCTGCCCTACTACAAATGCTTAGATGCTCCATTTTTCCACTTTAATTACAATATTCATTATTTTCAAGCAAAAGGTTAGGGCCTTGTTTTGCATTTTTAAGAACTTCACTTACGCTGCCACTAATAGCAACTTTTCATGCAAGTAAACTCTTGGTTAACTGAAGATCATCAAATTACATACTTCTCCACATCTAAAATCCGTCTCATAAGTGTAAGGCTTGAGTGGTCATTTATGGTACATCATACCTGGAAAGTAAATAACAAAGACCCCACTCACATTTGAGAAGCCTTTACTATTCCAATCCCCCAGGTCCCCCAAAGGAAAAATGGAATTGCAGGACTGATTTAATTGGATTAAGAACCATAATTCTTTAATTCATTCATCAAATTGAGGCATTTGGAACAGTTTATTTACAGAGTTGTTTAGACAGTTTTGTGTGGTGTTTTTAAAGATAAACCAAAATGCCTTTCTGAAATAAGTTTCAGATCCCAAATCATTAACATATGAAATCCAAATGTAGACAATTTACAAATGGGTGTTTTAGAGCAATGTTTGGAACAAAATTGGACCTTTATTTTATTAACTATCTACAAATCTAAGTTCAGGATATACTTTATTTGAAACAGCCAAGCACTTTCTTTGCCTTTAAAATAAATCTACATTTTTCATACTAAAAATTTGTCACAAGTATGTGAGGAAATGCATTTGACTTCAGAGCTGGACAAAGAAGTTTCCAGGTTACTCTCAAACTCTAATTATAACATTTTCTACCACTAGAGTTGATGGAGTATTGGGTGAATCATCTGGGTTATGCCAATCAATCTTATTCAACAATTATACTGCAGGAAACGTGACAGTCATCAACATCAGAACTCTCACTGTCTTTAAATCTCGATTATTTTAAGAAACTACGAACGACAGGTTTTGTCCTGCAAGTTTTACTTTTCTATGTAATCTGAACATACCTTCAAAGCCATGATTGCTTATCACTCAGTAAAAGACGAGAGCTTTTTCTAGAACACAGTACATTCCTGTAAACATCATATTTTTAATTCACTTTATAAGAAAAAACAGTCTTCAAGCAGTCAAATTCATTCTTTGTGACTAGAAAAGGAAAATTTGAAAATTTAGACTTAATTACTCATATCTTATCCCCAAGAACAAAAACCAAAACAAAGTAAGAAGCCATCATACCTGAGTACTAGCTTCACTCTTTTGTTATTTACTATTTACTCCATACACTCCAAAGATAGCATCTTTATATAGTTTTTTCTTTTACAAAATCATGTGTCAGTCTGAACAGGATGTGTTAACATGTATTGAACTAAGCTAACTTGAAATAACCACTGGACCTCAAATGCCTGGCTATTTACCAAACAAGTTTGGCACTTTTGAATCCTGAACGTGTCATTCAACAGAACTATATGAGTTTAACAACAAAACTAATACAGGCTTTCTGTATTAAGAATTGAAAGTTCTTTCCTATATTAAGAGTTTATGTTTTAAAGTCTGTCTGATTGGATCAATACTGTCTATTCAAAAAGGCTACAAAAGGTAAAAATTTAAAACCTAAAAGCAAGCAAAAACTGTTGATTGTTCATGTTTAACATTAAAAAAGAAGACCACTGGAAATTGGGGGGAGATTTCAAGCAGTATGCTACTATATAATTAACACAAATAACTAAATAATTATGCACATCCCTTCCCACCCCCACAATTAAATATTTTTAAACAACTCATGTGATGAAAGATCTACCTTTTAGGCAAACAAAAGCAATCCCTACCAGTTTAAGGATTTAAGGCTGTATTGCATCAGTTTTAAGTGATGTCTATGATTGTTATCTCTTCTAGTTCTAAGGAATAAACAGTTTATGGCATAATTTGCAGTAGAACTTTGTACAATGCCTAAGAGAACTTTCAGTGTAACTACATATGATTTTAAATCATCATGGCTGAATTTATCAAGGCTTTGGCCTTAGAGCTATATTTGAATCAGGCAGAATCACCCCTAGAAACTTTGTCCATGTATCTGCATTTGAAACCAGATTCCTTCCCTATCTGAACCACTAGTGATTCACATATTGCTGAATTCCTTTAAAATTAGACAGATCAAAATTTAGCAGTTCTGAAAAAACTCTGAAATCGTCCTCCTTTTAAACGCTATAAAAGTCAAACTTAAAAACTATTTCCATATATTTTAAAACCATCTGGGCCTTAACCTAATCACTCTTGGCCATGCAGCCTCTCTCCTGCAATACTGATCAAAATCTCTCCTGCTTTTTCTGATTGAAATGTTCATTGCCTATCCTCCAGCATGTGCGTGTTTGTGTGTGTGTGTGTGTGTTAAGGATATCAGGGGTCATTATTTATGAACAGCAAGCAAACAAATCACTCTGTCTAGTCTCTTTGCAGATTCCCACACTTATTACCCAAAATCCCACAGATTTCCCTTGGTCTTGCCCTTGACTGAAGAACTGTGCTGAGCCCAAGGCATTCCCTGGGGAAATTTATTAGTGCCTTTCTTGACAAACTCCTTTGGATATCTGGATATTGTGAGTATCTGAACTGGGTTAGAACAAATCTCTCAAGTTTCTGAAGAAGTACAGTTGACTGCCACCCAGAGTACCTGGGCTGGCTGGCACCCAGTGTGGCTCTGCTAATTCACAGAATTCCTCATTCTGACCTGCTTCAGCAGAGAAGGGAAGAGACTGAAATAAGTACACAACCCTCGCATTCTGAATGGAGTCACAGACCAAGATTTCTGGATATTTACCAGGGCCGATCTATTTATTAATATATTCGCTTTGCAAAGTGTAAAGAAAATTACTATTAAAATATGTAAACAGGGTTTCGTGTGCATCTGACGCCAGCAGATCGATGCTCAACAAACTGCTGCTTTAATAAGCAAACATTTCCAAATCCAATCTGATTTCAACTCTTACAACCTCTTTTCCTTGCTTCTTATTACTGTAGCCCCAAAGTGCAAGCGGGGTTTCCCAAACGCGCTTAAAGTGACACAGCACGTGAGTGGTATATACTTTGTTCACGGAGTGAGGAAGGGGGGAAAGTAGTTGCAATCAGAATTAAAGCTTCCGGTCTCTGAAATCCCTAGAATCCAGAAGGATGAGACTAGTTTCCGAAATTCCGGATGGGAGGGAGGAGAGAGGGTAGGGAGAAGGATTGCAGAAAGCGAAACAAAAAGATGAAAAGGGACATTATTAAGGTTGTGGGGTGGGTTAGGGGTCGCATTTATATTTTAGAAAGGGCAAAGGATTTTGTCCAACTTTTGGGGTCTGTCCCCTGGCGTTAGCTGAGATGCCCAGAGACGCTTCGGGTTCTCCCTGCACTCCTGCCCTCAGATCCCCTAACCTCCACCACCACCACTTACAAAACAATACCGGCAACAGTAAGCAGGCTTCCCAACAAAAAAAGATAAAGTTATCCTGTTTCCTGGTCTGGGTCCAAGCCCATACTCCAGGGTCCCCCGGACAGCCACCCCCCGAGGATGACAGGGCCACTTCAAGTCTCGAGCCGCCTCCCGCCTCTCCTTCACCCCCAGCCCAGTCCCCCTCCCTCTGTACTTGAGGAAACTCCGGTGGCGGCCCCCTCCCTCCTCCGCCGGCTCTCCAGCTGGAGCCGGGAACGAGTGCTGAGTGGCGGGCACGACGAGCGGCAGAGGGGAGCTCTGCGCCTTGGAGAGCTGCCCACAACAACATCGGGACGAACAACAAAGTTAAAACGCTGCGATTCACGCACCTTACCCGGTCTCGTTAATGTCTCCTCTGGCGTGGGATGCAAAGTGGCACAGTGGCGGGCTGGGGGCCCCCGGGAGGAGACTGGAGATGGGTTTTGGTGGCTCGCCTTTTTCACTCTGTGTGTATGTGTATGTGTGTGTGTGTCGGTGTGTGCGCGTGTGTTGGTGTGTGTGTGTGTGTGTGCGCGCGCGTGTCCCTCTCTCTCACCCCCCCTCGGCTCTCGCACGCTCGCGCTCCCAGTGTTGCTCTCAAGGACGAGGTGAAATCCCTTTGCTGGTCATGAGGCGGCTTCAGAGACAAACAACACAATGCGAGTGCAAATAACAAAAGGCAAAAAGACAGTAGGAACAATGGGGGAGGCGAGGGCAGCGCACCAGCCGGCGGTCACCGCGGCCCGGCGCCCGCCCCGGGGGGTGCGGCGGGGCGGGGGCGAGCGCGGGGGCGGCGCCGGGGGCTCCCTCTCCCTCCAGGTCGCCCCCGAGCTCGCACTAGCCCACCCTGACCTCCTTCCAGCAGCTCGCCGCCCGGCCGCCCTCTATCCATCCGAAAGGAAGGAGCCCCAGAGTTTTCTTCCCGGTCTGCTGCAGAGTAACTAGATTGTAAATAACGCGGCGATTACCCACACCGTGCAGGAATTTTTTTTTTTAATCTGCCCTCCACTTAAAGGAGCGATAAAACGAAATGGCAGGAGACGAAGGAGACAAGGAGAGTAGAATATCTCCAGATCTCGATGGAGCTCGCATCTATAAATACGCATTCATGTAGAGTCAAGTCCCCTTTGTCAACTTCTTCCCCGCGCCCGAACCTCACCCGCTGCCCTACCACCATTACCTGGGCCCCTCCTGGGCCCCCACCCCCGTTTGCAAACAGTAAGGCTGGCAGAGAGGGCGCGCGTGGGGGTCTGCGGGTGTCCGCGGAACCTTCCGGGAGGCGAGCCGCCGCCTGCCCAGCGCGAAGGCTGGAGCAGCCAGAGGTTCGGTTTTTAAAGCGACCACTGCCTACCCGAGCCCGGCTCTGAGCGGCGAGTCCCCGCAACCTTCGCCGCAGCTTCGCACCCACCTACTCCTGGCGGGGGTGGGGGGGAGAAAAGTTTTGAGGCTCTCTCATCTCTGCCTCCCGGGTGGTTGAACTGGTTTGAATTTTGTGTGAGTGAAGCCAGAAAAAGGAAAAGAAAAGAAACCCCAATGCCCGAGAACCAGGGAATGATATTTAGGGTGAAATAAGACTGGGCTCTGGGCTTCGACGCTTTTGCTGCGACACTTGGTTGGCGCGTGAAGCCGAGAGAGGGACCCTGAGTTACATCACCATCAGAAGAAACTCCGTAGGTAATGCCCTAAGCAGAAGCTGTGGGGCTGACTTAAGTGTGGGCTCTGACAGCTCCCGCGCTGCTCTGGCGCTTATCTCTTCTAATCTCACTTTCATTGACTTAAAACAGCTGCCGGTTTGCCAGAGGGGGAAAATCCTATTAAATCTCAAACCAGAGTGGGGTGGGGCGGGGTTACTGACAGTGATCTTTTAGAGCTGGTGTCCAGGAAAAGGCAAGGAGGGGGTTTTAGGGAGATGCTGCGGATTTAAGAGGGTGGTGGAGAAAGGGACTGAGAGAACCAATTCGAGCAACACGTTTTTCTCCTTGATTCCCTCCTCTCCTTTTGCTGTAAGCCTATTTGCATGTTCCCTTTCCCCCAACTCTGTCATTTTCTTCAGAAGCGCATCCACTGACTGCGCTGTGTCCCTGGGCACCCCCAGTATTTCCCAGAGTGCAACAACACTACCAGGAGATCAATGACCCTACTCTGTTTATTCTTCACGCGCCTGGAAGAGCAGAGCACTGAAGGAGCTTGGGAGCGAGGCACAGGGCTTGCCAGTCAATGCGCGATCTCTCTCCCACTTTTTCTGGCTGATGTCAACAAGGCAGTTAGCAAGCAGATACAGTTTCTTAATGCATGCAACACATATCAATACAATATTCACCTAGGAAAGTGATGCATCCTTTCTCTCCCTTTGCACCTTTTGTAGATTTGTTTCTGGAAGTGATTTGCTAATACCTGAGATTTTTGCACTTGTCTGTGGTGGAAACTTTCTGGGGTGTTTGACGATTGATTATTCGGTACCTATTTCTAAAAATGGCTGAACACCTTTCCCTGGAACAAAAGTGAGAAATGCAAATCTTAATAACTCAAGGCAAAAATTTCAAAGTGTAAGCACAGTTATTATCCCCTCCCACAAAGAAAAGCTTCCTCTTCCACAAATATTTGATACTATAAAGCCCCATAATTAAGAGAACAATCAAATAAGCTCAGGGCTTTCATGAGGACTCTAAATTATCATCTGCCTAGAATTTATAAGCAGTGTAATCATTTGCTGCTTGGCTATCGCTCTGGATATGGCAAGCTAAATGTGTATCCTTAAACAATTTTACTATATTTTCTCAAGTACTTAACTAGAGAGACCAGGGATGATAGTATTAAACTGCTGGGTCAGTGTGGCCTCACCTATTTAAAAAAAAAAAAAAAATTCTGTGCATGTGCTTGATACACCCTTCCTATACTTTTCATTACACTTCCTCTTTCAAACATCAAGCTGGAGCCACTTGTATATATGGCATAAAAATTCATTGATAGTTGCACTCTACCTTGAATTTAAGTGTTTCTTTTATTTTGAAGAGTTTTTGGCATATGTTGAATGGTTTATTCTCATAATACGTATGCAGTTGCTTTTCAAAATTAGCTACTACTATGGCAGGCCCAGTTCCTATAATAAATGTACAAAAGGCAAATTGGCCCACCTACAAAACAGTTACTCACTATTATTTTTATGAAAATACACTTGAAGAGGGATTGTCATTTACCGTGAACTTTTGCTGGGTTTTAATCTTGTGAAGACTTATACTATTTGGGGGAAAACAGGGGAGGGGACTAAGTGAGTCCTCTTTCCTGGGGCTCTGGTACTATGTTATGAGTGTGCCTTCCTGGACTAACCCCACGGAGAGCAGGGTTACTCACCAGCGATTCAACTCCTGAATCTTCAGTGATATTGGCAGGAGAAGCAGGGCTGGGCACTGGGAGTGAAGGGGTGAAGATTCAAGCTGCCTAGTGAGATCCTAGTGAAACTTGAATTATACCAACTTCTTCCCTCCTTTTGCTCCTACAGACAGCAAACTTCCAACCATTTATGGTTATTGAAACCACATGCCCTTAAGACTAAGTCATGATCATTATACAGCAACAACATAGTTGATCAAAAACTTCCAGTGGGATGTTTGTTTGTTTTGGGGGGGAAAACACTTTTGAAGTAAGACTGACATATTAAACATCGGTGTTTGGTGTTTCCATTTATCAAGCATTTACTATGTAACAGGCTCTTGGCCAAGTACGTTTTAAATGCATTTTTGTCTCCCCTTCTCACTAAAAATTTGCAAGAAATGTTAAATACTTGTTCTGCAAATGAGAAAAAAAGGAAGCTCAGAAATGTTAAATGACTTGCCCAAGACCTTGCAATTTGGAAGTGGTACTACCAGAATGCAAAGCCAGACTTGTCCATCTTGAAGCAGTTAGGGGACAGGGGTTCTTCTACTTCCCCTTGATACCATGCACACTTTATCAGAGCTAGTTTTCAGTGGGAAAATATTTAAAAATTAAGTCATTATATGGGTATAAAATACCAAAGCTATACTATGTTCATTCCAGACATGAGCTATGTTGCTATTCTCACTCACCTTGGTCAATAGATAACTGTGAAATTTCCAAGAAAATCCCAATGTGCCCTAAGTGGAGTATACAAATACATATGCTATATGTTAAATATAAAAAGTATTTAGCAATACACATAAAATTTTCTTATTGTTGTAGGCTAGGCAAATTTATAGTATACATAGTCATTTTATATAGCCATATAATGTATATAGTAATGTATATAACATTGCTAAATAAAGTTTTTTAATTCCTATAATTGTACAGAATTGTTATTTACTTGTATTAATACAACTATCCCATGAGTTACATAATTTTACCATACCATTTTACAGATAAACAAGCACAGAGAGGTTCTATACCTTGACGAAAGTTATACAAAGTTATAGCATGTAATGGAGCCTGGATTCAAACCCAAGTAATATAACCTCAAGAAACACACCCTAAACCCCACATTACTATTCTGCATATAGTGTATGTATGTATGTATGTATACATACATACATACACACATAGAGAGAGAGACACATATACATACATATCCAAATATATTCATAGACAGATATATAGAACTAGAAACTATAGCTCTGGCAACTGGAAATACTGATGTAAGTGGGTCTTTCATTTGCCCAAGGTATTCAAGATTCTCTAAACATTTTGAGGCCATCCTAATCCCTCCAGCCTATTTGCAAATATCAGAAGAGTGCTAGGAAATATTAGGAGCATACAATACTTGATTATGGCCTATTAGCATGAGTTTCATTTTGGATTTTTTTTTTTTTTGGCTATATGTGTTTTAAATAGCAGAGGAAAGGTACTTGGGAATCTAAAGAAAAAAAAAGAGGAATATGGGCTCTTTCAGTTTTCTGTTGCTACAACAGAATACCTGAGATTGAGTAATTTATGAAGAGCTTTATTTAGCTCACAGTTTAGGATCTGGAAAGCTGAAGATCAGTCCCTGCATCTGGCAAGGACTCATGCTGTGTCACATATACCATGACAAATGGCAATACCTGGTGAGAGTGTTCCAAGAGAGAAAAAACAGGAGATATAACCTTGCTTCATAATAATCTCTTTCCCGGAAAACAATCCAATCCCTGGAGAAGAGAACTCACTCCCACCAAACAACATCAATCTCTTCATGAGGGCTCCACCCGCATGGTCCACTCCACATTCACCAGGCCCCACCTCCCAACAATGCTACACTGAGAAATTAAGCCTCAACATGAGTGTTGATAGGGAGAAAGCACATTCAAACCACAGACAATACTAATAAGCATGAAACTTGTGACTCAAGAGATGGAAGGAAATAAATTTAGGTGATGCAAGAGACCAACTATGTCATCTTAATGGTGATGATACCCATTTAAAAAAAAAAAACAGAGTAGCTTTTCAACTCTCTACTAACAAGTGTATAATATAAAATGTTGATATATAAGTTGAGCAATTATGTAACTATATATATACACATATATATGTGTGTCTATATATGTATACACACATATATATAATTATATGTTAATATCAGACACTGACAGTCCACAAAGGAACTCTAAAATATTTGATAAAAATCCCATACGCAGAAATGATTCGATTATTCCAGGCTATTTTTACCTGTCTCACCAAACACAACGTACATATCAATTTTAGAAGTGAACCTCTCCAAAATCAACCAGCTTTGAGAAAGCATTTTGAGATTCTCTTCTCTCTCTCCTTCTCTTCCTAAACAAGATATAAGGGATTATCTAGGGAAGGAGAAATAACAGACAACAATCTTCCCTGGGTATTCTTAATCCTGATAACACCTGAGATACAGACATCTCAACTATTAACTGTACAGGGCCTAATGTGCCTCTTCAGAAAGCCAGGAAAAGATACCCCATACCTAACAGACGCCACACACTAAGCTCTTACTGAAAAAAAAAACTTTAAAGCCCTATTACAGATACATATGTTTTCATTTAAAAACTACTATGAAATAGAGTGTTCTTTTATTTAAACATTCCCTTGTGGTTCTACAAATTAAGGATCGGTAGTATTGTATTAACAACCGAGAGCCAGACTGAACTGAACTGGTTAAAAACAGTTGGTAAAACTGCCAACAACGGTTTTGTTGCCGAAGTTGACTGAAATGTCAGGCAGCCTATGCATTAGAAAATGAATTCACATTTTTAAAGTTTTCCAATTTGGGTATGTATTTTAGAATAAACTTCTTTTTATTTCAGCCACAGTTTTGAAAGGGGGAAATAATATATAAAATCCAGATACTGTATCCAACCCAAAACCACAATCATATTGCTCTTATTAGTTAAGAGTGTTTATTATGCTGATTGTTAATTTCTCCCTTCCTGGTAGAAAAACCAGAGGGAACAACAAGATTGGTTCTATTCAACTGAAATCACTTGAAGTCCCCACATTTTGTCCCTTAATTTACTGTTTTTCAATTTGACTTCTGGCCTTTCATTTTAAATAATGAGTATACAATGTGGCCAGGAGGATGGGGGATTAGACATATAAAAATATTTTTCTTAATGTGAAAATTTCTTTCAGACTCAGTTTTCAAAATTCCATCTGTTTTCTCTATTGTTACAATGTTTTTGTCATAAATACACAAAGCAGGAGATTTACATGCAATGAGATACATTCATTTTATTTATAAGGAAGAGGAAAATGACTGATATACCTCACTATTCAGAACTAGTAACATATCTAATTGCCAAGCAAGGACATAATATTTTAAGTTTGAGTCCCAGTAGAGCTTAGGTATTTGGGTCTATGAACTAACAATGAACCCTGATTCTGTTATTTCTTTAAGGTTTTTGGTGCTGTATCACCAATTACATTATGTAATATGTGGACTACGGTGGACAAAGGCAAACTACACAAAAGCCACAAACATGCCACAAAGAGGGTGGTTAAAAGACATCACTAAAAATTGTCTTTCTTGTTGAGTCTCAGAAAATTATGTAGAGAGAACAAATAACTTTTTAGTCTCTCGTTATCCATGACTTCTAATCTCCATCTTTTCATGATGTTAATGACTTAAATTTAGGATTTAATTCATAGATTGACTTTGCAAATAGAATATGTTATTTTAATGTGTTCTACACCAAACTGTTTTTCACACTCAAAATGACTATTTTGCAGGTAGCTTTGCTCCAAGGCAAAGTAATCAATTGGATCACTATTCCACTTACTGCATTTGGTCATGAACCAATTATTTTAAACTTCTCTTTGGCCGTACAATAGATCCAATAGTTTTTCAGCTACTTGTAATTTTTGTTGCATAAGCAAATAAATTATCAAGCTCTTTAACAGGAAAAAAAACAACCTTGAATCTGGTAGGCACCTACTGAATACTGAGTGTTCCCATGGACATAGCTGGGTCCTGTGGTACCCATTCCTGCCTTCCAGTAGGAGAACATTACAATATATAAAGTCCCATAAAATTTTTCAGTCACAAGAGAAATGAAAGAAATAGTGAAATTGTTTGTTCAAAACAAGATAAGGAGAAAGAAACATAAATGAGTGTGTTATTGTTTGAAGGTGGAAAATGGCTTTAAATGGTTATCTAATAGTATATGTAGCTAAAAGATCTGGGAATATTGAATTGGTTTGAAAAAAAGATGAGAAGAAATCCTCAAATTAACATCAAAAAGGCTATTTTGTCTGTTCTGGGTTTACATGTGCAAAGCATAAGAGAATCTGGATTAAAGGGGGAAAAAACGACAAAATCATTGAAATAGAACAAGAAGGATGGGAAAAGATGGATGATGAGTGACTGAATATTTACAAATGTTTCCTGGTAAAGATATTGACCAGTTGTTCTGCAACTTCAAAGGAAATAGAACTGGAAATGATAGAGAACATTAGATTTGAAGTTAGAAGACCTACATTTGAATTCCATCTTATTAAAAACAAAAGATGCTGGGCATGATGGTGCACACCTGTAATCCCAGCAGCTCAGGTGGCTGAGGCAGGACGATCACAGGTTCAAAGCCATCCTCAGCTACTTAGTGAGGCTATAAGCAACCTACTGTTATCCTTTCTCAAAAAAATAAAATAAAATAAAAAATAAAAAAGAGAGAGATTGGAATTTGGCTCAGTCGTTAAGCACTACTGGGTCCAATCCCTGTTTTTTTTTTTAATGTGGCTCTTTATTATAGTTTTAATTTAAAATAAGTATGAAATGATATCAAGAGATAATAGAGCAGGGGGGAAAAAGTGGGTCCAGGGGTGAGTTCCCCACAAAATGTACTTTAAAGTTCTATGTCCTTCATTAGCATTATTTATTTAAGATTTATTGTGCCAAGGATTGTACTAGAATTGGAGCCACATACTTGGCTTCAACCTGTCCAGTGGCCAAGATAGAGGAAAAATTGTCTATTTCACTATTCTTAATTGTAAGGGAGAAGGTCAATTATTTCAAGATCAGACAGAACATTTTCCGTGGGGGCCTTCTCAAAGACATTAGGGAATGTTAAAACTAACTTCCTATCAGTGAAAAAAACGAAAGCATTTTCAGAGAACTGTTTCTGATATTCCTTTAGGGAGAGGTAATCCTCCCTGGAGCTCACTTGCTCCAAAGGTTACATTGGGTATGCTAAGAATACAATGCCCTGACCATTCTTTACCCTACCCAAGCCATTTCTCAGGGCTATGTTTACCACATCAAATGTGTAGGGATGAGATAATAACTCCCTCCAATACAGAGCATTTTTGTTTACTGCTTGCTATAAAAGCATTAGGTCCTCCAAGTTCAGTGTTCTCATGTGCCATGCACACCCACTTTATGCATAATCTCTAATCCTGAATACGACTAAGCACACAGCATCTTTCTTTCCCGACTGTGACCCTGGTTCATTCTGGCTGGTCCACTCTTTGGGTGATAGCCCTATCAAAGATTGACCTAGAGGATTCAAACTTAATTCTGTTTCAACCACCTGAAATATCTTTTTTAGATTGACAGGGTCAAAGATCATAAGGATGATAACTGGTTTAGAATATTTCTCAAAACTGGAAACATAATGATCACTGTGAATTTTGTAAAAATGTATTGTTTCCCATGTACCTCATCCTTCTAAACAGAAGGTCTAGCATCAGGTAGAGGTGATTAGAGAGAGGTAAAAATATAGCTTCTGGAATAAATACATAAATTTCATGGCTTGGAAGGAAAACAACAATGCTGACATTTGAGACCCAGAGAGAACATCTCAAACCTGGAAACATGCTACATGTGGTATGGGAAAAGATCAGCTCATTTTTTCTATATCCCACACCACAGCCTGGCAAAGAGCAGCTGGCAAAATGATCACTGCTGGCTCATCATCCTCATCTACAAGCTATGAAAGCACAGCAAATCATGTTAACCTGGACACTCCCAAACTATTCTGCTGTGCCTGATGCCACCAAGAAAAGCTTCACAGGTGGATTCCACTCAAGTATGTGCAAACACACAGATTGACACAACCTTGATCATTCTGAATACAATGCTGATAAAAATTCATATGCTTCTCCTAATACCCCAGCATCCTTGGGTTATGCTACATATAAAATCAAGACTGCAGCAACCTGGTGACACTACTCATGTGGCTTAAACAAAACAAGAAACCTATGATTCAAATACAGTTCATCCCTGACTGTAGTGACCTGAGTTTATGTACAGGGGAATGTGGACCACGAAATAGCTCTCCATTCAGAATGACAGTTACTCAATGGGCAACTTGTAATTGTTGGCCATGATACAATATCAAAGACCATCTAAACTTCTTGCCCAGGTAGTAATAGATAATTTAATGGACTTATATTACAACCCATCTGTCTGAAAGAGAGAACTCAATTCCCTCAGGGACTTATTCACAGTTGGCTGAGACAGGGACTCTCTGGGGCAGAGATAAGGGGCAGGATCCTTCTGATCTTCTGGAGAATGCTCTCTACCCTGCACATGAGCAGGTCCTCCCATGCCTGAGTTACATGGTCTTATCCTTTTATGCTCCACTATATAGAGACAGTGATTGGCTTATGACTGACCATATGATCTAAACTGGCTCAATCTCCTACTTGCTCAATTCCAAAGAAGGTGACAGGTGAAGCAGAGAACTCACAAAATAGACTGCCAGATCTTTCTTGTTTTTGTTTGTTTTTATATGTAGCTATCACTTTTTGTCCTGTAAGCCTCAAGCAGTAAGAACGTAAGCCCAGGAGATGCTGTCTAGAATGAATCCAAGTTTACAGAGGCAACCAACCTGAGAGACTGAGTGAGACATACTGAAAGATAAGGAAAAAAATCCTGAGGACAGAAATTCATTACTCTAATCTGAGCTGCCTTAGTTTCTACTGTTCACTTTTTTCAGATCTTCCTTTAATTTTGATCCACTCCAGTGTGTTTCTAATAGATTTCCTGAATTTTATTTTGTTTCAGTTAGTTCAAGTTCAGTTTCTGTCATGTGAAAAAGAACAGAAACCAATATAATGGGGAAATGGAAAGTGATATGAGAATACATACAGGGAACGTCTATTACCTCCCACTTGGTGAGATCAAGGAAGTGCTCTGGAAGAAATTCCATCCATGCTGGAGTATAACATCCTGAAGCTGTAAACCAGGAGAGACAAGATGTGATTTGCATTTCAGCAGGATCATTCTAAATGCTGTGTGGAGAACAGATAGAGAGGCCCAAAGGTAGAGAGCCTGAGCAAGGTGGCTACACAGCAGCACACCCAGATATGATAGTGGCCTGGACTATGGAGGTATGGCAGTTCTGGTCTTCCCAGAAGCATTTGTCAAGAAGAAATTAAACATGCAAGAAACTGATTGTGAGAAATGTACATGAAGGATGAGGAGAGATGTAAAAGCAGGATGTGATGCAGTCTGATTTCTACTGAAAAGAGAGGAAAAGTAGCAGAATTGGGGGCTGAGGATATAGCTCAGTTGGTAGAGCGCTGCCTCACATGCACAAGGCCTTGGGTTCAATCCCCAGCACCACACACACACACACAGAGAAAGAGAGAGAGAGAGAGAGAGAGAGAGAGAGAGAGAGAGAGAGAGAAGCAGAATTAGTCAGGAAGGCCCTCAGATTGCATTGTAGCTCTGAGAACATCTTTGTCTGGCTGATGGGTATCCTGAATAGACACTGTCCATAGAAGAATCCTGTGTTGGGAATAGAGTACCTTGCTCTAACACTGCTTCATGCTGTTATTACTTGGAAGCAGTCCAGAGATAGCAAGGCAGGAATGCACAGTGGATCAGAAGTTTCTACAGTGGGAGTGAATCAGCTAACTACTCTCTATGAAGTAGGCTCCTCGATAAGGGCCACACTTAAGAATGGGAACTAGAGAAAAGGCAGATAGATGTAACAAATATTTGAGTGTTTGGTTGAATGAAGTTGAGATTTTCACTTGAACAACTGGTACATTGGAGTTTTTGAACAGGACTTTTATAGATCCCTTGGCTGAGAAATTACAGCAAGCTCTTCAAGGATCAGCAGAGACCATTTAAGATAAACTGTCCTTAAACTTCTTCAGATTGGTACTGGAACTCATGTTGCAAGAAATATTTAAGGAACTCCTACTGCTTGACAACTATCATTCTAGGTGCCAAAGATTCACTGATAGGCAGAAAAGATCATGTCCTCATTCTAAGAAATCAAGAATTCTACAGAAGCAAGGCAGGTATTAAGGAAGTAAATAATGACCAAAAGATCATAGAGTGTTCAGTGTTTAAAAGAAAATGAACAAATGTACAATGGTTTTGATTGACTAAAGGGATTACTTTGGACCAGGAAGCCATTTTATTCAGGAAAGACCTTGCTCAAATGATGACTAATCTCATTTTTCATTCTATTTCCAGGTCTGTTCCATGCTTCCTGGAGTTCCCTACATCCAGCCATCTCTGTACATTCCTTGTACCAAGGATTAGGGGCAAACTTTGTCCCTTCCTTTTAAAAATAAGAATCCTAGGGAAATAGAATGCAAAATCTTTTGTATTTCACGAGGAGACATCAGACCGCCATGTAAATCAATTGCTAGAAGACTGCTTCAGTGCCCTAACAGTTCTAGGAGAGCATGTAGGTTTGGTTGTATCAAAATTCTAGCATCAGCTGCTTGTCTTTCCCTTGTTCACTTGTTATTACAAAGATCAAACAAGATGAGGCTTACAAAAGTACTTTGTAATCTTCAAAGGTGATTGCATCGAGCTCTATTAGCTTACAAAAATAATTTGTCAAAATTAAAAATGCTATACACTCATAGAAATGATAAAGAGGTTATAGAATTCCATTCTTGGATATTTTAAAGGAAAGCCTAGAAAACCATCTTTGGTTAGATTCTAATAAACTTTGATAGGCTGGGAGCTGGACCAGACAAACATTTGCTGTCCCCTCAAGTATCCCCCTAACAGTATAAAAGCATTAAACACCAAAAACTTTGCATGTGTATGAAAATTTACATAACTTCAGAGAAAGAAAATGATATTATTATAAAAAAGTGAAATTAACCCAAATAATCAAAGGTAACATAAATGTATGAAATTATGACACAGAGACTAGATTTCTTCTCTTATCTACACTAAATGCAAAACACTGGCTTATTGAAAGTTCACATAACAATGTTTTAGAGAATCAGGCATCCTCCATTGCACAGCTACTCGTCATCATTCAATGCCACCATTTTCAGAGGAGAATGCTCCTCTTAGGCACTGTCAGAACTTCCAGCCTTGGTCCTGACATAAACAGAATTTTAGAAATGAGCTTATGGTTTTGCATACGCTGAATCAGGCAAGACCTTTTTTGAAATTGCCCATCCCATCTTCCTTCCACCACCACAGTACAGTATGAGCCAAATTGAGAATTACAACCTAGAAAAATAATATTAAAATAAACCAGTTGAAATCTATTAACGTTCAATATTTCTATCACAACTGAAGATGAAAAAGTTCTTTTTTTATATTTAAAATTTTTATGAAGAATAACAAAGAGGAATACTTGGTGTCTTTCTCCAGGGGCTACTTTCATGTTGGATTGATCTAAAGCAATTGTCTATGTTGTATTTGGCTGCCGGCATGGGCTAGGGGAGATGAGACTTCAGAGGAACTAATTCAGTGACCTGTGGCCCTGGCACAGTTAGGATGAGGGCACTTTGTCTGGCCAAGTTCCAGTGTGGTCGAGTCTATGGCTCCCACAGTTGCACTACCAGCTGCAGGTCAAAGTTGCAGAAAATTCTTAAATCAAGAATCCACAAGAAAGAAGTGGACTTTTAAAAAGAAATTTTAACTTTATTTTCTCTATCTAGAAACTAAGCTTCAAAATAAAAGTGTTAATAAGAAGTTAAAATTTATAAAGAACATTTTTATGTGTGTGCCGCATTATAGAAATGTTGGGACATGCAAAAACAATAACCAATCTCTGTGGTAAGCAAGATAATAGAATCAAATGAAGAAAATTTTAAATTAGTTTACATTTTTAAAAAGTCTTAAAAATTGCTATTATAACAAGTAAAAAGAGATTTTAATCAGTTATAGAACATTCTCCTCTACTCCATACCTTTCCACCACTGTAATAGGTCTTCAGTTCATTGACAGTGGATGACAGCTAAAAATGGAAAGACATAGACTGTCTGAGAAGGAGCAGCTAGGGAAGTACAAAGTCAATAAGAGAGACAAAAACAAGAACACTAAAGAATTTGATGCCTCTGGCAATACAGCTACAAACACAAACCCATTGCACAGATTTCAGTTTTATGCTCACTGAGGCCACCATGAGTTGTAATTGATACAATTGCTCTGAGTAAGACTGGTTAGATTTCCCTGCATAGTTTCCCAGCATACTATAGACATGCAGAAAACCATTTTAATGGTTTGTGGAGCTTTATACCCAGAGCTCCTCACCAGAAATGTGCCCTTCAAACTAGCTTGAAACAAACTGGGTGCATTCTGACTTGGGTGAAGTCACTTTTTTTGTTCTAATAGATACAGTCATACTCAAATTGTGGAGATACACTTGTTTTTGCTGGTGCCGAGGATAATGTTTCTCTCAGTGAGTCCCCTAATAAATTGCATTCTGTGTAATCCTGGATGTTTCCACCTCTTTTCTTTGGCCTCATGGTACCTTACAGCTGATTCTCTTTACTAGGCCTGAGTTATCCCCAAACAGCTATCTATTATAGGGAACCTACTTTAAATATAAAGACTCAGGAGTAAAGGGGTGGAAAAAGATATAACATGCTAACATTAATGAAAAGAAAGCTGGAGTTGATATGTTAATTTCAGAAAAAGACAATGCCAGAAAAAAACAGATTATCAGGAATAAAGTGGGGTACCCCATAATGATAAAAGAGCCAATTCTCCAAGAAGACAACAGTTCTAAACAGGTTAGCATCTAACAGCAAGAGTTCAAAATACACAAGGCAATAACTGATAGAACTGAGAAAGAGCCAGACAAATCCACTATTGTGAGTGGAGATTTCACCATCCCTCTGTAATTGATGGATCCAGTGGGCAGAAAATCAGCAAGGATATAGAAGGCTCAAGTGGTACTATCAACCACCTTGATCTAATTGACTTCTATGGAATACACCATTCAACAGCAGAGCATATATTCATCTCAAATGAATGTGATACATTCACCACAATAGACCACATTTCAATCACAGAACACTTCTCAACAAACTACAACTTACTAAAAGTTATACTGTACCAAAAGAAGTACTTAGAGGGAAGTTTATGGTATTAAATGCATACAAAAGAAAAATATTTAAAAATCAACACTTTAGCTTACCTTATAAAATTAGAAAGAGACAAGAAAACTTAGCCTAAAGTAAGTAGAAAAATAAAATAAATAATATTAGAATAGAAATCAATGGAACTGAAAATAGAAAAACTAGAGAAAATAAATAAAACCCAAAACTAGTTCTGTAAAAAGTTCAATAATGTTGATAAACCTTGGATCTAGCTACTCAAGAATAACAGAAAAGACACAAATTATCAATCTCAGAAATGAAAGACAGTTCAACAATATTGATCTCATGGACATTTAAAAAAGTATAATAAATAAAAAGAAATAATAAAAACCATTTTATACCCATAAATAAAATAACTTAGATGAAATCGGCCAATTCCATGAAAGACAAAAACTACAAATAGCCTAAAAAGACACATCTAAAGAAACTAAATCAATAATTAATAACCTTCCAAAAAGAAAAGACTAGGTTTTATTGGCAAATTCTACCAAAATTTGAAGGAAGAAATAACACCTATGTCTTCCATAAAATAGGAGAGAAAACACCTCCTAACTTGCTCCATGAAGCCAGCACTACCTTAATACTAAAACCAGATAAAGACATTACAAGAGAAGAAACAGATCATTCTCTCTTATGAATATAGAGACAAAAATCCACAGCAAAACACTAGGTAATGAAATCCAACAACATATAAAAAAGAAATATAGCTCATGACCATAAGGGCTTTATTCCAAGTATGCAAAGCTAACTCAACATTAAAAATTCAATTAATATAATCCATGTTATCAACAAGCTGAAAAAGTCATATGATCCTATCAATTAATATAGAAATACATTCCAAAGAATCAAATAGTTGAAAGAGACCACAATATGAAAAATATTTTAAGTATTTTTGAAATCCTAAGCTTAGTTTTAGGTCTCGTAATCAGAGTGCACAGTGAATTTGTTTGCAGTTACCACAAAATGCTTTACATTTGACTTTTGAAACTAGCAGTCTTAAAAATTATGTTTACTAAATAAATGCCAAAACCTTAATTTCTTCTATTTTTACTATCATGAAATTGCATCTTGTCTGCTAATTTGTAATAATCAGAGGTACAAAACCTCTACCAGAATCTGATCAAAGTTATGAACCATCTTCCACAGAATATGCAAACATACTAAAAGTGTTAGGTTATTTCAGAATACTAGTATAATTTTACTGTTTTAAAGACTTTATACTATATTTCTTATTATTATACTCCATTTTGCTTGAGGGTAAAAATTATAAAGACCTTGAAATTCTGTTGAGACTGACTTTTAAAGAAATCATTCTTTCAAAAAGTTAAAGAGTTTCACATTTAATTTAGAATTTTACTTCATAGTTTGATCAAGATCTAAATGCAAGAAAGGAACATTCTTAGAAAAAAGCAACTCTATACCATTTAGCTAAATTGCATATTTATCTAAGGAGCAATATTATAGAGTCTTGGTATTAAATTTATGATTATATTCATTCCTTTCACTAATATTATTACTAATACTAAACCACTTTGGATCTGCTTTGCGTTGAATAGATGTAGTTCTTTTGCAACTGGATAGAATACAGATTTTTCCTTGAAACCTCATTATATATGCTTATTTGGGGTATGTGAGTCAAGAATTGAAATACATTCTTAAAGATCAAAGAAAATGAAGCTATGATCAATTATCAGAGATTCTAATATAAATGTCTTCAGCGGTAGGGATGGGAGGGTTTGGAAAGAGGATGCTCAGTATTGCCTTAATTACTATTACCTTAATTATTTCAATGAGGATAAAGCAAGGGAGATTTATAAGTAATGCAGAGAACTTCCTGAAGAGCTCAAATTTGAAGAAGATAGGCACACATCACAAATGAGGAGAGATAAAAATAAATATAAAGAATGACATAAATGTTTTTTAAATAGTTCAGAAAAATTGACAGTCTGAAATAAGCTAAGGTTATTGGGAACGGAAAAAAAATATTGAAGCCAACCAAAGCCACTAAATAGGAAAATAAAAAGAAGTAAGTCTCTTGTTATAGGTAATTCATATAATTTTGACCATAGAGCAAGCAGGTGATCAAATAATACTTCTACAAGTAATCTTCAGAAATCATGACCATACAGATGTGCTTATGTGTGAGGATCTCTAATGCATGTCATCAAGTGAAACAGAGGTGAATATGGATTGCATGATCTCATGCATACAAAAACATAATACACATGTACAGTCATCAATATTCAAATAATTCAAAACATAAAAAGTGAAAGCAAAAGCAATAATAATGAGGCCTTCATGTCATAGAAAGACATGGAGAATGGAAAAAAATGGAGGTGGGAAAAAATGTACAATGAGACAAACAATAAGGTCCCCTTCACTTTTAAGAACACACACACACACACACACACACACACACACATACCCACATAAGTGTATGTAGTACTTAGTGAGAAAAGTAAAATGTGTGCTCTATATTAAAAATTTATTAAGAATTTTAATACTGCAACAGTGGCATTAAACCAAGTGCAGGACCCTTCTAAACACAGAGCCCTGTGCAACTGTATAGGTTGCATATCTATAGTAGGCATTATATCTATGGTCCTACATATAAACATACACATACATATATATATACACATATGCATGCATGCATGGGTATATACATACACATAAACACACATATTTCTTGGGTGCAAGGTTATCATCAGAGAAGGTGGTGTATACTATACACCTGTGGTTGTATTCTGGAATGCTAAATTGCCCTGTGATTACTTGATGTGCTGTTGTTGCCCCACTAGCCTGGTTGCATAATCCCTCTTTGCCTTCTTGTTTAGGATACTATTTTCATTTTTTGAGGATTCTAGCTTCTCCATGTGGTTTTCTTTATGTTTTAATAGGCCACATTAGAAACAATTATTAAAAATCACCCTAAGTTAATTAATGGGGTGCAAATTATATGTGAGGAGTTTGTTATAAGATTGAAATCGAGACTTATACATTTATTCATTTTCTTCTGTACTTTCCCAAGGTAACAACACTTGTGAGAAATTAAAAAAAAAAAATTCTAGGTACTTATCAGACTATAACTATACCACAGTCCTAACCAAGTGTGTGAATGAGTCCAAAGACATGTTCATAGCTTCTATATCATGGTGAGTGATAATGAATAAATAAAATAATTAATTAATTAAATGTCAAGCCCTAGATCAATGGAGAATATTGAAATAAGACACAAGGAAAAATATTGCCCAAAGCAAGCAAGCAAAAAAAAAAAAAAAAAAAAAAAAAAAAAAAACTTTGTTACAAATCATTTCCAATTCCCAGGGAGAGAAAGGACCTAAATCTTAAAAATGAAACAAAAAAAAATATTTATTAAATAATTACTTTGTGCAGGTCACTCTACATGTGATTTATCATGTAATCTTTTCAATGACCTGAGTTAATTTGCTATTGTTTTTTTATTTATATATGAAGGAATTTGTCAATAAAGCATTTATATAATTGTCAGTTTCATCTAGACTCTGTTGTATTCAAGTTGACTTCAGAAAATAAATTGACTGTCTATATTATATGTTTCCCAGGCCTTAAATGGTATTATCCAATACATTTATCTTTCAAATACTGAGTTCCTTAACATCCAACCCAGTAGTTTTCCAGCCTATCCTTGAATTTCCCTAATTTGGGAACTCCTCTAAAATAACCCTCTCTAAGTTCCAACAGCCAATATTTCTTTGTATTAAACCAATGTGTAGTTCCTTGTAGCATCAGTTCATTACATCCAGCTGGACCATGCATGAGAACATGTCTGATTTCTTTTCTATTTAATGACCTTTCAGATATTTGATGACTAATTTGAAGTTAATTCTCATTGCCCGAGAATCTTCTCTTCTATAGGCAAACAATTCAGGTATAGCTCATGGGAATTTCCTCACCTAGAGATTATTCTCTTTTGAATATAATCTAGTTTATCTATGTTTCCCAGTTCTTCAGCTCTGAATGTAACACATCAGGACTGTTCCAACCAGCTCCCAGAGCAGGACCATCACTTCCCTCTTTCAAACCATTATAGGTCTATTACCACATTCAAAAAGGTACATTAGCTTTCTCAGCAGCCACATGCTGGTTTTCATTAAGATAAAATCCATAAATCTTTGTTATACAGGTAACAATAAGCCACGCTCTCCCCAGCCTAGCTTTGTGTGTGTTTGTGTACATCTATGTGAGAGACAGAGACAACAAGACAGAGAAACCAAATGCTAAGTCCTAAATTTATCACATTAATTTTCATGGTGTGAGATTAGGCCTTTCTTTGCAGATGTTTGAGTCTTTGGTTTGATTTTTTATGGATTGTAAAATAAATGGAATACTCTCACCTCCCCAAACTATGTTCAAATGTAAATTGCATAATCATTCTTTTATATCTTCCTCTAAAACTGAGGAACTGGAAAAGACAGAGCCCTTCGGCTTATTTTTAGAGACCATCTTCTACATTGGTCCTTTTAAGTACTGCAGTCCTATTTTTTGGACATACACTAATGACCTACAAAAATACGAAGGTATATAGCCCCTAATTCTCCATTCTAAGTGTGATAAGCATCATGTATGAAATACAAGCACGAGACAGAGGAAGGCATTGTGGGTTCTTCCTGGAAAGTGCTCTCTGGACAACACAGTTGATTTACAGGTTCTCAGGTCAGAACAGTCGATCAGCCCTCCTGCAGCTCCCTAGAAAAGCAGGTTTTCCCTCTTTGAAGTTGAATTGAAAACAAACTTGGGCCATCAGGTCAGCTTTTCTTTGTTATTCATTCATTTTGGAAACAAAACAGTAAAATGTTTCATTGAACCCCCCTGGGCCCCTCCCCTCCACATATGAAGTCTGTGTTGAGTCAGAGTTATAAATCAGGCTGATTTTCAGTATACTCCAAATTTATTTTTCATTTCATCCCATTGACCAGTGGGCAGTCATCCACTGAGCTAGGTAGGGAACTAATTAGGGCAAGCAAGCTCTTGGCCTACAAACAGCCCAAGAAGCAATGGCCTAGGATTCCCTGCAAATGTCATAGGATTTTCAGGATGAATTTTTACTTCTCTATGCCTGTCTCCTGGTTGTCTAATGCCTCAACACTATCGAGGAAAGAAAAAGACATAAATCCCATATAAAGCCAATGACATCAGGTGTTCTATATCCTTGCCTATGTGGTTTAGGAAGAGAAAATCTGTCTGGAACTATTTAGAAAGAGTTAACAAACAAACACATATTATTTGTTATAAGCTTGAAAATAAATATTCTTAGACCTTACAATTGTCATAGTATATAATAGTAGCTTATTTTTGAAAGACGCTTCTTCCCACCTTGTTCCAATAACCAGAGCTGTTGTTCCTGCTCTTGTGCACTCTCCCTGCTCCCTCTACTAGCCTCGCTCAGATTGGCTCCTCTTTCCTGTAATTCTTGACCTGCTTCTCCAGCTTGGCTGTCCTGAGAAGAGCATGTGAAGCCTTTTCTCTGTGCCCCAAGGATGACTATGAGAGCAGCAGTTCTAGATCATTCACTTGGGGGCTGGATGTTGCACAGAGGAGGGAAGGGTCTTCTATTCCTCAGGCCTCTCCTCTCCTCTTATTTCTTGCCTCCTGCCACTTTTCATCCATCAGTTCTTCATTCTTGCTCTTTTTTTCTCTTAATTCTTTTTTTTTAACTAGTCCCTTCTCTGTCATCCTCGTTTTACCTTTCCCATTTCCCATATCACTTTCTCCTACTTGGAACAACTTTCCCCTCCGCTCCCTAGCATCCACCTTCATCCATTGCTATCCACTCATGATTTTATTCATTTGCTTATCTTCTGTCACCGGTTCTTTGGTTTGCAGTTTCTTTCTTTCATTCTTATCATATGCAGTTGACTTGTTCAGCAAAGAACCAGCTCCCAGACAACAAAGTGAGTTTGCTCTCAGATGAAAGGTCAGGATTGATATTCAGGACACTGGAAACGTTGACAGAGCCATAAAAAAACACATCACCACCTAGAGCTACCAGATTTAGCAAAACAAAATAAGCACAGAAGAGCCCATGTACAGTGTACACATAGTTGAACTGAAATGTCAATTTCAGATTAAAAAAAAAGGGGGACTTTGCCCCCCCCGTGAAACTGTGTCCCATTAGTATTTTTATACAAAAACATTATTTTATTTATCTGAAATTCACATTTTATTGTGTCGCCTATATTTTATCTGGCAAACTACCACTACTTT
This sequence comes from Spermophilus citellus, assembly GCF_964194105.1. Lineage (NCBI taxonomy): Eukaryota > Metazoa > Chordata > Mammalia > Rodentia > Sciuridae > Spermophilus > Spermophilus citellus. Next base: position 49,818,993 of record NC_138197.1, read on the forward strand.
ATTGGTTCATGTTCTCACTTAATGAACAGATACTTACTGAATCCCCATGGTACATCTAAATGGCACAGTAGACAACATGAAAGATACTACATGTGTATAAAATCAATGCCTTCCCCTCTGCAATCTGTATACGGGGTAAAAATGGGAGTTCATAACCCACTTGAATCAAAGTGTGAAATATGATATATCAAGAACTATGTAATGTTTTGAACAACCAATAAAAAAATTAAAAAAAATCAATGCCTTCCCTCAAGGAATTCACAAAGGAAAGAGTTAAGAATTTTTAAAAAGTATTAAAGAACAAGAAAACAATGGAAAATAGCATATAATTAAATTTTTAGCCACTCCTAATTAATTGTAAGTGTAATATAAGTTCTGGTATTGATCTGGTGGAACAGATCAGAAACAGCTGTTGGAGTGGAGGATATGACCTGGGTTTAAGGGACAAACCCCTGCTCCAAATAAACTAGAGAAACAAATGGTCCTCAGGTATTTCCCCAGCCTTTCCTGCCTTTGTCTTCTGAGGTTGTTCCTTTATCCAAAAACAGTGTTACTTGGATTTTAATGCCACACACCTCCTAGAGATCTTTCTTTCTTTAACATCACCTCCTCTCTGTAGTCTCCCACGTCATTTTCCATACTTGTTCTTCTAACTAGTCTTGGATGACCCTCAGGGATTATCTACTTTTTGAAGAAAAAATGTTATGGCTATACAAAGTAAATATGCTACAAACTTTGATGAAATAAATAACTTAATAAATCCTGGGATTTTTTTCTGACTGGTCTGTGATTGTCCCCTCTCCTTTTTATCTGTTCTTAATACACATACCTATTGTTAGTGCCCCTGCATGTACACACACACACACACACACACACACACACATAAGCACAACTGCCACTTTCACTGTGAGACCTCTTTTAGGCAAAGCTGGATGGTTTTTCTTCAGTCTTCTACTCATAGCTCTTGACATCTTTAGAATATGCAGAAGGTGGTACTACATTGTAATTATTTGGATACATAAAAATTCCTTCTCTTGGCATGAGAGCTATGCCTTGTTGCTCTTTGTAAGCACAGGGTTTTTTTCAATAAGAGCTGAAAAACAGAATGGCAAAGACTCTTAGGGAAAAAGGGATCTTTTTCTGTTTTACACTGTTCTAATCTTGATTAAAGTAAATAATACATTATAAATAATGGTAAATCTAATATATAGAAGATATTAATTATGGTAAAATAAAGTATAGATGGCACATATCTGGTTGAGAAACAGATCAAATTCTTTTTGGATGCACATAATTTAATTCCTCATTTGCTATAAGATCTTCATTTGAGATGAACCTCTATATAATTTGTTTTAATGTATATAAGAGAGAAATATGTTGCTCAATTTTTTAAATAACACTATTTGCATGGTAATATGTTTACAAGAACATGATAGTAATTTATAGGGTTTTGGTCCATTTGGAATTATTGTTTGTAAATATTTGTTCTTGTCTATAGCAAAAATTTTTCCATGATGCTCTAAGTTCTTTCTATAAGCCTTTGTTTGCTGTATTTGGAAGATCTCCAGGCAGCACAAATTACTAAGAAACAATGCAGTGTTTTAAAAGCATGGTTATTTGCACTATAATATGAATTTCACTATCATGCATAGGTATTTTGTGGCCCTTACTTCTGCTCACATGATAGAGGGTTTCCTGTAAAAATTTGTTATACTTCACTATAATTTTCTTCTTTTGCCTCTAAAGACTTTTTAATAATATGCCTTCTAGGGGTTGAAATCAAGAAGGGAAACTCTAGTCAGGTACAATTAACTCCTTATGCAATGCAGTGATGCTCAACCAGGGCTGCATATTAGAGTCAATGCAGAGATTTTTGAAAATTTCCATCCTATGATCCCACCCCAGACCTGCTGAGTCAGCATTTCTGCAGGGTTGCTTTTTGCATCTTTCCAAAAATTGTATGGTGATCTTGGATTCACCCACAATTTGAAACTGCCACTGCAGCTATTATTCAAAGGGAATCATCTATAGGAACTAGAAATGTATTTTATTTGTAGAAAATTATTAGAATTATGAAAGATATGGTCAATGCAATATACTTGCTTTTTACAAATTATATCTCTTCTACTGAACTAATTATTCTGCATTTTGATTAGGCTTCTTCTTATTCATAGAAATAACTAAACAACTGACCTAATAGCAGAGTTAATTATAATTATGACATCTCATCAGTTTGGCAACTGGTTATTTCTAACCAATTATTTTGATTATCTTTTAACAACTAAATATGATTGGCTATTCTGCAATTCAAACTATTTTTCTGAAGGTTTAAAAGACAAACTACTTGTCTTATTGACTTGGAATTTTTTTAAAGAAAAATTGTTACCATGATAAAGAGTGACAATTACATATTTATATGTGATAAACCAGCTTTGTATCTATGTTATTGATCTTCAAGAATTCCAAAGCTTAAATCGTGATCCAACCATGTTACATCACATCTAGTTAATTTATGTATGATACTTATTATAAGCATCTATACATCTACTTAATTTTCCCACTATTTTTTAAATACATCCTTTTAAAAAATCAAAAGGTGATTTGTCTCCTTACTGAACAAAATAACCAATTATTAATCCTGATAAATGGAAATTAATCCCATAAAATGTGCATAGTGCTTTTTTTAAAAAAAATAGTTGCAGAAAATATTACTTTATGTAAATTCTCCTCTCACAACTAAAACAAATTTTCTTGTCTTTACAATCACAGATTTTGCGGTATTTTAAGATACACAAGAACAATAAATACTTCTGATCCTTGTGTCACAAATGTTTTCAAAGCAACTTTCATTGATGATTTTGGCATCCCTTGTATTATATTATTTAATTAACCTGGTTTCAAAATAAACTCTGTCACTATGTGCACTTAAATCGTGTTTGGATAATCCGATAGCCTTTTAGGATGGAAGAACATTACCCCCTCTAGTGGATAAAGGCAAAACACATGAACTTGATGGGTTGAAAAGACTTGACTGGGTTTCCTTAAACCATCATCTGCTCTTAAGAAGTTAATGGATTAGTTTCTTTAGATCATACTTCATTTCAAGCACACTGTCTTGGAAAAGGTACTATGTACCAAAATAGTTGTGATGTTAGGATGTAGAGTGGTACTTGGAATCTAGCACACTGCAATAAGGAAATGTAGTTCATGCCAGGCATCCTGTTTCATATTGAAAAGAATGGACTTGCAGGACACCATCATAAAACACTTACATCTAGTGGGCAAAGCACCATAAAAGCATGTTCTTTCTAATGAGAGAAAACAGAAAAATAGCAGAAATTAAATGCACATTTTTTTCAGCCTAGAATTTTTAACCATTAGTTGTGCCTAAAGTACATTTTTTCATTAAGTCAAATGAGCCAGCTTTTTGTCTTTAGCCTCTTTATTTATATAGAAAGTTGTTTAGAGCTCATTATTTAGTTTTCTATAAAAGAAACGTTTCTTTGCAGTTGAGTAACTTAAGTGTGTGTGCACACACACACACATACACACACACACACACACCAATTGGGGAACTGGTTTATTTTTTAGAATTTGTATATCAGGAAATGGTCCATTAATTTCTGCTCAAATATGGAGATTTAAGGTCTTTAACCCATATGATGGTTAGCTTTAGATAAGTAGAATAAACAAATCCCTGCTCAAGTATAAACTAGTTTTACTTTCTCTATGTTAGACTATCAAAGCCAAGTTCTCAAAACTGGTGTCCAACGAGTTTCCATCATTATCTTGTTCATATGTCTGTCACTAGTGAAGTGATGGCATCTGCAGTTACCTCAACACTAGAGGCATTTCAAAATATGCAGCAAATGGTTTTGCATTAGCCTTCTTCCCCTTCATTAGGTCAGATCTGATTGGAAAACAGGACAAATCAGTAATCCTTCAATAAACATACTCTAAGGCTTCTCTCATTTCCTTGGTAACCCCTGTCATGTCCTGTGTATGGCTGTCACCCAATAGGCAAAACTAGAAGGGGGGAATTTTTTAAATTCTCTAATAAAAACCAACATCATCAACTAACAATCATAGAAGTTACATATCAAGATACATCTGACAATACAAAGTATTTAATACCTTTATCAACTATCAAGAGAGGACATGTTATAAGGAAATTCATAAAATTATTTATACATGAAAGAATGTAAGATGTAGTTGGCAAAACTAATAAAGTAGTAGATTTAATAGCAGGTATGGACACAAGATTAAACATCATTATCATTGTTTCCAAATTCACAAAGTATTTACAAAACTTTTTTGCCTCACTTTCCTCTTTTGCAAAATGAAAATAAGATCTACTTATAACATATCACAGAATTTGGCATGTAACAAGTCAATAAATACTAGTTCCTTTGATCCTCATGAAAACACCCTAAGGTTGAGAGGTTAGGTATTATAAAACTTCTCTTTACAGAACAAAATCAGACTCAGAAAAGTTCCAAGAGTAGTCAGAAACAGAGTAAGGGCCAAATTTCTCTCTCTCTCTCTCTCTCTCTCTCTCTCTCTCTCTCTGTGTGTGTGTGTGTGTGTGTGTAATCATTATGAGCAAATACATGGAAGTGGGGGAAAGGAGAGTGATTAAGAAGTAGTGAGTAAACCATTTGACCTAAACAGAAACCTCAAATGAATAGTTATACATAAAGGGGACTAGGTTGAAGACAAATTGAAGACCAAACCAAGGAATCCAGGTTTCATTTGAAGCTTGGTGGGGTTAAAGGTCTGCTATACACAAATTATAATTGAGGCTCAAGGGCTTGAAGCTTAATTTTTGAGGCCTTTACCACATATCACAGGCCTGAGCAACATGATGTAAATGATGTTTATGAGAACAGTTTTCAGAATGATTAGAAGAGAAGAAAACACTGAAGGCAGGGAGATAAGTTACTAATACATTATCTCAGATCAAGGTAGGACACAGGGAAGGAGAGAGGGATTGTAAAAGAAAAATGAAATAAGTGGCCCCAAACACAATTTGTAAAGTGAGAATGAGGATTGGAATGTATAGTCAAAGGTGGTTTTGAGGTTTCAAGTCTTGTGTCTGGTACCATTTATAAAAATAGGGGAGTTGGCTTGATCACAAAGATGAAATTTTCAATTTTAGATTTGCTGAACATATGTATCTTACTATGTCGAGCAGCTTCTTTGGGAGACTAATTGGATTCTGCCACTAAAGCGTTTACAAAGCATGACATTTTTCAAATGCTAAGAAAATTTGTTCTCAACCAATGCCATGACTCTAGGGAATCCTGTGTTTCCGAAGTCAACTTCCCTTTTTCAAGGCAGCTTTTGCACACTTTGCCAGTTGTGGTTGAGGTTGAACACCTGTGGGCACCACCAGCAACAGTTTTAGGCAAAGCTGTAGAAGCACTAGAGTTGGATTCAGCAAATCCCTACCTCCCTCTTTGGTTTCCGTGTCGTTTTCCCCTTTGAGTACTATCACCAGATTGGTGTTCTGCTGCCAATGGAGTGAGCTATTCAAGGGCATTTCTCAAGATTCCCATCACCTAGACACAGGCTTGGCACGTAGAAGGTTCTCTGTAAATGTCCATTGTAGAAATAAATAAGGCGAGTGAATGAATGAATGAATGAATGAGTAAAATATCTGATTTTGAGTATTTTATTTGGGCATCTCTTCTCAAATTATTTCCATTTAAAAACGGCCATCTGGAAAAATATAATGTACTTTAATGAAAGACATTATTACTGATACATTTCAGGGATTTTAAGAGCAGTGGACTTCATTTACTATTTGAAATCACATTATACAGACAATCATACACACACACAAGATTGGTTGATTTTGACAGTGGTCCACATTTTGGTTGATGCCACCTACAATTTAGCCATTGTCAGTGAAATCAAATTATATTACATGAAAACAAAATTCTGTGTAGTGAGTAGCGGTGATACGGTCTTACTATGTGAGCCTAGTATACATGTCTGCTCTCAGTAATTCTCTTTACAATATACAACCCGAGTACCGATAGACAGATATGAATATCACTTTTGTGCCGTGGATCATGGTATGCTAGGAAGCAGCTTCACTTGCCAGAGTTGCCAAGTCCCATAGCCAGAAACTATCAAAATGACGAGTTAATTTGGGCTTCTGTTGCTTAGTCATTGACAGGGGGAATCTTGTTTAAAAGTGGAACTAAACTTCCAGTGCGCTAGTAGCAGTGTCCATAATAAATCAAATATAAATAACATTCATGGCCACTGATTTTTATTGCTTTTATATAAATGTTTTAGTAATGTTTCTAATAACGAGGGAAGGATTGATACATAACAGATATTTGGAAACAGTTATAATGAACAGCAAGGTACTTCCATGTCTCTTGAATTCCTCCTATTTTGAATTTGTGGCCACAAGTCTTGAGAGAATGACTCAGTTTCTAGCCCTCTTCAACAATGACTTTTGTCAGAGTTTTAGTATGTCTATAGTTGTGCAGGTGGCTAAGAACAGGAAGCACTGTGGAGAAGACAGAAAGAGCACTAACCAAGGGTTCTGAATCACCAAAGAATGTGAATGAAATTTTGCTGTTAGTTATGTCAGACTTTAATGGCATTTCCTGGATGACCATCTAGTTGTTATTACTAGTTGTTATTACTCATATCTTTGGTTAATACATGAGTTCATGTGTTAAAACATCTATGTGTATAATATTAGTATCTAACATGTATGACTTTCAACTTTGTATTCTAAAACAAATCATTGAGTAAAAAGCTATACTTTGAGTCTTAGTTCAAAAAGTGCCAATACATCAGACTCCAGATGTGACTTCTGTGGTAAAGAACAGTATGGTTAGACAGTAAGTATGGTACTCTGCATAAAAATTCATATTTTAAATGTGTTTCACAGAACATGGTAATTGTGTTAACTATTTTCAAGTATAATAAAACATTAATAAAAGCAAAACCACAAATATCAAAATACAAATTATTAATAGGTTTTAGATGCCTTTTTAAAATGGGAAGTTTTATTTAATTTATGTATATCTTTGAGATCTAAATTCTTTATAATATGCCCTATGGCAAATCTTGAAGGAGTAACTGAAATTCCTATCACTTTCCAAGAATCGTTTAATGAATTTAAAATAATACAAAGTAAAATAAACCAATAGAACTTAAAATTTAAGTAGATCATCTTTTTTAATATTTATATTTTTAGGTGTAGATGAACACAACACAATGCCTTTATTTTTATGTGGTGCTGAGGATCGAACCCTGTTCCCATCCGTGCTAGGGGAGCACTCTACTGCTGAGCCACAATCCCAGCCCCAGATCATCTTTTTATATGGAAATTTATATCTGAAGTTCGTGTATATCAGCAAGTAAATATTGAGATTACAAAACCACGAGATGGACTTATCAATTTAAAAATGATCTAAACTTTTTTATTTGTGAGTATTATTGTTTTTAAAATTAGTAAGCTTCCCAGCTCTTCCTCTTTATGGAATCAATACTGGATAGAACATCTTTAATCTTCTTTGACATACGCCTCACTTAATAAAAGATCAACATTCATGATGAAACCTAATGTAGGTCCTCAATCCCAACATCCCCAGGTTCTCATCCTGTTTGTTGTGCTATTGAAGAAATGGAAAAAGAGTATTTTTCTTTATGTTGAAATCTTCTGATTAGACCCCTCTGTAACAGTAAAAACTGAGGCACATAAGCAAGCAAGAAAAGCTATATTTGAAGTAAAAATCTAGTTATTTCCATTGTAAATTTATTTTTAAGATATTGAAGTATAAAAATAACAAATATAAATAAAACAAAAATCTAATAAACATAACGATTATTAAAATGCTTTTGAGAGAGCCTGTGCACACACACACACACACACACAGTAAGAGCAAGAGAAAGAAAAATTAGCTATAGGGAAATGCAGATACAAGTTAGAAATATAATAACTTAAGGAAGGACTTAAAAAAGAGACAGGAGTGACTATTTCATACTAACAAACTTATAGGGAATAATATTTGCATTGTATGATTTTAGGATATTGCAATAAAGACTTTAAAATCACACTGGAATTTTATAAACTTAAGCACAAACAAGTAGTTGGATCTATGTATTTTGCCACCCAGATTACCCAGCTCTGAGAAAACTGGAGGCTAGAATTTGCTCATAGAATTGAAGTTCCCTCTTCTTTTAAATAAGAAAAAAAAAATGGTGGCCTACCCTTTGGCCTGGAAGTTGGCAATAAAGCTTATGCAAACCAGAAATTGTTGTTCTCTCTCAGTTTTAAGTAGTCTAAAGCAAAGAGAGGCAAAGTTCACCCTGTAAACATCTTCTTCCTTAGTGTTGTCCTACTAAAGCATAGTGATTTTGTGTTGAGCATCTAGTGTGCCACTGGGCCATTAAGCCCACAATTATCTCCTCTGTGGCCACTGGGTTTATTAGGGTTGTTTTTGTACAGAGCTGTCAGGAAGCACAGGAGATGAGCTTAGCATATTGCTGGCACAGAAGCAGGACTGCCAGACATCAACACATATCATTACTGTGATATTTTTGTTTAAATGTGTGATGGTGCCATTGAAGTTAATCTCAAAGTCAGTATGAAAATACTATCTAGAAAAGGTTGAAATATTGACATAACTAAAAAATAATCTAGTAGGACTATACCTTCAACAGTCTTCAGAATTATTTTAATTAGTTTTACCTACTTTCTAATTTGCTAGCTGCTTATTTCTTATTTTATTATTGCAGATATTTTTAACCTAGACTCTATTTAAAGTATCAAGTTAGACAAAGAATGGAAAATCATTACCGGAACACTTAATTGTGGAACAACACAACAAAAAGAGATTTACATCATTTTTTTTCTTCTTATTTCTTCTTTCAAGGGATAGAGCTAACAACTTTTCAGAAATTCTAAAAATGTTCTTGGTCAACTAAAGATCAATAAGGTATGGTAACCATTTCATTGATCATAGAATTAAGAAATCACCCAAGTTTTCCCATAAAACTTCATGCCCATTTAAAAAATAGAGTAGAAAAACAATAGAATGAGACATGGTATATTAATAAGTAATAACTAATATTCCACCTCCAAATGTTATAACTGTAAATGTACAATGACTAACTCATTGTCACTCATTTCAGATGTGGCTGCTTTGGCAATTCCTGTTCCAAATGGCAGTCTAGTATTTTCTATCCTTGTGCTCAGTGGTTTCAATGAAGGTTGGTGCTTTCGCAATATACTCTAAAGAGACTAATTTATTACACTTTATGACTTGATTAAAAGATTCTAAGCATTAATTCTTCAACCATTGATATGGTCTAAATTTATAACCTCTCATTATCATATGTGGTAGGTTATATTGTTTTTCCCATCTATAACTCTCATATGTCATAAATCCATGTCCTCCTAAAGAAAACAAAACAACAAAATTCCCTTTGCCATGTAACTTCCCATGGTTCTCCAGGCAGGATATACAGCACCATGAAACTACATTGACAGGTTGCCTGAATAATTTCTTTTGGCATGTTGATTGGGTATTATGCACACCACTTCTTAACAAACACTATCGATACATTTAGATGGTTCAGGTTGAACTTTTATGCCTGTCTGTGCCATAAAAATCTCCAGATTAGAGCAGTGCCTTTAGCCTGGGTCCTTCAGCCTAGAATGTGAAAATATAGAGAGCAGAACTGAATGAAGCCATAAACAACCAGCACATTCATGAACCAAAAATACATGTTTGATGTTGAAAGCCACTGAGGTTTAAGACATGTGTGTTCCCTCAGCAAAAATCATTAGTAGACCATTCCATTAAGGAAAAAAAGAAATAGTGATTCAATTTGTTTATAAGAAGACTAGAGAAGGCAACATTGCAAACGAGGGTAGAGATGAGAAGAAAACCATAGCTATACAGAGCTATGGTTTCAATGGTATGTTCTGCAACTCTTCCACTCTGGGCATTAAACATTATATTAGTTTTCTGTTGCTATTTTAAAATTACCCCAAAACTTAGCAGTTTAAAATCAGGAACATTTATTATATCATCGTTTCTATGGATCAGGAGCTCAGATGTGGTTTAGCTGGATGTCTCTGGCTCAAGACCTCTCATAAGGTTGCAGTCAAGCTGTCAACTGGGACTGTGTCCTCCTCTGTAGGTTTGACTAGGGGTAGAGGGGGAGGATCTATTTCCAAAGGTACTCACATGTTGTTGGTAGGCTTTGGTCCCTTGCCATATGAATTTCTCCAAAGAGCTGCCTGACAACATGGTAGCTGTTTTTCCTCAGGGCATATGATCTGATAGAGTAAGACAAGATGGAAGCTGCATCATTTGTAATCTAATCTCAGTGCCAATCTATTGGTTCTGTTATATTCTATTCAATAGAAGTCAGTCAACCCAGTGACTTGGGAGGCTGAGATAAGAGGATTTTGAGTTCAAAGCCAACCTCAGCAAAAGCAAGGTATTAAATAACTCAGTGAGACCCTGTCTCTAAATAAAAACACAATAGGGCTGAGAATGTGGCTCAGTTGTTGAGTGTCCCTGAGTTCAATCCCCAATAACCCCCCTTCATAAAAAGTCAGTCAATAAGTCCAGCCCACACTCAATAAAAGGGGATCACATAGGATGTGTATACCAGGGCTCAGGGGATACTCAAGAGCCATCTAAGCAGGTATCTACTAGTTCATAGAACACTGAAATCTCTGAGCTTCAATTACTCAACCTGTGAAATGAATGTAATTGTGCCTACCCTGCTTACCTGATAGAACTCTTATAAGGTCGAGTGGGCAAATGTATATAAAAATGCTTTATTCAAAAAAGCATTATTCAAATGTAAGATGCTTTTGTCCATGTAGGTCTTCTGAGAAGCAGAAATCCAGATGGGATGAAAGATGCGAGGGTTTTATTAGGGCAAACATGGGTGAGAGGAAATGGGGCTGGAGCTGGGAGAACTGTCAGACTGCAATCAATCCTGACTCAAAGAGAGAGGAAAGGAATGTTGTGTGTGCAGAGGTTTACACCAACCATCTAAGGAAAATTCAGCAAGGTTTTGAGGAGCAACCTTGCACAAAAGTAGCACATCCAAAGAATCCCATGTCTCCCAGCAAAGGGTCTGTCTTAGGACTCCTGCTATACTCAGCAGCAGTCCAAGACGGGGCTTGCAAACATGGTGATCAATTTTAATCTCTGTAGGTTCCCTTCTCTTCTTTGACTTCTATCTTGGTGCCATTACTGGTATTTCTAGTTCTTCTAAAACACGGGCTATTCCAAAAGCTTTGTCAGGGCACTGCAAACAATTGCCTATCTTAATTTTCTCTCAGTATTTCTACTCTGCCTGTTGGAACGTCCCGAACCCAAGCTGAACCTCTTTGGGTTTGACTGCTGGACTGTACAACCACCTGTGGGCTATTGCCACACCCTCCAGACACATGCTGTGCCCACAGAACCAAACTTCCTCCCTGCACCTGCTGTATGTGGGTTCATTCTTCCAGGAATCAGCTCCATCCCAAGAGCGGTTTCCATTCTGTATCTGAGATCTGGGTGCTCTCCAAGCTACTCCAGTCTGTGGTTGTTTATAATAATTGGAACTAGACTTCTCATGTTCTGATCTTTGCTCTGCTACTCTCAAGCTCTATGACCTTTGGCAAGATAAACTTTCTGTGTCACTGTAAAATGCAGATGGCAATTGTAACTATCTCAAACATGGTTTGTAAAATGATAAGACTGATGCTGGGGCTCACAGGAAGTATTCTATAAATGTTAGCCCTTATTATTATTTATTATCTTGGAGATTCCACAATGTCCAAACTAAAATATGCAATGCCATCTTGAGTTCTGTGGCTACTCTGGAGTTAATCCAATTTCAAGTTTGGATAAGAAAAATTAATACATAATTGCAGAGAGAGTACATGAGAAAGACAGAACTTTTTTTATTTTAATTCATTGGTACAACTTCTGAAGGCCTTATTGTAGTTCAAGAGCATGCTGTTTTGCTTACTTATTAACTCTATTTGGGATTCTGAAGCTAGTTGGCTCACCTCCTCATTTAATTTCTCAACTCTGGCTGGATTACATCATTAGCTAGATGCTTCACATGGTTTGATTCTGGAGCCTGCTCCCAGGATTTGCCCTTGAAGTTAAGGTCTAATTTCCAGGTCCTGGAACTGAGCTGAGTCCAATCCCATGCAAAGAGATTGAAGTAGGCAGGGATTAGGGAACCACCGTGCTCATTTTTAGGTGTTTTTCTGTAGTTTGTTCCCTTCTTCATCTGCTTTCACAATAGGTTTGTTTTCTTAATTGCCTTGTTACTCCCTGAAATGGGACCATCAATAAAGAAAAGTGGTATAGGATTTGGTCTGGAAAAGATGGAGGTGCTTTTGTTCATCTCATTTGCTATTGTTGTTTTTTTCTTTCATTTCATTCTTCCTTTTTATTTCATATTATACCTGTTCCCAAAGGCACTAATTCAACATTGTTTTTGGTTTTGTGCATACTGGATGGAGAGGTTTAATTAAAAACACTTTTCACACCGCCTTGCAGCACAACGCAGAACTTGCACGGCCTCCTTCTCACAGTTGTGTTCCCCCCACCTCTCCTTTTATCACTTCATTATCTCAAGCCAAATGTTGATTTGGTCAATTTCCTGTTTGAGTGTGAGCCAATCCCTTGATGTTATTTCAGTATTGTGGCACTTAAAGCACAAGTTTTCCCTGTAACATTTCCACCATTTTAACACTTCATCTATTGTTTCTTTTTTCCCCAATGACAAGCACCAATGGATATTTTCAAGTCCACCACTTAATAACCCCATGTGTTTTTGATACCCTAAATACCACTGGTCTGTATTGATAGTGACTAATCCTCAGAACTGTTAAAACATTCTGTGCAAATAAAGGTACATCTGAGGAATTTTTTTATATGAAAACTTTATTTAGGGAGCTGCTTTCTTTCCTGTATTTGTTTATTCAAACTTTCCATTTCAACTTGTTTTGAAATACTGTCAAACTACATAAATCACAGTTTCCTTTTTCAGTTTTATTAATCTAGCTCGATAAAATAGTCAAAATTGTTGATTAAATATCCCTTAAGAAGAGCTATCTTTGATATGAGAATACCTAGACATTTGTCAATTTGAGAGCTACAAAGAAAGGTCATTTTGTTTAATATCTTTGTTTTATGTTTGGGGAAACTAAGGGTCAGAATGGTTATGTGATTTGTCCGAGGTCACCTATTTGCTCAGTGAGACAGTGATATTTCTATTCCACCATGCCATTTCCCTCAAACCATGACAGTGTTCATACTGGTTTCTTGAATTCCTTGCCTCAATGATTTTGTTTTCAAGTTCAGAAAATTTTAAGCAATTTTTAAAAACGATTCTACATAACTTTTGTACAGCAGAATTATCCAATTGAAGTGTGTACTTGCATGAGTTTTGACCATCACTCTAAATAAACTATAGAGCATGTCTTCATCACTCCACATGATACCCCCTCATTCCCCTGTGCAATCAGTCCTCTTTCTCTATGTTTTGAGCTGTAGTGCTCACTGTTCTGTTTTCTTCTCATTATAGTTTAGTCTATTCTAGAATATTTTGGAAGTAGTATCTTAGAGCTTGTACCTTTATATATCTAGCATTTTTTGTTAACCCACATTTTATACATTAGTAGTTTGTTCCTTTTATTATTAAGTAATATCTCATTGTACAAATATAACTTTATTGATATACTTTATTGATCTATTCACCAGCTGATGAACCAGGTTGCATTCAGTTTCTGGTCATTATGAATCCAAGTGTTATATAAGTTTTTGTATGTGCTTTCCATTCTCTTCAGTAAAAACTTAGATTTGGAATTACTGGGTCATGTATCAAATGTACACTTAGAAGAAGCTGCCGTGCTGGTTTTCAAATTGATTATGCTGTTTTACATTCTGACTAGCTACATATGAGACCTCCAATTGCTCCACAATCTTGGCAATACTGGGTATGGTCAATTTTTATTAATGTAGTCATTTTAACTAGTGTGTCATGATATCCTGTTGTGGTTTTAATTTCCCCAGTGAATAATAATACTGAGCATGTTTTCATGTGCATGTTTTTCCATCTGCATGCTTTCTTTTGGGGAAAATGTTTAATCTTCTGTTCATCTTTAAAAATAAACTGTCATCTTTTTTCTTCTTAAGATTTAAGAACTCTTTCTATATTCTGGATTTGGTTCTTTAATATATGACTTTCAATCTTTTTCTGTTACTTTGTGACTTGACTTTTTATTTTCTTAATAACAGCTTTCAAAGAACAAAAGATTTTAATTATGATGAAATTTAATCTATCAATTGTTTTTTATGTTGTGATTTTTGTGTCTTCAGCAATCATTTCCTAACTCAAGGTCACAAAAAAATTCCTCCCATGCTTTCTCTTAGAATTTTTGTAGTTTTTAGGTTTCATATTTGTGTCCATGATTCACTTTGAGTCAACTTTTGTATGCGTTTTTGAGTCCATTCTGAATCTTCCCTTTTTTCATCATAGCATCCCCTCTGCTTCTTTCATTTTCTTAAGTCATTTTCTTTCTCTAATTATACAATTTCTAGTATAGATTCTTTATGCATATATTCCTGAAGCTGCTCTACATGGTTTTCTGCAAGTGATTGAATCATTCCCCTTTTTCAAAATTCCTTGCAGATGGACAAATGGAAGTTTGGTCCAATATACATTGTTAGAAGGTCAAATGGGAGTTATCAGTGCTCAGGTCCTTATTGAAATATCAATCTGAATAATCAGCCACACTTGCAAATAACATTCTTAGCAAGAGCTAGCGAATTCAAGTGAGAGTTTATGGCATGTGGATAGAGCACAAAATAAGAAAAGTATTGAAGGGGTAGGAAGGACATTTTCACATTACTTCTGTAATTGTTTCCCAACCCAAGGCCACACAGTATACACACAGGTATCATCCATGTGGGCAAAGGAGAATGAAATGAGCATTCAACACTGCCACCGACCATAGCACCAGGTTTACCCAGAGAACCCTGGTACTAGGCCAGTACCTGAAGCCTCGGGTACCAGCTGGCACCTGTGGTCTCAGACTCCAGGCTGACACCACAGTGCCTGGCTCTAGAACATCTCCAAGTACCAGATCCACCTGCCTGCTGATCTAGGTACCAAGACTGCCAGCTAGAATATCCCAGTAGCAAACCCATTAAAGGATATTGACAGCCAGTACAGTTAGATTTTTTGAACAGGATTATGGTAAAGGGCTTTCCTTGCCAACGTCTGTCTGTAAAGAGTGGAAGAGATGCATGCTTCTTGAAATGGGCTGACATCTGCAAGGACACAAGGATCACAACTAATCAGGGAAACATGATACCACAAAAGTTACAAAATAAAGCCTCAGTTAGCAACTAAAAAAAATATGGAGATTAATGAGGGGTTTGACAAAGAATTCAAAGTGACCATTTTATAAAAACTAAGTGAGATATAAAAGAACATTGGCAAATGACTAAAGGAATTTAGGAAAACAATATATGAACTGGATGAGAAGTTCAACAAGTAAACAGAAGACATATATATATTTTTAAAAGAGCAAACTGAAGTTCTGGAGCTGAAAAACATAATGACTGAATTGAAAATACCATAGAAAGTTTCAAGAACAATCAAGTGACAAAAGAAACCACAATCTTGAAAGTAGGTCATCTGCAATTATCCAGTAAAAAAAAAAAAAAAGGAATTAAAATGAGTAAAGAATGCCTATAGGACTTGTGGGATACTTTAGAGGGAAATAAAGCATGCAATATGGATGTTCCAGAAAGAGCAGAGAATGAGAAAAAGCCAGAGGGTGCATTTTTAAAAAATGATGACAGAAAACTACCCAAATATGGAGAGGGTAATAAACATTCAGATTCAAAGTACCCCAAGTACATAAAACATAAAGAGATTCTCATGAGACACACAATAATGAAATTGTCAAAAATAAAAGAAAGAATTTTTAAAGCAGCAATAGAAAAAAAAAATGACTCATCCTGCCAGGACAGAGTGGGATGACATATTCAAAATAGTCAAAACAAAAAGCTGCCAACCAAGAAAACTAGATCTTTCAAAGTCCTCTTTCTAAAATGAAGGCGAGATGATGATTTTCCAGACAAACAAAAGCTAAAGGAGTTTATCACTAATAGACCAGCCTTACAAGAAATTCTAAAGGGAGTTTTACATGTGGAATGAAAGGATTCTAACATCCTGAAGACATATGGAAGTATAAAACTCAGTGTAAAGTGAGAATATAATTAAATTCAGAATACTTGAATACTGTGATGGTAGCATATAAATCACTTTTAACTCTACTATAAAAGTTAGCAAAGGTATTTAAAGTAACTATGATAATTTATTAGTGAACATGCAATATAAAAGAATATAAATGATGATATGAAGAATAATATGTGTGTGGGAGGGTGTTAAAGCACAGAGTTATTAATATAGACTGCTAGGACTATGTTTTATGTAAGACTCCTGCTCATCACAAAGAAAACAACTATGGCAGAAGCACTAAAGATATGAAGACAGCCATTAAAGCATACCACTGTAAAGAAAAACTCAAATCACAAAGGAAGACAGCAATAGAGGAAGAAAGGAACCATAAAGCAGAGACAATAAAATGGCAATGAGTGATTCCTTAACATCAATGGTTATGTTAAGTGTAAGTGGACAAAATGCTCAACTCAACAGACATAGAGTAGTTGAACAGATTTTAAAAGAAAAGGGCACAAGATCAATCCATATGTTGCCTACAAAAGACTCACATCAATCTTTAAGAAACTACATAGGCTAAAACTGAAGGGATGGAAAAAACTTTATGTAATAAGAAAGAGCTCAAATAAATAATCAAACTTTACACCTCAAGGAACTAGAAAGAGAAGAAGAAACTCAGCCCAAAGTTAGCAGAAGGAAGGAATAACAAAGAACGGAGCTGTAATAAATGAAATGGAAAGAAGAACAATAGAAAAATATCAGTGAAACTAATTTGGTTTTGGAAATGATGGGCAAAATTTTAAAGTTTTTAGCCAGGCTAACTAAAAACCAGAGGAAAAAACCTGAAACTAAAAAAAGTATAATAAAGACATTACAACTGATGCAACAGAAATACAAAGGATCATAAGTCAATTACAAACAATTAAATTCCAATGAATTGGATTGCTTAGAAGAGATTGATTGATTCCTAGAAACATATAATTTACCAACACTGAATTTGAAGATATAAAAAAAATCTGAATAAACCAAAAATGAGTAAGGATATTGAATCCATAATTGAAAATCCAATACCTGATATCTTATATGAATCTCAAAAAAAATTTAAAGAAACAATGTCAGCCATTCTCAATTTTTTCTAAATAACTGAACTACCACAGGATATAGCAATCCCACTTGTGGGTATACATCCAAAGAAATGAAATCAAGGGCTGGGTTTGTGGCTCAGTGGTACAGTGTTCAACTAGCACATGTGAGGCCCTGGGTTTTATCCTCAGCACCACAGAAAAATAAAGAAATAAAATAAAAGCACTGTGTCTAACTACAACTAAATATATATATATATATATATATATATATATATATATATATATATATATATATTTTTTTAAAAAGAAATGAAATCAACATCTCAAAGATATAGATCTGTACTACAACATGCACTGCAATGTTATTAACAATAGCCAAGATGCGGAACCAATTTAAATGGCCACAGAGAAATCTCTCTCTCTCTCTCTCTTACACACACTCACAGACACTACAGGAAGATTATTGATCCGTAAAAAGAGGGAGACCCTTTGTGATAACATGAATGAACCAGGACATTAAGCAAGATTGAAATGAGCCAGGTGTAGAAACACAAATACTACAAAATCTCTGTCTTACGTTTGGAATCACAAAAAGTTGAAATCATGCCAGAGGTGGGGTATGGGGAAATGGGGGTAAGTTTCAATTTCAGTTATGTAGGATGCATAACTTCTGGTGATCTAAAGTACAGTGTGATGACTGGTAATTAATAATGTTGTATTCTGTACTTAAAAGTTGTTAAAAGTTGATTCCAAATGTTCTCAACACACATACACAAGTTATAAGCGTGAGGTGATTATCACTACCAAGCTGATTAAATTATCAAGATCTCAAAGATATAGATCTGTATTACAACGTACTAAGTTGTTGATAAGTTAATCAGCTTGGTATTGATAATCATTTCACAATATATATTTATATTAAATCATCACAATGTACACTTTAAAAATAGCAAGTTTTTTTGTTACTATAAAATCTTATTTCATCAAAGCTGGGGGAAAGAGGACTTTTGGGGGGCAATTCAAGAATATTAACATAGACTCTATTAAAAATTGTGGTTTTCAGTATTACATGTTCTGAATGTGATGATTTGCCTTTGTTTTTGTAGATACATGCACAAATGTTTATTAAAGACAAAGTAGATATGATAAAATATTACCCTGTGGTGAATGTACTGTTCTGATAACTCATGTAGTTTCAAATTTTTCAAAAAAAAAATCAGAAAAAAATAATGCAGAAGTCCATCCCTTTGGCAAAAGTTATCTTTACATTTAAGGATTTGTTCCCTATTTTCTGCTTGTTATGTAATTATGGCAAGTAGCCACAGTCAATTCAATTAGGAAGGATCTTGGTTTTTCAACATTTTATAGGATGAAGGTATTTTTTAGGTAAGTTGACTAGAACTCAAAGGTTATTTTTAAATGTGTCCTTTAACTCAGTTAAAGGAAAATGTCATTATATCAACTAGAAGATAACACTCAGGAAAGTCCTGATCTAGGTGCAATCTATAAAAGCCGAGTCTTTAGGGATCTTGTGCAGCTTTGTTCCCTTGATCTTGTTCAGCACTCACAATTCTTCAGTGAAAGACCAAAATGAGAAAAAGGAAAATCCCCCTAATCAAACTTTAAGGTTTTGCAATGTTCATCCATATTTTTCTTACTACCAAGTGAGATGAGAGGGATGGTGTCCTCCTGAGGCAGCTAGAAGGGACTCTACATCCAAGCACACGTCATTCAGTTTAATTAATATGGTTTCTGACTTAAGGGAGAGTTCATGAATCCAGAGTAGGCACCCTATAGGCAACTATTTTTTGGAGAAAATGATTCTCACTGTATTTCTTTTTTTTTTAATTGGTTGTTCACAACATTACAAAGCTCTTGACATATCATATTTCATACATTAGACTGAAGTGGGTTATGAACCCCCAATTTTACCCCAAATGCAGATTGCTGAATCACGTCGGTTACACATCCACAATTTTACATAATGCCCTATTAGTAATTGTTGCATTCTGCTACCTTTCCTATCCCCTACTATCCCCCCTCCCCTTCCCTCCCATCTTCTCTCTCTACCCCATCTACTGTAATTCATTTCTCTCCTTGTTTATTTTCCCATTCCCCTCACAACCTCTTATATGTAATTTTGTTTAGCAATGAGGGTCTCCCTTCATTTCCATGCAATTTCCCTTTTCTCTCCCTTTCCCTCCCATCTCATGTCTCTATTTAATGTTAATCTTTTCCTCCTGCTCTTCCTCCCTGCTCTGTTCATAGTTGCTCTCATTATATCAAAGAAGACATTTGGTATTTGTTTTTTAGGGATTGGCTAGCTTCACTAAGCATAATCTGCTCTAGTGCCATCCATTTCCCTGCAAATTCTATGATTTTGTCATTTTTTATTGCTGCATAGTACTCCATTGTGTATAGATGCCACATTTTTTTTTATCCATTCATCTATTGAAGGGCATCTGGGTTGGTTCCACAGTCTAGCTATTGTGAATTGTGCTGCTATGAACATCGATGTGGCAGTATCCCTGTAGCATGCTCTTTTAAGGTCTTCAGGGAATAGTCCGAGAAGGGCAATAGCAGGGTCAAATGGTGGTTCCATTCCCATCTTTCCCAGGAATCTCCAAACTGCTTTACAAATTGGCCGCACCAATTTGCAGTCCCACCAGCAATGTACAAGTGTACCCTTTTCTCCACATCCTCACCAGCACTTGTTGTTTGACTTCATAGTGGCTGCCAATCTTACTGGAGTGAGATGGTATCTTAGGGTGGTTTTGATTTACATTTCTCTGACTGTTAGAGATGGTGAGAATTTTTTCATGTACTTGTTGATTGATTGTATGTCCTCCTCTGAGAAGTGTCTGTTCAGGTCCTTGGCCCATTTGTTGATTGGGTTATTCCAACTTGGTTGCTGCTGCTCAGGAAGTTTCTCTTGGGGAGGCAGAGACAGCCCTGGCCAGGTTGCAGTAAACTGTAGTAAGAGAAGAGGCAAAACCACATAGACACAAGCAAGGGGCAGTTACTCACCTTGAGGGGGCTTATCAACAGTTCATGTTGGAAGGAGCTCTCTGCCTAGTGTCACTAAAACAAATTGGCAAAGGCTGGTTTGAAAAAATGTGAGATGGGTGGCTTACTGAGTTTATGATTATTTTATAAAGCATACTAAAAAAAATTATGATTTCTTTCCAAGCTCAAAACGCCTCTCAGAACTGGTAGAACTTGATGGAAGTAGTTATTCTGTGTACCTCAAACTGATTCTCTTTTTAATTTTTTTTTATTGGTCATTCAAAACATTACAAAGATTGCAGAATCACATCGGTTACACATCCACATTTTTACATAATGCCATATAGTAACTGTTGTATTCTACTACCTTTCCTATCCTCTACTATCACCCTTCCCCTCTCCTCCCATCTTCTCTCTCTACCCCATCTACTGTAATTCATTTCTCTCCTTATTTTTTCCCCATTCCCCTCACAACCTTTTATATGTAATTTTGTATAACAATGAGGGTCTCCTTCCATTTCCATGCAATTTCCCTTTTCTCTCCTTTTCCCTCCCACCTCATGACTCTATTTAATGTTAATCTTTTCCTCCTGCTCTTCCTCCCTGCTCTGTTCTTGGTTGCTCTCATTATATCAAAGAAGACATTTGGCATTTGTTTTTTAGGGATTGGCTAGTTTCAGTTAGCATAATCTGCTCTAATGCCATCCATTTCCCTGAAAATTCCATGATTTTGTCATTTTTTAGTGCTGCGTAGTACTCCATTGTGTATAAATGCCACATTTTTTTTATCCATTCATCTATTGAGAGGCATTGGGGTTGGCTCCACAGTCTACCTATTGTGAATTGTGCTGCTATGAACATCCATGTGGCAGTATCCCTGTAGTACGCTCTTTTAAGGTCTTCAGGGAATAGTCCGAGAAGGGCAATAGCTGGGTCAAATGGTGGTTTCATTCCCAGCTTTCCCAGGAATCTCCATACTGCTTTCCAAATTGGCCGCACCAATTGGCAGTCCCACCAGCAATGTACAAGAGTACTCTTTTCCCCACATCCTCGCCAGCACTTGTTGTTGTTTGACTTCATAGTGGCTGCCAATCTTACTGGAGTGAGATGGTATCTTAGGGTGGTTTTGATTTACATTTCTCTGATTGCTAGAGATGGTGAGCATTTTTTTATGTACTTGTTGATTGATTGTATGTCCTCCTCTGAGAAGTGTCTGTTCAGGTCTTTGGCCCATTTGTTGATTAGGTTATTTGTTTTCCTATGTTTAATTTTTTGAGTTCTTTGTATACTCTGGATATTAGGGCTCTATCTGAATTGTGAGGAGTAAACATTTGTTCCCATGATGTAGGCTCCCCGTTTACCTCTTTTATTGTTTCTCTTGCTGAGAAAAAAACTTTTTAGTTTAAGTAAGTCCCATTTGTTGATTCTAGTTATTAACTCTTGTGCTATGTGCGTCCTATTAAGGAATTTGGAGCCCGACCCCACTATATGTAGATCGGAGCCAACCTTTTCTTCTATCAGACGCATAGTCTCTGATTTGGTATCAAGGTCCTTGATCCATTTTGAGTTAACTTTTGTGCATGGCGAGAGAAGGGGATTCAGTTTCATTTTGTTGCATATCGATTTCCAGTTTTCCCAACACCATTTGTTGAAGATGCTATCCTTCCTCCATTGCATGTTTTTAGCCCCTTTATCGAATATAAGATAGTTGTAATTTTGTGGATTGGTCTCTGTGTCCTCTATTCTATACCATTGGTCCACCTGCCTGTTTTGGTATCAGTACCATGCTGTTTTTGTTACTATTGCTTTGTAGTACAGTTTGAAATCTGGTATCGCTACACCTCCTGATTCACACTTCCTGCTTAGAATTGCTTTTGCTATTCTGGGTCTTTTATTTTTCCATATGAATTTCATGATTGCTTTATGTATTTCTACAAGAAATGCCGTTGGGATTTTGATTGGCATTGCATTGAACCTATAGAGAACTTTTGGTAATATCGCCATTTTGATGGATTCTCAAATCTTCAGGGATCTGCTTGGACAGAGTTCTATTGTAATCCAGTTATAAAGTTTTGGATTTAAATAAACATGAAAACCTAATACAATATGCAAAACTATAAATTTACATATTTCTTTCCAGGACACTAGTATATTAAATGAAAGTAACTGAAGAAGTCTCAGTAGATCTTGTGATTTTTTAATAAAGACACTTGAACAGAAGAATCATGTTCTCCTCTGTCACTTCCAATCACTTGGAAGGCATTCTATAAACATTACAGGACTAACTTCTCCTGAGTTGTATAAATCATAAGCATAGATAATTATTTAACCTGGATAAAATGAAGAATAACTATTTCTAAACTTTGGTTCTCATGCATCATTATTTTTCTATCAGAATTATTTAAATGAAGGTAATTCTATCTAAAAAAGGTGGATGCTCATAAAATGTGATGCCATACAGTTTCGCTTCCAAGGTAAGTGGATACCAGCCTCAGCACCTGAGTGAAGAAGAAATTCTTGCCATATGAGTAAAAAAAATGAATGAATGCTCTTGTCCCAACTGGCCCTTAGTTGATAATATTATTTAAGGCAAGACTGTATTTTTCTTTCACATTAGTTTTATTGTGAGTCGAGGAGGAATAACATTGTCCTAAACCCTTCAGCACTTTGTCTTTTAAAACAAAGAGCACAACCATGTCAGAGTAAGAATTTCGTGATTTAATGACATAATACAGACAGTATTATCAATTCTACACATACATATATTTATATAACTAATCACCACCTTAAAAAAAGTGCTGATATGTCAACATTAATATATTTGAATGGTAAAATTCAGCAGACCATGGATCCACGGAATTCGATTGATGTGGCATCTCCAGATGTTCTATTATTGTTGCTAGTTAGGCTGCAAAAAGACAGAGGGATTAATGAAGCCCTATCTATATTGGACAGGACAAGAGCATGAATTAATAGGCTCCTAACTATAAGTCCATAAGGAGCACTTGCCAGTTGAAGGTCAGGCTGCTGGTCACACAGCTCCATTACTCACGTTCAACTGTAAACTAACTAGACGGTGGTGAGTCAGGTTTGTTTCCTTTCCTTTCCCCTCGGGCATCCCTGGGGAGCTTCTCCATTCAAAGAAACTCCAGGAGAAACAGGCCACTTACTGTGAATAATCCGAAACAATCTATAAATTCAAAAGCAGTCGAAATTCCTAGAAGAGATTGAATGTTATAAGAATAAATGGGTTAGTATTTTAAAGACAAAACTGCCCTTGTTTAATATCAAGGGAGTATTAGCGGGATACAGGTTTATAGTAACTTTCATTATTTATGCAGCGGTCTGTATCACTCTACACCTCAGGAAACGGACTCCGGGTATTCAGAGTCCAAGCAAATTTTAAAACAGAGGGTTTTTTTCTTTCCTTTATGTCTTTCTTTTTTTTTTCTGTTTTTGAATGTAACAATAGCAGCCATCCATAAGTGGTAGTTTTCTACTTATGCCACAATAAGGCCTGATACATGGACTGGTTTCTTAGAACACTTAGACAAATTCAATGTATTGCTCCAAGAGGGAAAGATTATGTGTATTAGGACACATTTCTTAAATGCAAAAGGAGAAATGTTGTAATGGATCAGAAATAAGCAGAGTGTTATATACATGATGGCTTTGGGGAAAGAAAAAGGAATTGTTTTTGTACTAGCCTATTTCAAATACATCATTTTTTTAAAAAAATGGAGATAACTCCCTGCTGAGCCTCAAATCTACTTCCAATGGTAAAGACAGACAATTGTATGTTTAGAATATCTTTCAGAAAACTTTAGCTTCCAGGGACACCATCGAAGTTTTACCCTCATAAGAATTAACATCTTTGAATATATATCATCATTGGAGGAGCGAAAGGAGGGGAAATGTCAACTTCTATATTTATTTTAATATTTGTATGATAGAAATACTATTTCTCAAGACAACACATGGAACTCAAAAAAGTTACAATGAAGTGAAAGCCAAATCAGAGAAATATGTCAAATTTAATTCATTTTGATTCTAATATATATTGAGATCTTTAGTTTATATAAAGCATTGTTAATGGAAAAGCAAGTAAAATGCAATCCTTTCTCTCAAAGAGTTTATAATCTCACTTGAAGCATATAAATGCTAATAATAAATCAAAATGCTAATTTTACAGAAATGGATGCAAAATATTTAATAACACAATGGAGAGATTTCCACCTATTTGGGTTTATCAGAAAAAGCTTTAAGGAATAAACAATAAGTTTGTCCTAACTTGCTAGGTCATCAGGGGCCTTTGTTTTGAACAATTATGTGGAGAGCCATTATCTTCTGTGTATAGAATTGGGCATGGAAGCACTAGTTTAGAGGCCAAAAGTTTTGAGTGGGATAAAAATGGTGTGAAGTAGGGTGATGATAAAATAGGTTGATCTTGCATAGGTAGCATTTACAAGAGTTTATAGCTAATAAATGTGAAAATCAAGAGTAAAGGAGAGATTTAGAAAGCAATTATAAAAGTGAGTCTGGAGTCTAGGAAAAAGGGTAAAGCTAAGGATAAGAAACTTCCCCCCGAAAAAAAAAAAAAAAAAACACATATGTTTCCTTTAAGAAAATTGCTTTCAATATGGATATTCCATCAGAGATTATTTAACACTATGAAGCAAAATGAATGCCATACTAAATGATTGTTTTGATTTTTTTTGGTGGGGGGTGTTAGGGATGGGACACATATACTCCACCGCTGAGCTACACCCCCAGCCTCCAAAATAATTTCTAATATTGACCTTCTCATGATTCTTATGTGTATTTATTGAGAATATTGATTGACTTCATAGATGAAGTCGATCAAAATCATAGGTTTAGCTTTATAACCTTACCAAAATGTCTCTAAAGGCAACTGTAATGTTTTCCTTTCTAACTTTCATTTCATTATGAGCTTGATTATCTTAGAATATATGATTAAACAGCTTACTTTAAACTGTTAAGATGAAGCACTTTTAGATATTTTTGTCAGTACATGGTGTGAGCTCTTAAATGGAACACGTGTGAATTGTGTACTGGTTTTGCTTACTGACATAGCGAAGTCCACAGGTCGCCTTAGGTCCCACCTGTTTAATGAGAATATTTTTTAAAAAATAGGGTTTCTAGATGTTATCCTTCTGATTTCATAGTTTAAGAGAGTGAGGGAATATAGTTTGACAAAAGTTATTGTTTCACATAGTGCATTCCCTAAGCAATTTAGTAATTAAATATTAATTTCAGTTAATAAACACTACTAAAATGCCAGCATCCCTAGTTTTATCAGACATTTACATCTTTATATGAATTAATTGAATGATTTAGTCTGTCCAGCCTAGCTGATACCTTCTCCCTTAAGGAAATGGAAATGTTGCTGGACTAGTGGGGTACTCTTGCAGGATTTAAAAGTCCAAGGTGGGGGCTGGGGTTGTAGCTCAGTGGCAGAGTGCTTGCCTGCCATGTGTGAGACACTGGGTTTGATTCTCAGCACTGCATATAAATAAGTAAAATAAAGGCCTGTTGACAACTAAAAAAAAAATATTGTTAAAAAAAAAAGTCCAGGGCTGGGGTTGTGGCTCAGTGGTAGAGCACTTGCCTTGCACACGTGAGGCACTGGGTTCCATTCTCAGCACCACATAAACATAAATAAAAAGGATAAATGCATGGTGTCCATCTACAACTAAAATAATATTTTTAAAAAATTTCCAAGGTTGAAGTCAGGGGTGTGTAGGAAGAACAGAACAGAAGAGCAAAGAGATCTGAGGGGCCAAGGAGGGAAAGAAATGCAGGGGAAAGAAAAGAATGTAAGGAAAAGTGGGGGGATCTCCAAAAAATGTGTTTTACTCACATTTGTTTTTTAGTTGAATTAAGAACTTGCCATAGTATATAGCATGAATATTCATTTTTCGTTAGAGAATTAACCAGGAATGTTATTAAGTTGTGCTAAGATGGACTTTTTGTCAAGAAGAGCAGCGTGACAAATATTAACTCACAAACACGATGTTGGCGGACAGTATCCAACGTTCTGCAGACAGACATGAAAGGCTCAATGTAGCAGGTTGATTTCTTTCATGATGTAGGCTCTCAGACTGTAATTATTGTCTGGTGGCACAGCAGGTGCCCATGCTTCTTAGAACTCCTCCACGGGGACTGCTGAGGTGACCCAATGGCCAGAGGGATGCCTAGGGAAAACTCATCAAGCATTTTAAACATTTTTAAGGTTTCATTATTCCCTGCTGTGTGCGCCAGAATGGAGT
Organism: Spermophilus citellus; assembly: GCF_964194105.1. NCBI lineage: Eukaryota > Metazoa > Chordata > Mammalia > Rodentia > Sciuridae > Spermophilus > Spermophilus citellus. Next base: position 49,845,631 of record NC_138197.1, read on the forward strand.
GCCAAGGTCTCTGGTGAACTTCATCAAGCTGCTGCTTCCCAGGGAAAATCCTCACATTGGCTACATGTGCAAGTGGGCTAAAAGAATTTTATTCAAGCAAAAATAAATTCTGCTAGATTTCCTAATTTTCCTAATAGAACATTAATTTTACTACCTGTTTATTTGCTAACAGCGCTGTCATAGACCAGCAATAAAAGCACTATTAACCCAGGTTCTTGTTAGAATAAATTGTTTTATACCCTGTGTCTAACAATACCCAGAGTGGGAGAAACCGGTTTTAGGGCTAGCCACTCAGGTAACAATTTATCAAGTCACTTCTTCAGAAATTCTAAAAAAAAAAAAAAAAAAAAAAAAGATCTTAGTTCAATATTGCCAATAGATGACCAAATTTTGGAACACTGTCAATTTTGCCCTAAATAAAATGACTTGTACTGTATAGTATTTTACTCTGAGGCTTTTAACTTTCAGCAACAATCACCTGAAGTATGGGGTACATTTGGCTTTGTATGCACAAGAATGTTGCTTATTCTTTTACACTCCAAACAGTTATTAATTTAGGTTCATAGCTCTGTTGATTATCTCAGGTAGAAATCTGTATATTTTCATTGTATTTGCACAAGTTGGTAGGGAAAGGAACTTTATATTTCCTAAGAATCATTGATGTTGCATTCTTGGACCGTGTGAGAAATAAATGGTACTTTGGAAACTATTTTGGAAACTTATTTCTAGTCTCAGTACTATAGTGAATAATTACATGACCTTCAGCAAATTATTTAATACTCTGCTTCAAGCCATTTAAAAAATATTTTAAGAGTTTCACACATTGCTTGTTGAAAATTATAAAATACAGAAAATTACGAAGAAAAAAAAATTTACCAATAGATGATATATGAAAGAACCCATTTCACTGCACCATTATGAATATCAATGAGCAATTCCATGTTTTTTAAAAAAATGTTTACTAATTTGAAAATGATTAATCTTTATTTTACCTTTAAAAAATGTATACTTTACTTCTTAGAGCAGTTCTAAGTTCACAACAAAATTAAGCAGAAAGCATGGAGAGGTCCCACGTATTCTTTGCCTCCACACATGCACAACCTCTCCCATTATCAACATCCTACACCAGTACCTTTGTTAAATTCCATGAACCTACACCAACACATCATTATCACTCAGAACCCATAGTGACTTTAGGATCTGTTCTAGTGTTGTACTTATACTGGTTTTCACAATATATAATAATGTGTATCCACCATTATGGTTTCACACAGAGTAAGTAGTTCTACTGCCCTAAAACTTCCTCTGTGTTCTGCCCATTCATCTCCCCTTCCCTCCAACAATTGCTGATCTTTCTACTACCTCCATAGTTTGCTTTTCCACAATATCATATGATTGCAACTATATAGGGTGAAGCCTTTGGCTTCTTTTAGTTGGTAATCTACATTTAAGACTTCTTCATGTCTTCTGAAAGCTTCATAGCCCATTTCTTTCTAGAACTCAATAGGATTCCATTGTTGGAATGTGCCCCAATTTATTTATTCACTGAGTGAGGGACATCCAAGTTTGCTTCCAAGCTCCGGCAATTGTGAATTTGGATGCTTAAACATCCATGTGCAGGTTTTGGGGTGCATGACTTCAATTCATTTGAGTAAATATCAAGGAGCATAATTGCTGGATCATATTGTGAGAGTGTAATTTGTTTTGTAATAAACTGCAAATGGTCTCCCAGAGTGTCTGTACCATTTTTCATTCCCACAAGCAGGGAAAGAGAGTTCCTGTTGCTCTACATCCTTGCCAGCATTTGGTGTTGTCAGTGTTTTGAGTTTTGGCTGTTCTAAAAAGTGTGTACTGGTAATTCCTTATTGTTTTCATTTGCAAGTCCCTAATGAAATATGAGGTAGAGCATCTTCTCATATACCTATTTGTTGTCTATCTTCTTTGGTGATGTGTTCATTATTTTGACCACATTTAGAATAGTTATTGAGCATTCTTATTGTTGAATTTTAAGAGTTCTTTGTATATTTTATCCAGTATGCAAATATTTTCTTCCAGTCTGTGGTTTGTCTTCTCATTCTCTTGAAATGTCTTTTGCAGGGCAGGTTTTTTATTTTCATTAAAATAAAACATGGATTATCAACTCTTTCCTTCATGGATTGTGCTTTTGGTGTTGTATTTTAAAAAGTCATTGTTAGCTATTGTGAATTGAGCTTCTATAAACATTGATGTGGCTGCATCACTATAGTATTCTGATTTTAAATCCTTTGGATATAGACCAAGGAGTGGGGTAGCTGGGTCAAATGCTGGTTCTATTTCAAGTTTTCTAAGGAATCTATACTGCTTTCCAGATTGGTTGCACCAATTTGCAGTCCCATCAGCAATGAATGAGTGTGCCTTTCTACCCATATCCTCGCCAACATTTATTGTTGTTTGTATTCTTGATAAATAACATTCTGACTGGCTTGAGATGAAATCTTAGAGTAGTTTTGATTTGCATTTCTCTAATTACTAGAGATATCGAACATTTTTTATATATTGTTGATTGATTGCATATCTTCTGAGAAGTGTCTGTTCAGCTCCTTATCTCATTTATTGATTGGGTTTTTGTTTTTGTGGTGATTTTAGTTCCTTATATATCTTGGAGATTAGTGCTCTATGTGATGTGTGTGGTGCAAAAATTTGTTTCCCAAATGTAGGCTCTCTCTTCACCTCATTGGTTGTTTCTTTTGCTGAGAAGAATTTTTTTAGTTTGAATTCATCCCATTTATTGATTCTTGATTTTATTTCTTGTGCTTTAGGAAGTCAGGGCCTAATCCAACATGATGAAGATGTGAGCCTACTTTTTCCTCTATTAGGCACAGGGTCTCTGGTCTAATTCCTATGTCCTTGATCCAATTTGAGTTGAGTTTTGTGCATGGTAAACTGTGGAACCAACCTAGATGCCCTTCACTAGATGAATGGATAAAGAAACTGTGGTATATATACACAATGGAATATTAATTACTCAGCATTAAAAGAGAATTAAATTATAGCATTTGCAGGTAAATGGATGGAGTTGGAGAATATTATGCTAAGTGAAGTAAGCCAATCCCCCCCCAAAACCAAAGGCTAAATGTTCTTTTAGATGAGTGGATGTTGATCCATAATTAGGGGTGGGGGGCATGGGAAGAATGGAGGGACTTTGATTGGGCAAAGGGTAGGGAGAGTGGGGAGAAGAAGGAGGGTATGGGTGCAGGAGAGATGGTGGAATGAGATGGACATCATTACCCTAGATGCATGTATGACTGCACATATGGTGTGACGCTACGTCACATACAACCAGAGAAATTAAAAGTTGTGCTGCAATTGTGTACAATGAATCAAAATGCATTCTACTGTCATATATACCTGATTAGAATAAATAAATAAATAAAAGTTACATTAGAGCTCCTTGGAGTTCAAATGAGATGCATTTTCATGATAATGCTCAAAGCTTAATGTTTATAATATTTCAGAATTATAAAAAATCAGTTCTTTTATAAAAAATCATTGTTATACACAAATACAAAGGTTTCTCTAGATTTTCTAATGTTATTTTCTGGGAATTTTACAACTTAGAATTTTATATATAGATATAGATCTATTTTGTGTTAAATTTTTGTGTTTAGATATTTTTTTTCTTTTCTTCGCTTGCGATTGTCCAGAACCATTTACTGAAAACAGTATTATGCTCTGGCTATATTTATATGGGTCTGTTTCTGAGATCTTTGTTTCATTGTTTTACTTAACTGTTCTTTTGCCACCACCACACTGTCTTGTTTGTGGCAGATTTTTATTTGTCTTGAAATTGATGGAGTCAGTCCTTTGATTTTGTTATTTTTCTTCAATATTGAGTTGTCTATTCTGTTTCTTTTGCTTTTCTACATAAACTCTAGAACCAGTTTATTAATATCCATGAAATAACTTACTGAAATTTTAACTGACAGTACATTGAGTCTATAGATCAACCTGGGAAGAAACAACATTCACAAACATAGAATAGCTCCCCATTTATTTAGTTCTTCTTTGATATCTTTCATCAGTTTTATAGTTTTCTTCATATATATCTTGGACTTATTTTTTTAATATTTATACCTAAGTATTTCATTTTTTGAATGCTAATGCAAAAGAAAATGTTTTAATTTCAAATTCTACTTTTTCATTACTAATACATAGAAAAGCAATTGACTTTCATATATCATCTTGTATCCTGCAACCTTGCTTTAATCATTTATTAGTTCTGTGTTTTTTGTTGTTGATTCTTATAGATTTTCTATACATAAAATCTGAAGAGGCAGTTTTATTTCTTCCTTTTCAATATGTATACTCTTATATCATTTATTGTCACATTATCTAAAACAATAAAGTGGGGAGCTTTTAATATCAGAATAAGAGATTGCTAATATTACTGAATCACTTAAAAATATTCAGGAAGGCACACAACACCATACAAAATCATGACAACTCTGAACACCAAACTATTGACTTCTTAGTGACTAATGTAATAGGTCTAAAATTAATATATGTTGAATTAAATATTGATTAATAACTAATGAGGTTCTCTATGGAATGACAGTTAACCACAGTGATCTCTGAAATAGCTTAGTCAAACCATAAAATGGAAAAAGTCTTCATTCTTCAATCTCTTCTCATCTAAGCTCACCATAAAATATAACTTGCCTCCTTCCTTCCCCTCCCTCACCATTCAGATTCTGGGACCCATTTCTGCAGAAGCCACTCCCTTTTCTGTCTGCAGTCCTCATTCCACATTTGGTTAAAGTCTACAATTACCCATATTGCAGAGACATAATTGCAGATATTTTACAGCAGGAGGAAAATGGCATTATGACATTCATTTTGGGAAACAAAGTTGTCAGAGACATGATGTGCCACAGACACAATGCAATCTCAGTTTCTGCATTCCCTTTTTATAGTTATGTAGTGAAAACACGATGAAAAATGCTTCATATTAACCTGAAACAAGCTCTCCCCTCATTTCAAACTAGGAGGCAGCAGAGGTAGGATATTTCTTCCTGTCCAGCAGAGTAATATTTTATATTAATATATGCATGCAGAGTATATATTTTTATGTATATATTTAAGCCTAATTAGATATTGTACACCAGGAGATGCCTTTCTGTTTAAGATAAAAGAAGATTCTAGCAGCCCTCAAATGAAGAATAAGGAATATTAAGGTAAGTCTATATGACCCATGCATTGAAAATGGCATGCCTGAGTCACTCTGTGTTTCTGAGATACAACAAATGGGACATGGGAAGAAAGCCAACAAGTTGTTTTTATAGTAGTTTATTCTTGAAGTATTGCAATAAATGCATTCAACCTATCCCTGTCTTTTGTTGGGGAAAAAAAAGAAAAAAATCATGAATGGCACCATGACATTATTTGTTAGTGCACTAATTTCTGATGCATGTTGCCCTAATGATAGTAATTATTTTTATGGAGACAATAGTTGGTGTTTAGCCAAAGGTCTCCCCTTACTTTGGATGTACTCATTTGTGTAATGCTTACCCTCCCATGAATACATTAGGGCAGATTTCCCACAGCACGCTATCCCAGAAGTCTGATTCTCTATAGATCTGGATGCCATAACTCAGAAATGCACTCTACTCATAGGTGTCCAAAAATGAAGTCTTATCATGTAGATAATTATTTAAATGTGTAAAAAGCCCACTATTCAAGCAGTATCAATATTTCCCAACCAAGTGCCCTTTGCTGCACTGTAGGCAACCTTGATAAAAGCATTTTTTTCCTTAATAAGAAAAATCATTCAAAAGTCAGAAAATTTAGATACAATTGCCTGACATTAGATGCTGCACATTATGCTCCCTTCCCAAGAAATATTTTTTTTCTGAATTTATTTTATTAAATAAATTCTTACACACACATATGTATATGAATTGTCTTATAGAACAATGTTCTAAAACAATTTTGTTTTGTATTTGGGATACATACTATACCTATTTAGAGCAAACATGAATATGTTCTTAGCCAAATGAGGAAGTCCTCATAACCTTAATAAGCTCATCCCAGATGCAATTTTAGAAAAACATATGGCCCTTCTCAAATCCTATGTCTGCATTTAATTTTGGAAGGTGAAAAGGTCAAGAAAATCTAGGTCATGGACAATAGTTGCTGATGTAGCTGCATTTTGTATTAAATGATACCACCGTTAATAATTTTCTTGCCCGCAACCCCCCCCACCATTTTTCCATATATGTGTTTTCTCCATGTTTTCTTTGACTGTGCACCCATGCTTCACCCAAAATTTTCTGCATGAATCTTCACCATTTTATTTTGTTTTTGCTTATTTGTTATGTTTGTTTGCTCTTCTCTTTCCAATGTAACCATATGTATGTGGTACTGCATATATGTGTGTGTGTGTTAATGTATGTATATATGTGTATGTACATCTGGAAATCTTGGTCTACTTAATATATATATACACATATAATATATATATATACATATATATATATATATATATATATATGTATATATATATGTGCATGTGTATGCTTGAGTATAAGGAAGTATACAATTTGTAGCTATAAGACTCTGTGAGAGTACTTAGGGACTAAAATAATTGTAATTATTATCTGAATCAGTTATGAATTCATTTTAAGTGATATGATGAAACAAGTCATCTTGTAATTTTCTCCCTGTCCATTTCCTTTAAAATCACAGAATAAGGAATCTTTTAATGTGCCAAATTTGGGCAGAATGTTGAAGCATTATGGCCATAGTTGTTCACAGCTTCATGCTTACTATTCAACAACTTTAAGAAAAAGATCAGTGATAAAACACACAAACTATTTATTATTAACTAATTAATTCATTTTACCCACAAATCAATTTCTCATTAATATTTGGGAAGCTATTCTGATGTCATTACTCCAGATATTTAAAATTCACCAGATATTGCAACTACATGCAGATGATTCTGCTATGCTTTCAGAAATCAATTCTATTGAAATGTCCCACTATTTTAAGTGATCTTGAGGTAAGTTATCTATGTTCCTCTTGATTTTATGAGTATATTTGCTCATAAAGAGCCTGTGAAAATTATTATTTTCTCCAATTATCTTTAAAATTCTTTCAAGATGTACGTGATTTTCAGAGAAAATTTTTAATATTGAGTGAGAAAGGAGAAAGCTTTTGTGATTACTACAAACATTGATTAATGAGAAATGCAAAAAATGTAACAAGATTTGGAATAGTAATTGAAGAATTGATCCTAAAATTCATAAAGAGTCAATATATAAGCATAGGCGAAAATCTTTAAAAAATAAAACCAATACTAGGAATTTGCCCTATTGTGTACCAATACAGAAATTTTAAAATATAGGCATTTAAGTATTCTACCTTGGCAAACAGATAAACATATATCAATATAATGGAAAGGAATGGAGAAACCAGAATATATATAAAACATATGTAATATTAGAACACATATAATACCTATATGTAATACATATTTTAAAACGGTTGTATTAGAAATCAGGAAAAAATTGTGCAATAACCAGGAACCAGTGTTTGGAAATTGGAAATTTGTTTTAAAATTAAGTTATATGACTACATAGAAAATACACAAAAATGAATGGATATAGATTAAACTTCAAAATATAAAATAATAATAAAAATAGTAGAAGAATGAAAAATTTTATAATTTTAGTGTAGGAAAGGGAAGACCCAAATTTAGAGGTCATAAAAGTAACCACAGGTTTGGTTATATAAAAATGTTAAAACACTGGTAAGCTCCAACACCAAAAATTCAAAGATAAATGACAAGAGTAGGCAAATATGATAGATTCTATATAACTTACAAAAGGTCAAAATACACCATCAGTTAATAATAGAAAATCTGATGGAAATATGGAAAATGATCACATAATCAAGACAAAACATATGTACATATATGACAAAAATATATATTTGTTTTATTACAAAATAAATAACATGCATTTCTAATTAGAGCGTTAGCAAATTTGAAAAAATTACTGTTTAATATTGACAAAGCTAGAATTCGATATATTCCTACAGAGTAGGTAAACTGGTATGGCATTTGAGTAGAATTTTTTTTATTATTTTAAAAATCAAAGTATTTTACTTTAAAATTTATCACACAGATACTCAGATATGAATGTACAAAGGCATTCATTTCAACATGGCTTATAACAGTGAATAAGAATGAACAAACAGTAATTCATATTAAGAAGAATAATTAAGTAGATATGGGATAGTTATACTATGAAATAAAATGTATCAATTAGAAAAAATGAACATTGTAGGGCTGTACTTGTGTTTCAGTGGTAGAGTACTTGCCTAACCTGAGTGAGGCACTGGGTTGGATCCCCAGCACCACATAAAAAACCTAAATAAACAAAATAAAGTTATTGTGTCTATCTACAACTAAAAATATTTTTTAAAGATTGTATATGTTCAATATTTAGCAATCTTTTAGATGAACCAGTAAGTAAAAAAAATCAAACTGCAGAATGGCATAACTCATTTATGATAAAACAACCTTTACTTACATGTATGTGTATGTACAAACAAATGTTGTATATATGTTGTTTATACATTCTATAAAAAGAATATATCCCACATTGTTAATACCAGTCCCCTCTTGAGATGAGAAGTGAGAAAAGGGAGTTGAAAGAGAAGGAGGTATTTTGAAATAAAAGCAAGTTCTTTCATTTTTTAGTCCAAATACTTCAGTGTATTTTAACTTCTTACAACATACATGTATTTTCATCACTTATTTAAATTTAAAATAACATATTTGTTGCTAACACCCAAAACCTAATGCATAATTGTCCCAGTCTCATATTTTACCCATTGTTTATGTTCCAGCCTTTGTACCAGAAAAGTTATACTCACTTTGAAGTTTAATTAAATACCAGAAAGATTTTTTTTTTAAAGAGAGAGTGAGAGAGGAGAGAGAGAGAGAGAATTTTTAATATTTATTTTTTAGTTCTCGGCGGACACAACATCTTTGTTGGTATGTGGTGCTGAGGATCGAACCCGGGCCGCACGCATGCCAGACGAGCGCGCTACCGCCTGAGCCACATTCCCAGCCCCAAGAAAGATTTTTTAAATTGTGATTTATTCATCCAACTTCTAGACTAATAATAGTCTTATTTTGTTACCATCAGCATATCTTGAAGTCACAAGGAAACTTATAAAATAACTGAGTCTATTATTACTACATTAATTCCATAATTTTCCAAAGAGAATAAAGAAAGCTTGAGACCAAAGAATGCAGTATATCACAGTACACCTATGTTGTCCTGATAAGTCATGATTTACATCCAAATAGTCTTATGAAAGATCTTTTAGTTGTATATTTTGAGAATCTCGAAACATATATGTCCTTAATGTGCAAAATTCTGTAAGATTAAAAACTCCATTCTTCTTCCTGATATATAGTCATCTAGAGATACGAATGTTCTATCAGATTAAAGGTATCCATTTGCTTTCAGTGACTAAAAAGCTGGGTCAACCTAACTCCAATCTCTTGTGAAAATTCTCAAGAATAATATAGAGTTAATATCTAGGGATGATGTATTAGTTGTATTCTTCCCTGAGAACCACTGATTGCTTCTGTATACATATTTATGCTTTCATATTTCATAATTTCTATATCTGTCTCCTCCTCTTCTACAGTACAGCACTTGTCTATTTAAATAGAAAGAGCTTTAATCTAAGTCAGAGCCAGCCTTGAGAATCAGGGGGAAGGCAAATCTCTCGAAGTTCAAAATCAATTTGGTTGCTATTAACAGCCTTGCTCTTGTGCCAGTTTCAGCACTCACTGCTGAAGTTTGGAGCTTTTTTATCTGTAGCCACTTATTTTGTCTCAGAGTAGGGTGAGGGTCCCAAAGATATGACCCAGAATCAAGTGCTGGGGAGGTACTGAACTTTTATAGCCTGAGACTAAACACAAACTTGAAAGTAAATTTCATCATTAAAGCTAGAAGGTATGACAATAGGATTCCTGCTTCTTTTAAGAGCCAACACCAGAACACCCACTGGCAGTGAACATCAGGTATTGAAGAATTTTTTCCTTTTAACAAAGGTCATCTTCTTTATCCAACTGCCTTTTTTTTGTGGTAAGACAAAAATCGACTCAGCTCACACAGGATTTACTTTATGTTTCCCTTGAATAATAGAGTTTAAAATATGCAATAGAAGGCTCACTGTCCACTCCTGAAACAAATTACTATTTGTGATATTGAAGCTGTTCTGATATCACCAATAATAAGTAAAAGAATGAATATGTTTTCACCTTATGGTACATTTCACAAAGAGTTTGAAAGTTTATTTTCATGGATCAAAAGACAGGTTTATTAAAACCACAAAAGTTTTTAATATGTACATATTCAATAAACATAAACTGAGGCATTGCAAGTTTAACATAATTTCTGATATCAAATAAGAGCAACCAAAAATCTGAAAATAAAATTCAGTATTAATGACTTCAGTCAACAATATTAGGCAACTAGTTGTAAAACAAAAGCTACAAGGAAAGAATAATAGAACTGGAGGTATTTGGTTGAGTAAAACAGAAAGCATGACATGCTTTATTTACATGCTGATAACCATACAAGATCTACTTACACTAAGGTATTGGGTGCCAGAAAAATTGCTAAGTTTTGCCTTCATTTTCACATAAAACCCTCAAAACCACCCTATTAGTTTGTTGTGACAAGTTTTTATACTTTATAAATAAAGAAACTGAAACTCAGAGAGGCTGATTGATTTTCCTCAAGTCACATAATTACCAGGTGGCAGAAGTGGGATTTGAACTTATGTGTGCCAGACTTTAACATCGGTGACTCTGACCTCTCAATGTGATTAAGATTGAAGCAGTTCACATCTTTTAACTCAGAAATTCTGCTGCTGGGGTTTTATTTTTAATAATTTAGTATTTGTGATGGAATGAAATTTCTTAATATTAAAAGGTTTTTAGATCTCTCCCCCAGTCACTATAAAGAGAATTCTGTCAACCACAACTCAATTACTGCCCGCAACCTCTGAGATGAGTCTATTTTGTTGGGACTGCCGATTTTTTTTATTCAGAATCTGAGCATAAAGGGAAGTTAACACCTACAGGTTAGGGGAAAGTGGAGAAGGAGAAAGAAAGTGGAGGAGAAAGAGTAAAATCTATGCCACTTCTGGAAAAAGGAGAGATTTGGGATGCCTGAAAAAAAAAATGGGAGAGGGAGGGCATTAGCAAAAGGAAGTCTAGAATATTTAAGGTTTGTGTCTTCGGAAGAAGATAGTACAAAAATATAAGGAAGGATCTTAGTTAATCCTTTTAAATGTTTTCTAAGATAATGATTCTTAAAACGTCAGCGTCAAGTGAGCACGTGTTAGGAAAAGCAAGTTCTCAGACATCATCCCACATCTACTGAAACTGAATTCTTGGGGAGGGACAGCAATCAGTATTACAAGAAGCCTATGCACACTTGAGTTTAGAAATACTGCTTCAAGCGGCATGTACAAAGAATGGGACAGCTTTTTCTTTTTTGCAAAAAAGTAGATCACTATCTTTCTAAATATGCACAGTTCTGGAACCAAGCCATGTGAGTCATAACTTCAGTGGAATTATGTACCTAATCCTTCCTGTAAATGCATCAGATCATCAGTTAAAAACCAAGATATCTAGCAAAATATCCAACTGTGTGTGCATGTTTAGGTAGATAATGTTAACACCTACTCAGGAAAACATCATAGAACCAACCAAATACTTTCTTATCATATTTTAAGAGAAAAAAAAGCAGAGTACAAAATCACATGTGCAATATATGTGCATATAATTATATTCATTTATGTGTTACAGAACCTCAGCAGAGAAAAAGACCCAAGGTAAACATCAAAGTATTAACTATAGTTGTCTTTGGATAATCGGAGCATGAGTTATTTTCTTCACTTGTATTTCTTCCTATATTTATTTCTGAGTTTCTTACATTTTCCATAATGAGTGTGCACTAATTTGATTTTAAAATATGCAATAAACTTTGTTTCTATAATGAAGAGTTGCATAAATACTCCTTAGAATGATACTTTCTTTTGGTTGACTCTAGGCAGGCATTGAAAGGCTCACATTGAGATTAGACAAAAGCTTCAGATTGAACACAGTTGTCAGGGATTTCCCAGGAAATGCTAAGATGCTGGCTCTTCCTTTTTACCACCATCTCTTAGAATTTGCTTATAACTGTAATGCCATATTGTATCAGTTAGGATCAGTTCAGCTGCACGGAACAGGAAATCCTAAATAGTAGTGATTTCAACAAATTAGCTTATTGCTCTTTCATATAAAAGAATTAGAAAGGCAGATAATTTCTAAACTGCTTGCTTAGAAATCCCACAAAACAACTCTGCTTATATTTCATTGGCAGAATTCAACCACATAGCTGTACCTAGCTACAAAGAGGGAGAAAATGTAATCCCCTAACTGAATACATTGCCTTCCTGAAAAACTAAGAAAGAAAGGGAGAATAGACACTGGGTAGCATCTCCCAGTCTCTAAAAGCAAATATTGGCCACTCTGAAGAAAGGTATAAAAATAAAAGTAATTTAATGATTCAGATATTCATTTTGCCTTTGAACTATCTCTGAAGTGGAGAAAGAGTAGAGTATGTTAGACAGGGAACCACTTTCTTATCAATAAGACCTTATGCTATTCATTTCCCATCACTATAACAAAACACTTGAATTAATTAAATTACAAAGAGGAATGGTTTATTTTGTCTCACAGTTTGGGAAGTTCAAATCCATGTTCAATGGGCACCATTTTGTTGGGCTTCTCCTGAAGCAGCACATCATGGAAGGAAGGGGTGACAGAGTAAACTTCTCACCTCATAAGCCAAGAAGTAAAACTGAAAGAAAAGACTGGAGTCCCACAGTTCCCTTCAAGGGCACACTCCCACTGACCTACAGACCTCCCACAAGGCCCTACCACCCAAAGGTTCCATCAGCTTCCATTAACAACACCCTTGGAACCAACTTTTGCCACATGGGCCTCTGGGAGATAGTTAACATCCAAACTATAGCAGACCTCTACCAAAATGTTTAATTTAATATGGAAAATTAATCACCGGAACAAATTATTACTTGATAGAAGTTTGGTAATCTTGAATGTACATAAATACTTATTGTCCATAAAAATTTCACTCTAAATGTCTCCCTGCCATGTTCCCCTTTAATTCTTATTCCATGTTATCTTTCTTACACAATATAAAAACAATTCATTTGCAAGTACCAACTTTATTCAGGATAAGACTGAATGTCTCAATTCCAAAATCCGTACCTGCCGCCTATGGTATATTCAAGGTATATTCAAGACAGAGAAGAAGGAAGAGCAAGGAAAGAACTAGAGATGAGAGAGGCCACTTTTCCCCCCAGTCCATAAAACCCTAATGGCTGAGTATAAGCTGGCTCATACTCTACAAAACTTGAGTTTCTAAAAAAAACTTTTGGAAATTTCCATATTTCCCCAAAACCTCTCTAGGACTTCCAAGGGGTCATGATCCCAATTTTGAATTAAATGACATTAGTCATTATTCCAAATAGAACTCTGGTATCCTATCTTTTGCCTAGTGAGACATTTAATTATAAAGATTAAACCACAAAGAAAAAATCTATGTGGAACAATGGATATAACAGTAAGTTATCATTTTAAAGCAGATATTATCTCTCAGCTAAAATCCAACATAAAGAGTAGTACTCAAGTGAATATTCTCCTTGAAAAATGAAGTAAATGAGTTCAATGAAGTCTATAAAATAACACCCCAGAAATCAGTTAGAGTGGAAGGAGAAGGAGGGGGAGAAAGAGAATGAGGAGAAGAGATAGGATACTCAAAGCAGAAATAAATGGAATTTTCTAGTGGGTCAGGGAAAATTTTGTGCTTCTTGTATTTTCAAGGTAATAAAACTAGAAAAGGTTGGAACATCCATAAAAATATTATCCAGGAGTCTTAAATTTTGAAATTTCATGAAAATCCAAGGGAGATCGGTGGAGTAGCGGGAGAGGGAAAGGAGAAATACTGGGGAATGATATGGCCAAATTTTATTGTTATATTGTGTGCACATATGAATATGTACCAATAAATTTCACCATTATATACAACCATAAGGCATGAATTAAAAATATGGAAAAAATAAAATACTTCAGTAACAACAATAACAAAAAATGGATGGAGGAAGTACAGTAAAATTTTAGTAATTATTAATTCTGAGAGATGGGTATATGAACATTGATTATGAGTAACTTTTAAATTTTTGTAACATATTTTAAAACTGAAAAAAAATTACGTGAAATTCAATGTGTGAATTTTAGGCATTTTAAATGCTTTGATATCATCAAAATTATTTCAGATTATCATGCGAAGAATCAGAAAAATAGGCAAATGGCACTTCACTTGGTACCATCTTCTGTGCATATAGGATTGTATATTTTGTAGATATTTTCCCAAGAAAAATGAAAGATTTCATATAAAGATCTGTACACAAATGTCCATAGCAGCTTTGTTTATAATAGCCAAGATCGGGAAACAAACAAAGTGTTCATTGATAGGCAAATGTGAAAATACTGTGATAAATCCATCCTATGAAATACTACTCAGCAATTTTAAAGGACTTGCTGACATATGCTATACGATGGATGAATCTCAAAACAATTAAGCTGAGTGAAAGGAGCCAAGGTGGAAAAAAATACGTGTGGTTGCATTTGTCTATAATTATAGAAAATGAAAGCTAATCTATATTGACAGAAAGCAGATAAGTGGTTGCCTAGAGAAAGGGAGACAGGGCAAGTAGGGGCAGAAGGGAGTGACAACAAAGAGACAGGAGAACACTTTGATGTTCATTATTTTGGTTGAGGTGATGGCTTTGTGGCTGTATACATATGTTGAAACTTACATACGTTGAAATGCATACACTTAAATCTTCACAATTTATTGTATGTCATTACTACAACAAACTGGTTTCAAAAATAAAACAAGAGTTTCCCCTTTTGGTTGAGAGTAGTATCATTTTAATACTGTAGTATTGACTGACATTTAATTGTCTTGTGTAACTTTTCAAAGTTAAGTGACTATAAATTTTCCATGCATAGCTTATTACAAGAATTCTCACTTTCAAGCAATTTCTTCCATACTGGCTTTACTGTACAAATAAGAGTTCATTAGTCCTTTTCCCTCTGATATTCAGATTCTATCACCTTACCACAATCTGAGTCCCAGTTTTCTCACCTGTAAACTGGGAGAAGTAGCAGTCTACACGATGCTCTCGGGATTGAATGAGATGTTTTTAAACACTAAAGGTGCTATTCAAAGAGAATTTGTATGAAGATTACTATAACTAATGATCATCAACATAATTATCATCATTTCTAGCCCCTAAACAGCCATAGGTTTTCCATAATCAACAGCAATGACACTATAAATGCTTAGCTGACAGGAATCGTGTTTTATATGTCTTTTTGTTTTCTCTTTCTTTCATTCTTTTTCCTTTTGCTATCTCATGACACTTCATATAGTTCTCAATATACAGTAAAGATTCAATAAATATTTGAGTGATTAATATTTTCTCCTCTTACTACATAAAGATGGAAATATTGAAGAAGGCAATGGAAGGCTTTTATTACATTTTTCCCCTGGAATAAATATTACTGTATTGAAATATTGAGTATGGTTGAAAGAATACTAGAATGGGAGTCTAAAAGCCTAGATTCTTTTTCTGACAATAGACTTAGTGGCATTTCACAAAATCCTGCCTTGGGCTCTTTAGATTTCAAATTCCTCACCTGAAAAAGTGTTTAAGTTTCCCAAACTCAAATGCATATGTTTCTCATCAGTACAAAAGTTCACCATTCCCTCACTAATAGGAAGGTGGTGGAGTATTAGTTTTACAATGAACACTTTGCCATCTTTAGTTCTGAAAGAATCACATATTCATAAGGTTCTAGCATAACTGAATCAAAAAATTTTAAAAAATAAGAAAATTCATTTTTGAAAGATTTGGATACCTGATAATTTTTAAACATTCAAATATATACCAATGGAAAAAGCAGAACTTTTCTGTCTTTTGTTTTTTAAGGTTAGTGCTTCTAAAATCTTTAAATGATGACTCTGGAGAGAGAGCCACCTTACACCTTTTAGAGCATAGGACTACTGTGGATTTGACTGGAAAGACCATTCACAGAAATTAACTACTTCTTGGATGGAGAGAGCAGGCTGTCATGGAGCAGACATGTTCAACGGTTCTATTTAACTGGCCCCAAGACACACAAAAAAAACCTCTTGTATATCTTTCCCCAAGTCTCTTCATTGTGGCACAGTGTTAAATCATATTAGAAGATTCCCAGATTTGTTTTTTACTAAAATTATCAGCAACAAAATGACCTTAAGGAAGGAGAAACTTTAAACCAAGAGTGATGGCATGAAAAGTACAAATACTTCAGGTTTAGTAAAGGGCAGAGCTACAATAGATGAGGAACTTTTTGACTTCCTTCATTTGTTACATAAATGTCTTTCTTCCAGTCTGCAGTTCGATAAATATTTACTAAATGCCTATCATGGGCTTAGAACTGAGGATAAAGAAAATAAGGGCATAGTTCCTACCCCCAAGGAATTTACAAAAGAGATCAGATGGATGAATAAACAAAATGTAACCCTATGGGAATTGTGAAGTCATGTGGTTCAGTCTCTGGCAGTTATAGATAAGTGTAGTCAGCCAACCAAAGTCACATTTTTAACAAAAGTCAACCTATGTATCTCAAGCTCTATAAAAGGAAATATAGCCCTTCTTTAAAAAAAAAAATCCTTTATTGTGCACCTCCCTCTCGCTGCAGCTGCGCCTGCCTTTCTTCCAAACTCTCTGAACACTGTCCCCTTTATTTTACAATTCCCCAATATGTTTTTGTTTCAAAACATCTTTATTTCAATATCTTATTAAAAGAAGACATGGGGGCTGGGGTTGTGGCTCAGTGGTACAGCGCTTGCTTAGCAGGTATGAGGCACTGGGTTTTATCCTCAGCACCACATATAAATAAATAAAGGTCCATTGAATATATATAGGTATATATATACCTATATATATATATATATATATATATATATATATATGTAAATAAATATAACTATAAATAAAATAGAATGTAATATTATATATATATATATACACACATATATTATATACATATGTATGTGTGTGTGTGTGTGTGTGTGTGTGTATACAGATCTGGCCAGGCCAATAATCTCTTTCACCACCAGAAGTAGAGGAAGACTGGAAATTCTTTGCATTCTAAATTTCATCCCTTTCCTTTCCTTCCTTTCCCTTCCCTTTTCTTTCCTCAGTGCTAGAGATCAAATTCAAGGCCCCCAGACACTATCACTGAACTATGTATACGCCCTGCTAATTTTCACCTGACAAAAGTATCATGAAATAGTTAGTGTAAAAGGTTTTCAATATGAATATAAATGTACATATTGTTCCAGGATGAGTACTAGATTCAAGAGAGTACACAGAAAGAAATCGTGTCACTTAGGTTCTGATGGGTCTTAAGTTTGACATACAAGTGAGGAAGGATAAGAGATTATAGTGAAGGACAAAATTGTATTTATATGGATCTCTAGCCTCGGATAAATTAGGAAGGAGCAATAGAATATCTTAAAGATAGTGCATTTCTTCCAAAATGAAGATTTTCTTTTTCCTTCTGGTGAAATACATGGCAGAAATGTACAGGATGGAGAGCTGGACATTTCCTTCGGAAGAACCAATATTTTATAGAGTTACATACAAAATATGGTGAAGTGAAGATGTTTTGAACTTTAGGAGTAAAAAAGAAAAATAGGAAAATTAAACTCTTTCCACTTTTAATGTGTTATATTCATTTATGTGATTCTGAATGTAATTCTAACCACATGACATAACTGGCAAGGAGATCAAATGTAGTGGTATTGAGAGACTTCAATTATCGGGAAAGCTGCTAGGAAAATCATTCTGCTAAAAGTGGAATGTCTGATAAATTCTTGGCTTGCCTGCTGACAGTGTCATTTCACAGAGAGGAGTGGTGACAGAGGGAGCTGCATCTCTGAAATTAAATCTGAAAACAAGGGAGAACTACTTGGTCAGGTGAGCCTCACAGGAAATTTAGGAAAAAGTAATTATGTCATTTTGAATCCATAATAACCAAAGGAAGTCATGTTGAATATATTTATATTTACATTCTCCAGCTGAATGATTGTGTTAATTCAAACTTCAAGTACCTACTGGGTGCTATACTTGCTTATTCACCAGGTGGGTGGTGTGCGTGTCTGTGCATGGATTTGTAGTGAGTCTTCTGTTTGTTTGTTGCACAGTGCTGGGGATCAAACCCGGGGCCTCTCTCACGCTAGGCAAGTGCTCCATCAGTAAGCTACACTCCTAATCTTGTCATGCGTCTTTATCCTTGGAGATTTTCCAAAGGTCAAAGAAAAAAAAAACAAACGATGTTCTCACCATGCTTTGAATTTGAAAGTATCACATTTATGATAATAATGTATATTTTCTGGATCTGGCCTCTAAATGGCTTGCAAAAAATTTTAGACTTTTAAACACTGTCCCTAGCCCCCAAACATACACACACACACACACACACACACACACACACACACATTCTCTCTCTTTCTTTCTTCTTGGAATACTCAGAAAATGACCCAATTCTAAGAATTTGCAGAAATCAAAAAGAGGGATTTGGATTTGGACATTCTCATGTTGTAGAATTTGGAGTATGAGCCAAGTTTATCTATATATCTTCTAGCTTTAGCTAAGAGCTCTGTCTGGTACACAAAGGACAGGGAAGAATTCAAATGACAGCTCATTCTAATGTATACTTGGAACAACTCTATTCCTGAGCAGAGTCTGTTTCATCAGAGGTTTGTTCTTGGACCAAGCTGACATGCCTGTCTCTATCTCTTCCTAGGTTGCGTTTTGTGTCAAAAATATCTGCCACCTTTCACTAAATAGACTTATAGCAAGGCTGCCACACCATTTTACAAGAATTGTTCTACTGGCAGCTTCTGCTCAGGACAGGGACTATACCTCTATGGCTCAAGCGAAGGGATGGGGCCATTCTTAAATACGAAAATATTACTTTTAATTTTAAATTATCTAAACACAACAAGAAAAAAAGAGTCTGAAGGAAATGCCTTAAAGTTCTTGGGGTTTTTTGTTAGGTTCAAGTTCAAAAAGAAGGCATATAAAGATATAGAGAGGCCTGTCAGAATGGCAGCTATTATGAAGACAAACAACAATAAGTGTTGGCGAGGATGTGCAGGAAAAAGGTACACTTATACACTGCTGGTGGTACTGCAAATTGATGCAGCCAATATGGAAAGCAGTATGGAAGTTTCTTGGAAAACTGGGAATGGAACCACCATTTGACCCAAAGGACTATACCCAAAGGACTTAAAAACAGCATACTACAGGGACACAGCTACATCAATGTTTATAGCAGCACAGTTCACAATAGCTAAACTGTGGAGCCAACCTAGATGCCCTTCAGTGGATGAATGGTTAAAAAAAAGTGGTATATATACACAATGGAATATTACTCAGCAATAAAAGAGAATAAAATCATGGCATTTGCAGGTAAATGGATGGCGTTGGAGAAGATAATGCTAAGTGAAGTTAGCCAGTCCAAAAAAAACAAATGCCAAATGTTTTCTCTGATATAAGGTGACTGACTCATAGTCGAGTAGGGAGGGGGAGCAGGGGAGGAATAGACAAACTCTAGATAGGGCGGAGGGGTGGGAGGAAAGGGGAGGGGGCAAGGGGTTAGCAATGATGGTGGAATGTGATGGACATCATTATCCAAAGTACATGTATGAAGACACGAATTGGTGTGAATACACTTTATATACAACCAGAGATATGAAAAATTGTGCTTTAGATGTGTAATATGAATTGCAATGCATTCTGCTGTCATTTATTTTTAAAATTTACAAAAAGATATAGAGAGGGATGCATAATCAAGAATGAAAATAGAAGCTACAGAAATTTATCAAGGAAAATTGGAACACAAAGTTTAGATGTACAAAAAGGTCAAAGACTAGGGAGAAAAACTTTTCAAGCTGAGAGTGAAAAAAGAACAAGGAAAAGCAGGTTGAGTGTTTGATTTTCATCTTATTATGCTAACAGATTTCAGAACATAAGAACTACTCATCTCCTAATTTGCTTCTATTTTCTCTATCAAGGAAAATGATCTTCAAACTGAAAAGAGTGGAACAAACAGGAATAAGAGGAAAATAAAGCTCCAATTAGGTGAAGAGATGATGAGAGAGCTCCTACCTGGTTTGAATAAGTTCAAGCCCTCAGATTCAGGGAAATTCTTCCCAGGGAAACTGGGGGAATGTACAGGTGTGATCTTAGAAACACTGTCAGAAGCAGCCGCCCAGTGTGGAGAAGAGCAGGCATGGCAGAAGGCCGGAGACGGGTAAATGTCCTGACTGTCTACAAGTAGAAAACGGCATACTGCAAAAGCAGAATGCTGCCATCAACAACAGTCCCTGGAAAAACATTTAGAGAATTTCATCAAATAGCTTTTGAAAGTGTGTACAGAAAAATATGGCAACCCTTGGGAATCATCCAGCTTCTCTGAGACCAGAGCACACCAAGATAACTTTTGGACACTGTTAAGAACAAGATGAGTGGACAAAGTAAGATTTATAATGTTCTAAAGAAACAAAGTAGGCTGGGGTTGTGGCTTGGTAGTAGACCACTTGCCTAGTACATGTGAGGCACTGGGTTCAATCCTCAGCATCACATAGAAAATAAATAACATAAAGATATTGTGTCCAGCTACAACTAAAAAAAAAAATTAAAAAAAAAGGAAACAAAGTAAGAAAAAAAGCAGGGGGAGGGGAAGGAGGGATAGAAAATGGAGGATGAGATTGGTACTTGGCACTAGATTGTATGTATCGGTTGCTAAAGGCAAATGTGGGTTAAGAGCTGGGGGAAAAAAAAGGAACCCCAAGTCAAGCAGTCAGTTTGAGTGATGGACAGGTAAAAGAATCTGAGTAAGTGCTAGCAGAAAATGCTAAAATAAGCAAAAGTATGCTAATGCCATAAATAGGGGGGGTGTAAGTATTTACCATCAACTGGGAAAAATGGATTAGTATATATGCACCACCTGTGGTTATTACCATGTATAATAATGTGGGGGAAAGAGCACACTTTTCTCTGGACCATTTCTTTGGAATATATAATAATTAATGGGACCAGCACAGTAAATTATCCTAAACTACAATTTTTTTTGTGCTAAAAGTTCTCTTTTGTAACAAAGTAGCAAAATCTGATGGGGAGGGCAAGTTTTAATTAAGTTCACACAGGCAAATAAGTAAATAAATAAATAAATCTCATAGGCTGAATGACAAACTCAGTCTTTTTGATGTGCTTGCCAGGTGAAGTTCAGGATGATGCCACAGCTATCCAGACTTCTGAAGGACATTTAATAGATCTCTCATGTTAGCCAGTTATAAAATATTGTCAGTTTCCTAAGTCTTCTATATATCACACACTATGATAGGCTCTTTGTGTTTATTACTCTAATTTTTACAAAAGCCCCACAAAGATATGACATAACCAAATTACAGATAAAGAAAACGGGTCTCAGAGAGGCTGTGTCATTGGTCAGTTTTGAGCTAGTAAGAGGTCAAGGTGGGAATTTACCCAGGTCTGCCTTTTTGAAACCTGTGCTTTTCCGCTGTACTATATGGACTCCAAAACTATATGTGTAAGTTTGAGCCAGTTGATAATATGGTTGGAAGGATGTTATGGCTTGATGTATGCTCTAAAAAAACATGAGTTGGCATCTGAATCCCCAGTGCAATAGTGGTAAGAGATGAAGCTTTTAAGAGGTGATTAGCTGATGAGGGCTTTGCTCACGTGAATTGATTTCTGCCTGTTACAATTGGGCCTGAGGCTGTGAGTTCAATCTACAGCATGCTCTTCTGTCTTCTTCTTTCCAGCTGTGAGATGAACTAGCACAAAGGTCCTCACCAGATGCTGGCACCTTGATATCGGACTTCCAGCCTCCAGAACAATGAGAAATAAATCTTATTTTTGCAAACTACCCAGTCTATGATATTCTGTTAAGCAGCATAAAACAGACTAAGAGGATTTCTAAATAGATAAACAATTAGACTAAAATAATTTAAATACATTTCAGGTATAAAACCAAGGGCAAGATTCTTGGGACTATTTAATGTTATTATTGATGAATTGGGTAAAAACATATCATGACATCCAGAAGGATAGCAAATGCTTTCTATAAAAGAATTCACATTCAGAAGCATGCATAGATTATAACAATGAACCAGAAGTGGCTGTGTAAAATTAAATAGGAATTAAGTGGTAAATCCTCTATTTTTAATAGTTATAACGTTTTCTCAACATGTATTGAGAATATTTAGTATTCACCAACAATTAATAGCACCTCCATAGGAGTCAGTAGACTGATGTGAGGCTTGAAAGAAAGAAGGAAAAAATAAATCTTAAGGCTGCATTAATACTCATTCATTCGCTTTTAGTTATTGTGTATTAATCCAAGAAAATAAATCATTATGCTCTACATTCTTGATATCATATCTCTTACATGAGCTACCATGTTTCAGATATACTACAGTTTAAAATCAACTTTTATAGATAACTGGAAAGGGATTAAGGATGGATCTTGGTAATGAGGCATCCAAAAAGATCTAAATAATATGTTTTTGGGAAAGAGCTATATGAACTTGGAATGTTTAGCTGGAAAACTCAAATATTTGAAAGGAACAGAATTCATTAAACTGGTTATTCATTGTGAATTCACTGAACAAATATATATTTAGCTTTTCTATATGCTAACTATGCCACACACTGTCCTTGGTACTTGGTAGAAGAAAAATCAAAGATAAGACTCATTCAAAAGACTTTCTAGCTTGGTGAGAGACCAGTCAAGGAAAATCAAGCATCTGAGTATGTGCAATGTTAGAAGTATTCCTGGAGCCCAGAGGAAGGGCATTCATATGAGATCATGGGTTTGAGAAGGTCCCAGGACAAAAGTACTTTTGAGATATGATTAGGGTGATGAATAGGCATTAACTATCTGACCAACAGGGAGGAAGAGAAGACATTTGAAGTGAGGGAACAGCATGTAAGGATGTATAGGAAAATCTAAAAGGCATAAAAGAATCAGTGAAAATACAAGTAATTGTGACCATTTAACAAAGGACACATGCATGGGAACAACACTAGGAAATGAAGCCCAAGTTTGCATTTTAAACTAAGGAATTAGAACTTTATTCTGAAAGTTATGCAGAGCTTTAAAAGACTAATACAGGGCAATAACATGATTAAGTCTTAGTTTTAGAAAGATCTTCCAAACAACAATGGGGACAGCCTGGATACACTAGGACAGATTAGGAGGTACAGTCACGTCTCATTATTTGCAGTAATTATGCTCTCTAAAGTCACTGTGAACACTGAATTAGGGAACAGCTTTCAGGAGAAGTACAGGGTGAGATTTCTGTGGACAAGCTTCTGGTCACAACACTTTCATCATCTGATCAATACATAGCTTTTTTTAATGTTTGTTTATATTTACAGACTGGTGTGTGTCTGTGTGTGTGTGTGTGTGTGTGTGTGTGAGAGAGAGAGAGAGAGAGAGAGAGAGAGAGAGAGAACATGAATCTTATAAATAATGAAATGTAGTATTTCTTTATAATAAAACACTAGCTGAAAAGACTTTAACATTTTTCTGACCCTGGATAATGTGGTCATAAATTTCAGCCTCACAAAAGTACTGTTTACTTATGCTCTTTTAGTTGGTTCATCATCTTAAATATTCACAAACTTAGCCACTTCTTCCTCTTTTTCATAGCATCATCATACACGATAGATATTACTTTAGTACTTTCTGGAGTGCCTTGTGTAAAAATCGGCAAATTTTCTCTTCCTTTTTCTGGATGTACCATATTGTTGATTCATTAACATTGAAATCATGGCCAACAACACTGTAACTCTTGCCTGAACAAAGCATACCTAACACATGTATTCTCTCCATAAGGCACATCTTAGCCTTCTTGCACTTAGGAACAGTAGACAGAACTTTGGCACTATGCTTGGGGGCATTTTAAACAGTGGAATCATAAAAAAAAGGCACAAAAATGCAAAAAAAATATGTCACTAAAGAGACCTCAGAACTGATACTTGTTTACAATATGAGAGCTAAAACAAGAAGGCAGAGCAGTGAGCAGTGCTTGTTCAAACTCCATGGAAAATGGGTTTATTGAGCAACTCAGAATTTTCATCATTCTGTTCTTGACTTGAAAGTGCTGGAAATATTGATTTGAGGTGTAAAAATAAATTTTAACAATTAGACAAATTTGCAAGCATAAAAATCTGCAAATAACTAGGGCTAACTGCACTTGTAGTCGTCTAAATTATAGCTGATGAACACAGGAATTACAATAGTAGCAACGGGGAGAGAGTGAAGGTGATGGGTTGGCTCATTCAAAATTTTTACTTAAGTTTCAACTATGTACAAAGTTTAGTGTTAAGAATCAAGAATAGGGGGCAGTCTCTCAACCAGGAAGTATGTAGGTGATGAGAATTTCAGGGTAAGTACAATTTCAGGGAAGAGGAGGATATCAGATACAACAAAGGAGACATAAGGAATATCTCCAGAAGGCACTGCTGATATTCTAAAGTTTTCTCTTTATGGCCCTGTTAGGCTAAATACTAGTCAGTAATTACCTAGGAAACCTTGTTTTTCCGGGCAATTAGATATGAAAGACTCTAAAGACTGTGCTAACAAAGAAAATGAAGAGAGGATACTGGCCCTTCCCTTACGTCCAAACTTCAGGTGAGAACCAAAACAGGTGACCTTTGTTGTAAAATAAAGGAATGTGTTCACAAAACATCTGAAGAAATCCATCTGTGCAGTGGGCATGAAACATATCCTACACATTCCCCTGCTTATAGGTATGGGACATTTTATTTCAGCCTGCCACTGCTGAAGAGTGTGGAAGTAATAAAATGTGCAACTCCTCTCCATGGAGCCTCCCAGCTTTTTCTTTGGGATCCAGTAAACAGTATGCATGAAGCATTTGTAACCTTGAGGTGCAAACTAAGACCCCGAGGGAATAATGGGAGGATTTAGAAGACAGGGAGAAAGTAGAGATCTGAGTGAGCTCAAGAAAGCATAAAGCAATAAATACAAAAGGGATGATAAGATAGAGGATTGATGTCCATAGACTCATGTTGGGCATTGATTCAAAATTGGGGTTTTGAGGCCCTAATGAATTCATGAAGAAGCTCTGAAGCATGAGCACTAACCTAATTGAGAAGAAAGATTTTTAAAGATTTAGAATCCATTAGAAATTTACACAGAGGGAAGACTGGGATGAGAAGAAAGTCATTGAGGTTTTCTTCTTAACTTTTTGTCGTGGGTATTTGTCTTAGTCTTTTTGTTCTGCTATAACAAAACAGCAGACTGAGTAATTTACAAACAATACAAATTTATTTATTTCTCACAGTTCCAAAGGCTGGGAGTTCAAGATCAAGTTGCTGACATTCAGTGTCTGGTGAGGGCCTTCTTGCTGTGTCCTCATATGGCAAATGGACAACCCTGTGTCCTCACATGGCAGAAGGATGGAAGAATAAAAAGGGACCCAAGCTAGTTCCCTCCAGTCCTTCTATATGGCATCAATCCATTTCATGAGGGCAGAGCCCTAAAAAGTTAATCTCTTCCCAAGAGGCCCCATCTCTCAATAATGCCACAATGCAGATTAAGTTCCCAAGTGAATTTAGAAGAGAGACATTCAAACCATATTAGTAGATGACTGCCTTGTAGATCCATTCACCAAGATGAGAACAGCGAAAAGAGTTGACTGGGGACAAAAAGAATGTGATATCTGCTTGAGTCATCTTCTACTTGAGAGGCCTGAGTAAAGATGTCTAGCAGATAACTGGAGCTCTATGACTGCTTCAAGTTAGAGGCAAATAATTGGAATTCGTGAACTAATGTTAAAGGTTAATATGAGGACACAGAAATTGTATGCTCCAATGGAGAAAAGTAGATGATCAAAGGAGGAGCCTGGGAAATATGGTCATTTAAATAACAAATTGAGGAAAGGAACTGACAAAAGAGAAGTGATGTGAAATAGCAATGAACATAGGAGATAAGATCAGAAAGACTCACAGCAGCTGAGAGAACAAGAGCTAGGAATGTAGGCCAGTGGTAGAGTGCTTGTTCAGCATTCTAGTGTGCACAAGGCCCAGGGTTTAATCCAGCACCTCACCCCACCCCCTAAACAAAACCCACACTGAGATTATAGAGTTCTTTTTTTATTATTGGTTCTTTTTAGTTACACAAGATAGTAGAATTCATTGTGATATAATTGTACAGCATTGAAAATATCTTACTCTAGTTAGGACCCCATTCTTTATGTGATTATAGAGTTCTAAGCAAGGAAAAAATAATGAAAATTGAAAATAAGTGGGATATTTTTTACTCTATATAAATAATTATTCAATACAAACAATGGAGAAATGAAATGTTTGATCGTGAGATGGTAAATACATTATCAATGATTTACACAAATGACACACTGCCATTGAACAATATCTCAGGAAGAATTCTTCTATAGAAAATAGGTCATATTAAATAATCTTTTCAGTCTACATTTCCAATTGTAAGATAGTATGTTCTGACTCAGGTGGGAATTAAAGGGTGCTTTGAAGTCATGGGCATTCAGAATTCAATACTCTGTCAAGGGCTCCCAGAACCAGCCCTACTAGTTCATAGGAATGGTTCTTAGAAACCGTATTTTGTGATGGTGAAATAGTAAATGAGGTCAAAATACCAGAACTCCCTTGTCAAAGTACAGAAGAAAGGATTAGAAAGCTCAAGAAGGTGGAAATATTTGGATGGTAGAGATGGCATAAGTCCTCAGATTTCCCTCATAACTTTGCCATGTTTCCCGAGAAGAATCAGAAGAATATGTTCACGTGTATTGAGTAATCATTGCATGTAACAATGGCTAGCTCAGTAACACATCCTAGTATTGGTTTCCTCTCCTTTGCTTCACTTTGCATATGTCTCAATTTTGCTGGCTCCCATGGCTATTTTTAGAGTAAGGCTTTCTCAAAAGTCAAAAGACAATGGAGCCATACAATAGACTAGATTCTTGCAAATGCAAGACTCCTTTCAGAGGTGTTGCATGGAAATTGCCCCTACAACTTTTGTTGCAATTGATGGTAAAATAATAGCAAAAAGTTTCTACTTTCTGAGGACCCAGATTATAACAGTTTTATTATATTCTCAGAAAAATATATTTTCTTATAACAAAAATATAAATATCATCCTTTATAGGTGTCTATAATCTTACAAATTTCTTCTGTAATGTTATCTGTAGCACCTAGTTC
Source organism: Spermophilus citellus (assembly GCF_964194105.1). Lineage (NCBI taxonomy): Eukaryota > Metazoa > Chordata > Mammalia > Rodentia > Sciuridae > Spermophilus > Spermophilus citellus. The sequence continues at coordinate 49,873,123 of NC_138197.1, forward strand.
CAATATAGCTTAGTATTTGATTATTATCTCATTTCCCACTTGAATTTTTCAGAGGAGGTGTTAAGATTCCCATTAGTATTATCTGGCAAATTCCAAATTGAGTCTTAGTTTTGTTTCCCGGCTTTATTACTAGCCACCCTAGGATCCTTTGTAGTATTTTTCTTTCTTAACTGGTGTTTTCAGCACCTTCCAATTTTGTATTGTCTGACAACTAAATAAATTCGAGCGTGGTAGAACTCAAACAGCTGTATGTATTTAACTACAAGGTTGGATGCCCAATTCGTGCACTGCTTATGCAACCATCAGGAGAGCTCTGAAAGGAAAATCTGCAAAGCTTCCAGCATATTTTATTAATGACCAGCCAGACACCATAACCCACACCAGGGAGATGAGGACCTAATTAATTAGGCATAATACTACTTAGCACTTACCATTTTCAATAAATATTACTACATGAATGAGAGAATCCTCAAAAGACTCCTGTGAAGCAGGAACTATTAATCCTATTTTACAGCTGGGGAAACAGAAGCAGAAAGGTTGTTGGATTTTCTCAAAGCCACAAAGAGAGGTGGCATCAATTCCCAATTTGGCTTTCTCAGTGCTGGCCCCCACGGCTATTTTTAGAGTAGGGCTTTCTCAAAAGTCAAAAGGCAATGAAGCCATAGAATAGACTAGCTTCTTGCAAGTGCAGGATTAGTGTCAAAGGCGTTGCACGGAAATTTCCCAATTGCCTCTACACTTCCTTTGCAAGCAGGGATTATATGTTATGTACATGTAGGGGCAAGCAGCATAGTCCCTGGCACATAGTAGGATCTCAGGAATTGTTTCTTCATTCATTCTTTAAACAACATATTTATAACTTCCTGCTAAAGTCTAAGCATTCTCCTTGCCCTCATAGAGTTTAGAGTCCAGTGACAAAGGATATATAAGAAACTAATAAATAAGTAAAAGATATCGAATGAACAATAATGATAAATGCTATGGAGAGAGTGACCTAAAAAAGAATGAGTGTAAACCATAAAACAATCTAGAAGAATATATTCCAGGAGATGGAAATGGAAAAGTGCAAACTTCTAGGTAGTAGCATCTAACCTACTGTAGGTAGGAGAGTAAAAGAAGAAAAAGTGAGCTGGTAATGGTATAAACCATGCAGTCCTGTGGGCCATTTTAATAATATTTTTCCCTCTCTTTGAAAATAGGAGATGTTGAAGGGTTTTGAGTAGTTCTATGAAATAAAATGACATTTTCATGAGAGTATTCCTTCCAAGGTTCTGGAGGTAAGTGTGGAAACATGGAGGTGGAGGAGGAGATTACTGCAATGATACAGTTGAGAGATAATGGTGGCTTATTAGAGGACTATAGTGATGAAAGTGTTGAGAAATAATCAGGTACTAGGTATATTTTTAAGATAGAAACAAGAGTATTATTTTGATGGATTAGATAGAATCTGCGGTTGAGAAGGAAAAGAATCAAGACTTGTTCTAAGGTTTTGTCCTGAGAAGCCAGAGGAGTGAAGGAAGACTGTGTTGGAGAAAAATTCAGAAGAGAAATCCAGGATGTAAATCTGGACATGTTAAATATGAAAGGCCTCTGAGAAATCTCTCCTTACTCTCCAACTAGCCTGTGTCAGTTTTTTTCATTTTAGTGATGCAAAGGTGAATAATAAATACAGTTAGCATTCAAGTTTTCTAGTATCCAGGTAGAAGCATTTTCTAGAGAAAGCACAGAAAGGGTAGTACAAGAAGGACATAGTAATCCCTCTGAGTTCATCAAACAAAATTTTCAATAAATGTCAGTTTTTTCTACCATAAATTGTGCAAAAGATACTTAGAAAATTCAACAGAATAATAAACTACTTAAAATCATAACAAGTCTATAAGACATTTAAGAATAAATCTTATTAAATGGTCAGAAATTGTAAGATATATTCAACTTTATTTAAAGAAATCAAAGAAGATATAAATAAATGCAGACACATCCTGTTTCTTAAATATGAAAATTTAAAATTTTAATGATGTTAAGTTGCTATATATATTCTGTATCATTTCAATAAAAGTTCCTAACAGTTTTTCATAAAATTTGGTAAACTGATTCTAAAATGTATATAGAAGAGCAAATTAGCAAAAACACTTTTGAAATATAGCTAGCATTAAGAAAGAATATCATCAATAAAAGCAAACAAAGCAATGGGAGAGGCTTACATACATATGGAAACCTGGTGTATGACAGAGCTAGATTGTTGACTTGTAAAGAAAGGATAGATGAAAATTGTGTGGAGGAAATTGACTGTCCATGAAAAAAAAAATGCAATTCCTACCTCATATTGTATGTAAAAAATAAGTCCATATGATCTAAAGTCCTATGTGAAAGGGAAAAACTTGAAATTTTAGAAGAAAATTAGGAAAAATATGTCAGAATCAGGAAGGATTTCTTGACATGAAAAACAAAAACCAAAAAGAAAAATGTTGACTAATAAAAATACAAATATTAAAAGTAAGAATTCATTTTTATCGAATGACATCAAAAAGAGAGAAGACAAGCAGCAAACCAAGAAAAGATATTTATACACATTAACAAATGATCCATTTTGAGAACACATAAAGAACCCTTATAATGTAATCTGGAAAAGATAAAAGTGATAATTAGCTTTCTGCTGCTGGGACAACACCTGAGAAAATCAACCTCAAAGGAGAAAAACTTTAGTTTGGCTCATAGTCTCAGTCCATGATAAGTTGGCCCTGTTGTTTGGGGGCCTGTAGTGATACAGAACAATAAGGCAGGGAGCACACAGTAAAGCAAAGCTGCTCATCTCATGGTGGGTGGCCAGGTTGCAAAGAGAGAAAAAGGAAGGGATCAGGGTTTCAATATTTCCTTCAAAAGTAAACCTGCAGTGACCTAACTTCTTTACACTTTCCTCTTAGACTTCTTACCACTCCCAACAGAGCTACAGACTAGAGACCATTTAGCAAATATTTAGCAAATAGCCTTGGAGGGACATGTAAGATCCAAACCATACAATATGCAAACTTTTTAGAAAATTGATAATGATATGAAGAAGAATTTCACAGAAAAGTTACCATGCCTGGGTCATGTACATATGATAAGACATGGAACTTCTTTAATAGAGACATGCATATTAAAACCACAGTAAGATTCTACTTTGTATCCAAACAATGGCAACCCATAGATTGCTAGGAGAAATCTACATTGGTACAATCACTTTGCAAAGACCTTTAAGTCATATGTGCGTATTGCCTAAGAATCTGCAATGGTATTTCCTGAAAGTATCAGGAAGTATGATTGTTAGTTTTACACAGCTACTTGCTACCCAAGTTTGGTCAAACATTATTGTGAATGTGTGTATGAAAGTGCTTTTGGATGAAGTTAACATCTGAATTGGCAGATTAAGTAAAAATGTCCTAATGTGGGGGTAATTCTCATCCAATCAGTTAAAGGCTTAATTATAACAAAAAAGGCTGACCCTCCCTTGATTAAGAAGGAACTCCTCCTGTCTGACCACTTTGAGCTGAAACAATAGTCTTTTGCCACGTTTGAACTCAAACTGAAATATTAGCTCTTCTTGGATCTCAAGCCTGCTGATTTACAGACTGGTCTCTAAACTTGCTGACTGTAGTCATGGGACTCAGCCTCCATAATCACATGAACCAGTCCTTACAATGAATCTCTTTATATATGTCCTTTTGGTTTATTTAGGATGTACGTATATCCTACTGATTCTGTGTCTCTGGAGAACCCTGTTTTAGTTTGCCTTTGCATTCATTATGAACAAAAGACCTGACAAAAACAACTCAAAGGAGGAAAATTTTATTTTGCTCATGGTTTCAGAGGTTCAGTTCACCATGGGCTGAATCCATAGCTCTGGGCCCAAGATTAGGCAGAACACCATGGTGAAGCAGCTCAGGACACAGCAACCAGAAAGTGGAGAGCTCTGCTCACCAGGGACAAAATATAAACCCCAAGCCAGGTACTGTGGCATATGCATATAATCCTAGCAGCTTGGGACACTGGGCAGGAGTATCATGAATTCAAAGCCAGCCTCAGCACTTAGCAAGGCCCTAAACAACTTAGTGAGACACTTTCTCTAAATAAAATATTTTAAAAAGGGGATTGGGGATGTGGCTCAGTGGTTAATTATCTCTGGATTCAAACCCTGGAACCAAATATATATATATGCCCCAATTTCAGACCCACAGTGACTATCTCCTCCAGCCATATCTTACATAACTAGTTACCACCCCATTGTCTCACACATAAGCTTTTGGGGGACACCTCATAACTAAACCATAACTGACCCTGACTTGTACAGGAAGCATGGATGAAAATGTTCAAAGAAGCATTAATTCATGACAAAAAACCAGAACCATCCCAGATGACTCTAAAAGAAGAAGGGATACATACATTCCATAATTGAATGGAAGAAATAAATACACAGAAATGGGAATATGTTACGTATAGCTATGAACATTAGTGAGGACGAACTTAAAAATACTGTTGAACCAAAAAAGAGCAAGTTAGAAAAATATGCAGTTTGTTTACATTTATATGGAAAAATCTACACAACAATTAAAAATACCGACAAACATGTCTAGTATATAATACTAGTATATTATATGTAATACATACTCTTGTATACTAAAAATATATTTTTGTTATACACACACAACTCTAATAGAAATAAACATATATAACCAAATTCAAAGAACTAGACAAAACTATAAAAAAATTTAAATTAAAAAGCAAGGAAGTTATTTATACAAAATTAAGACTAGTAATTATATATCTCATATCTTAGTTTGTCTTATGTTGCTATGACAGAATATCTGAGGTAAGATAATTTATAAAGGATAGAAATTATTCTCCACCATTTTGGGTGTTGAGGAGTCTAAGATCAGAGAGCCCACATGTTGGATTATCTGGCAAGGGCTGCCAGATAAGATGGCACCTTGTTGCTGCAGCCCCTAGAGGGAAAGAACACTGTGTCCTCACATGGCAGAAGGGAGAAGGGTGAGCCAAATGCTATGTGAAGTCTCTTCTAAAAGGGCTTTAATCCAGTTCACAATAGAAGGAGATCTCCTGACTAATCACTTCTTAAAGGCCCCACCTCTTAATACCATTGCATTAGTCATTTAAGTTTCAACACCTGAACTTTGTAGGCGACACATTCTAATCATGAAAGACAGATGCACTTTGAGAAGAGCATACAAAGAGCTGGAAAATGCTCAGAATGGTCTATTTCTTAAGCTGGGAATTGGATAGATGGATGTTCATTTTATTACTGTTCTTTCAATTATATGTATGTACTACATGTAATCCTATATGTAATTACATATAATTCTGTTTATTATTTCTTAATAAAAATAAAATCATAAATCAAAACATCAAGCTATAGAAAACCAAGTGGCCTAGAAAAGTCTCTTGTTTAACACATTTTCTGACACAGCAGGCACTCAATAACATTTATTGAATATTAAAATATGAAAGTCAAAATCTGCTTTCTATCTTAAGCACTGGAGACTATTACTGTCTGTCTCTCAGTGTGCTCAAAGGTCAGCCAGGCTTCATACTACAGCATCCCCTCTGTCCTCTCCCTTTCCTAAATCTCTTATCTCTGGCCACTTCAGTAACCACTGGTTCTTACTCTAAAAACAAGACTGTAAGTTCAGAACTAGACTCTAGAAGTCATAAACAAGTGATCTAAAAAAATGGTAATTTCTAGGCATATTTTGTGTAGTCTAATAGTATTTGAATATTTTTGAACACAGGGCGCTAGTGGTGTGTTTGCCTAGCTTGTGTGAGGCCCAGGGTTTGATCCTTAGCACCATAAAAAATAAAGATAAAAGAAAACTTTGAACATATTAAGATGTTAAAACACTTCATGTAAAAATTTATCCTGACTTCCAGATTCTCTTATTTAAAAAAAAAAAAAAGGAAGACCAGGCAATACCAAGCACATTTTCCTTTATGCCAGAAAACAGCTGGAACTGTGTTGCCCATTGTATAATGTACCCAGTCTTCTCTATTGTCTTTGACAGAACCGTGTCAATGACGACTTACCTCTTTTTCATGTTCTTTTGATTGTTATTATTTGGGGAAATATTTCTTAAGACTCTCAGCAGAATAAAAAAGCAGGGCAAATTGACTATGTGATTTTTCTTTGATGGAGGTCATTTCACCTGTCGCTGGCCTGGCCCAGTTCACATTTACCTTTGCTGGCTCTGCTTATCATTTAATACCCATAGCAGAGGGGATTCTCTTTCCTCTTCTGCTCATATATTGATCATCCAAAGTACTGTTTTCTGCTTTCTGGCATCTAAAGGAACTGAAGAAATTACATACGCTTGCTGATAGAGGACTAATTTCAATGTCTAAAAATCTACTTAGGAGGCCCAGGAAGGTGAGACTCGTCTAGACCTCGTGTATGGCTGCAGTCTCCAAATGAGAGAGTTTGGAAACCCACACCTCAATCTGTTTTCTTTCCTTTGCCTTGACTTTCTCCTGTTTTCTCCACCCTGTGTTCTCTTCTTGGCAGGAAACTCAAGCCTTAGAAATCTAAGTCTATTCATAAATGCACTTCTTTCAGTTACTATGGCAATGCTGAAGGAATCTGTCACGGCCAAACAGGATCACAAAAGGATCACTTTTATTTTTATTCTCAGTGTTTCCACCAACAAACAAATAAATAAAATGCTACAACTAGCCAGAGTCTCATTTGCTTCTTGGGAAACAGCTCCGAAGGACTGACTCCCTACTTTCATTTCTTTCTTAATTTTTTTCCTCCTATTTTTTATAGAGTTTTATTTGTTTTCCCAGACATTTCATTAGAAAGGACCACAGTCAGTAGCATTCTCTGATTCCAGGGTTGTTTTTTTTTTTCTTCCCTCTTTTTCCTTACCATATGCTGCTATCAATTCAGTCTAAGAGTCAAAATTAGTTTTCAAAAAAGAAGCAATATAGTTTCCCAAGATTATGCTGTTAGAATTTACTTAATAAAAACACAGGCTACAAATTTTCATATCCATGAGCTATGGATAAGTACCCCCAGAAAGCTTCTCTTTCGTCTATAGTCTTATCTTTGTATTTCATTGACAGTTGGGAATGAAATAATTCAAATGCCCTTATTTAAAGAAAGCAAAACAAGACAAACTTTCTGCCCTATCCTTAGGGCAGGGATGACAAGTTAAGTTGACATCAAGATTAGCAGATGAGCATTCAGCCACTTTGCCAGTCATTGCTACTGCACGGACTCTCTGCAGCAACAGAACATTTGCTCTGAACAACCTACAGTCTGTCAAATTCCATAGCAGTTTCCAAGGCAATGATATGTTCTCGGTCTTTTCTTTAAGTATTGCACAATGCTTTAGAAATTGCACAACAAAGAAGAGGGAAGCCCTTTGAACCCAGTGGGGGAAGATCCCCAGATTACCAGAAAGAGGTTACTTTGCAGATGGATTCAAATTCTTCCTGCTTCCTACAGGAGGGCACCATCTCTACACTATCTGGGTGAGGGATGGCACTCAAATCTCTAATCTCAAGGTACATTTTCAGAAAAGAGATTTTATTTGAAATTCCACAGGCAATTCAATAGCACTGACTACCCCTATGTTTATAGGTGAAGGAGGAAAAGATTTAACATTGGAAACAAACATAGATATCTTTGATTGAAGTGGGACTCCCACTGATCATGCTAATATATATTCATAAACTTCACATGCAAATACAGGTACCATAAACCAAAATAAAGAATAAAGGCATTGGGTAAGCTATACTTAGGTTTCAAACCTTATCCTGCTACTTATCATCTGTCACTTGGGATATACTACTTAATCTCTATAAATTCCAGTGTTCTTGTCTGAAAAAAAGGATAATAGTACCCTACCGTATAGGATGACTGTTGGAATTAAGTCAGAAATTTCATATACACACACAAAAAAAGCATATAAAATCATTAGTCCATTTGAATAATTATAAACTCTAAGCATCAATGATGATTATTTTTGTTATGTTTCAACAGAATGTATACTTCTATTTTCCCTGTTTTGTTACAACAAAATGTATTGTATAAAATATACAATTTTATATTTCTATGTCATTTATTTATATTTGTATGTGTTTATTTATAATGTAGCAGCTTACACTGTGCCCTGGTATATTCTGAAAACATGGAAAACAATTCTTACTTTCACCCTAAATGACGTTTAAAAATATGGCTCAGCAAGAGAGCTCTTACCTAGAATGAATGAGGCCCTGAGTTTGGACTTAATACCCATATTCCCGACACACACGCCCACCACCAAAAAAAGCTTGATATAGTTAGAGACAGGTCCTTACCTCCTCAATTACTATGGATATATTAGGTAGATAGTAGTATTTTCATTTTACTGACTAGAAAAATGTTAAAGCTGAATCTACTTAACTCTAGAAATATGAATAAAAACATTCCCAATATAAAAAATTTTTGGCATTAAAATGGCACTGTAGAGAAAATATCAGGAAATTAATGTAACATATATTCATTAATCTTTTTTCTTATCTTCATTCAGCAGATATTTATTCTGAGTATCTTCTCACAGTTCTGTAAGGCAGAGTATCAGTGATGGCAACATAAGCAAGGTCCCCTTCATTTTCTCCAAGCACCCACAGAAATCCATGCAGATGCATATGCATACTAGGTCCGGTGGAAAACAGTAAACTCTCCACTAGAAACATAGGTAAGTGTTATAAGAATCAGTGTTTGGATACAGTTATTTCACTATACCCTATTACTAAGTTGTTGTATGAGGGAAGAAACTTTGAATCTACAATTTTTAGTGCTACTCACTATCTTTTAAATCACTGTTTAATTCTAACCTAATTTAAGCTCAGAGAAGATATCAAGAAATTGGGTAGTTTGTGGGCACAGTGGCACATGCTTGTAATCCCAGTGACTTGAGAGTCTGGGGAAGGAAGGATCCCAAGTTCAAAGCTAGCTTCAGCAACTTAGTAAGGCCCTAAGCACCTAAGATCTTGTCTCAATAAAATAAAATAGGGACTGTGGTTGTGGCTCAGTGGTAGAGAGTAGGTCTTGCATGTGTAAGGCACTGGGTTTGATCCTCAGCACCACATAAAAATAAAGGTATTGTGTCCATTTACAACTAAAAAATATTTTAAATAAATAAATAAATAAAATGGGCCAGGTTGTGGCTCACCCCTGAGTTTAACCTCTGGCTTCAAAAACAAACAAACAAACAAATCAGTTAGTTCAAAATCAACTAGCATATTTTTAACATATCCTAAAAATAAAATGGACATAAATGCAATAATGCATAAAATGATGGTAGCAGCCAAGTTCTGATCTTCATGCCTGAGTTCTGCTCAGTGTATCTGTGCAGTTTAAAGGAACTCAATTTATTTTCTTCAGAAATTTAACCTTGGGTTTTCTTTCCATATTAAGGAAAAAAATAGTGGAAAGTTGACATTTGTGTGACTTCTGAATAAAAATGTGAAACAAACTGAGTCAGTAGCACTCTAGTCTGCCATCTGTGATTTTGCATTACTCAGTCGATTCCAGAAATTAGATTAAGATGGAAGAATTTAGAAAGGGGAATTTCCTTTGGAGGTAATTATGAGGCTCACCTATTAACAGTGGAAAATCTGCAGCCATAAATTGCTCTCCTCAAGTCAGACAGAAGAGTGCAAATGAAATACAAGCCTAGGATGTGTTTTCAAAATGAGAGTTTTATTCCAATAATTAGTGGGCATACCCACCAATATTATTTGGAAATGTCAAAGCATGAAGAGATTTATTTATAAGAGTACTTACAAAAACATAGGTCAAAATATTAATCTACTCTTCCTTAAAACATTACACTTTTGCTTCAATATTTTCACGGCTCCTAAATAGCTTTCTTTATCCCCCAAATGACTTCCTAAAATTTGAATTTATAAAATTTACTCTAGCTCAAGATTTTGCACACTATGGAAAGCAAGTACCACTCTTAGACCGAGGGAATGCAAAATACATTTTTTGGCCAGCAGAGTCCATGACTGAAAAGAGAGGCCCCTGAGGTAGCTCTGACCAGTTAAACCCTAAGGCTCAGCTGGACTGTCTAAAATACCAGACCCCCATCACCCACCCAAATTGGCCCTCTCTCGCAATTTTCCCTGCCAGATCCTTGGGGACAGAGGATATTAGAATAACTATCTGGATATCAGAGGCATGGATTCCTCTTTTAAAATGTGCATAGTCTTTGACAGGAAACAAAGGATGTAATTATTTCCTTAGAAAAATGTAGAAGTAAACAATGCGATATGTAGGAGAATATTTTCATTCCTTCTGAAACTTTGGAAATTACAGCCAAACAATTTAGAATGTATGTGTTAATGAAAGATCTTTTGTCTAATTTATGTACATCACTTTACCACAGATCTATGGAATTTAGGTTACATTTGTATAATTCCATAAGGGGTTTTTGATTGCTTAAGCGCCACCTGTTCTTTATAAATGCTGTGACTGACATCAAGTTTTCCTCCATATGGTGATGACATTTTTGATTACTATTTGTCTTCTTACATTTTAATAGTGATTTGAGTTAAAATAATTTAAAGTCTGTTTCCCAATAGCTTCATATAACTGAACAGTACTGTTTATGAGTTTTATCTTTCTGTATTTTGAGTTGACATTATTTTTTAAAAGAGCTTAATCTAGCTACAGAATACAGCTTTATAGGCCTAAATAAGTAATTTTTCAGTTTTGAGTTAAAATCAAGAGTAGAATCAATATGGGCATCTCTGTAATTGAAAACCAGTGGGTGATAATTCTGTACTGAAAACAAGATAATAAGAATAAAGATGAGCCATTGGTGAGAGAAAGATAAGATTAAAGATGTGATCTCAATTAAATATTAGCCATTATTAACACTGTAATAAAACTTCCACTTATAATTTATTCTATAGTTTCCTCTTCTGGAGTATAATTATGAAGCTATATAAAAATAATTTAAGTAAATCAGGACAGAATCAGTTTAATTTAGTATTTCTACTAATTTAATATTTACAGCATTGTTAATATCCAAATATTTTGGTGAGAAGAAATAGTTCAGTTATTTTGGTATGTCAAGATTTATTTTTCTATATTTTCTGGTCTATTATTTATTACTCAGTGTGCATGGATTTGAAGATAACAAAGAGGGACAATCAAAGCATATGGCTTTACGATGCACAAAGAAAAAGCTGATTTCTCTCACCTTCATGCCTGACAGTGACTTTTTTATATTGTTAGTTAAAGGTCTATATATTGGTGCATTTAAAAAAGAATTCAACAACAACAATAACAAAAAGGAAACTCCTAAGAAAACAAATAGACAATTTCCTGATGACCCTTTTATCTTTATTTAGTATAAAACTTCCTAATTAATATCTAGCCATTTAATTAATTCTAAAAGACACTTTAAGGCTATTTTCTCTTTCCCTCATTTTGAAAAAAAAATTAGCTTGCCTTATTTCTGTTTCCTACATTTATTCTTCCAATCTCCAAATTCTTTTCTTATTTAAATCCATGAGCTTCTGATAAACTCATATAATCTCCAAGCGAATAGCCTAGAAATACCATAAAGCCAGTATAACAAAGACAAACTCCTTGCATTATCCCACCAACTGTTAACAACTGTATAGGAAAATAAAAACTAGGAAGCATAAATTCAAACTGAACTCATATATGTTAATAATTTAAAAATAACGAAGAACAAGAATTTTGTCCTTTCTTATATGATAGGAATAAACAATATTAAATAACTGACAATTTATGCAAATAAATCTATAAAATAAGTCGGAGATCACGGTATTATTCAGTTTTTTATCTGGTTATCTATAAAATATAAGTGTTTGAATTATATGTCAATTCTAGTCGGTTTTTAAAAATTTGGATTTTTTGGAAGTGAACTTTTACTTTCTTGCAATTGAATCTTACAGAATGGCCATCTGGTAAAAATTTTATTTCATGAGTATTTGTCAGGTATGTATGGCTTTATCATGTATAAAGTTGAGCTTGTGGTGGTCAAGAGTGAGACAGTTAAATGCAATTGTACTAGTCTGAGTTTCTACCACCAATGGAAAGTCAAATAGTTCTACCCAATATTATGAAAGAGTACAATACTTTACACACATAGCAATGCCTAAAGTTATAGTCACATTATAAAAAACAGACAGTTAAGTTTCTAAAACTCTTAACATAATTCAGACCAATATCCAACACGGTGTGTAGCAGTAAAAATGAAGAAACAATCCCATGAGAAATTTTAGAATGGCAAGAGGATTATACACTATTCTGGAGTCTTCCAAACTTTAACTGTTTACAATTACTAGTTTAACTTATTTCAAATTTTTCTTTAAAACAGTTTCTATTTATTACCTAAATAATTTTACTTAAGAACAAACTTCTTATAAGGACTGTAGTGGAAAATCAACATTCTTTGCCTCTAACAGAATATAATTGTACAAATGAAAACAAAATTATTTTATATTAAAGATGCTTATAAAGTAATACATTAAGAATTATATAAAATTTATATAATAAAAATTATATAAAATAAATGAAAAATACTGTGACTAAATTTGGCTAGCTGTTGTGCATGCCAGAAGCTCAAAGTCAAAGTCTTGTTCTCTGTTAAGAAGGATATTAGGGACACCTGGGTACCAGACAGACTTTCTGCTGACATAATTAGAATGACTAAAAGAGAACTGAGAGAAATAAAATTCACACTGCTTGATTCAACATCGTTTATTTCTGCGTCTAAAATAACCTCAGTATCCTCACAAGTATGTGTTCTACATTTTGGAAAACATTACTCAACAGACAATAAAACAAATTGCAAAGATTTAAAACATTAAAATGTGTCAAAGATTATACACAGATCACTGAAACAGTGCCTGGCACACAGTATGCATCCAATAGACATTTACTGAAGGAATGAATTCATGAGCCCAACCAAATACATAGTTAAGAATACAGGCTGTTCTAGGGCCCCTCCCCAATCACCTCCTACCCACATATAGAGCAATTTTGATCATTCAATAAATGGTTCTGGGAAGTTGGTGAACGAGACAGGAAAAACATCGAAGTTTTTTTTTTCTATGGGGGAAAAAAATCATTCCTTATACATATCCAAATTTCTGCTGGGTTTGCTAGGCTCATAAAGTGTTATTCTAAGAACAGGACCAACACTGAGAGAAGAAAATTCTAGATAGATGTAGAGACACATTCTTCTGAGCACTTAAATTCAGCTATGCTTGAAATAACTCTTGTGTTTGATTAAAAGTATTTAAGTCAACAATTTCCCCCCCTCCCCTTCTACTTGTATGAAAGACTTTGTCAACCAAGTTGAAGAAGTGAGATTTAATGTAATGGCAAATAAGGAAACTCTGAATATACTCCAGACAAACACCCCACGTTCTAGGCATGAGTACTTATGGGCAACAAAATACAACATTTTTATGACTGTGCTTCTCAACTTCCCCCCAGACTTTTGTACCCAATTTTCCTCTTTTCATTCTCCAGCAAACATCTGCTTAGCCTTGAACACTTGGTTCAAACGTTACCTAGTCTCAGGAAATTCTCCTTCTAAGCAAAAAGTTAAAAGCCATTTTCTTCTGTTTCCATTGTATTATTAACAGAACTCACTCATAATTTTCCCTGCTTTACTGAAATTACTGGTTTACATGTACATCTCACCTCTTCCAGTTAAATTCACATACTAAATGCCAGCATCTAGCATAATGCCTAACATAAAATAGGTGACTAATAAATGTTTGATAAATGATTGAGTAAATTCATGAATGAATGTAGAATTAATGATGATTTTTAAAAATCTACTGATCTTTTTGCTAGGAATTTTATTATTGTTCAAGTGTCCAAATTTTCTTGCCGTCTAAATGGCATGTCTTATTTTTTATGGGTCTGGAAAAGCCATATAACTCCTTATTCTTTCACATGAATTGTATGGTGCATTTTCAAGTAAATTCTTGAGAAGGTGGATTTTGTTTCATTAGTGTTAAAAATGAAGACCAATGCATTTGCCTCTGAATGTCAATAACAGATCCCATTGTTTCCTTTGCTCTTCCCAGCATAATCTGGGAGAAAATGCGTATGGAGTTCTGTTCACGCCTCAGTCTTCCTAATAGTAACAAGTCTTTCCGCCAACACAACTGTTTCCTTTCTTTTTAACAATGGCATATGGTTCATATGTTTAGCAAATCTCTAAAAAAAAAATAGTTTTTTGTTTTTATAGAAAGGTTGGGTTATGAACTCTTAATCTGCACCTCACTTCCTACACACGAAAACAGAGTCCTTGGGGCTGCACAAGCTGTGGACATATTTGTAATGAAAGCACAGCAAAGGCAAATGGAAATTTATTTCAATGAGTTTACTGTAAGCACACAGGCTTTTTTTTTTAATTGGTAGGTTTTTAAATTGGTATTGGTGGGTTTTAAATGCCTAATTATCTTCATATAAATGACACCCTATCATCCTAGAGGTGTTGTACGGGGGTGCCCTGTGCTGTTTATTATTTTGCATTACAATTATCATGCAAAGCAGAGAAGGTGACTTTAAGCAGCTCATTTAAAGTGCTTTTTTTTCTTAAGTGTAAAATCTTTGGGAGGCTATTTACATAGATGTTTATCATTGGGTGTTAAAAATCAGTCCAATTATAAGTATACAAAAGTTTTTATTATGGGTTTAATTTTGAAATGTAAATGGCCATTGTAAAGAGCCTGCTGAAATTTTAATTTGTGCTTGTATTTTTGTCTATGGATTAACAAGCCATCCTGTATTGAAATTAATTATAGAGACATGCAAATGTTCAAAGATAACAGAACCTGTGTGGCAAAAGTGCCTAAAGGTATGCGATGCGATCCCCTCTTTGGAGTTGGACATTAGAGATGTTGGTCTGCCACCCAAACTACTAACAACACTGTGCAGATGATAGGGTTCCACTTCATGGTGCATTCTGTTGCCATGGCTATGATGGCCTTAATATTGTATGCTCACAGCAAGGTTGCAATTAGTATTTGGATTTAGAAGAGAAACATAATGATCTCATATTGAAGAAACACTTGTTTAATACTATTTTGGATCTAGGCGTCCTTTCAAGTTGCTAATGAGCAGCTCTGTTGGTCAGGGAAAAAAAAAAATCACTCAGCCATTTTGTACCTGCATCCTCAGTTTCTTTCAAACAAACTTCACTGGGATAGAAGAGCTGACAATGCTTCTGGGGTGTCTACAGGTGTCCTCTGCCAGACTTCAAAAACATATTTTTCGTGTACGTTATCACAGACTTTCGTATGATTTCCTTGGCAGCGATGAAGGCCCACTTTTAATAATCAAATTGGAAAATATATTAGATACCGTTGAAAGCACAGTATTGTAGGTGGTAAGAGTTTTAGGGTTTGTTATATTCCAGTTAACCTCATGAAATATGGCTTTGTATCACCAGCCAAGGAGAAGGGCCTTTGTTGAATAGAGAACTTAATTTCTCCTTGGTGTTCAATAATTATCTGTTGGATTGTTTTGTTTTGTTTTGTTTGTTTTTTTGTTTTTTGTTTTTTACTGTCACTCACTTATAAAGTGTTGTGATTCATATTATTTGGGACATGGATGGTTCCTGGGAAGAGTATATGAGAAAAGCTTCTCTGTGGTAATAAATGAGGAGGAGCTGAGAGAATGCAGGATGATTGCCCCATGCTCTCCAACTAACTATAAACTACAGACAGATAATCAGGGCCAAGACACCAGGATTCCATCATGGAAAGAAGGAGAACTTCAGGATGAAGTTAAGAACTTCAGGAAGGGAAAAAAGTACCAAACAAATGGGCAGACGTTTTTCTGATAGCAGCTCAAATAGTGGAAAAAACAAAATTTTGGAAGAGATCAGTTCTGTTTTGTTATGTAAAAAAAAAAAAAAAAAAAAAAAGTTTTTTAAAAAATTTTTTTAAATAGATTGACCCAAACTGAAAATTAATCCAATTCCTCTGGAAAGCAATATAGAAATTCCTCAAAAAAACTATGAATGGAAATACTATATGACCTAGCTATCCCGTATCTTGGTATTTATTCCAAAAATCTAAAATCAGCATACTATAATGAAATAGCCACATCAATGTTGATAGCAGTGCACCTCACAATAGCCAATATATGGAATCAGCCCAGGTGCCTGTCACCAGATGAATGCATTAACAGAATGTGATCTATGCACACAATGGAGTCTTAACTCAGCCATAAATGAGAATGGACAAAGAACATCATGCTAAGTGAAATAAACCAAACTCAGAAAATCAAGGGTTGAATATTCTCTGTCATATGCAGAAGCTAAAGCACAGTAAGAGAGAAAAGGCATGTGAGGATCAGATATCATAAAGAGATGGATCTAGGCATCCTTTCAAGGATGTATCCTGATATCGTACAGAGATGATCATAAAGATATATCATAAAGAGAGAAGATCAGTGAAGTAGAAGGAAATTGAGGGAGGGGAAGGGAAATGGGAAAGGAGAGAAAACGTAGAATAAATTTGACAAAATTATTCTATGTATGTATATAAATATGCCACAATGAGTTTTGTCTTTATTTTTACAAAGCACCAATTAAAAATATATAAATGAGTCAGTTGCAGTGGCACACACCTGTAATCGCAGTGGCTCAGGAGGCTGAGGCAGGAGCATCATGAGTTCAAAGCCAGTCTCAGCAAAAGCAAGGTGCTAGCAACTCAGTGAGACCCTGTACCTAAATAAAATACAAAACAGGGCTGGGGATGGGGCTCAGTGGTTGAATCTCTGAGTTCAATCCCCAGTACCAAAAAATATATATATACGCACACATATAAATAAATGAGTAAAAAGTAGACCAGTAGAGTAGAAGAAGGGGAATAGGGGGAGGGAGGGAGCAATGGGAGACTGAAATGGAATAAATTAAATTCCATTCATGTACAATTATGTCAAAATGGACACCAATAAAAGAAAAAAAAAGATAGACTGACCCAAGATGTGGTTTGGCAATTACAAATATAAAAGATGAAACACCTCATTTTGCATACTAGAACCAAAACATCTTTAAGACTTTCAGCTTTATAACATTATAAATGGTTAACTCTGATCCTCTAATATATTTAATAATTTTCATAGAATTATATTGTTGGAACCCAAGGCCATTATTGAGATTTCATGTGCAGATAATCTTTTGTGAGCTACAGAATACTTGTGAATCTTCCTGGATGGCCATATTGTTTGGGTTTTGAAGATGAGTTGAGAAGTGAGGAATGATTCTACAGGGAAGAAGTCAAAATGGGATATGCTGGGGCCAGGCCATATCATTTTAGTCAGTATCAAGAAAGGGTTCTGTGAAACCACCAATCTGGAGAGAAGAATGAAAGCAAGAGCCTGGGAGAAAACTAAGGGAAATAAAATATATCAAACTGAAGGGAAGAGGTAGAGCTAGAATAAATCTAGAATTAGTGTTATGGTACAAAACTGGAGAAAGAAAACAATAATGGTCATAGTAATAATAACTACTATATAGTGTTATTTTGACCAACCATGTATAATTTTCCATATATCATCTTATTTAATCTCTTACTTTTGAGTCAAGCATAATCATCCCCATATTGGAAAAGAAGCCCTTTAGATTTCCATTATCAGGTCTCTCTTTAGTTCTTAACAGTAGTCATTTCAGAGTCTCCACTTTCCCCAAACTTCCAACCTCAATGTCCCCACTCAATTTTAACAGATGATCTCACCTCCTACTCAGAAAGGAAAATAGCTAAGACATGAGAATTCCCTTCAACAGCCTGCTACCAAACCTAGAAATTTATCTGTCTCTGCAGCCATCCTGTTGGTTTCCCTCAGTTACAGTGCAAGAGGTACAAACCCTAATGTCTAAAATTAATCTACCTTTCTGCTTTCTCTGGATCTTCTAGGTATCCTTTTCGAAGTTTCTTGAGTGTATCTATCCATGTTTCTCATTCCAGCTATTTTCTTTCTCTCCTTTCTTTCAAAGCCAACTTTCTTGGAAGAGCCCTCTATAGTTGTACTCTCCACATCTTTACTTTTTTTTTTTTTTTTTTTTTTTAACTCACCAACCTATAAAAATGTGACTTTTCTTGCTTTGGCCCATTGTTGCTCCTTACTCTCTAGCAGACCTCCTGCTTATTAAGTCTAATAGACAAGTTTGGGTTTCTAATATATGTAAACTTTTAATGACACTACTTTCTAAGATAATCCTTCCTTAGGCTCTGGGGTAGCACACTCTCCTGGTATATCTATTCTCTGATACTTTTAATTTCTCTGACCAACTCTTTTTTTCTGTCAGGCCCTTGAAGTTTATTGTTCCTTTTGGTTCTGACCTTGAGCCTGTTCTCTCTATAACAGCTCCTCTGCTATCTCAACTATTCATGTTACTTCAAGGCTCACCTCTAAGCTGACCCTCATGTTAGTACCACTGTACTAACTCTCCCTCTTGATCTTCAAGATGACTTTCTCTTGTCTCCTATCTTTATTCCCACTCTTGACCCTATTATCTCACATCATAGCCAAAATGATCATTTTAAAAAGCAAATCTTGGGGCTGGGGATGTGGCTCAAGTGGTAGCGCACTCGCCTGGCATGTGCAGGGCTCTGGGTTTGATCCTCAGCACCACATAAAAATAAAATAAAGATGTTGTGTCCACCGAAAAACTAAAAAATAAATATTAAAAAATTCTCTCTCTCTCTTAAAAAAAAAAAAAGAAAATCTTATCGTATTACCAACTCCAAACTCTTTCAATGGTTTTCTACTGTTCTTAGGGATAGACCCAAACTTTCTGAAATTTCTTAGAAATCTTTCATATACATCTCCCATAAAACCTTCCAGCCTTATGTGTTTTCCCTACCTCCTCTTTTGTGCAATACAATGGTTTACTTATATCTGTGCCTCCAGAAATTTTCAGAATTTTTTTGAAAGTATTAATTCATGTTGTAAAAGGACTAAATGTTGCCAAAAAAGAAGCATTTCACTGCAATTTCATGTTTTTAAGTTTTAGAAATGAACTAAGATTTTATTTTTTATTTCAGTTACCTAATTGACACTTGAACATATGGATTGAGTGATTTATGAAGTTAAGGTCTGCTTATGGTCAACTTCCTTCTTTGAGCCCAGGTCTTACCATGAGAAAATGCTGGAACATAAACTCCAATACCTTGAAAGAATATCTTTGAAGGACTTGAATAGTGAGCTCAGGGACAAGGAAGAACATATAGTCCATGTTTCATTTTAGAGAAAAGCAGTGATATTATTAGCCTACATGATAGTAAAACTGTTTAATTTTCTTATTAGCTCTATTGTACCTACCCTTTCTGGACAGCAGTTATATAGAGAATTGTCTAAAAAAAAAAAAAAAAAAAAAAAAAAACCTGTTCTTTAAAGGGCATCAAATTGCCTCCAGTTGGCTCAATCTTGTGATTGAGAATTAACAAGTCAAGTATGACTTCTGAAAGATTACTGAACCTTTGCTGAGAATCATGACCAGGAAATGAAGTATGGAGCACTCAATATTAACAGAAACCTCTGCTCTCTGGATCTTCCTTGAGTTACCTTCCTAGGCAATTCTAGAAGATCCAGGCTGGGAGTAAGCACATTGAGTATTGGGTTGAGACCATCCTAACAAGTAGTGTTTATTTTTTTATTATCAGTTCTCCATTTCTCTTGGGGACAAAAGTATAAATCTTTTTTGTTTACTAAGCATCTGGTGAGAAGTATGGAGATTCTAGGTATTGATTATGCTCCTCCATGATGAGAAAGAAGAACATGAACCTGGTAGAAGTTCAAGATGATGGAGAACTCACATGACCTCAGCCCTCATATGGCAGGGAATACATTGAGAAGTAAAGGCTGCACTGGGAAACTGGCTTACTTCCAATTTATATAGAAAAGTCATTGTGTTTTGGACAAATCAGGTAAAATAAGGGTACTTACTAACTAGGATGTAATCAATGATGGAAACAACATTTAAGCTATTGAGAGTACACTTTTTTCTTCCCCCCCCCCATAGGCAAAATTTTATTGTATGGAAGGCAGAAAGTACAAAGCACTGTATCAATCATAAAAATAAAATAACAACAATAATAACCTCTACCACCACCACCGCCACCATAATAATAATAATAATAATAATAATAATGTTTAAACCAACAAGTACTCACTGAATTTCACATGAGATTACTGTACAAGGAAGCACTGGGTAGAGAAAGAGGGCCACTATTCCAGTATACATGCAGCTATTAGACACATGTGAACAAGTACAGAATTTGACATTGTACATGAATGCACAGAAAAGGAAGAAATAATTACTGGCTGCAATAGGCAAGAAAGACTTCACATGATGTTATGGTTTAGATATTAGGCATCCCCCAAAACTCATAGTATGAGACAATACAAGAAGGTTTAGAGGAGAAATTATTAGGTTATAAGAACTTTAACCCAATCAGTGAATCAATCCACTGATAGTAATAACTGAGTGATAACTGAAGGCAGGTAGGGTGTGGCTGGAGAAGGGAGGCATTGGGGAAGTGTCTTTGGAGTATATATTTTGTATCTGGAGACTGGAATTTCTCTCTGCTTCCTAATTATCATGCGAGCTGCTTCCCTCCACCACACTCTTCTGCCATGATGTTCTGCCTCACTTCAAGCCCCAGAAGAATGGAATCAGCCTCCTATAGACCAAGACCTCTGAAACCGTGAGCCCCCAAATAAATTTTTCCTCCTGTAAAATTGTTCTTGTCAGGTCTGTAATTACAGCAGTGAAAAAGCTCACTAAAACACATGGCAAGCAACAATGGAAAGCCATGAGGAACTATTCTGGAAACAGGTATGGGATGAGCTAAGGTATGAAGGGCACAAAGAAGGAGAAAGGGAATGACTGAGGGAGAAAATGGTGAGTACTCCCAAGTGCCTGCCACACAGGGTCCCCACAGTGGCACACATGAGACAAGGTCAGAAGAACATAACAGGACCTTACAGTGGGACTTGGATGATTGGTTAAGGAGGTTTGAGTTTCTCTGCATATAGAATCAGTGGGAAGCCATCTGCTCTCAAGTATGGAAGTACCAGAGGAACAAAGTAATGTAAGATTAACAGCAGGATAGTGAAGCTGCCTTGGGTCTCCTTTTTGGAATGAAGCAGAATCTGTATTGATGTATAAAGAAATAAAAAATATTCATAAGCAAATAGAAAAATGGTGGCATAGCATAAAATGGATTAGAATGAGAAGACGGGGAAAATAGCAGGAAGAACAGATAGAAAGCAAGCAGGAAGACATAATTCTTGACCCTGAAATTATTTGGATATACAACTTTTCAATTGTTTCTAGAATAGCTATAGCAATTTTTCCCTAATCAATCTCTCTCTGCTCATTATAACTCAGTGGCACACATATGTACAATGGCATTCTATCTACAATTACAAAGAAACTAAGCAAGCCAACTTGCCATACTGGCCTCAAATTCAGGGTGAGGTCTTCCCATTAGGGTCCAGAGTGCTCCAATGATCTGGCCTGCTAGAGATCATGACTTATCTTAGTAATGGGCATTAGCTAACTTAGGAAAAGAGGGTCCTATAACTTCATCAGTCTTTTAAAAAATATCTGTCTTTTGGGGAAAAACTAACAGTATGAGGTAAAAATATTATTTTCAACTTTTTGACTGGAGGTGTTCTGGAATAGTGCTCTGTTTTTTTCCATTTCATCTCTTGATTGACATGCCACACGGGTGTCCAGTTGTTCCTGAACTTTTCTTGTTTGCTTGCACACCATTTGTTTTTATTTTTCTTTTATTAGTGCATTATAGTTATACATAATAGCTGGGTTCATTTTGACAAATTTATTCATGCATGGAATTTAATATACTTCATTTGGGTCTCTGGTAGCCCTCAGTCTTTCCCTTCTCTCCTCCCTCTCCCTGTTCTCCTTCCTCTACTCTACTGGTCTTTCACCCATTTATTTATTTATATTTGATTGGTGTAGGTGGATTCATGATGGTATATTTATACATGCACATTCCACAATTTTATTAAATTAATTCCACAGTAAATGCATTATTTCTCATGCATGCTGCATGTCCATCTTAAATTGGCAGGGAAGCTCAGGGTTATAGCCAATGAACAGCAAAATCTCAGAATGTGGGTTTTGGAAGGTCTTTCACCAGCACTTAAATATTCTGGCACAGAAATAACACATGTCATTCTACTCACCGCTCACTGGTCAGAGAAGCCATAGCCTATTCTTTCCCCAGATTACCCCCACCCAGCAATCTGAACCCAAGGACAGGCCAATAAGTAAAGTCCTACCATGTGACCTCAAGAGAAAGAACTAGAGAGAGCACTAAGGAGGACCACAGGAAATATGTGTTGGACGTTGGATGATTTTTGCTCTGTAGTATTATGACCAATAGCACATATATGTTTGATGTTCTAAAACAGTATTTTTTATCTTGAGAAAATTCCAATTCCTAAGGCCATATGGAATCCCAGTTTGAGAAACTAAATGTTAAATATTATGCTATATGATCACCTAAAGCAACATTACGTGCAGATATGAGCTCTGAAACTGCTTGGCAAATCTTCCAAAATAAGTCACTTTTAATACTTAAATTTTCTTCAACAATATGAAAATGCAAAACCTAAACTTCTTTTACGAAACAAAAGACTCCTGAATATATTCCCAAGAACTCTCATTTGGCTACAGATTACTATTGGGAAACAACTGCCTCGTTCAAGAAAAATAACTAATATTTATTAGGCACTTGCCATGTTCCAGACATGGTTCCTAGTGCTCTGCGTGAAATAAGTCTTTGAATATGCAAGAGAACTCTGTTCCACAGGCACTGTCATTTACATTTTCCTCATAGAGAACTGAGACATAGAGTGGTCAGTTCACACAATCAGTAACTGGTATGATGTGAAGCAAACCCAGGAAGTCTGGTACCCAGGTACTTAACCTTCGTACTATACTGTCTCTACAAGAATTTCAAAAAATGTTTTTGAATTTTGCAATTGATATGCTTATTAAAATATTCCTACAAAGTAATAAACTATCCTAAAATATAAACAGGATATAAATTTTTTATTTTTGCTCACTTATTTATTCAACAGTTAATGTTTCCTATTATGCTATTAATATGGAAGAGGGTATAAGACATTGCCTTCAAAACTTCTGATCTATATGGAAAATGAATCAGTACACAATTGTCTATGAAACAAAATAGAGAATGGTTACAATATAATGCAAATATATCTTATTTAATCATTTGTAGTTAATTATGAATATTCCTATTTCCACCCTGAGCATAAGTCTCATGAAATAAATGCTGTCTTGCCCATCATCATTTCCTCCATGTCTAAGAAATTGTAGGAACTCCATAAGTATTTGTTGGCACAAATAAGTGAATAATTAGAAACTTCACTACTAATAGATGCCAAGAATAGTACTAGGTATTTTAAGGGTTTTCTCACTTAATTCAAAACAAATTGTACAAATAGGAAGCTTAGGTTTAAAGTTCAATCAGCTAGAAATGGAAAAACCAGAATCTTATCCCAAGTGTCTTTATGATTTTGCATTCTCTACCTCCTCTGAGTTGAAAACACTACCTCTCAATGTGGGCCAGAGAAATACAGATAGTTCAACAGGAAATTATTTTCTTTCGAGCTCATGCACGATGATGAACAAATCACACATAAAAAGAAACATTTCCGATGACTCTCACCATTTTTGTCTAAAGCAAGGACAAGAGGATGTGTTGCAAAGCCAGATGACTAGATATTTATCAGTCAGAAATGTCTCAAAAAATACAGCTTGATTAGTGAATTGCAGTATGTTCAGTAATTAATTAAGAGTTTGATTTGTAAAAACAAAGCATGATGGCTCCTACACACACCATGTGTCCCCTGAGCAAATGAAGATAGAGCTTAATGCTGAGGCTCCCAGTTCAGCTAAGCAGTCACAGATGTGACTCAAATTAGATGGATGAACTCTGAATAACAATAACACTACCCAAATTAGCAAATAGTATCTACGATTTCTCCCAGAAAAGCCAGAGACTCAGTCTAAGTCCAGGTTTGTGAGCTTTATATTCTGCTAAAATTGATTTTGGAATGTGCTTGGGTCAGTGCCACATATCAAGATAACTCTTGCAAAATGAGGAAAGAGTTCTAGTTGTTTAACATAACACCACTTATAGCTCTAAAGGCAAGTCCACCGTTCAAATGAGAAAAACTGCCTATCCTCATTCCAGGGAAACTTGTGTGAATGTATGTGCACAGAATTGTGTAACAAAAGTTTGAAGACAAACAAACACAGTGCTGGAAAAGAGGGAGATTAAACCTCTGTTGAAATAGTTTGTTTTAAGCTTTATTGTAAGTATATGTATATGTAAGTATACAAGTATTTGATTTTGACAAAAAAAATAGGAATTTATCTTTTTAAAATGATTATCAGAGAAAAGCTTACAAAACAAAATCAAACAAATCTTAATGAAATATTTGAAGACTATGTCTTGTGAACCAAAGGTGAATTGTCCTTTAGGGGATTTATGCAATAAATAAAACTATAGCTGGTCATGGTGGCATATGCCTGTAATCCCAGTGGCTTGGGACGCTGAGACAGGAGGACTGCAAGTTCAAAATCAGCCTCAACAACTTAGCAAAGCCCTAAGCAACTTAGTAAGACCCTGTCTCTAAATAAAAAATTAAAAAGGCTGGGATGTGGCTCAGTGATTAAGCACTCCTGGGTTAAATCCCTGGCACAAAAAAAAAAAAAAAGCTAGAATTATAGAATTATAGAATTATGATGTATTTAAGGGAAAAAAACTAAGACATACTTTCTTAATGAAACATGTATAATATACATTTTAGACACTCCCACAAATACCTTGTATGGGTAGTCAGTTCTTTGTCATTATAAATGCAGTTCACTCATATCATTTTTATTTGACATGTGATGAAATGTAATAAAAGGGAGAAAAGGGCCTATGCCATATCACTTCTGTCTTCCATTACCTGTTACTGTGTTACTCAATTCCATTTCAATAAATGCTTTGTCAACCTCTCTGTCTTGGACACGCACCCACTCTTCACTCTCCACCTGTCCCTATCCTGTCTCACAATTCTTTACAGCCCTACTTTTGCAACCTGCAGATATTCCCCTCACTGTCTGTATCCTCCTTCCTGGCCACATTTGCAGCCATTTACCTGCTGTTCAAGGAAGTCTGGTGATGCATATTTTGGTTTGCTTCAGCATCCTGACATTTTAATACTCAAATGGCATGGTAGGTCCATCCCTGCACAAGCTATCATGAGGACTGCCTTCATTCCTTTACTTTTGTACTGTGGTCTTCATCAATCATGTGGTTTCAGCCGACTTCTTAGAAATTTATTTCATCTACATATTTGATAGACACATGAACTCAAAGAATTTGCAAGTAATATTTTTGCTTAACTGTGCCTTTGAAATTTTCAGCAGTATGAAACATTTTAGAAAACTGAAGACAAAAGTCCATCAGAGGGTTTCATTCCATTCTCTGAAGTTAAAACAAAACAAACAAACAAACAACAACAACAACAGCAAAAAAAAAAAAAAAAAAAAAAAAAACAATCCCAGTTGTAGGATAAATGCTTAGGTTAGTGCTTTCTATAATTTCTGGCTTAGAAAAGGAAAGATACACTTCTCATGACAGTAATGTAATTTCACAGCCCTCTGATTTCTGAGTAAGTCTTGTTGGCTTAAGCCTACAATACCCAAGTTTAAGTTCCTGACACATAATCAGACCGATCATCTGGAAGTACTCTCAACAGATTTCTACACCAAGTTACCTAGAGAAAGCAGCTTTGCTTTGCTTTATAACAAAGATCTCAACATTAACTTATGCTTTGCTCTCTGGGGATCTTTCACCTGTGGTGGGAGCTGACAGTCTCAGTAATCTCTCAAACATCTTTCTTGGGTTGATTTTTAATTGACAGGCCTTGATAAAGTTGTGCATGTTCTCCGTTCTAACTTGTTTTTAATGATAAAGACAAGCTGATGGCATATACATGTGTTCTCCATTAGACCAGAGAATCTTATCCTTAGTCCTTAGTCATTTAAAAATTAGTTTCCTTATTTTCCTGCCCCAGATGAATTCTGCATTGTTTTAATGAATTCATTCACAGTGTGAGGGCACACAGCACTGAAGAGACCTCAAGCAGTTTCACATTACAGACACTGACATAGCTTGCTAGAGATCTTCAAAGGCTTTTGTACTTTATTGCTCCATCATTTTTGAGAAAATTATTTTTAGGCTGTTACACTACCCTCCCCCTTTTAAACAACAACAAAAGAAAAAAAAAAGAAGAAGAAGAAGAAGAATTAAAGGAATTAAGGGCAGAGGAAATGATCTGAACTGTATCTGTTGTTTAGAAAGATTAAATAATGTGTAACTGATGCAGATTGCTAAAAAATAGATTTGCCTCATTTGGAATGACAGAAATTAGAAAAATTAGGCAATTCAATTATGGATTTTCTAATTTTTTTAGCAGTAGATACCTATTTTAAAAATAAAACCTATGCACAAGCCCAATAAACAAATTGCTACTATAGTGGCAATCTTACTTATCATTCTCCCTTTTGACAGGTCTGGGGGACTCATTAAACCTTAGACTAGCTGCTGGACTAGATGATCTCTGGCACACATTTCCAACTTAAACACTCTCAGAATCTATTCAATCCAGTTCAACAAAAATGTGATTGAGTGACTCTAATATAACTGGAGATAAAAAGATAAGTGCAGTTCAGTTCCTGCCTCGAGAAGTTCACATGATTCTGTGTTTTGAATACAGTGGCCCATTGTACGCCCACCCCATTTGCTTGTTAAACCCAAAAATAACCTACTGGTCTCTCTCCCAGAGAATAATATGGACCTCAGTGCCTAGTTACATTACTACTTGATAAATCCTTAGTGAGCAAATATATTGAATGAATGAGAGCATTTGAGTTAAATAAATGAGTGTTTAAGTAAAATAATGGATAACACACTAAGAGTGAATGAAAATACAGTCGGAGGGAAATATTATATTCAATACAATAGCTTAAAACAAATATCATCCTTATGAGCCATTAAATCAAGTTTTTATATAGCAAAAAAAAAAAATAATGAATGCCCTTCCTTGTCAGTTCCCCTATAACAAGCAGTGATCATATACTTCAAAGGAAATTCTATCTTTTACTTAACTACGGAATAGTACTCCATGAGAGGAAATACCTGATTCCAACTGATGATTAGCATATGGTTTGAAAAATAGGGAAAAGAACTCTTAATGATTCTTAAATGTTAACTGTTTTTAATATCTTACTTGGATCTTTTAAGGCCTCTCAACCTCAACTAATATCCTGTAACTAGAAATTCTCTAATATTGACAAAGCAAATAAACAAATGACCTGCATATTTCAAGTTGAGAACCTAAGTATTTCTTTACTCTTTCCTTTCCATAATTAGACATTTGCATTGCTCTTTTTCTATTTCTTTTTTTCTATTCACATAGCAATCTGTCTTGGCAACCTATGCTTTGCCTTGTGAGCCAAGGACTAGCTTGTAGATCAATGTCACAGGACAGTGCATCAGAAAGCATGTGAGAACACTGAATGGTATGTTGGTGAAATTTAAAAAAAAAAAAAAAAACACCTTCATTGTTTTACATTCACCAATTGCTGCCTGATCCTGGTAAACACTATATCTAAATCCCTTTGCCAAATACTCAAATCATGTTTTTGTTCCCTTAACTTAGAAGGCCCATTTTTAATAGAATTTTTCTATTTAGTTCACTCACTTTGGGAAGTAGGAATATAAGTGACTTAAACTATATAGAAACTTACATTTAGTGAAATAACAGATTGTATCAATAGGTCTTTTAATACAACTGAATAACCTTTGGGTATGAAATACTTACTTATTACAAAGAGCATTACAAATTGAGAGGGGCGGGGAGAGAATGGCAAAGAACTAACCCAAATATTAGTCATATTCATGTGGAATATGATTTAGAAACCATTCAAAGAATAGCATTTTAAAACAAAAAGAAAGTTAACAAGGATGCTGTCCATTTGATTGGTGAAATAAAATAAAGTCATTAAAATGATCTTCATAAAAAAATATTCAAAGAAAGTCTGATTGCTAAAGGAGCATATTTGCACAAAGCCATTTTGATGTAGTTATAGTAAAATAGGAAACATCGCATAATTTGCTTTTTAAAAATCTCCAAATACTATTTACAGGAGACACTAATGTCCTTATTCATTCTTAATATCTATCCTGATTAAAGAAAGCTTGGAGTTTCCATTTTTGTTACTTAATTCTTAAAGGTATTCAAATAGCCTTTATGTCCAGAAAAAAATACATCTCTCTTCTAGACCTGAGTTGTAAAAGCATCTGTCTTCCAAGAGAGTGCTAAAGAGACATCTGAAGTGTAATTGAGCATTTTCTCTGAGATAAAGAAACACATTACAGTCAGACTTACTATGTGGTGTACACATTCTAAAAAGAAAAATGACAAAAAGAGAGTTTAAAAAATACAGAGTTTTCTGTCCTTCATAATTTAAAATAGAGAACAAAAAGATTATTAATATTAAATGTAAAGAATTTAACTGAAAGTAATACAATACAACTTTCATAACTTTGTGAAAGAAATCAGAATGATGAAGACTAAAACCATTCAAGATGCATATAGCAATGCAGATTAATCAAAATGGTGGAAACAACCCAAATCAAAAACCTCATACCTCATATGAACTTACAATGAATCAAAGACTTAAATTTAGGAGCTAAAAGGATAAAACTCTCAAAAGGAAACATAGGCATAAATCTTCTTGACTGATTAGAGAATGGCTTCTTGCATATGACACAAAAATCCCAGGCAATGAAAGAAAAAAAATAATTTGGACTTCATCAGATTAAAATATTTGTGCTTCAAAGGACACCATCAAGCAAATAGAAAGTCAAACTGGAGAATGGAAGAAAATATTTACAAACCATATATTTTATAAGTAATATGGAATATTCTTACAGCTCAACAATAAAAAGACAACCCAGTTAAAAAGGAACAAAGGATTTTAGTGAATATTTCTTTAAAGAAGAAATGATACAAATGACACAAATGACCAATGAAAAGATGCTTGACATCTTTAGTCATTAATTAAATGCAAATAAAAACCTCAATGAGATACCACTTAATTTCCAGTAGGAAGTTTATAACCAGAAAGACAATGCTAAGTGTTGTCAAGGATGTGGAGAAACTAGAACTCTCATATATTGCTGGTGGGAATGTAAAATAATGTTGCCATTTTGAAAAAAAAAAAACCATTTGGCAGTTTCTAAAAAAGTTAAACAGAGTTACCAAATAACTCAGTATTTCCACTCCTAAGCATCTACCCAAGAGAAATGAAAACATGTACATATAGAACATTGTACAGGAATGCTTATTATAGCAGGAATGCTTATATAATAAGTATGATGCTTAATATTACTCATAATCAACAAAAAGGTGGAAACAACCCAAATCAATTGACAAATGTATAAGTAAAATGTTGCATATCTACACAACTGAATATTTTTTAGCCTTAAAACATTATGACATACTGATACATGTTACAACATAGATGAAACTTGAAAACATGCTAAGTGAAAGAAGCCAGGCATAAAAGTCCATGTATTGCTTGATTCTGTTCATCTGAGAAGTCAACAGGCAAATCCATACAGAATATAGACTGTGATAGGAAGGAAAAGTGAACCATGACTACAAGAGGTATGATGTTTTCTTTTGGGGTAAGGAAAATTATCTGTGGTTAGAGAACGGCAATGGTGCCCCAACTCCATGAATATACTCAAAATCCATATAATTGTACATATTAAAAAATGAATTTTGTGATATGCTAGTTTTTTTCTCTCTCTCTCTTTCTGCAGTTCTGGCAATCAAACCCATAGTTTCATGCATATTAACTATATTCTTCTCAATTTTAAAAACTGCTTAGAATTAATTATAACCCTTTCTTAAATAAGCAAAACTAGAAAAACTAATTTTTGCTAAATTTAATGTATCAGAAAGATGTGCCTCATTCCTACTTCAGTGTTCACACTATCTCTGCTCTCCACACTATTTTTCAAGCCATTGGCATCCTACTTTTCAAGAGTAGAGGACTGGGAGTGGAGGAGGTCCTGGATGGGGAAATGATGCTCATTTCTTCTTGTTGGCAACTTTAAAATAATATCAATAATCTACAATATTGATGGTTAAATTTTTTTATTGTGTTGAAAAGAGTTAGGTAGAAATGGCTTCTTAAAAATGTCATATAATGAGATTATTTTGCTAGTCATGGGACAGATGTATTCCCATAATGAGAAATTATAGCCAAAATCCATGAAATGACTGTTTTCAGTCATGGGACAACAGGTAGGCCAGAAATGGGATCCTTGAGAGAAGGGGGACAAATAAGATGAGCCCAGTGACTGCCTTGGCTCTCTGCCTAGAGACATGATGCAGGGAAGATGACCCCAGCAGATCCAATGGGCTTGCTGAGCCAAGAAGACAGATAGTGGAGTTCACGGAAGCCAGACAACAAATGCTCAAGAATCCGACAGTAGAGATAGTAAACAGAGAAACAGTCCCAGAAATCTGTAGGGAGGCTTCTTGAGTCTCTTCCAAATACAAGCCATGGATGTTTGGAGTGAAATTCCACAAGGCCAAGAGAGCAAGAATACAGGGTCTATGAACTGAACAATTCTTGGAGCTCAAACAGGGTTGAAAGCCAAGATTTTTAGAGACTTTAGAAGGCTCATGCCTGGGTATTAGGGGTATTCTAGCCTTGGAGAACAAGCAACTCTCCTACCATATAGAGGAAGATTAAAACTTGAGAGGATCAAGCTGATTCATAAGAAACTTAACTGCCCGACAGAACAAAGCCCAACATTCTTTAAAGGAAGATATAAAATTCAAAAACTCAACAATGTGAAACTCAAAATATTCATCACCCAATAGAAAAGTACTAGCTATATGAAGAAACAGAAAAATATGGCCCTATATCCAGGAAAACATTAAAGTAGAAGAAACACTAGCAGAAGCAGCCAAAATTATGAAATGAACAGACAAAGACATTTTTTAAGTTTTTGTTTGTTAAATTATCAAAGGGAAAATATAAATCTAGAAATGAATGATATCAAAAGAATCAAATAAAACATCTAGAAATAAGAAACGCAAACTATAAAATAAAAAGTTTGCTGTTAAAACGTAACAGGATATTGAACACTACAGAAAAAGAAATCAGGAAACTTAAATATATATCAACAAAAATTTTTGAAAATGGACAAAAGGAAAAATTTGAAAAAATAATGAACATAGGCCTCACTGACTTGTGATATATAATTTAACATATGTGATTAGAATCTCACAGGAAATATGTGTATGTTTTAGAATGGTGGGCAGTAAAATACTTGAAGAAAGAACAGCCTAACATTTTTCCAGTTTGGTAAAAACTAAGAACCTACAAATCTGGGGAGTTTAAAAAGCCCTAGGCATTTTAAATGTCCAAGAGAACACATTCTAGCTCTCAAAATCAAATAGCTGAAATCCAGGAATAAAGAGAAAATCTTCAAAGACAGCTAAGGAATAGGACCGACTATTTGTACCTTCTAAACTAAAGGGATTTTGAATAAATGAATAAAGTTTGACCATGGATTCATTGGTAGAACTTTGCAAACCAAAAGACAATATAAAATATGTTTAAAGTACTGAAGGGAAAAGTAAAACCACAATCAAAACACTTCCATCCCAGAATTCTATATCCAATGAAAACGTTCTTCAAAAAAATGAAGGCAATATAAAAGCATTTTTAGGAAAAGAAAATCTGAAAGAATTCATTATCAATGTACCTGCACTATAAGAAATGTTAAAGGTCGTTCTTTAAGTGGGAAGAAAAATGATACCATATAGAAACTTACCTACACAGAGGGATAAAGAATACTATCAACACAAGGCATAGTAGTGCATGTCTGTGATCCCAGACACTCCAGAGGCTGAGGCAAGGAGGATTTCAAGTTCAAAGCCAACCTCAGCAACTTAGCGAGACCCTGTCTCAAAATAAAAAATAAAAGGGCTGGGGATGTGGCACGGTAGTTAAACACCTCTGGGTTCAATCCCTGGTACAAAAAAAAAGAAAAAGAAGAAGGAAAAGAAAAGAATGCTATAAGAAATAATATGTAGGAAAACATAAAAGACAACAACCAAAACCTCCCAACTTTTTATAGTGATAAAAGTATTTTATTATTTGATTATGTTGAAGATTACATGAGTGTAAACATTTGGTAAAATTCATCAAAACTACAAAGCAGGTGCTTAAATGTTTGCATTCCATTGTATGCAACTGCTTTCAAGTCCTCTAGCACTTTTTATTCTTTGATGTGTGATTGATCCTTTAAGTTTCTATCTCCTTTAGTGCACTTTCCTTGCACCATATTCTTCTCAAAAAAAAAAAATGCTGGAACAACAAATTAAACTTGTTCTCCTTTACGTAGTCAAATAAGCATCATTGGAGAAACAGCACTGAGCAGATTCAAGCTACCACAAATTTATTCCTCCCAGTTTCAGCTGGTTGCTCAGTGCCATGTATGAATCCTTTACATGTTCTTAGTTATGGCCTCTTCACTTCAAATCAGCTCCTTTTATTTTAAATATTGAGGATTATATTTGTGAGGCTTCTCTCATTCTCAGCAGGAAAACTTGCCTCATTACTTATTTATAAAATAGAAACAATTGGGCATAAATTGTCCCAATTGTCCCCCTGTATACAAACATATTTACATTCACATATCTTTGTCTCATTTCTTCACCCTCAGACGATGAGGTGCCCCTGCTGCCTCAGGTCAGTTCTCCCACCCTCTCATCCTTAGCTTCCCTCAAAACCTGCTCTTATATTCAGCTGATCAATAGACTCAAATACCTCCCATCCTAAAAATAAAAATGAAATCTTCTTTTAGTTGACTACCATTGTTCTCTCTTCCAAATTTCTCTAAGTTAAAAGTAGCTTGAGTTCCCGCAGTCTCCGTCCCCCATTCTTCTTAACTCTGGATCCTCTGGCCCACCATTTTCCTGAAATTTGGACACAGAAAACTCCCTTTCTGCAAAATATGGTGGATATTTCCCCCCCTTAGTGAACCTTCCTGCTGTTCCCAGGCTGTTGTCTTCTTTCCCCTTTTCCCATGGAAATAGCTGAAGTAGTGGCCATGGATATGCCTGTCCAGGAGAACACAACAGAAGTGGGAAGAAAACCAGAAGTGGAAATTGGGGAATGTGAATGGTTAAGAAGCAGAGCAGATGACTGAAGAAATGATGATCTAAAACCCAGAGAAGGATGGTCAGATGACAAGAGGAAGATCTAGAAGGAATGGTGCCGTGGAAGCTGAAGAGAAGAGGAGAATGACTGCTAGTGTCCAGATCAGCAGTCTCTTCAAGGCAACAGGTCACAGCAGGGAAGGCAGTTGCCTCTCTCAGTAACCATTTAGATCTCTGGCCTGCAGGTCTCATCCTTTGAATACTGAAGTTGGACATGAAGATATCAAAGATCCCTAAATCTTTAAATTTAAATGTGGATATCTTTTACTCCATCAGAGAAAATATCTTATTCGACACACATTCTATGATTTTTACTGGGCTTCTACTTTCTACCACCTTTCAAAGAGGCTATCACAAACCTCTATCCAGTAGTGACAGGAGGCATTCACTGATCCATATCCCAGCCATGCGGACATTCTCAGCCATAGAAACACTTATTGCTTTGGGCTCCTGTCTTGCAAAAGTTGTACTGGTTTTGTCTCATTCTCTTTTTTAAAAAAAAAAATTGCATAGGCCAAAGAGATCATGTTATGAATGGATTTGTTCTCTCTATATATAAGACTTCAAAAATACTCTGATACTATTAATACTACAAAAAAAAAGTATATATGCTTAAGATTAGGAACTCCAGAATTGGATACTTTGCATTTTCACCTTTTATTTTTCTATCATTTTCCTGAAAGGTTTGCACCCAGACTTTAAAGTGGAATTGAAGAATTCCTTTTATATAATAGTCTAGTCCTCTGTAGTCAAAAAATAACTAACAGTGCTGTTCTTTCGGTATTTGGATCTTAACTTTTTTTTTTTTTTTTCTGAGTGAACTTATATCTCTGACACCAAAGAACAAATGAGAAGTGTAAAAAGCGGTACTGCCTGTACCAACTCCCACTAGTTTTCTGTCTTGAAACACTTTTTTAAAAGTTCAGTATAAATTGCCTGACAATGGCATTCGCAGCTGTGGTAAGGTGATGGGAAGTGGGTTTCTGTTGCCAAGTTTCCTTTGAGTAGTGCCACAGCAGTCCTTCCTAACTGTGCGGCTACACCCAAAGGCAGCACAGATAGTCCCCAGGAATTGTAAATTCTTTCCTTGCTGCAAATTTACAGTGACAGCCAAGGAAAACAGAGATCACTGTAACTTGCTGGGAAGAAGGAGAAGGTTGGCAACTGGAAGATGGTAGTGGAAAGATAAACTTTTTCAAAAGAAATAAGATCTAACTTGTCAGAAGGCACGCACCTGTATGAAAATTCATGAAGTAAAGTGCAGGAATACGGTGACCATTCTGGTAACAATCAAAGGAGAGAAAAACAGGATTGATACTGTCATAGAAGTAAGCTTTATACTCAGTGGCCAAAGAGAGGAGAGGTAGGGTCTCTTCTGAATGCAGACCATAACACCAGCACAGAAAAAGAATCCAGGAACAGCTGGGGAAGGGCTGGGGCTTTATCTAGACCCGGGTTGAAGGTTTCAGTCTACTAAAAGGATGTGTCAGGTAAATTCTCAGCTTGCTTTACTAATAGTTTCATCTCTCAGATGACTGGGGAAGCAATAAGGGGAACTGTGACTCAATTTAATGAAGAAATTTCAGGGAAGAACTAGGTGACTGAGTGTCAGGGACAGGAAACTTGTGAGATGGTTGCCCCTGGACACGTAATAGTGAGGGGTGGGAAATCTAGCAAGAGTCAGAAAGATACTCTGGTCTTTGGGAAAATAGATTTCAAAGAAAACAGGAATTGTTCATATTTTTTAAGAAGAACATAGCTCAAAGAGAGGGCTAAAATAGGGAGTGGGAGGAAAGTTTAGGAGGATTATAACTCCCAGTATAAGAAAAACTTTTTTAAAAAACACTGAACTGGAAAGAAACAAAAAGTATTTATCTATTAGACAGTGAATTTCCTAACTGCTACACAAATTAATTCTGTACAGTTGTCCCCAGGGGATGCAACCAACGGGGTCTGTATATTTGGGAATCTGCTCTAGATCAGGGGTTTTGAACTTATTGTATATGTGTGTATCTTGATTTTTTCCCCCCATCTGGGGAAGTCTACAGATTTCTTCTCCTAATAATGATTCTAAATGTAGGGTATTATAAAAGAAATAAATTACACTGAAAGATAGTTATCAAGATTAAAAAAAATCAAACTTGTGATATAATAATATATGTATGCCTTCATGATGCAGGAGGCCTAACAACTGCTATAATTCTCGGTCACAATGAATGGAATGCTATTTCAAGATACCTGAAACTAATTTGATGTGATATGAAAAAGTCTCAGTCACAAGTGCTGTGAACACTACTGACATGTGTTGCCTAAATTCATAAGTTCCAGAAACACTACAGTACAGTTGGACATTTGAATAAATAAAGATGTTAATTTTTCCATCCAAGCTCATAGACACCCTAATTCTATCCAGGGAGCACCTGACCGCTATCCAAGGAGCCGTGAGATCCTTTGGAAGTGAAGGCATAGGATGTTTCACCAGATTGGCATTTCCTACAGATAAAAGCCCCCAAACTATGTAAAATTGTATAACCAGCCACAAAAAAATGTGATGTTTGAGATATAGGGTTCTGGAGCTAGTTTTCCTGGTTCAAATCTCAATTCATACAGTAGCTTTGTGATCTAAGGGCAAATTATTTAAAAGCTCAATGCCTCAGTTTCCACATGTGTAAAACAGAAGCAATAATAGCATAAATCTCTTTGGGTTTGTCTGATGTGTCATTGAAATAATACTTGTGTGTGATAATACCTATATGATCTCACTTTTCTCTCTCACCCTCTGTCTCTAACTTGGGCTCAGGCACGCTAGCCACAATCACACCAGCACACCAAGCTTGTTTCATCCCCCCCACCTCCACACTCCTACTCATGTCACTCCTTCTGCTGGAGAATCTGTCCTCCCATCTCTTGCAACCCTCCTTCTTTAATGTTCCTTCCATGGGCTTTCAAATCCATCAGACCAATCTGGAAAAAACTCTTTGATACCATTTTGCAGTGTTCAGAATGAGTTACCAATTCCTTCTTTGGATCTCAGAACACTTCTTCCAACAAGCAAATTTCAATATGTATGGACCATGGCACTGTAAAGCACAACATGCTTCCATAGAATTATCATAACAAAGGCTGCCTTCATGCAGTTTTGTGACTTTTTCATCTCAACACTTGGAAGTTTCTCAAGGATAAGAACCCATGTAGTTCTGAAGTGTGGGTGGAGGATGGATAGATGGGTAGATGAAGGCATGGTGGAATAACACAGGGATTTCAAGCATTCATACGTATGAAAACAGAGGTCAAACCAGCTTTGCTGACTGGAAACAAAACCAAAATTATTTAATCTTTCAAACTATTCACTTGTAACTATAATCTTTGTCCTGACTTCCTTGTGAATTGCCATATGTCTTCTTGACATTTTAGAATTACCCCAATACCTAAGGAATCTACTTCCCAAATTATTCCTGCATCTTTCCTAAATATTGAATCATTTTAAATATTTTCATTCCTATCTAAGCCACCATGATCTTTCTTTTGGGGAAGTCAACAGTTAGTCATGCTAGTCAGCTTTCTGTTACTATAACAACATCTGAGATAATCAACTTATAAAAAGAAAAGTTTTATTTTGGCTCACCCATGGTAAAGGTTCCAGTCCATGATTAGTTTGTCCTGTTTCTTTTAGGCTTGAGGTGAGGCAGCACAAAGTGTGTGTGGCAGAGCAAAACTGCAAAAGTCATGACTAGAAAGTAAAAGGGAGAGAAGAGACAAATCCCACAATTCCCTTTGAGGGTATTCCCCCCAATGACCAAGTCTCCTAATAGGCCCCACTTCTTAAATTTTCCACGACCTTCCACTAGTACCACACTGGGGGTCAAACCTTTACCACACAAACCTTTCATGGAAACCATAGCAAAAGTTCTGTAAAGCATTTTTCTGTTTATAATCTTGGATGCCTTCAACTCACTTTCCATGATGATCTTTTAAAATTATAAATCAGACCAGGGTACAGACCTATTCTGAGTTCTTAGAATAGCTGAACCCCTTCCCATTACCTATAAAGTCTCATAGACAGTGGTACTCACCTGTGACCTCATTCCCTAATCCAGCACTCTCCCCTTTGCTGACTATATTCCAGCCACGCTGATTTTCTTCCAGTTTCTCTTAATTGTCTAGAATTTGAGAACTACCATTCTCATTGTTGCCTTTTTCTAGAGTGTTTTTCTCCTAGATATTTATTGTCTAACTTTTTCCTATCATTTTGATCTGTCATATGCTCAAAGGGGTCTTCCCTGATCACTATTTAATGCCAACCGTTATTGAGCTAACCTAAACAATTTACTTTATGTCACTCATTATTACCTGAAATGATCTCATTGATCTTCTTGCTTGTTATCTGTTTCCTTAGCTAAACTTTAAGCACAATCAGATCTGCGTCTTATTCAACAATGTATTCCTGGGTCCTAGAATAGTACTCAGATATAGTATACACTAGGAGCCTATCTACAGAGTGACTGATTGAATGAATGAATGAGTGGCTGGATTTTGTCATGGTAGAGGAGTTGTTATGAGAAGTACATAAGATTCATACATATAAATTGCTTGGCATGTAATCCGGTGCATAAATATTTTAAAATATTCAATAATAACTCAATGAACTATTAGCTATTTTTTTCTATCATGAGATTTTTAGGTCAAGTCACTCCATAGAAAATACGGAAACTTGAAGGTACATACTTGTGAATAACTCATTTTCACAGTAATATGTGGAGCAGTGATAACAACGTATGGAGTTTTTGAAGGCCTTGGGAGATTAATTCTAGGGTGAAAGGATGTCTGAGGCAAAGAAAGTACATAGGGACATCTTACAGGAACTGAGTTACAGAGGAAACGTTCTTTTCAGTTTTCCCAATTGTAATTCCTGAATCACTTTCTAAATAAATGCAAATTAATTATTAATCCAATTCTCCACATATGACTACAAGAATCCCTTTGCTCATAGAGAGACATCTTTGATGGTGGAAAAGAAGTGGAACAGGACAGGGGCCCAGAGGAGGAGAAACATCTACCTCTGATGCCACTGGACCCAAGGTATCACTCTCTGAGAGGTTACTTTTAAAATGTCTTTTACAGTACAGCTTGCAAGTGGCCTGGCCATATCTGCTCCTGAGCATACAGTGGTGGGCATGGTGACATTGTTCCCAGATTTTCTTTAGTTATCTTTGAAAATAAGAGCAATGTGAAGCTGGCAGCCACCAGCCATGGGAGCCCATTTGAGCAAAAAAATCATGTGAAAGGTATGAGAAGGGAAGACATTTTTCTTATTAATTGCCCTGAAGTAGGCCACAGGGAACCATGAAAGGGAGAGTTGGGTTTAGTACAGCATGAAGGCATGCAAAGTTTACTTAGGCATCTACTGAGCCTATGTTGTCACAAAAATAACTGACATGCATTTTACAATTACTCTATCAAAACTCAGGACATGTTAAAATCCCAGTGACAACATAACTAAGTGTTGAGAATGAAACCTCCCTGGCAGAAAGCCTCTGCAGGTGCCTTCTACCACGTAGAGAACTGACTCACAACTGGGTTAGACTGTGTGTCTCTTCAGAAGACATTTTAAAACCTACGTTGGGGGTTTGAGGTGAGATGCTATCTGAACCCTGTAAATCGGAAAATACTGCAGCAACACAGTGGCCCAAGAAGTTACCGTGAAGTTAGTGCAATGGATTCAAGGAAATGTTGCTCTAAAATACAACCAAGTAGGCTGGAAAAGGAAAACCGTGTAGTGAAAAGATCAGTCTTTTTCACCCAGACAAATGAGGGTTCAGAGGGCCTGCTGAGTGACTTGGGGAAGAGATGCTGAACTAGCCCAGCCGCTGGCATTTAGGAGGCGGGCAGTAAGTGTCTGCTGAATAAAAAGAATCCAGTTGAATGTCAGGGGATCTGTCAAAAGGGGATAAAAATTACATCTTCCCTGTCTGATTGTCATGAGCATTAAGTAGCTATCTAGCCTCCTGAACACATGCCCAGTACATTCTGTTATAATTTTCCCTTACCCTCCTAACAATGCCTCCTCAAGATACATCCTTTGACTACAGTGTTCCTCGGGATAACCAGACTCACTGCATTGCCTGCTATTTAAATTCTTTCATCTTTTTTAAACGATTCTTAGGGTGGAAGAGCACAGGTGATTGATTTCTATCACTACGCTTCAGTGTTAACTGAAGACCTTGCCTGATCTCATTGGTATCTTTCTTTTAGTGTTTCCTGTGCTCATATGTTAACTGACTATAACTAGGTACATAAGAACTTAACTGTAGGGTAACTCTATCCTGGTATACAAGAAATTGATGCTGTATGTCTCCTCAGAGTTACAGATTTGTTCAAAATACATTTTTACTTGATATTTCTCTTGGGTTTTTAAAAGTAAAAAATAACTCTGGAACAAAGGGAATTTTGGAAAACCCAGGTATCTGGGTGGGAATTCAGATGTGATGGTGATCTGGTTGTACTCTCTGTCACCCTTTCGAAACTCAGTACAGATTCAGTGAATTTGTCCAATCAAGAGAATTCTTTTTTCTAGCTTTATCCTTCCAAAACCTGGGAGATTGAACAAAAAGAAGGTCAGAAGTTCATTTCAATTCAACTCAGTAAATATATACTGAAAACCTACTCAGGGTCAGGAATTTCAGATACAAAAGTAGGTAAGATGAGGTCCCAGCCTCCAAGAATCTCACTTTCCAGTGGGTGAAACCACGACATAAACAGGTCATTTCACTGTGATGCAACAAACATCAGAACATAGGTGTTTAATCATTACTTTGGGAGCCTGGAAAGACCACTTAGTCCAGCCTTCATACAAAAAGAGACTTAATGAAAGGAAGCAAGAAAGAAGTTAAGTTTGGAAGATTCTGTGGCTGGAAGGCATATTCTTCTCAGCCTGGATCAGGAACAGGAGCAGTTTAGATAGACAGGGAAGATGACCATTGTGGGGGCTTTGAAAAGGGAAAGCACCATGGGTATGCTTGGACTGGGGCCCTTGGACAGAAGTGTCTATTTATGCCTCACTTTGTTTCCACTGCCCTCTTTTACCTTGTTAAACTCCTAACTTATGTCCAGGCGCAAATCTCATCTCCCTTGAACCAGCATGGACACTGCCTCACTGCCCTACAGCTGATCATCTTAAGTGACATTTGGCCCTGTCTCTTGCCTACTGAAAATATCTCAGTGAATATCTATTGTCCATAGAATAAAGTTCCAGCTCCCAAGTATTTCTGTCCAGGAACTGGCCCTTGTCCTCTTTTCCAGCTTCATTTCTAAACCATTTGTCTTTTCCATCATATAATCCTATTTGAGCCACATGTCCCCCACCTCTTGACCTTTATACAGGCTGCCTTCACCTCACTTCTCTCCAATCTGCATCTACATCCTGCTAAAGCCCCAGCCGTGCCATGCTTCCTGGGAGAAGACTTTGATGACAGGTGTCCCCAACTGAGTCCTGCCCAATGCCTCCACCTCAGTTTTCAGTTTGGCTTAAAGGCCCTGTCTTCTCTGTACCTACAGGTTTTAATTCTCCATTTTGTTGTTATGACCGGCACTAGGGATACAACATCCGCCTCCACCCCCTCATCCCCCCCCCCCCAGCAGCAGGGTTTTGCCTATTGTCATGTTTAAGTACCCGGTGTTCTCGGGAACTAGCAGGTTAGCATATCCTCCATCTGCTTCCCCACACCCACTTTCCACCTCTCTTAGCTTTGAGCCTTGGTCTAGGTGTGCAGGCCTATGGGAGGCCCCTGCTACAGGCTGGAAGGTAAGAGGAAAACAGGCCTTGTGAAAATGAGCCAAGTTGACACAAACTAGCTGTGCCCCCCTCTTTAAGGCCATGGTTCCTCCCAGGAGGCCTTCTCCATACAACTTTTCTTTCTGAGATGTAGTAACCTCTTTTTATTTTCAAGCCTGGGAATGGCAATGACTCCCCACTACCATGTTCTCACCCAGGCCATACAATTGTACAAATTTCTCCTTTTTTAAGCTCTGTGTGAATTACTTCATTTAAATGTACCACATTTACTGACATACCAGCACAGAGAAGTAACTTATTAGACATTTTGAAGGGAAAGAACACATGAATGAGTGAAGAACAGTAGCTGTGAGGACTTCTTTACTTACTGAGCAGGCTTCTCTAACAACCTTTTACCTTTGTCCTCATTTACTGTCTGTAGTTGGTACTTTCATTGTTCTTTACCATTTCTATTGACTTTACTATCTCTACTGAGGAAATTTGTCAAAATGGCACTGAGAGGAGATCACAAGTTGTGACCTCCTAGAAGAAAGGGCAGAAAAGGAAAGGAAAGGTTCCAACCTTAAATTCACACCCAGTGGCCTGAGTAAATACAACTCTTATGTGGCTCCCCCAGAGCAGGTAGGCCTCGTAGGTAACTTCTGAGAAAGGCAAAGCTCTGAGCCTGGAGATTGAAGGAGAAAAGAAGAGAGGATTCACCTTACCAAAAGACTCCAGTGCTGAGCTCATACCTGTAATCCCAGTGACTCTGGAGGCTGAGGTGGGAGCATCCCAAATTTGAGGTCAGTCTCAGCAGTTTAGCAATACTCTGTCTCAAAGCAAATAAACAAATGAATAAATAAAACCACAACTTCAGTGCTAAGCAAAGCTGGCAGAGAATTAAATTGACTGTAAAACAGTCACCAGGACTCCTGCTCAACCTTTCAGAAGATGAATGCTTCTGACATGGCAGAGTGTGATTTGGTTTTTCAATTCCAATGTCTCTTAAGCTATGAAAACCCAGAGTCAGTCACAAGGCCTGCCTCCCTCACTCACCGGAGACTGCAGTGGATGGTGTTTGAGGGTCTCAGACAAAGGAGAAAGTTCAGACTAAGCCTAGTTCTTCTCTTCTACTGAACCTGCTCTGACTCTGTGTTTCCTTAAAACTCGAGCATGCACAGGATGCAGGGTTTTCCCTTCCCCTGGTGCAAAGACAGGAAGGAGGGAGCAGAACAAGAAAGGAAAGAAAAGAGCAAGCCTTAACCATCAACAGGTTTGCAACTCAAGATATCATTATAATTCCCCCCAAAGCTCCTTATTTGTGACTTTTTATCCATGAAAAGGTAATTGATATTGCTAATTGTGAATATCAAAGCATATTGTCAGTTTGTCTACAACAATTAACCTATCATTGTTTATTTCAAATCACCCTTACCAGCTTTATTACAAAGGTGAGTTTTCAACACCATCCTGTGATTTTTCTAGACTACGTGCCCTTTGAACCTTAAACCTCTCAGCTTGAACATGCTTGAAATACATGCACAGACACTTTTAAAGGATCTAGCCAGGGATCCAAGTGGTATTTGGAATTCTGACCCACTGAGAAATGTTTACACCTCCTTCACTTGACTAGAAAGCAGCTGAAGGGAATTCACTCTGAACAGTAATTGCATGTTTTGTAAAAGCTATCAAAAGTTACACACAGATGCATTTTACAAAGGCCTGGAGGGGTGTTCACACTCCTTGGCAGGTGTGTGAGCCTGTGGCTCTAACAAACCAGGAACAAGAGCCACAAAGGTGGCTCAGGTGGTCTCGAACATGTCTCTATTAGATGATTTTAAACATTCCCTCCACATCTGTATGGCTTCGCAGTCAGCTGCAAATGTGTTTCTGTCATTGGAGGCCTTCAAGAGCTGCCATCTTCCAGCAAGCCATAATGAATCCCACAGTCAGACATTGCATGGTGTGCAATCTTCAGAACACCTGCACTCTTCAAATCCTGCCTTTGACTTATGTGGTGGCATGTGTTTGCCACTTCACTGGCATTGCGTTTTACAAACCATGTGTCATTGTGACCTGGAAAGATTCAATAGGGAAACCAAAAGAAAAAAAAAATCCATTAAAGCAACCTCAGCTTAACATGGACCATCAAGAACCTCCTCAGTCCCACAGTGTTGGGAGGAGCCCACTTAACAGTGGAGGAGAACCAGGCCTGCATTTGAATATTACTTTAGCTGGAAAACACTATTTCGTTACATTAATGCCTGCACTAATTATTATAATAACCCCGAGTTTACACTAGTAACAGATCAATTGTAATGAGCTGAACAAAAGAATCTAGGTGGAATTCTTCCCTGTAAAT
Source organism: Spermophilus citellus (assembly GCF_964194105.1). Lineage (NCBI taxonomy): Eukaryota > Metazoa > Chordata > Mammalia > Rodentia > Sciuridae > Spermophilus > Spermophilus citellus. The sequence goes on from NC_138197.1 coordinate 49,916,674, forward strand.
ATGCTCCTGTCAGTGCAGTCAAAACACAGTGCCAACACACTGCCAGCATCAGCGAACATGCTTTGTAAACCCGGGATGTCCTTTTAATCTCTTAATCGGCCATTTACATAGGAAATGAGACAAAAAGCTAAGTCTCTGTCCACCTGCATTTTTGAAGGACAGCTATGCTAACCGCTGTCACAGGTTGTCAGTATTTCCCAAAGTGTCTGAATCTAAGGAGGTAAAGAAGTGAAGAGTTTGAATGTCACAGAAGGGACCTGAAGTTGAATCTTACAATAAAAACAACAAAAACAACAAATTGTGGTGCCTAATGTAGTGTAGCTTATGCAGTTTCTTTTAACCGATGTGGCTAGTTGTCTTAAAAGTTAATCAATACCTGTTTTAAAAATAGTATTCTAACTGATATACTTCAGCATGAAGAAATATTTTTCATTCTAAACAACTCTACAAAAGTTGTATAGAGTTTGACTTTGAAAGTTGTCTGTGTAGGAGATTAAATTGTTCAAGTTGCTTCTATACATTCCTATCATTTGTCCTCATAACCCAGGAAGCAGATAGGAGAGGTAATAGTTTGCTTAAGGTTAAATGATTTCCTGAAGGTCACATAATAATTAGTAGTCGAACAATTTCTAGAACCCAGGTCTCTGTGCAGTTTGTTTATGACAATACATTTTCTCTGGTAGGTTATTTATTGGTCAGATCATTGATGGTGCTTGATTATGAGTGCTGAGAGAAGCCTAGGGAAAAAAATTATTCTATATTTAGGTTGTTGGTATGTTTCTCTCCATACAAACACATCTTTAGAGTTTCTCAGAAATGAACAGAGTTCCTTTCGTTTGGTTAAAAGAAAATAACTAGTAGGTAACAGAAGAGAAAGAAATATTATTTTAGTTTGGGACCATTAAATATAAGCATCTAAAGGTTTGTGTGTGTGTGTGTGTGTGTGTGTGTGTGTGTGTGTTTGAGAGAGAGAGAAAGAGAGTGTGTGTGTATGTGTGTGTGCGTGTGTGTGTGTGTGTGTGTGTGTGTAAGAAAGTAAGAGTCTTAAGAGATTGCAAAATAACACATTACAGCCCATAATATGATGTAGTGCTTTATATACATTCTGAAGCATCCAGACGCCATAGGTCAATCAAAGTCAGGATGGCTGAAATGTGTGTTAAAGTGTAGGAAATTAAAATATTATGCCTAACACTGTATAATGCATCACGGAAAAATTCTTGTAAGTATAAATTAGCTTTACTGTTGAGTATAAAATCTTCCTTTTGGTTATTTATGAAGCTTCATTTTGAAGATTGCCTTCACTGACTAACAAGCAAATCAGAACTTGTCATGTGCAAATCTTGTGAAGATTGCAAGGCCAGTATATAATTAGCCTCAAAAGAGTGTGACCAAATTGGGTAAAAAATAAAAACACTACGAAAAGGAAATAAAAAGACCAAAAAGAGGTCAGGGTGTGGTCAAACCATGGGAACCCTTTAACTTTATATTTCCTGACATGGTTATGTTCAAAGTCTCTAGAAAAAGTGAAATTATGTAACAGATATTCCTATGCTGCTATTCAAAGGGCTGCTATTGTTCCTAGATCAAAGAATCTGGTGATGAAGAGAAGTTTATACAGCTCTGAGTATGAAAAATATTCAAATAGGGAACAACAAAAAGAGAACTGGCAGGAGGGAAGGAGGAAGGGCTGGAACGCCCGCTGCCCCCGAATGAATCCTCAATATGTGCTGCATGGATGAGGCCAGGCTGTGGGGACTCCTTCCTTTAGACGGTATCGCTAAGCTCAGCTTTCCTTCTGATGCCTGCACATCCCCAACTCACTTTTTCACTGTAAAGATCAGAAGTAAGCTTCCACAGTTACACTTTACCCTTTGGCTAATCGTGTATGGAATGCCCTGAAGTCATTTTTTTTTAAATTTCCTGTAAGGTACACACTGCCCTCTCTTACCAGAGAGTCCTGCTTTTGAGGTCAGATGATACTTGGGAGAAAATTCCCACTAATTGTTGATGTCTAAAACCTTTTTCCATGTCAGTCTCCAGAGATAGGATTCTGATGCCCCTGGGGACCATTACAAAACAGGTCCGTCAAGACTTTAGTTAATGAACCCTGTTGAGATCATCCCCCAACGGGGTGGGGTGCAAGCAGACCCTGGGTGTGAAGGTTTCAAGGGGGAAAACCCAGGAAGTGGCCAGATGACTCAGTGGTGGCACTTTGTTGAGTCAGCCCTAAGAATGTTTCAATGTGTAATGGCAGACAAGTTTCCAGAGAGTTTATTCTTGCCCATTGTCCAGAAGGTGCTTATTAGATCCCAGCACCTCTTCCTCTTTTTTAAAATATATTTGTGCCATCTAATTGTGGAATATGTGCCTCCACAGTCACGGTTCCATCCCAGCCAGGTTATCTGCAGGAGTGAGCTACTCTGTGGAAATAAAGTGATCCTCAGTTTCCTTCATTATCTATAAATGTGCAATTATTCAACAAGTACTTATCCAGCATCTAGAATGCTTCATAAGGATCAGGAATTCTTTGGCTTACTACTTTATGTGGGAGGTAATCTGCAAGCCATATTCTTCTGAAAATGTTTTCCATTTTCATATGCCTTCCTTGATTGAGTTTTTGTCAGAGAGAAGCATCGTTAAACAAAAGTCTTAAGCTTTTCACTTGAGCCAAGTGAGTTTCAGTGTGAGTCATAGAGAGTAGAGGAGATGCAGTGGAGAAAAGTGAGTGAGTCCTCCTGGTAGAGCACATGGTGTGTCTCCTAGGACAGTGCAGACATCAAAGGACCACCAGGAGGGTGCAGAGGACCAGATCTCTTTGCTATGTGTACTTATCAGCATTATAAATTGCTGAAATTAAGGCAGCCAATTTCCCTAACATCTATATTACTTATTGGTATGAATAAGATCTCTTGGTGGTCTTTGTGTCCAGGAAATATTTCTGGACAGGAAAAAAAATGTTCTTTAAAAATTTCTACTTTTATAGTAAGAGTATTATTTCAGTGAAGAAATATAGGCCAGAATTCAAAAAGTCTAAACTCTAGTTTTAAACTCAACAATTATACCTTAAAACAAATACCCTGAGAACTTTTTTTTCCTGTCTTTTTTTTCAGGTCTGGGGGCTGAACCCACAGCTTTATGAATGCTAGGTAAACCCTCTGTCACTGAGCCACGTCTCCAGCCCTCCCTGGGAACAATTTCATAGAGTAATAGTCTCCAGAGCTGTCTACATCCCCAACCTCAGAACCTGTGGGCATCTTACTTTAGCAACAGAGACTCAGCAGATGAGATTGAGGTAAGGATCTTCAGACAGGAAAATTATTCTGGATTACCTGGGTGGACCCAATAGAATCACAAGGGTTCTTATAAGAGAGAGGCAGGAGGATCAGAGTCAGAAAAAAAAAAAAGAGAGAGAACAAGGAATCTGAGGTTGGGGGGATATGTGAAGATAGGGAAAGGGGTCATGAGCCAAGGAAAGCAGCAGATTTCTTTAAACATGAAAAAGTCAAGGAAAATCTTTCCCTAGAAGCCTCCAGAAGGAATGCAACTCTGCTGACACTTAATTTTAATTCAATAAGGGTCAGAGGTTCTTTTCTTAAATGAACATGTTCTATTAAGCCCAACACTCGAGAGCAAAAGTTTGAAATGGATGGAACAAGAACTTAGTTGGTGAATAATTCTGTAACATGTAAAATTATAAATAAAGAATTAAGTTCTTCTTAATACTTAGTCATAAAAGAAGTATACTTGAAAGAAATATATTTCATAATGCTACTAAAACAAGTGCAAATGCTCTATATATTCTTTCTTTTTTGATATAAATTTCTTAGGCAGAATTTTTCAGAATTCCAATCTATATGGCAAAAATCTATAACAACACTACTGATTGCAAGTATGTCTGTGTGTAAAGTCACTGATGTTTTATACATCTCAACTCTCAACTAAAAAAAAAAAAATCAATCAAGCACCAACCATGGTGTAACATGCCTGTAATCCCAGTGACTCTGGAGGCTGAGACAGGAGGATTCCAAGTTCAAGATCAGTCTCAACAATTTAGTGAGGCCCTTTACCAACTTAGTGAGACCCTGTTTCAAAATAAGATAGAGCTGAGATGTGACTCAATGGTTAAGTGCCCCTTGGTTCAATCCCTGGTACAAAATAAAAAATCAAGCAAACTAACAAAATGGCAGTTCATTAAGAAATATGTCTATGGACTTAGGATGTTTGTGTTCCTTGTTAGCATTCCAACATTTGTCATTTGATACACCTTTATTTCTCACTTTAAAAAGTAAGTAATTCTTTTTCACCATAATCGTATATATATATATATATATTTTAAATAGCCACTGAAAAAGGCTTAAGCTTTAGGTCCCATGGAACCTGAATGTAGCTCTCTCTACATTGCGGCAGGCTTGTAAATAGAAAGAGCTCAGGCACTTAATCAAGGAAAGCTTACAATGAACACTGCATCACCAACCAAGAAACCAGAGCTGTGGAGTCTGATGGAGAAGGGCCACTGCTCCTGAATGAAACTGGTTCTTTTCTTTTGCTTCTGGAGTTGACCAAAGCTAATTGGGGTGGAATATGAGTTTTAATGTCAGGAGAAAATACTTTTTATCAGATCTTTGATTTGGAACTTTGAATGCTTTCCTGGCATCTTTTTGTGCCTCTGTTCCCTTATCCATATACTGTAGTGTTTGAGACAAAGTCTAGAGTCGGTCTGCCTGGGGTCAGACCTTGGTTTTGCCACTTCCTGTGTGACCTAGGGGCTCCTTAACCTTGCTAAGCTTCAATTTCTTCATCTTTCACTAGAATAAATAATTTTTACCTCATTGGTTTTTTTGTGAGTATTAAATGACATAATGCATGCAAAGTGCTCAGCAGAACACTGGGAAAATAGTAAATACTCAATAAATGTTGTTTAATAATTTTCTATGAAAACAAGCAAAATATTCCATATTAAACCTGACACCTATCTTTCCCAGAGCCATGGTATAAGGAAAGATAGGTAGAATCAGAAGAAAAAATAAGACTAGAATTGAAAAGTGCCATGTTCATAAGCATGGAATGTAAGGGTGGGAGTTAGCAATGTCTGAAAACACTCATCTATTTGTTTCAATTCATGGGACCCCCTTGTGTGTGTTTTTACCTGCCAGAGAGCAGGGACAGCACAGGCAGGGGAAGAGCCTGAATGATGAGCAGCAGCTGGTGTGACTAGGATGCAAGACCTTCTCCTGATGCCCCTTTTAGGTCATCCATTTAGATGTCCTGGGCTTCACCTCGGAAACTGACTTATCACCCAGTGTGGTGCTGAGCCTCAGGGCAGGTGCAGGATCCTGGCCCCTTCTCCTCTATTCCACCCATGTCGGCCCAGAAACCTCCACATGTCGTCCCATACTTCAGTCTCAAATATGCCATGGCCTTTTCAGAACTGTGGACAAAATAATATCCATGCGAAGTTGCTACTTGGGTTAAAAAGGAAATGATCCGAAAGGAAGAGATTTATGGTTGGGGGCCAAGAAGATCTACAGGGATAGTGAGATTTCCTACCCTTGCTAGGAATGATATTCTAATATTCTATCTCATAAGTCTAATCATGTTGTTTTGTTCCTAAAAGTAGCATTTCTGAAAACAGGTCACTTGAAATTCAAAACACAGTTTGAACTAAAAACAGAAATGTGTTCTCGGTGCTGAGTGTTTGTACATGTGTGCATAATGATCAACTCATTCATAGGATGACTTCATTTACTCCTGCAATAATCTTTCAGGGAGGAATTGCAAGCTTTGTGTCCACTTAGTGTCCACCATATATTTATATAATAGAAAACTAACACTCTAAGCCTTGGATTACCCAGAAGAGATCAGTATCTCATCGTCCCACAAAGAACATACAGATACCTATCAATAACCCTGAGAATACAGGGGTGCCCATGTGTATGTATGTAGCAGGTATGTATGCATATGGAATTAAGGGAATAGAGTGAAATGAAAGTGATAAAGTAATATATTTTTCTTCCCTTGTTATTTCTCTTCTACCTCTCCCTGATTAGAGAATCAACTCTTTAAAAAAAATAAAATACAAAAACAGCAACTGGGTAACTTCAGCAGCAGATATATCCATTTGTTTAGAACCATAGTAGTAGGCTGGGGATATAACTCAGTTGGTAGAGTGTGTGCCTTTCATGCACAAGGCCCTGGGTTCAATCCCCAGTATCACAAGGAAAAAAAAAAAAAAAGAACTGTAGCAGTATAAAGCATCAGATTCTGTTTTCTCCAAAACACTCAAGGAATATTTGCCCATCCTCTTCCTTTTCTGACACCCACTAAAAGTTTAAAACCTAGAAAAATCCATCGGATAGAATCACTTGAGCTGTCCCTCTGGTGAAACCTTTCATAAAAGAGACTTACACTATCCATTGTAGAGATCTCAGATACCCTAAAATTTAGTGCATTCCAAGGTAGACACTATATCCTGGGTCTTATCACAAAAGCAGAACTAGTATCAAGAAAATATGGGATGCTCAAAACTTTTACTATCTATCCTCTTAGACATCCTGAGGTCAAGACGTCATAAACCAGAATGAGAAGGAACACGGATCTCTGTGAAAAACAAGTCTGAATCACAATGTGCATATATTGTCTGTGAATTTTATTTCAAGATTTGTCTCAATTAAAACTGTAAGATTATTTCCCCCCTCAAAATTAGTCCAGTAAAATCATTGTTTTCCCTCCCCAGTGCCCATTACACAGGAAATTGCACATGGGTCTCATTTTCAGCCTCAAGTTCTTGTTTCCTGCACAAGCACATCTTAGGTCCTCCTGCCTCTGGGGCACTGCTTCTGCTGTTCTCTCTACCCTCATGTGGTTCCAGGTAAATTTCCCTTCTTTCACAAACTCCTCTGTAGCTTCCTGTGAAGAAGCTTCCCTTAGCTCCCGTCTCTCTATAAGTAAGACTGTGGTGCTACACATTAAAACAACGTCGACCCGTGCCCCCCCAGTTCCTATGTTGAAATGCTAACTGCCAGAGTGATCTTTCCCTAAGAATGAGATTAGTGTCCTTACAAAACAGGCCCCAGAGAGACCGCTTGTCCCCTTCACTATGTAGACCATGTAAGGGCACAGGAGGCATCGTCCCTGGAGAGGAAGTAGGACCTCACCAGACACCCTCTGCCTTGCTCAGCCTCCAGAACTATGAGAAATAAACTTCTGTTTTTTTAAAAGCCACTCAGCTTATGGAATTTTTCCTTAGCAGCCAAACATAGTGATGCACTCCCACCCTGGAGCCTTTGCCTGTCCCGTCCTTGCTGTAAAGCCACACACCATGTGGCTCACTTTTGCACCATTGGGTTTTTCACAAAGTCTCCCTTCTTACAAAGGCCTTGTCTCACTTCACAAAATAAAAGGATCATCTTCTCCAACCCTCCCTTATCAACCCCAAGTGTCTTCCTGCTTTGCTTCTTTTTTTTCTCCCTCCTTAGCACATGTCATTATCAACCACTGTTTGTATTTCCTTCATTTGACTTATTTACCTAGTTTATTGTGTGTCTACTCTGATGTAAGATTTGGGGCCACTTTATTCTCCATGCACCATCTACAACACCTGGCATACAATAAACCCTCCATGAATATTTGGTAATGAATGAGTGAGGGAGTGACTACTTGCTATTGCTATTTGGTGCTTCTGCACTCAACTATATTCTGCCCATCCTCATATCTTCTTCAGTACATAGCACAGTGCTGGGTACAGAGGGAGGATTGAAAACTGACTTACTGAGTCAAAGAGGAAAGGCTAAACTGAACTAGCTAGCCATGCCTTTCTTAGAATTGATATAGAATGGAAATTCTATCCAAATCCATGACATATTTTTTTTATATGTCATGAAATAACAGGACTTCCTGGAAAATGGAAGACAAGCAATTAGATTTGATATAAAGTTTCCCTAAACTGTTCTGATACTACTGAGCACTGCCCCCTGCACACACAAGGCAATTCATGAAATGTCACAGCAAATATTTATTGGGTACCTAATATTCATCAGGCATTAAGATAACTAAGCTTTATACAAAGCCAAATAATTTAAATTCAGCTCCAAAATGTACAGGAACAATAGAAAACACTAGAGTTCTACTTGAATATCGCTTTGAAAAATACATCTCTCTAGAAATTCCAGTCCTGTCCTTGGGCTGCAAAGGAGGAAAAATAAAACCATAAAGTGAAATTCAAAACTTTAATAAAAAGTAGAATCTAAAATATAGCAGCAGATAAAGCAGAAATAACCCTAAATGAAACTGAAATGAACAAGAAGGCCATGCCACCTTGTGGGTACTGCGAGTATTTTATCATCTCAACACCTAACTCCAGAGAAAGAGTGGCTCATCAGAGAGTACGTAATTGGGGAAATTGTCAACATTTTTTATGATGAATAAAATACAAAGCATTTACTTTTATATATTAAAACCATTGGAAGCATTTTTAAAAATCAAAAAACAATACATTTGCAACTACCATGATAAAATAACTCGACTGAAAGTTGTAAGCAAAAATGATTTTCATCATAAATAAATTTAACATCTACTAAACATAAGCCTGCATTCTTTCCATTTCTTTTGTCTTACTAAAAGGTATAGCTTGTTGCCCAAAAAAGCACTCTGACAATAGGTAAAATCAACAACACATATACTCTAATGTTATGTCCTTAAGAATAATCAGAAAATGTAATGCCTTTATAAACTTTTACCAGCCCACAGCTTAAAATTTCATTCGACTAAATGTATTATATTATGTGATGATAAACATGGTTTTCCAGAAAAAAAAAATAATATCCATGAGGTTACAGAATGTCTCTGTTACTTAAGATAAACCTATTATTTTGTTCGAACAAGGAATTGGAGTTTGAAGGGGGAAAGTGTGTGCAGGTTAATAAGCATATGAAGCAAGATAGGGCTTTATATAAGGTAGAAAATACAATTAATTTTTCTTATAAACGAATTGTCCCTTGCCTCAGATTAAAATCCTAGATCATAAAGTTTAATACTGGAAAGTACCTTAAAAACTTAAATGAGGTAGAGGGACCCCAAGTTTTCCAAAAGGTGTTTGTGATACTCTGTTCCTAAAAGATATTAAAATGCATTCCCAGGAAAAACCTTTTTGGAAAATATTGAAGTTAAGCCAGGACTTAAACTGCAGATCCATTCACAGACTTTAATATGTATGTGTACATTTGGAGGTCAGAGTATAGAACACTTCCCAACTCACTTCATCACAAAAATTAATGGTACTTTTGCAGATAATTTTACAGGTGTAAAGTACAAATTTTGGGAATTCTTATCTAAACTGATTTCTTATTTTATAAAGAAGGAATTGATACCATATTGGTATGAAATGTGCTCAACCCAACAAAATTACATAATGGCATAGAAAGAACTAGATTTCAGTTTTTCCTAGTTTCTAAATTCAGTGATTTGTTCTTTGCATGATGTCAAACTACATTTATTCTTTCCAAATTGTCATAATTCAAAATTACTACTCTGATAAAGCATGTTAAGAAAACAACGTCCTCTAAAAATCTTTTTCACCACTTTATGATGTGTTTTATGTAATCATTGCCCAAAAGTCCAACATCTTCAATGCAGCCCCACCCCTACACATAAGACTTCTCAAATGGCATCTTTGTGGTTTCCTCAAAGTGAGACCACTAGATAAGAATAGCAACACAAATTAGTAGATTAACTATAGTGTTTCTGCCTCTGTTGAGTTCAAACCCAGATGTGTAGTCAAATTTGTTGGCTTTAAAAATGTTCATTTTGAGAAAGTGTCCTTGACTATAAATGAAATGATTCAAATATTTAGGGAGAAATTTTCATGGTTATTCAATGATGTGATAAACCAATGCATCTACCAAAAATAGGTACTTGCTCATATGCTCTAGTTCTGACTTTCATGTGAAGGAGTGGGTAGAAGGAGAGGAAGTGGGACTGCGGGGTTGAGTGCAGGGAAAGTGCATTGACCTCAGGGTCATGGAGCAAAGGAGTGGGTAATTCCATAATGTATCCACAGTTCCTTAGACATTGAGACATTGGCCTGGAAACCCAAAGCTAATCCATAAACAGCTCCAAAATGTTTGAGAAGAGGAAAACAGTGGCTTTCCAATACACTAGAATCCTATTGTGGTGCAGACATTCATTCATTCAGTTGTACCTAATAGAGCAAGCTTTATTGCTTCATAAGATAGACTGACACATTGTCCTTTAGTAATTAAAAAAAAAAAGTGCTCTGAATTTGACAAATTATTTAAAGAAGTAATGATACAGAAGCCTAAGTATTCGGAATTATGACCTCAATGTAAGACCTAAGTACACCCATTTTCAGGATAGACCCCCCATACACTAATGCTGTATATTCCTCTGAAATATACTTACTTCTTCCTCTTGTTCTCTGTAAGTTTAACCTAAGGAAATTTAAGATTATATTGCCAACACTACTAGAGCTTCTTTGCTTTTTGAACAAAATAAAAAAAGGAAATTTAAGACTCTTATTTTGACAACTAGGGCCCCGAAACCTTGCTGTTGATGAATCTATTGTGGTTTTGTTTTATTTTAAAGTGTTTGCAATTGTCATCTTAATAGAATGCATTAACTATATGATTGCTCAGTTTTCAGAGTAAAATTTCAAGCTTCTGCCAACCCAACTTTTAATAAAAAATAATGCAAAAAGAAATAGAAATAAGAAATACTGAATATTAAATCTTTCTTCAGCCCACTGCCTGATTCTCTTAAGGTCTGTGAAGATATTTTTAGGCTTTGAGCACATATAAAATTCCATGGCTGTTTTAATATACATACGGGCTTGAAACAGATGAAAGCTTCCATCTGAATGGTATAGATTCCCACTCCCACACACAGTACTCAGACAAAACACATGAAACTAAGTTTAACTATTCCAGATTAAAAAAAAAAAAAAAGCTAATTCAATCCTGCCAGGATTTGAAGCTGAAATTCTAAGGATTTTTTGATTTTGCAAATCTGTTCTTTGGCTTTGAACACACTCTCCTGTCAAGCTCTGTCGCATGGAATCACATCCCAGGACTTGTCTGGTGTCGCTAGAAGGACGCTTCATTATTCCACAAGGATGCAATCATGGGGGTCATGCTAAACAACAGAATATCAAATGCATGGGCAGAGAAATTGTTCATTGGCATAAAAATGCAAGGTCCTTAAGGGAGGACTAATTTCTGTTCCTGAATCAGTGAATAATCTGTGAACTAAAGGAAACCATGACCACGAAGAGTAAGGTCATTCTATCCATATATAGCCAATACACTCAGCAAGAAGGGGACAGACTGATTGAGACCTTATTATGCGCTTTGTGCATCGTGTAAAGTTTTCTCCGACACTCTAATTTTATCCTAACAAAGTTTATAAATTTGTTCACACGTGATTTTTCTATCTTCTGTTTTACAGAGTAAAAATCTAAGGCTCAGGGGTTAAAGGCTTGGTCCAAGTTTACAAGGTAACTAGGAATGCCAAAATTTGAAAGGCACAAAATCAGTTAGTGCTATAAGACTAATTCAGTTTACCCAAGCATTGTGAAAACAACCTATAATTAATGGACTAGAGTAGGCATAAAATCTACTTATATGTCAAAAAACAAAAACAAATTATTATTCCATACTAAGTCATTATCCAAATCTTGTGTGACTTTCCCAGATGCTGGGAAGATGCATCTGAATGGAAACTGTCTATACATGATGTCTCAGGATGAGGAGAGAGGTGTTGCTGCTTTTTATTAGTAAGAGAATATCCTATCATGTTTCTAAATAGGAAAATAAAGCTGTCAGATTTGGCTCTGTAGTCCAAATTCAATAGCTCCAATGCAAAATATCTACTTAATCTACTTGTGTTGTAAAGTGCAATGGTTTTTCCAATATAATGGCTATACTAAAACTAGTTGAATCCAGACCTGTTAACTAATTATTATTGCCTCCCTCATGGGTAAGAGTGGTATGATAGTTTATAAGAATATGTTTTGTGAAGAAAAACCTCAGTGTGAATGTTCTATAAACCTATAATCTCAATATAACATTTGGTAAACTACTAAATACATTGTTTATTGAAATTTACTTTGTATTATGAAAAAAATAAAAACTTTCATTAATATTTTCAAAGCTGGTTTTTCTGTATTATTGTTTTCAACTGAGCCTTTACAATCATGAAACAAGGGCTGCCTTGCAGGTGTAGGTAAACAATTCTCTATGGGGCTGTTATATTTTTGTACATCTTGAAAGAAAATCATTGACCTTTCTTCCACACCACTTTTTCAAGGAAGTTTGTATCACAAAGTCTTTGAATGTAGAGACAGTGTCTCTCTTGAGCAAAGAACAAGTTTGCTTATAGTTTTGGATGGTGAAAATAATGTCTCTCTCTGGAACAAAGAGCAGGTATGCTTACTGACAATTATACAATATTTTGGTTCCCTAAATACAGAATTTACTTACTATGTGTGCAGGACTCATCTGGCTCTCTTCACATCACTCAATGAAAATTGGAGCTTAAGGAAGAGGCCCAAAATGGCTGATGCTTTGATTATTTCTGTTGCCATGAATAATAGTAAATTGTTCTTTGTCTCTGACCCAGGAGTCTTGTATTTTCTATCAGCACCTATGAAACTGTAACAGTCTAATTTTTTAGCTTGCAAGTAGAGTAAAATCTCAGACCCTTCATAATTCTTAACACCAAACAAATGTATGACTTCCTGTAAGAATTTAAGAATTTACATAAATACATTCTTTATGTATGTGTTTTCAACTATTGTTTCTTGAAAAAAAATATGTAGGCAGAAAGAAAAAACATTTCATGGAAGTAAGTAAAATGGGAAAGGGGTAAATGATAATGAGACATAGCTTATTTAGCCATCACTATTCTATTCCATCTTGTTTTAGCATCCAGAATGAAGTATATAGCAGGATATGTTGCATCAGTTAGTATTTCACTACTATAATGAAATACCTGAGACAGGCTAACTTTATTTTTTTAAAGAGGTTTATTTAACTCACTTTTGGAGATTCAAGATCATGGTGCCTAAATAGACTCAGTTCTGGTAAGGGGCTGCATCACATCGGGTTAGATATCAGTGGCATGTAGCTATGGTGGGAGTATACGAAGGAACAATTGAAAATTTGTTGAGACAAGCTGAAAGGCTGGGTGGGGCAAGGCTCAGACTTTTATAGCAACCCTCTCACAATAACTAACTAGTATCTCACAAGAAATATCTCAATCTCTTCTGAGGACACCTAAAGACATACCAGTAGGCCTCCCTCTTAAATATCTATACTACCTCTCAATATCACCACCCTAGAGACCAATCTTCTGACACATGAAACTTTGAGGATATCCAAACCATTCCAAACAAAAAGAGGGAAATATCCAGAAATGGCATCACAAAAATGATACCAGATAGTCACTAAGGACAACCACCTCTGCATCCCTAAAGGTCATCAAGAAACCACAGACACAAAGTGACTAATAGGATCATTGGGATTATTGGCTGCAAGTCAGTGTGTCCTCCTAACTCTGAAGATAGGTTGTGTACTCAATTTAGACAGATAAAACATCTTTTATCATCTTCAACTTCATTCTTTAAGTATTGATATAATCTAGAAGTGTAATTTTAAGAAAATAAACATTTGTTGCCTTCATTTGAAAGATAAGTCTCAAGAAGCTATGCTTTGACAAAGTAACGGTAGCTCAAATTTTTTGAAATTAAGTATATTATTACAATTGCTAAATTAGTCACAAGTTTTTTTTGTAGCTGGGTAGAAATAAATAGTATTGCTTAGAGATTTTGAAAAATATTGCTGGAAAAATTAGGCTTATAGATCTGTCAAACCAATCTTATCATTTTTCTATAACTGAGTGGAACAGAAATGTTTCCTTTATATAAAAATTAATGAAAGTCATTAAAATTATATTTTAAACTTACTCACCCCCCCACACACACACACATATAAAAACGATGCCTTTCACATAGTAGGCTTTAGTAAATATTTGCTGATTCAAATTTTTAGAAAAAAGCATATGTCAAATTGAATTCTATGTTCAAACTATCTCTTAAACACACTTTTTTTTAGAGTTTTGCTCTACAAAATAAAACAACATAAAATTTCCATAATTAATGACTTCTTTGATCTTACATGTTATATTTTGTCATCTTAGTATTGCTTCGCATTGTTCTGGATTTGATGCCTCTACCTTACTTCTTAAATGTAAAATGTAAATACCTATTCAGAGACTGGAAATGTCATATATTGTCCAGATAGTAGGGCTCTCTTCTCCATTATGTACAAATAACCGAGTTTAAGAGAACGAAATTGGAAGAAGGGTGGGAAGGTATCAAATATGTCCCTGAAAAACTCTTGGAGCTCCATGACCTTGTGATTACTACTTATCTCTGGAAACCTGTGACTGTGACCATTTGTGATGCATAGTAGCATCATTTCCAAAGCAGGGAAAAACAAGGGAAGTAAAAGTCCTAGAGGGAGAGAGAGTATCAAAGATTGAGAACTTTAGGGAATGCTCTGCTTAGGAAACCCAGTGAATGTCTAGGTCTTGAAGTTCACCTTCTGGTAGGTGATCCTCAGTGAAAAAGCCTCATCAAGTTCTCAGTCACGTTGTTTTCTTCTACAGCGAATTCGCCACACGTGAACACCCATACAGAGCGTACATATAAATATAAATTTGTGTCAAGAATTACTTCGTTGGGGTAATAAGATATTGAGTGGGGGAGACTTTTCTGTTGTTCAGAATAGCGGCTATAGTTCAAAGCTCGGGGTAAGAGTACAAAGCACCCTTCAGGCTGTAGACAGCCACTAATAAACTTCTGACAGCTGGAGTCAGGTTCATTAGAACAAACAGAACTGACCCTAACACCCGTAACCTCTACTACAACCCCTCCCCCACAGTCACTCCAAGAAAATGGCTGATTGTGAAAGGAGAGTATGGACAGTCAACCTTGTTGAGAGAACATTATGGGGGCATCATCTCCTTCCCCTCCTGCTTCCTCCCTACTACTTACAAATTGAAGGAGCTAAACATTAAGAGGAAAGGGAATGAGTGCCCAGTACCACACCTTGCTGTCTTCTCCTCTTCAAACTCCTTAAACAAATCTAGAGCACAATGACAAAGTGAAAGAACTTTGAAATGGACCTGAGGTTTTTAAAATTTTTTAAACAGATATGAGCTAGTTTTGAGTGAGTGACTGGCAGTATACAGTATGCCCAACCTGTTATTAGAGATGAGAAAGGAGGAATCATTAAGTCCATGTTAGATAAAGCAGAACTGTTTTTTACTTATACTCCAATAATGGAAGACTCCGCAGTTAACTATTATGCTTCACACAGATGAAAAGGTAAATGCTAAGTTTTATGCAAGCCACAAATAATCATTGTACATTAACAAAAGATAAAAATGAAACTTCCAGGTTTCTGAGAAATATGATCAAATGTGCATTTCTCTGCCTGCAACCATGGATATATTTTCCTAAACATTTCCCCCTGTCTACATTATGATGCTAAGAACTAAAAGATCTCCTGGGTTTCCACCCAGTGCCTGGCAAGGGATATACTCATTTGTGCACGACAGGGTATGGGTGGGCTGCAGGAAACAGGGACCTGTGTATATTTCATGCCTATTCTTTACCAAGTAGTCATCCTAAATATGTGATTCCATTTAATCTTCAAATTGTGATAGACAAACAGATAGATACAGGTAGAGTTAATTATTGGAATTAAATGTCAGTAAATTTCAACTAAAATAGCCCACTATGTTGAATTTAATTTTTTTCAAAGTAAGGATGTTTACTTTTTAAGTATGACAGTTTGGAGAATATAAAAATTTCCCACTATTATATCCACATAAACCTAAGGCACGTTGCCAGAATCATCTATAAAATCAAGTATAAAACTAGTGTGAAATAAAATATAAGTTCTTTTTCTTTTTCTTGACAATTTCCACTAGAAAATGATGGGATTGGCGTAAATCTCTAAGGTACATTCCAACTCCTGCAGTCTAAGATTCTTACATGGTAAAGTGGAAAGGATAAACTAAAAAGCTCAGTTGTTTGTATCAAGCAAATCTGAATTAGCCAGGTCTAAGGTTATATCCACACAATGCCACCTAATCAGTTGAAAAGTGAAGATTTCAGGCCAACTGTAGATTTGCCATTACAGAGGAGGCAAATGGCCATACAAAAAAACCATACTAACAAAAAAACACAAAGTTTTGCAATTAAAACTGTGCTCAGATGTGAACTAAGATCTCTGAGATTTCTCAAGTCCTACAATCTCCTTTCCAATAATAAACTATACCCCAACAATTTCTCTTTCTCTTCCAGGAGTGCTGTGGCTACACATACCAAGTGGAATTTCCTCTGGATTCTTTTCCCAGAGGCTTTTGAACTTCAGCATTTTGAGGTTGCACAATCTTAAATTAACCTCCTTGAATGCAGAGGCCAAACAGACCTTATTCTAATTTCTTCTTTTTACAAATCAGGAAACTGAGGCTCACTGGCTTGTTTCTTAGCCTACATCAGCACAAATTCCAGCAACACTGGCTATTACATTTTCATCTCAAGATAATTTCTTTAAAAAAAATATTACATGCTCTTTGTTTCTCTTACTATTGGAGCCCAAACTACTAAAACTACCTCAAAAGAAAGAAGTGTTTTTATAAAAACTGGAAATGATGTGTTGTAGTGAAGGAGAAAGATGTGGAAAGAGGAAACATGATAAAAAGAAAGGATTGTTATTTGGTGGTGTTGATAAATTTCTCATCAGGTGATTTGTCATTTGTTGAGTTAAAGGCATTAGAAGCATAATTTCAGGCTCCCCTAGATTTCACATTTGATTTAAAATAAACCAAAGTGGACTTTTAAAAAAATAAGATCCTAAAAGGATACTTTGTTCTTTTTTCTCTGAAGTGACTCCAAAATCAACAAAAACAAAAATGAAACCGCTGAAGGATGGGCTGCCTCAATCTGGATTGTTTGGTCACTGCTTGGTTCAATTTAATTTAACTCAACCAACTTTTATTGAGTATGTGATATGTTTAGGGCATGATCACTTTTATTTCCCTGTCCCATGACTGTGTAACTCTGAAGTTATAGAAGTTAGTTGAATGGGAGGTGACAGGTGAATGGAAATTAGAGTTCAAGAGTACATTTAGCCTTTCAAAACTACACTTTTTGTACTTTCTGAGGTAGCTAGTTTCAGAT
Source organism: Spermophilus citellus (assembly GCF_964194105.1). Taxonomy (NCBI): domain Eukaryota; kingdom Metazoa; phylum Chordata; class Mammalia; order Rodentia; family Sciuridae; genus Spermophilus; species Spermophilus citellus. The sequence goes on from NC_138197.1 coordinate 49,933,940, forward strand.
GGAGATGTGATGCTGGAAAAGTATCTGGCAAAACTAACTGAATGTCAGCGTGATTACTTATTTAACTTACATTTCATTGAGTTAATGAGTCCCCCCTCCCCCCCACCTTAGTGTGCCAGTGGATTAATATGTATCTGTGTATGTGGGGGAGGGGTGGTTCATTCTCTTGATTGCTTCAGAACTGTGGCTCAAAACTACCTCTAAGCTATTTACACAAGAAAAGTTACCATCACATCATATTGATATGCACAGAATAATTCTCCCAGAGTCAAATGTAAATGTCCCTACCTTTATAACAGCAGAAACATAAACTTTCCTTCCAGTTATCCCAAATGTTACTAAGATTAAGAACTTTACGTAGTAATCATTGTAACTTTGGATTTATAAACACAAACAACAAAGACCAAACATACCCATGTTAATTTTTGTTTTGTTTTATTTTGAGTTTACAAAATCGATGCTAAAAAAGTCTACATTTTTTAAATTTATTAACATAGGGGTGCAAAGATTGCTGTGAGATTCCTGTGTAAAAGCTTTGAATTTAATTGTTAATTCTGTAGAGGTGTTAATATTTGTATAAAATGTTAGATTTGTTTAGCACTTCGTTCCACCTAAGACATTTATAGATATTAGTTGACTAAAGCTTACCACATCATTGAAGTGTAAAAAGACCTAGAAAGTATGACTTTCAATTTAAAGATGGAGAAAATGAGAATCAGAAAGTGATAGCTTATTTGGTCTGAGAATAAGCAGTTGGTATGTTTCAGAGATGCCTGGGACTCAAGGACAGGAAGCCACAGAGCTCCTGCCTAGAACCCTGTAGCCAATCCATGTATCTGACTCCTTATGTCATTGTTGCAGGTTCAAGGGTTCATATTGTAGTGAGTGCAGAAGGAGGACGCTTTAAAAAACTAGTTCTTAACAGTTCTGGTCCTTTGTAGCTCAGAAGGTGTCAGAAGAACTTTAATTCCAACCTCATTATCAATTTCAACCAAATGAATGAAGAGCTGTGGAGCCGTCACACCAACAGAGATAGAGGACCCAGTACCAATGCCAGCAGCTTTCCAGAACAGATTTTCTAGGCTTTTGGTCTTGTACTAGAGTTATTTGTGTATATAGTGCCATGGAAAACAAACTGCAGAGTTAGAAAAATAAGTCCAGTCTTGGCTTTGCCCTCTGGTAGCTGTGTGACATGCAAAAGTCATTACACCCAAGTAGGCTCAGTGACCTTCTCTGAAGAACGGGTGTAGTAGAACCATGTGACCACAATGAGAACTAAATGGCAAAATATAAAAAGATTTTGAAAATTAGTGGACGAAAGTGTTATTTTTCCTTCTGAAATAGATCTTCAGGTGGGGTGGGGGTGGAGGTGATTTGGGGGTTGAAGGCTTGTATTCATGTAACTCAGTTTGTTGTTTGCAATTGATTCAAACTTATTTGTGAAAGATTCCAAAGAACTCTGCTTATATTCAAAAGCCAAAAGCTAGTTCAGGTTAATTAGAAATGCAAAATGACTCAACTTGGAACTTTCTTTGTTGCATTATTAATTAAGAGGTTTTCACTAGGCATTATGGCTCAGCTCAACTAAAGCTTGAAGAAAAGGGAAAGCAATGACCCAGGACTCAGTTTGTAGAACCTCTGGTCAAGTTAACAGTCAGGTGATGGAGTACTGAGGGGAAAGCACCGGATCTGTAGGATGAGCTGTCATCGACTCCATATGGGGAAGATGCGACTCACTGTAGTATCGACACCCCAAAAGGCTGTGCTGTTGCTCACAGCTTTCTCACATGGATTCAGTGTCTTCAGTTACATTTTCTTTGTATGCTACAACACTGCCATATCTCATCTGGTTTTTCCACATCTCTTCACATAAAAGAAACTTTTGACTAGAAATAAAACATTCCCAAATTATTTTTCCTTTACCAGAACTAAAATAAAACACAATTATGAATTAAAGCAAGGGGAGCATCAAGAAGGAACCAAATCTTTACTTTTTTTATATTTTAACTTTCACTTGAATTTCACTTTTCTGGTTTTTACAGAAATTGGAGGTACTTAAAAATTGCAGGAGGAGCTGTAGAATTCAAAGGCTGACAACAAGAAATGCCTACTCCATGCCAAAAACTTCTTCAGAAAAATGAAAAACAAATTTGAAATTTCCCAAACGTCTATTATTATGACTCTTATTGCAATAAACTCAAATGTAAAAATTTTGTAATTGCCCTACAACAATTATTCTTTCTTCAGGACAGGTGCTCTGACTAAATAAAATAATTGTTAAGGTTCAGGTTGTAAAATATTTAATGTTCTGATTTAGTTTTGAGTTATTAGTTTTTAAAATTTTTTAAAATTTTTAGTTGTAGTCGGACACAATACCTTTATTTTATTTATTTATTTTTATGTGGGGCTGAGGATGGAACCCAGGGCCTCGCACATGTTAGGTGAGCACTTTATCACTGAGTCACAACCCCAGCCCCCTGAATTATTAGTTTTTTAAAAACCACATGAGCTTAAGTCTGGCTCAAACAAGTTCCCTAAGCTTTCTCTGAAAGAGTTTTTAAGTTCAGTTTACAGTTGAGTTAAAAAGTAATCTTAAAAGTCAGGCTCACATCAGGTTTAGCCAACCTTGTGGTTTCTTATGGTTTGAGATTGAAAGGTGTGTTCAGGCCCAATCTTGGCTTCAGAGGCCTGGGAGGTTTGCTTGGGTGGCAGAGGTAACAGGCTGAGTTTTATGCAGTATCTGTGCAGCAAGAGATAAAGAGGGGAGAGGTCATCTGCTTTGAGAGGAGAAAAGGAAGTGCCCCAGTCTCCTGCAATTCAACTTGAAAAGTCACTGTGCTGTGGCTTCCCCTGCCACCCTGACACTTGAGTTCCTGGCAGTTGAAACAGTAAATGGGGGCTGGGTAGGGGAGGAAGGAGAATAGTCTCCCCACAGAGGCCAGTTCCTTCTCTTTACAGCTCCTCCCACTTTACCCAAGGCTGGTCTCCCAAGGGGGCACACCCACGTCTGCTGCCAGGAAGAGCTTTCTCCCACCCCCTTCACCTCTTCTTTAACTAACTTAAATGTCACTTATCAGGCAGACCTCCTGGACCCTCTGCTTTGAAATTAAATCCATGTTATACATGTTCATGTTTCCCTGTATTTCTCCTTTAATGTTGGTATTACAATTGTAGCTATGATGATTGTGTGGTTATTGCTCATGTTTGTTGTTCTCGTCAAATTTTTGTTATTATAACAAAACACCCAAGGCAGGCTAACTTTATAAGAAAAGTGATTCATGTAGCTTACAGTGTTGGACTCTGGAGGTCTCCTGCAATGGCATGGCAAAGGCTCAGAGAGGGCCACCATCAACACCCCATCTCCCACCATCTCTGCTTGCAAATACCACATCATGGTGAGAGTGAATGTAGATCTCTATGTCTATGTGGCCTTTCTCCCCATCCTTCTTAAGCCACTGGAGTTCAATCATGGAGCTCCACCCTTACAAACTAACCTGGTTACTTCCCAGAGTCCACTCCTAAGCAACATAGTCAATTCAGTTTCTACCCTCTTGACACCATTAATCTAAGACTTTGGGGGATTAAACTTCTGCTTAAGTCTGGGGGAACAAACTATTAGCAGTTAGTTTCTTTTATGAGACTCTTTAATCCACAAGTGAAGAACAATGGGTGTTACTTAATCCTCTACTCTCAGCCCCCAAAATCTATCAAGAAGAAGCCCAACAAACCAATCCCATCCATTAATTGCTTGTCCCATCTTCAAGTCCCATTTTATATTCTAAATATCCTTGGGTGAACTACACCTTTAGCAGTTAGTAGAGATAATTAAGACCATCCATGACTGAGGCCCTAATGTGTGCTAAACATGAAATGAAAGACACTATAGAACTTATTCAATAAAACCTTCTCAATACTGTGAAGTGTGTGAAGTTATTATTTCTGTGTTACAGGGAGAAGAAATCAAGGCTGGATTAAGCTGGGGCTGAGGTACATCTCCATGTGGAGTAGGGAAAGGGGGACGAGGGGTGAGGAGTGTGTAGAGGAAAGTAAGATGAGACCTGATGAAGATAGGAGTGTGTGAGTGAACATTTCTCATGTCATGATTTCTCCAGAGTGAGTCCTGTCTGTACTCAGTTAACAGAAATGCATATGTCATGCGTGTTGCGACCGAGTGCAGTAGGAAGCTTGCATTCCAGAGCTGAATCCCTTTTCCTATTGCTCCAAAAAAAGAAAAATTACGGATCAAAGGAGAATGCCAAAAAGAGATTTGACTTTGTGGCCCCTAATGTTTAATACCTATTAAATGTGTTCTTTTTCTAGGTGTCTATAAAATTTTAGCTAAGACATGGGTGGCCAGCATAGATAAGCGTCTGGCCCCCTTCCAATCTTGTAAGTCTACAATTCTAAGTCTCTGTAATGATTTCCTCTGTATTCTGTCAATGGCTCCTACTTCCCTTCAGACTGAAGCTTCATCTAGCACTGAAGTTCTGACAACATCTATAATGCCTGAACTGATAGTGTCATAAAGACATTTTTTAGCCTCCATTTATATCCCATCAAGATAGATAAGTAGGAATTGGATAATTAAAAAGTTAATTTGGTCCTTTGTGACAGCCATACTTTTCTGGCATCTCATTCCCACCCTTGAAGCAAGGATGGGCAGGAGCTACTCTGGAGTTTGTCACGTAGCACTTTTAACTCTTCAGTGACAACTGGCATGCAGGCAGGACTGCAGAACAGGCCTTCCTCCCAAACCCAGGCGACTCTCTCCTCCTCCATATTCCTGGCATTTCCAGGGTTGTGTAAAACTACGTGGATACGGAACTGTGTTAAATCGTGACAATTACATAATTTGATGTCCTACAACTTTTAAAGAAGAGAATGCTGCTGGTAAATGAAAACTTTAAAGAGTCTCAGAGGGTTTTATTTGATTAATAGGACTGTGATTATTTTGGTGTAACTTGAAATTATTGAATTAGAGTGAGATTTGAGACATGAAAACATTTGAGAAATAATGATGGTAAAATATGATTGTGGAGGTAGAAAAAAAATGTCCTCTTCCACCAATACCCGTAACTCATGGACTCGCCAATTTGGGTGAAAAAACTGTAGGGACCAAAGTTACCTTCTTCAAGTAAAGATGAGCTTAGAAGGAAAGAGACTCCATGGCTCTCTATTCCCATCATTTAATCTAAATTCATTTGCCAGTCACACTAAGAAGCAGGAAAGCATCGAATGCTCTGTCCTGAACCAACTGGCAACCTCTCCCCTCTCTTTTTGCAGTATTTTAATTTATAAATTAGTTATTTAAAGTAGTATGCTTTAGTAAAAGAGGAAAATGAAAATAAGTGACAGCAATACAAAGATACTATATCACCATATGTGATTTTCCATGAAGTTTAAGAAGAAGAATCCATATGGTGTGCCAAAATAAAAGGTTAATAAATGAATTACTTCCAGTTTGGCCATTATTGCAGTTTACAAATTCACACACAAAACTATATATGTATGCACTAAAAATGGGAAACAATAACTTAAAAGAGAAAAAATATGAAACCTATCCACAATATGAAATTCAATAAAAGAAATTGAATACACTAGAGTTTTAAGCTTAAGTGGGCTTCTTTAAATATTTTTATTTCATTATGAATATTTTATCAAAAAAATAATAGTTTTAGCACAGATTCCACTTTTCAAAGCTCACATAGCTCCAACACTGAGGTTATCTTGTTTGGCATTAGAAGAGCTCATGTCTACATTAAAGCTGGAATCTTAGAAGTGACATAAACAGGCCTTTTTCTATAAAGATAAAAGGCTAAGCTTTAAAGGATTTTATATTTATAGATAAATGTTTCCATAGTAATCAGTACTATAAAACTTGCTGGTGTCAGCACTCCTTTGCATACAAAAATGGCTCATATTAAAATGAGCTAGATTCAGAGAATCAAATGTAAATTCTTTTACCTTAAAAAAAGAAAAGAAAAGAAAAGAAACAAGGTGGTGGGTGGGATAACTTTTGTGAGAAGACCAGAAGTCTTCTTGAATTTTGTTCGAAACTCATCTACTTTTGGTCACATGCATCCCATGCTCCCACAGAACACACCAGGGATGAAGGCCTGACCTTTAAGGACAGCGAGGAGCATGATGAAAAGTAATTTACAACAGCACACTCATTATTACATCCTCAGATGATGAGCTTGGAGCTATGCATTTTAGATTTTCCCAGCATCTGAGGTCAGTTTTTTTTTTTTTTTTTTTTTTTTTTTTTTAAGAAAGAAAGCTCAGGAAGAGGGAAAACAAAGTTCAGAAGGAGGGAAGATTAAAAAGACAAGAATGCAATTGTATTGCTTTAGTGATCGAGTCAGGAATGCATGGGAGAAATGTCACTTGTAACACTGTATAAAACAGGTAAGAAATCTGTTTTTAATATCCATGGGGATCCCCCAAAAACAGAAACATGTATTCACTGAAAAAAGTGAACAAGCATATTCACAGAAACCCTGTTCAAAACTGCCTCCATCTGGAACCATCTGAAAATCTACCAACAGACTGGGTAAATAAGTTGAGGTACATTTATGAAATAAAATGCTATAGAATCAAAGTGAACTATTGTTATATGAAACCACACCATGTAATGTTGATCCAGAAGGCAGGGACACAGAGAAGACATATTGCGGGACTCTAGGCAGAGCTCACAAATGGACAGAACTGATCTTCTGGTTTTGTGACCTTGGGATTAGACAGTGACTGGGAAGGGAATGGCGGAGGGTTCTGGGAACATGGTGATGTTTTTAAAATTAATCTACTGGTTACAATGGTGTGTTCATTTTGTGAAAATTTGTCAAGCTGAACATTCATGATTTATGCCTTTTTTGGCATGAATGTTATACATTATTAAGAATGGAAATAGCTTTGAGGTAGTCTGAGCATTTTTTATTATATAAACATAAGTGTTTCCATTGTAATCAGCTCAGTTTTATCTATCTTAGATATCCCGCCAGTTCTGTTTCTCTTGGCCAGCAACCATTTGATGCTCATAAGAGGTTACTTTTATAAGGTGAAGTACACGTGTGCACGGTATGCACATTTCCAGTTCCAGTTCCCCAAGTTTTCTGTGATACTCTAGGAAGACACATATTCAGTTTTACCACCCCAAAGCCACTAAGATCTAGGACTTTGCTGGGGGTGGGTTGGGGCCAGGAAGCAATTTTTAAATAATGAAGCTGCTCTGGACTGGGTGGTGACTGTGCTAGCACCTTACTAAAGGGGTGAGTGTAGGCATGAGAAGTCCTTCAATTGCAAGAGAGAGAGAGAGAGAGAGAGAGAGAGAGAGAGAGAGAGAGAGAGCCACCCTGGTGATCTATGAATGTATCACACTGGGCCCTGAGAGACTGGCAGATGGGGTAGAACCATGGGTCTTCTTGCTTCTTCAGCAGAGAATTTTAGCTTGTCATTCTCACGGCTTTCGATGTGGCACTTGAGTGTCTGAAAAAATGGAAAATTAAGTGGGATTTTGTTTTGTTTTGAGTACTGGGGATTGAACCAAGCGGTGCTTGAACACTGAGCCACATCCCCAACCCTTTTTAATATTTTGGTTTGAAATAGGGACTCACTAAGTTGTTTAGGGCCTCACTAAGTTGCTGAGGTTGGTCTTGAACTTTCCATCCTCCTGTTTCAGACTCCCACTTCGCTGGGATTACAGGTGTGTGCCACCGCACCCAGCCATTCCAGGAGGTTTTACTCCTTACTCTGGACAAGAGGAGTATCTCCGCTTTTTTTTTTTTTTCATTTTTTTTTTTTTTATTCTTCAGCATGAGAAGCAGCTAGGTTTGAAGTGGAAGCAGTTAGGGTAAGGTGGTGAAGAGCTGAGGCACTATAATCCCTGACTATGTCACCTCAGGTATAATACTTCACCTTCACGGTGGATGCCTTTGCTCCTTCACTGTGAAAGGGAGGTGATACTAGAGCACTCCTCATAGAATCTCAGCAAGGACTAAATGAGATAGTAGTGGAGTCAGCGGGTCATTATATCCTGGCACAAAGTGCAGTAAGCACTCAATAAATGTTAGCCATAATTGCTATTTCATTATTGCTCTTGAAAAGTGTTCAGCTTAATATCTGGATTTTTCCATTGCATGGGGCTTATAAAAATAAAATCCTGGCTGTCTCCATATTGCAAATATTCATACATAATTTTCAAATAACCTCAGGTACACTGGCAGCTATGTTCATTGGTGAGAGCTGGACACTCAGGCACAGAACTTCTGAGACAGGATAGCTCTGTGTGTAGGAAGGCTGTCTCCAAAACACCACAGGAAAAAAGCCTTCTGGACCCCAGTTTTCCCCACACTTCTAATTGAGTTTCTTTTGGTCTCTCCCATCTTTTTTCCTCACCCCTTTGTCTTTTTATATCTGTTCTTACTTCCTGACCTTAGCCTAAGTTTAGGAGTCGGGTTGCTGAAAAACTCAAAGACTAAGCCTAAACTGAAGGAGCTAGTCATAAAAGGAAGAATGAAAGAAGGCACTAAGAGAAGGGAGTGTATATTGGCAGGATTCATTCGTGCACACACATAATACCTTTGGACAGTCTCCTGAGATGAGTTGCATGGTGATACTGCTGCCTGTATTCAAATGTATTTAATAGTCCTCATTGCATTTCTAATCATGTTGCTCATAAGGGAATTTCTACCCTGAGATATGACAGCAAAGCACAACAGGCATGAGGAATAAATATTGGCAAAACAAAGAGTGAAATATTTTACCTGCAACACTGGCCTTCACCTTTGGCAAAAGCAAAACAAACAAAGAACTGAATTTGGCCATGAGTTTCCTTAGGATCTAAGAAAATACAAATTGCTAGGCTGGCAGTTTTTCCAACATTTCTTTTCATTTCTTTCTCCATTCCCTTTTCTCAAGCAAACTAAGAAATATAAGTGCCAGAGTTTCATAAAAAGTTCGTTGTTTTTTCTTCCTGTGGTGGTTGTTTTGGTTGTTGATGATCAGTAGAGAGTGATGTGCGATCAGGTAAGTCAAACACTGTGTCAAGATTGTGGGTCTTCAGTTTTGCATCATCAAGAAAGTTAGATAAACTAGATCCATTGTCAGATTTTCAAAGCCTGTGAATTTTAATAGAGGAAGGGTCAAGACTTCCTGCTGTGAATTGTCAAGATTGAGCCATTACATGAAATTACCTAGCTAAACAACACCCTGTTGTATTTCCAGGTGTATCTTTCACACATGGTTGGTGAGCTCCTGAAATCTTACTGTGAGAAACAACACAGGTATCAAACTTGATAGTGCCTGACACTTTGCAAGCCCCCAACCAGTGGCACTGAGCATTGTTGTTACAGCCCTATGGGAAATCCCTTGACCTGGTGGTACCCAAACAAACCTTTCCCACAAAGCTTTTCTAATATGATGGCAATACCTGAGCATCTAAGAAAACACAGGTGGAAACTTGAGCTTTGAAAAATTCTATATGAGATAAAACTGGAGCTATCATTACATACATGTGTAGTGGTAAAAATGACCAAATGGTAGCTTCACTAGGAAGCTTCGGTTTCTGAATTTAGATGAATCATGTAAAAGGTAATTCTATAACTATAAACAAGATGGAATGAAGGAAAGTAAAGAAAGGTGGGAATCCTCTGCAAATGTGACAGTGTGTCTCTATGGTGGTGGTGGGGTTGTTTGTTTTTAGCTCTAGATGGAAATAATACTTTTATTTTATTTATTCATCTTTTTAAAACGTAGTGCTGAGGATCGAACCCAGTGCCTGTACACATGCTAGGCAAGCACTCTATTACGGAGGCATGACCCCAGCCCCAGACTGTGCTTTTGCAGCTGTCCACACCCTTGCCACACAGGTGGTTTCACTACAAAGGAAGACCCCCACCAAGATGGCTGGGGAGCCCCCAAAACTGCACTTCTTGTTGGGTTTCTATTTTTCACACATGGTCAAGGTTCCTTCACATGCATTTTCTTTTACCTTGCATTTTTCCCCCCTTTCATACCATTTCAATGCCTCAGCAAAGATAACACAAATAAACAAGAATCAAACCCTTGGCTTTGGCAAGTTTCAACCGTTTAGGTTAAAAATCATGGTGATGGTTTTAGAACTCTACAAATACACACCAAAATCCAGTGAATTGAACCCTGAAAATAAGTGATTTCTAGGGTATTAGAATTATATTTCAATAAAGTTGCTTTTAAAAGGTTACAAAGTTTAGGTCAGGCTGTAATCCACAGATTTGGAAAAGGAGACAAACTACCAGAATACCTTGCACTTAAACTAAATAAATCCAAAATATCCAGGTTTTTTGAGGATGGAGTGCTAAAGCAAGGACCCCCTGATTTGTCCACCTCCCTGACCACAGAACAACTTTTAGGAGGGGGTGGGTAGAAATTTCTGGATATATTTGGGAACTGTGTGAACAGATACCTTCCTTCTCTATATATTAGCCCAAATCCACAAAAGTTATCTGAGAAGTTGACCCAGAAAAAGCCTCGTGAAGTTTGCTGCAAACCAGATGTGTAGGAAATCAGTGAATGAGAAGCTCAGACATGGCACAAAAAGCCCAGGAACTACAAGGGACAAGGAGTTTACAGCAGCGACCTTTTGCAAACTCGTGACAATGAAGACCCAGCATGCAGGAGTGGCAAAGAAGAGGACTATAGCCTACTTCCATCCCTTCCTCTTGGTACTACACAATCCCTTCAGAGCTTAAACACCATCCCAGAACAAGTAAAGGAGACCCTGAATTGACTGTAAGATTTTTACCTTTTATCCAAATGCAGTATCAATCCAATTTTATTTTTAAAAGTTGCATGGGTTGAGACTGAGTTTGGAGATTGAAATTTTATCTATTACAGGGCTATTTTAAAATCAGCACAGGAAATCATGAGGGCTGAGGTCTTGAATGCCACAAACCATAGTGGGCTGGTTTTCACAAAGGGTGAAGAGATTTTTCTGTCATCTATGCCTCTTAAGACAGATCAACTGGACATTCCAGATTCAGAAGAGAAGCATCAGGAAATTAAAGAGACATTTACATTTTCTGTTTAAGAAATACTATAGTTGGAATTACTTGCTCAGTAACGATCTCTCCTTCCCTGAAAGGTTACACTACAATGACATCAAGTCATTTCATGGGTTGAAATATTCTACTAAACCTCAAACAATCTGTTCAGAATGGCTTTGAGTTAGAAAGGGGAAAGTATATTAGAATGTTTATTATAGGGTTTTTCCCATATGAGTCATATTCTAAACTGCCATTCAGTTGCCAATGTGTGCTCTTATTCCAACTCCTCTTCAATCTCGAGAGCTGCTTCTTGGTTTATTATGCATCAGAAGCCAATGTTATCAGGAAACACATGTGCTTGGTATCTACCATTAAATATGAAATCACATCTCTTTTTACAATCACCCCATAATTCTGCTCTCTTTCATATCTGAGTTTCTCGAAAGAATGATTTACATCTGGTCCTCTTCATCTTTGCACTTCTCATTTGTACTTTCATTTTCTGCAATCTGATTTCTGCTCCAAACATTTTCAGTGAAGGGGTGTGGCAGCTTGTCCATATCACCAGTGACCTCCATGATTCCCATTTCAATGGGCACCTCTCTGTGCTCCATAACACAGTCCTGGAGCAGGCAGAGAGCACCTCTTTATTGAAAGGATCTCTTTTCTTGTCTTTTGTGGCACTGCTTTGATTTTCCTTTTACTTTACTGGCTGCTCCTTCCCATTCTCTTTTGCTGTTTTTTTCCCTTGCTAAATGATCTCTAAATGGAACTCAAGGCTGAAATGGAAAGCCTCTCATCTTCTATGATATTTCATCATTTCCATGGGTTTAAATATCATTTTAATTCTGATGACTCCAAAATGTTTATCCCCAATCTAGGCCTCACTTCTAAGCTCTGCATTCCAATTACAACATTGCTTATTAATATAGTGTATTTTGCAGATGTCTCAATCTTAAATCCAAAATGGAATTCTTGATTTCTTCCTCAAACTGGTTCCCACATCATAAGCAAATCTTTTCCTTAGTACATGGCACCACTGATCTCTTAGTTGATTGAGTGAGAAATGTAGGTGTCATCTTGATGTTTATATTTCCTTGTGCCCCACATCTATATAATTGCAATAGTGAGTCTTGTCAAATCCATCTCCAGTTTTTTTAATTTGTTTTACATAATCAGTTTTTTGTTTTGATTTATTTTACATCTCTTCCACCACCTTGGGCAGCTCGCCTTTATCCCATTGCATGGACTACTGTAAGTTCCATTGATCTTGCCTCTTCCATTTTTACCCCTTACCAAGCCATGCTCAACATAGAAGCAATAATGATCTTGCTAAACTTCATATTGTCTGCTAACAGATATTGTCTGATATCACTCCACTGTTTCAATATCTTACCAGAGATCTTAGAATAGAATCCAAAGCCCTTATCATAGTCTGTGACATCCTGCTCACCTCCCTGGTCTCAGCTTGTGCTAGCCCTGTTCTTGACTCAATGTGCACCAATCACTCTAGTACTCTATTTTTTTTTAATTTCATTTTGTTTTTAATATAGCAGGTCCTGTGTTTCAACACTTTTTTTTCCTTCCTGGATTCTCTTGTTCTTTGGCCTTTGGACTAAATATCAAGTTCTTGAAGTTTTCCTTCTGGACCCTCTGTTTAATGTCTTATCTTCTATCTTAAGTTTACTTCCCTTAACTCTATAATACTTAAACTGATTTCAACTATTTTACTTATTTATCTGGTTACTTTTGGTATTTGTGTCCAGAATATAAGCTACCAGAATGTAAGTTCCAATTTGCACATAAGATAAATCATGACCATCATGTTCATTATTGTATTCCTAGAAATTAGAACAGGGCCTACTACAGAGAAGATACTTAAAAATATCTATTGATTGTTTAGTGTTAACACAATAGAAGGCAAGTTCATATCCTCATGTGTTTGTATGTGTATGTAAGGGGAAAAAAGGAGAGTTCATAAGTATCCATTCTCATACCCAGTGAGATAGTGGTTATGACATAAGGTCCTTCCATATAAAAATAGTGAAGATAACACACAGAGATACCCTCATTCATCTACCTGTGAGATTTATTTAAACAATGATCTCCAAAGTTGTCAGGGTATCTTTAACACTGAGCAGATGTTGTGCCATATTAGGAGCTTGAATATATATTTGTTCATGGATGTTTGTAGAACATGTTTTCATGTTTGCTTGAACTTTTTTACTCATCTGTTTCATCTGGAAATTGTTTACTCATTTCATATTTTGAGCTAGTTCTTGATGGGTTTATGTATATGTTTATATGACACGAGAGTACATGGTCATTCTTGATAGTAAAGTCCAACATCTCTTCTTTCCATAATATTACATTATATTACATTCTGTTGGATGTTAAATGTATTCTGTTTTCAGACAACTTCTCATCATAATCAATAAAAAGGTAAAGTATCTGTTGCCACCAGGGAATGTATATGCCATTGCTGTGTCCATGTCTCTAGCACTCAGCATCCCCAGGGAATTTCCCATCTCATACTTACCCTGGTTTTGGTTTCTGTTATTGTTGGTTTTACATGTCAATTTGGCTTAGCCATAGTACCCAGGTATTGGGTCAGACATTATTCTGGTTTTTTTTTTTTTTTTGACAAGACTAATATTTAAATCAGAAAACTACAAGTAAAGCAGATTATTATTCATAATGTGAGTGGGTCACATCCAATCAGTTAAAAACCTTAATAGAAAAGGCTGACTGCCCCAAGAAGAAGGAATTCGACCAGCAGACTGCCTTTGAGCTTAAACTCATCATCAGATTTCCCTCTGGTCTTAGCCTGATTGCCTACAATGCAGATTTTAGAATTGCCAAGCCTCCACAATTGCATGAGCCATTTTTTAAAAAATAAATCTCTCTATATAGATACATATCCTGTGGGTTCTATTTCTCTGGGGAACCCTGACAAATACAGTTTCCATCACCAACCCATTTTCAATTCGATTCCCATTTTTAAGAGTACCATAGAAGCCGCGAACAAGACTAAGACTCATTTTGGTTTTTTCTATTTGAAACATTCACAAAGAGTAAGAATAACTATAATTTGGATAAATGGAAGTACTCTGTTCTCTGTGGTGGAGCACATTAGTCTCCGTGACCTCAAGACTCACCCTAGTCACCCTTTCCACCAACTCAAAGGCAACAGATGCTGTAAATGATATTGTAGCGGAAGGCTCAGCAATGCAAGTTCTCTGCTCTCCACTCCTCTATTGACCAGTCTTATTGACTTTGGCCAGGTCAAGAGCTTTTCATTGCTTTAGTTTCTCCATCTGTTTGTGTAATGCTTATTTCTCCGATATTCTGAACTCCTTCCATAAGCAGGTGCCCCAGAAGAGCAAGTGTGGCTATTGATCCGGTGCTATACCCACAGAAAGTCTCCGATTAACATGCCTGAACACATTATCCTGCTTTGTCACACATTAAAAGCCTGAAGATTACCAGAAGTATTTGATTTGGGTTGTTCTTTGAAAGATATGACTGTAGCCACAAATATGTAGAGAATACTGGTGGAGGACTCTTGAATCACAAAAGTAAGTCCTTCCCTCTTCTGGCCGCAATCTTTGATGGTAATGAAGAATGTGTTTACTCAAGTTCACAAAAGAGAACTTGGTTTGCTCTGTTTTAGCAACAGATTAAGATTTTCAAAGAAATACTGGCTATGTAGGTCATTTTTTTTTAACAAGCTTTGAAGCCATCCTGAAATCTTATCAGCATGTCAAGATTTAAAAACTCCCACCTGTACATTGCTCTTCCTAGAACTCATTTGAGCAGCTGCTGCCTCCTCCTTCACTGATTATGTGTGAACAGAAACGGAGCATACACTCAGCTCTAGGCACTAGAAACCTCCGTAAGCCATTTCCATCTCCTTATGGCCTGTCTGGTAGGCAGATTCAAAGCCAACATGGATTCCTAGGGATATATTATAATATATATTATGTGATTAAGTTGTGCTGGCTTACCTGCAATGGATTTGTACTCACTCTCTCTCAGAGCCCCCATATTTCTAGCAGTAATCTTCCCAAAGGGAAGGCTTGCTCACTGGGCTCTTTTTAAAAGGCGTGCAAATCTCAACACTGCAACCATTTAATGCCACAAATGTGATTGTAAAGCGAGCACAACAAATGAAAATATTGTACTTTCATCATTCATCAATAGGAGGCTTATGTGTAATATACCCACTGCAGGCAGGTCTGGTGTGTATGTTCATTTGTTAAGGAAACACATCAAATTACTTCACACACAGGAACCATATAAAGAGGGTCAAAAGTCAGCCCCAAAACTAAGTCGCAAAGAAAAATCCCTGCAGAGAACAATCTGCCTCTCTTTTATTCTTGGCCATCACAGCTTTTTCTCTTCTAGGTGACTTCTGTTTAAAACAAGTAACAAACCTTAGTTTCTATAAAACGATTCAGCCCACATAGGATGATGACATTTTAGGGTAGACATAGAGCATGTTACCATATGTTAACTTCAAAGCCTTCTCCTAACTCTCAAACTATATTCAAACCAAATATCAGATGGGTGTCATCTGCAAGCCACCGAGTTTCATCAGAGTGTCCACCACCAACACATTAAAATCACTGAATTTGATCCAGAGAGAGCCATACAGCAGAGCTGGTGGACAATGAACTCAAGTCACACCTCTGATCTAACTTGATGTTTACATACATTTGCAAAAGTAAAAGTTTTGAGCAAGCACAGCCTGGAATTTACTTCCTGGCCTATACAGCAATTCTCTTCTTCTACTCTTTTGGAAAGCTGGAGCAAAACCTTTTTAACAAATAACACCCAAGAAGAACTTGCCACAGAAGTGTGATTTTCCCAGCTCAGTGTCACAATTATTCAGTGTGTTGAGCACTATATGTCTTTTAATTTCCTATAATCCCTACCATAGTATAATGTGGAATTCCATTTATTCTATTTTAATAGGGATGAAGTCATCCAGGGTGGAAACTATGACCTGATTGAAAGTACTGAAATGCTGCTATGTCTCAGACTGGGCTCTGGCACATGCAGAAGTATAAATTAAACTCTTCTGCAGACATTTGATCTCTTGCTATGAAAAGGGATATTGTGTTTCCTCTGTTTAACAGTATTCTCTGTCCACTGTGAAAAGAAGCCTGTTTGCTTAAAAAAGTGTGGCATATTTTTTCCACTATGAGTGGCATTGCAAATGAAATCACAGCACGCACCAAATACACTTCCAATGGTCTATATGAATTGTACATATCAAGAGAAGCCAATGTTGAAATTGTGGTCACTTAATATGAGATGAATAATTTAATAATATGATGACTGATCACAACCACATCTCTGGATGCTAAGACTGGCAGCTTTTGTTGAGTGCCCACCTGCAGACAGCACTGTGCAAAGCAAGCTAAACAGAAACAGTTGTGCCTTCTAATTCCAGTCGATCTTGCTGCACTCCAGAGGCTGCCCACGCACCAAGCTAGGATATCACCGTGACTGGTGGGACATTATTCTAAAAGTGCATGCATGCTTTATCAAGTTGAACAGAAACATTTTCTTTCATTTCCATCCACAGACCCCTTGTGTCCTATTAAAAACCATAATAATTCTTGGTGAAAGAGTATAGACTAAAAACTCTATGATAGCATACTATGAAAACATCCTAGAACAAACCTTTCATTAGCATCTAGCATATGGCAGGCACAGTGTGGATTGGATGAACCAAGGCTATCATCTTTGAGGAAAAAATTCTGGCAAAAGTTTTGAAACTCGTTTTTGCCCATTCTATGGAGGTATTTCAGGCATTACTGAAATTTTGTTTTTCTTATAACAACTCCTTTTTATCCTGATGCCTTGGACTCTCTGTGTCATATCCCCTGGAGGCTGGTGAATGAGAAAGGTGCTCATTTCAGCTACTTTGTGCTGGTCAGAGCCAGGGAGACCCTGTGGGAAATCCTACTCCTCTGGATACCCACCCACCCTCTCAGTTTCAGCTAAAAGCATAGCTGCTCCTAACTTGTTTCTTTATTGGGGTTTGGAAAAACCATGCTCAGTTTCTACAAAAACATTTGAAAACCATGGGTGAAAAACATGCTTTTGTGCCTTTAAATAAGTTTCATTTTTTAATGGCTTCTTTGGAGGGATGGCATAGACGAGCAAGTTACATGGCAGGTGCCACAGACCCAAATGATGACTTTTATTGTCCTAAACAGCAATCAAGGGTATTTGGAAGAAACAAGGGATTTATTTTTCTTAACTAAAGCACCAATAACAAGTTTATTTCACTTTGTAATGAAAGGAAAATATTATAGCCTGACCCACAGTTTTTTTCTACCCTAACCTAATTGGCAGTACTTACTTTAGTAAAATAATCTGGAGACCCAATAAAAAATTTGGCACAGTTACTTTTTATATTGCTGTCATTCCTTCTACCAAAGTGGCTTGCAAAATTATAGAACAACTAACCCCAACTATTTCCTCATTATTTTGATGCTCTGAAAGTCCTCTATTATAGTATCCAATAATATATGATGAGTTGAATGAAGAATGCTATTTGACTCAATTTACTTAGTCATTTTTGCAGTGTTTTCCAAAATTTCATGAAGATCAAGAACACCTGGAACATTTGGCAAAAATATATTCCTGGGCCCCAAACAGACTCATAGAACTAAAATTTATAGGGGACATGGATGGAAATCTATACACCTAGCAGGCACTGAGGATGATTCCTATTTTCACAGAAGTGATAGAACAATGGGACACATCTGCATCAAGTTCAGACTCTGAGTTAATGTGTCTCATTCTACCCTGTATATAGTTCCCTCATTAAAGAATAATGGTTGAACTGGAGAGGTTAGAAACTTAGGACCTTGGCAAATACACATAACTAGCCTGCCAACCCACTAGACTAGCAAATGATAAGTTTGGAATTAGAAGTTAAGTATTTTACTTTTCCAGCATATGCAAACATAAAATCATTTGCTTCATACTAATATCCCTTCCTCTTCATGATTTTGATGAAGAAGTAGCAGTCAGAATATGGCAGCTGAAATAGGTGAATCCAGTGTGTGTATGTCTAGTCTTAAAAAACTTTCATTGCATAATTTTTTATTGTACCTATTACCCTAGGAGATGTTCTGAGTTTCCTTTAAATTCCCAAGGCTACCACTCTTCAGACAGTAAGGAGCTGGAGTTTTTGTGTATTTATTTTTTTGAAAATCCTTTCATAATATATGATTGGTGTGTGTCTTTGTGGGTGACAAATGACTTCTCTTAAGAATGATGCATGACCTTTCCAAGAAAAGTGAAATATTGAGTGGCTGTCTGGTGAATTCAAGCATTAGAGACAATAAAGTAAAGAAAGTTAAGAAAATGTACATTACCAGTGTGATGAGATGCTCTTTGGGACCCTGAATGCACAACTGACCCATAAATCACTCTGGAGTTTGGCTTGTGCAGACTGGTCAACTTTGTCTGCCTCTCTATCCCTCGAAACCCTTCATCAGCTCAGTCTCCTATGGGATCAAGTTCAAAGCAGTTTGCATGGTGTAGGAGCAACTCTGGAGACCTAACTATCTCCTTCCTCTCTACCTTCTTTCAGTCTTAACCTATACTCAGTATTGAGCATCAGGAGCCCCATAGTTTCCTGCATGGAACCTGTGTTTCCCAACATTTGCTAGTGTCCTCACTCTCCTAGGAATATCCACACCCTTTCCCAACACCTTTGTCTTTAGGACTTAGCTAGGGCTCATCTTCTCCAAGAAGCTCTCCCTCTTCTGGCCTCATGGTCATTGAAATCAACAATGTCAACATCATCCAAGCTGTACAGTGTGAACTACAGAACAAAAGAATAGAGAAGGGAGAGGGCTTGTTAGCATTTATGCCCTCCACCTCATTTATGTGTCGGTGTAGAGCCTGACCTACAGAAGGTTCTCAAAAAGGTGGTTATTGACTAAAAAAAAAAAAAAATGTGAGTCAATTCTGAGTGTTTGCAAGTAGTTAAAATGATGAGACCGGATTATGCCTGCCAACATTGCTTTTCTGTAGTCTGATGTCCTTCAAAAATGACCACAGTCATTTTTTGTTACAACCTTGGAAAGAAGGCCAGCAGTACAAAAAAACACTCCATTTACTTTTGATGGAATATATTTGTTTGGTATGCAAGACGATTCTTTTTGTGCCTGTTACATGTACATTTAAAAAATTAGTTGCACCTTTTCCTTTTAGAGGTGCTTAGTAACCATGTTGTTTCAGATACAAAGGCCTATAGAGCAATGCCCACTGCCCTGTGAATGGGGCCTTTGTTCTCAGTGCTGTTTTGGTAGGAAATGGTTGCTATTTAGGTCTCCAAGAGGGAATATAAACTATGCTCACCTAATCAAACAGACCAGTAAATACAGCAGTTAATCTGACAACTTCAAATTCCTGAGTTGCATTCTGAGAAACAATTTAACACCAACAATCATTTAAAACCTATGTAAATCATAAGCCTTTGGTTACTAAGAGGTTTATTGTCTTTTATTTCATTTCATTAATTACTGCAAATGCCTGGTTCTAAATTATATTTCAGCATGGAGATTTCTTGGTAGTAGAAAAGCAATCACATTGGAAAATACAGCATTAGAGCTCAAAAATAAAACATGTTACCCAGATGTCAAAGAAAGGAGGTGAAGAATGTGGGTGAATACATGAAAGCAAAAGACAAAGCTTTCAGGTTGGTTTGCCATGGAGGGGGATTGGTCCTGAGGACAGAGGAGACCCAAATGGAAGTCCCCACGTGGTCCTTTGTTCTCACCTCTTCAGATAGTTACTTCAAACTAATCTGCCCTGTGGCTACGGAATAAAAACCAGTACCTGTTTGTTCAAGTCATTAGCAGTTTAACAATTCCTCTGCCAAGTCACCTTGAGAGTCCTAGTCACCATTTGAGGAATAAGAGCACAGAAGCAACGTGTGTGTGTGTGTGTGTGTGTGTGTGTGTGTGTGTGTGTGTGTGATCCAGCCAGTTCTGAAATGCACTATATAATGATACCTTAGCCCAAACAAAACCAGCAAAAACATGTGCTTGTTCAAGGTATGGGATAGATATATCACCGTTTAGATCCTGTTTGCTCACTATCACAATAGCCTCTTCAAACTCTGTCCCGGAAATATTCTAGGGGGCAGGCTCCACTATGCACACAGCCTGTATTAGAAGCACTTATCTGAATGACTCCTTCCCTTCTGAAGAGAAAAATCTAGAGTTTCTGATTTTTAAAGGAGCCATTGTCACTCCTGGTTGAATGTTTATTTTACCATCTTCTGCACAGTGGAGGGCATTTCACCTATAAAGAGTGATTACAGAGCACTGGGACAATTTGAATACTCTAATCAATGCTAGTTAAAGTAGGAATGAATAAACTTTTATGGCACCAGGGTCCCTAACCTTCATGGAAATTATTGTTAATTTATTGAATCAATAATCTTAAAATATTAAATTATGATACCCTTTGTTTTACTAAGCCCTTCTCACAGTGTGTTTAAAAAAAAACAATGCTTTATACATATTGCAAAAGACTGAAAGGAGGGATTTTTAAACCAAGACTTTATATGTGGTCCATTATGCAGGACATGAGACTATAAAAGTCAAAAGAGTTGTGTGCACGGGGAGGGGGTGACTTGAACATGAGTAGACACTAAAATAATAATAATAATAATAATAATAATAATAATAATAATAATAAAATCCCTGTACAATTTACAGTGACTGAGCAAGGAATTTGGATTCTTTTTCTTATTAACCCTGTCACTACTTACAGTCATTTGATTTTACTCTTTGGTTGTTTGAAAATTATTACTTACTAGGAGCATACATATTACAAATCAGGGAGAATATTTTTAGCAGATACAGGGTGGATGCTGACTAGCCAGAAGAAATAGTTGCCCTCAATATTTTTTTCCTAGCCACAGTCTCATTTTTAATCTGTTCTCTGCCAAAACCCTTAGGGAAAACCAAACTCCCAGGCTCATTTTGAATTTCGAAACTCCTGCTATCCTAACTCAGCAAGGATAAGATAAAGTGGCTAAAACCGTGTCTGGCCCTCTCGTTGACTCCAAACAAAATATAATGTTCCCTCTCTGGGGCCATCCCAGTTCTGCTTCTCCACCCCACACACAAGTTTAACAGGTCATGAGAATTGTATCCTTGAAATCTTTATTAGTTTTCTCATTATGTTTTTACCTTTCATAGCTATCAAAATATCTTTTGGGTACCTATTCATCCTGTTACAAAATTGTACCCAAATGCAAACTCTCTGGCTTTAAAAAATAAAATATAATGGGGAAAAGTGCACATTTGGGGTAATATCTGCAGATGAGACATTATTGTAGAAGCAATGTCCCAGAAGCTCCTAATATCCAAAGCTTTCTGTATAGATTAAGCTCCTCTAATGGCTCTACAGCTACTATACACAATTATCTGCTCACTAACAGCATCCCTTAAAACAGACGTAAGGGATCTTTGAAGCCGAGCTCTGCATACCTTAATTACGGAACCAATTTGGGACACTATTTGTTCCAACATTTTTTAAAGGCCTTCCCTAGATTATAAGAACACATCTAATTCAGGATTATTTTTTTGTGCTTGGAGACTGCAGACTTGAAGTGCAGGCCCCTGAAATGGCCCCCCAGAGTGCCGGCATTTGCCACCACATTCTGCTTAGGGGTTTACAGTTTTTGTTACACACTGACCTAAAACCAGAAATATTGTTCCCTGGAGCTGAACTTGTGTCAGAAGTGTGCCCTTCTTGAGATCCAACACTGACGAAGGACTGTAATATTTAGCACCTGAAGGGCCCCCGCCAGAAAACTAGAAGCCAACAATGTATGGAATTTCCATCAATCATTGATATAGGGCTTTGAGGAACTGCAGTTGAGTTCAGTACAATCATCCTGGGACTCTGAGGAGTTTGAGAGACATTCCTGGACCAAAAGACAGAAGGGAGACCCAACACATACTGAGTACCTACCACATGCCATTAGTGATGGTAAACCAACCAAATCCTCCTAGAGCTGAGTTTTTGGCAGAGGCCTTCTGTCTGATCTCCTGGTAAGAGAATGACACACTGGCAGGAAAATCCCAGGAACTGCATTGATTTAACAGGAATCCTAGTCAATCCTTGGCTCTGGCTAAGGATTCTATCTTGGTCTTAGGTTTTTCTCCCTTGCATATTCCTGGATCAGCTCTCAAGTCCCTACAATATTGTTGCAGGATAAGAAAGACTCATATCCATAAGTCTTCATTATATTCCATTGCAGGGGGAACTAAGTGGAATTTCAGGCAGCCGGTGAGGACTGGACTGTAATAAACATAAAACGATGGCTGTCCTGTACAGATTGGCTCCTATATACCAAGCACTGCCACAGGAGACTCCTATGTGATTCCACTTGGTTTTTACAACAGCCCTTTGGGTTGAGCATACAATCTTCATTTTAGGAACAAAGAATGGAGATTTCTGACTGGTTAAGGGACTTGCCTAAGGTAATAAGGCAGCAGAGCCAGGAAGTGGCAGATGTCACAACTGGGTCTTCCTGCTCCAACCATCATCCTTATATCAGTAAGGCATAATTATAGACTTCCCCTGAAGTTTGTCATGTCAGTCTATGTATCTTCTAGGCCTTGGCAACTTTTCTCTTTTACTCATAGAAATTAATCCAAACCTCGTTCTGAATCAATATTCATTATTTAGTTTCAAGATTCATACATTTCAGTGAATTCATTCATAAATAAGAAGGTTCAGTATTGATTTAACATTAGTGGGTCTATGAATATTAAAGCTAATTGTACTAATTGTGTTCTTCCAACATTAATCCTTTAATGTTCATGCTCTTCTCCTTAATGCTCCAAAGAATGAATTCTCTTCCCATGTTTCAGTAAGAAATTCAAACAACTTTAATACAAGGGAAAGGAGGTTATTTTGTGAATACATATGCAAAAACTGAGACAGAAATCTTAGGGGGAAATTCATAAATGGCCATGCACTGAGCTTCACAGAAATGAAAGCACCGTTTAAAAACAAGAAGGACCTACATACCAGAAAGTGAGATTTTGTCACTTCACATTGTAGAAACAAAGGTTGGGTGCTCAGCTTTTCCTTTCAGAACTAAAGTTCTTATCTCCTCATTCCATCCTGTGAGTTTTGGCTGCTGATATCTGATAATTTAGACTCTCTCCATGAATCATTTGGCCTAACTGAGCCACCTCTGCCCAATATTATACAGCTTCCTGGAAGCAGCCTACCTATAAGGGCTAGCCTACACTTACACATAACTATTAGGGGCCATCCTACTGGAAAATGCCCATTAGATTAGATGGGGCTCTGTTGCATTGGAGTTCAGACTCTATCTCTGCCTAACCCTGATTCCTCTTCTCCCTTGTGATTAATTCCTTAGAGAACTATCCTGCAAACACATCTCCATCTCATAGTCTAATTTACAGAAACTGACCTAAGACACTGCCAAAGATGCAGAAGTTTACTAGAGACTTGCCATCTATCTCTTAACCCTTCTCTGTCTTTGTGTTGCCATTCTTCTCATTACCAACCCCATTTTTACCTTGACCAAATGCCTTATTTTTATTGTTTCATGGCTTCTGGTTTTGAAATCTTCTGCATTCCAGGAGAGTCCCTAAGGGATATATGGAAGGGCATAAACTAGTTGAAGATACGGGTTATTTTAATAATTTTTATTTAGACAGATCCATTGCAGTATCAATTTGCCAGGAGTTGGGTGTTGTCACTATTTCAGTACTAGAGGGCAATATAAGCCCACATTTATCCCAAATATACTATTGGTATGTATTCAGAAAGACACAGAAGAGTACTTTGTCAGAATAGTCTGTCCCCTGGGGCCAAGATATTCCCTGAGGTTTCATCCACAGACACTACAGGCTCTGGACAGAGTTACCATGAACAGACCAGCCTCAAGCTCCTATGTCACATTTGTGGTCACAAATGCCACCAAATTGTGTCACACCCTGAGCCAACAGCCCACCTAGACCAGTACAATGCTACATTAGGATCATGGCCCATGCTTCTATGGATTGCCTATTGTTAAGATGGACTCATGGCCTAAGACCACTGCCAGTGAGTCACAGGCTATCCTCTCTGGAATAAAAGTTCAATAATCTTGGGCTGCATGTCTTACCCCAGCATTGGAGACGTTCCAGAGGCTCCATTTGAGGGTAGGCTTGGGGATGGGAGGTATTTAGGATCTGCCAATTGTTAGGTTAGGAACTTGGTCTAGCACCAAGTTCCAGGGAAAAGTCTTATGTTACTACCCTGTCTTACCCCCATATCATATCCACTACCTAAAGTGTAGTGAAGGCAGTCCATTGGCCAGAGTCTCATAGCCATACGGACCTGAGCAGTATGAGGGATGCACAAAGGCCTATGCCACAGCTGGCAATAGTAGGTTGAAGGACAGGTGGTGGAGACTCTTTCTGATGCAGCCAAAATGTGGATCTGTCCCACCAGTACACAAGTTTCTACCTGATGCCAAAGCAAATATAGAGGGTCTATGAATTCTGGCCTGTTTATGAGGACCTCAGCTTCTCCTGGATGCTGGGTCTCACTGACGCTGGGCTCCCAGACAAAGTCCTGTGCTAGCTTTCATGACCTGCTTTCCAGCAGGTGGAGTCCTGTTCTCTGCTCTGCTAACCAAAATTGGAGAAGGGGTGGTAGTCGCAGTCAGCCACATAGCCTACCACAGTTCCAGAAACTTAATTTGTAGTTCCAGATGGGTAATAGGGGTCATGGGGCTTTGCTAAGTACTGGGTTACCCTTAGCAAGCCTGGTATTGGGTTGCAAGCCTAAGGGCTGGCCTTAATTCTTCTTCTCCCAGTGGGAAGTATCTCCCTGGGAGCGAGGCTGCATAGAGTTGGGGGGAGAGGGAGAGATGACAAGGACAACTCCTTCATTCCTGCCTTCTTCAAAAGTCTTTTGTCAATACTAAAAGCAGGCACTATGTTCTCTCACCTGATTTCTTTAGCTCTTGTGAAGTAGTTTGATATGTGAATAGCTGTTCAACTTGGTGTCTCTGTGAGGGGATGATTGCTGGAGGATCTCACTCAGCCGCCATCTTGCTGTGCTTCTCCTTTCTCACCTTTCAAAGAACTACTTGCTGCCCAGTTCTTGTCCAAGGCTCTGCTTTTGGGTGTAGGTGGAACCATTTGGTTGTAAGAATGGACTTGAGCTGCATTTGCAAGCCATATATAAGACTAAAGAAATCCATTTGTCTGTTTAATGACACTGAAAATGCCATTAGGTATATAATAGACTTGAAAACAATTCTCATGAAATAAGAATAAAAATATGTAAAGATTTTTTTTTTATTATTATGGTAGCTACTTGGGCCCAGGCTTCTAAACTCCAATCTATTTTCTGTGATTAAGGGTTTTGAGTGGAAAAAAATCTAATCTGAATAATTAATATCCCCCACTCACATGACCAGGCAGAAGTTGGCTATAACTGAATGCTACTGGCAAATTCTACAAACCTCTGTGTCTGCAGGTGGGGCTTTACTCAGAGTTCATTTAGTTCCCTTAGCTGGTCTCACTGACTCTAAGGTTCTAGGGGAATCATGTTACCAGGAGAGTTTGACCTACTTCTCATGTAAAAGACACTGAAAGACTGATTTGTCCTGGGAAAGGATGTGTTTATATACAGTGTTTACACACTGTAGCTGCTGTGTCAAGACTGAAGAAGGGAGGAGAAAGAAAGGAAATTATTGGCTGATTTTTAACTTTTCTTTTATTATTATTGTTATTATTTTTATTTTTAGTAATAGTAGTAGTACCAGGGATTAAACCCAGGGGTACTTAACCACTGAGCCACATCCCAAGCTCTTTTTTATTTATTTATTTTTATTTAGAGACAGGGTCTCACTGAGTTCTTTAGGGCCTTTCTAAATTGCTGAGACTGGCTTTGAACTCATGCTTCTCCTGCCTCAGTCTCTTGAGTCTCTGGGATTACAGGTGTGCCCCACCATGCCCAACTGAACTTTTCTTTTAAATTGGCAGATTCAAGAGTATGTATTTTCTGTGGACAGCATGACAGTTTGAAGTACATGTACACTGTGCAATGACTAAGTCCAGCTAATTAATACAGGCAATATCTCACAGAGTTAGCATTTTTGTGGTGAGAATGCTTTATATCCACTCTCATACCATTTTCAAGAACACAATAAATTATTAACTTGAGTCACCACATCATACAACAGATCTTGAACATTTTCCTCCTATCCATGGTTAACTTTGAATCATGTGATAGGATTTCAATTTAGACCTATGAAGCTACTCTCCAGGATGAATTGTGCCAGGTTTCCTGATTTGTCATCCTTTAATTAATCTTACAATCTGCATTGCATAAATTAGGGTCTTCTCTAAGTTTTGTAAGTCAGGCATAAGCGCCAACTTTGGCATGAAGACCTAGGTTGCTTCTGATATCCTGAAGTTCAAGAAAAGCTGCACTGTTTATAGAAGATTTCCATCCTATCCTTATCCTCATGTGCTTGGGTTTGTTTTGTTTGG
Organism: Spermophilus citellus; assembly: GCF_964194105.1. Lineage (NCBI taxonomy): Eukaryota > Metazoa > Chordata > Mammalia > Rodentia > Sciuridae > Spermophilus > Spermophilus citellus. The sequence continues at coordinate 49,960,542 of NC_138197.1, forward strand.
AGAGGGGTGATAAATAAACAAAGCCCTCTATCAAAAGCAGAGGAAGTAACAGTTTATAGTATATTCTCTTTTAAAATTCTACCCTCATTACTTTTATTCTTTATATGGCCAGCAATGGATCCCCCCAGCCCCCCCCTCCCCTTGCTCTGAAAGTGGAGCCTCCCCCCCACCATGCTCTGAACATGGCGGACAGTCAGATCAACCCTCCGTTGCTGAGGTCAGGAACAAAGTAATGGGCCAGTTGATGAGCTTATTGTGTGTGCTCTGTGAGCCTGCTGTCAATTAGTGCTGGATTGTCTTGTCCCCTCCTCTGGACCCAAATACTGCTATTTAATGATAAGAATTTTAAAAAGGTACAGCCATTCCACTAGTTCTCATCCACCAGCTCCCTCCAGCAGGCTGTGATTTTAGAAGGTGTTCATGTAGTGACTCTTTGCAAACCTGCAGGACACAAAGAAGGCGTGACGTGACAAACTCCCCTGAATCACACCTGTTCTGTGTTCTATTAGGCTTTTTTAAAAAGTTTTATTTAATTGATAATATATAGACATTTAAAAATGTACATGTTAATGGGTACCAGGTAATGTTTCAAAACATGGACCCACTATGTAACATTTAAATCCACTTGTCTATTTCCCCAAGATCTGATCATTTTGGGGGGGGTGAAAACTTTCAAAATCCTTTCCTCTGACTTTTTGAAATATATAGTACAATATAGCTATCTACAGTCACCCCACTGTACAATGGCCCAGCAGAACTTCTTACTCCTGTCTCTAGTACCCATCGATCAATCTTCCCCATCCCTCCTACTGCCTTAACCTCGCCAGCCTCTGGTAACCACCATTCTACTCTCATGAGGTCAATGTTTTTAGATTCCACATGAGTCGGATCATGCAGTACTTGTTTCCCTGCATCTGGCTTATTTCACCTAACACAATCTCTACTTCCATCCTTATTGTTGCAAGTGATAGAACTTCATTCTTTTTATGCCTGAATAGTATTCCATTGTATATATGCACCACATTTTCCTAATCCACTCATCAGTTGATGAATACTTAGTTTATTTTCATTTCTTTGTTTTATTAGTTGGACTCCATGACCAGAATGACATGTCCTTGGCATCAAACACAACTGACAATTCCAGGTAGAATTTTATTAATAAATAGTTTTAACTTTATTTTTCCTTCTTTAAATTAAAGGATAAGAGCTAGGCATGGTGGCCTATGCCTGTAATCCCAGCAGCTCAGAAGGCTGAAGCAGGAGGATCACAAATTTGAGGCCAGCCTCAGCAACTTAATGAAGCCTTAAGCAACTTAGTGAGATCCTGTGTTTAAAAAATAACAAAAAAAGGGCTGGAGGTGTGGCTCACTGTTTAAGTGCCTCTGGGTTTAATCCCCAGTATCTCCCCAAAGTAAAATAAAGGACAAGAGATCAAAATTACAATTTAAAACAAAGGATAGGAGATCAAAATTGCAATGTTTATGCAGGAATATGTCTTTCATATTGATAGACACATGAACATAAGTACTTTTCCTTATAAGTGAAAACAATTTGAAAATGGTTACATCCCATGTAATTTTGTTTCTGCATTTTTCACTATGTTCAGTGGCCAAGCATTACGTTTTGTGCAAGCTGGACTGATGTGAATTTGTCTGCACTTTGTACCTTTCACATAACACCGTTTACTAAAGACTATAGAGTTTTCTGAGCCAATCCACCAAAAAAGCAATGAGAGTATGCAGTCCCAGGACACAGTCACAGATTGTATGGCTTAAATTTAACAGAATTCAGTAACAATATTTTCTAAAGTAACTCATTCATTCATTGCTGAAACATTTACTCCCTACATATTATGTGATCCACACTATGTAAGCCCTGGGAATTCAAAGTAACCAGGATAACTTACTCTTTAAGAACTTACAGTCTAGAGAGGAAGGCAGGTAAACAGTTATCAGAGAGCTAAGGGCTTCGGTATTGTGCACAGAAGGCTAGAAATATGGATGATGGATGGGAAGGCAGCTGCATTTTATAGTTCCATGAGAAAAATGAACCTGATTTTCATTGCTTCAAATCCACATAGCCTTCCTTGGATATATCTTCTCAGTAAATTAAGAGAATCCAATAAGATTTTCTACCTTTTTTAGACTCTGATGCCTGGTATTCAGAAGAAAAGGAAAATGATCGATTCTTGCTCACATGGCTGCTCCGTGGGCCATGATCATGGGCAGAGTCAACTCTATAGCATAACTCATGGTTCTTATCTCTGAGGTTGTACACAGGACCCTGAATGCTCACATGAGGAGGCTAACAGATGATGGAAATCCCTTTCTAACAGAACTGTAGGAAAGATCAACTTTCTAGAACTTTAGATTTATTCCTATTTGGGGGAGGGGGGTGTGGGTAAGCCACCACACACATCACTTGAACTCTTGATAAGGAGGAGATCAAAGGCCATCTCTTGGAAAAGCTGTCACCATTTCTAGGGCTCAGGTTCTGCACACCCCTCCCTCCTTAGATATGCTTTTAAGTCATAGCATTTCTTTAATATAATCAGGCAAAAAGAAAAGAAAGGGCATAGACATGCTCGAAGAAGGGAGGCATGAACTAGATTAGAACAAGGGACAGGTCTCCTTTCTTAATATATATTGAATGTTCCTGAAGACATTCAATTTGTTACTACTCTCACGTTTGTCACAGTGATGATTAATATAGTTGTTAAGCACATCAAAAAAAGATTTTTCTCCTGGAGGGAAACCACAGAAGAGAACTGTTCGGAAACTATTTGGGAAATTCACTCTGAATTGAAGCCATACATTATTGCTGTGCAGAACTAAATATTAAATCTAAAATGCTGAGAGCCATAGCCAAGTAGGAATGAAGCATGGCATTTTTGGTTGAAAGGTGATGCCAGCAAGCCATTGAGATGATAATGATTATGTTAAGATGTGCATTCAATTGGAGATTAGACCCCTGCTGTCCACCTCGGCCTGCTACTTTGGAGCTCTGTGGGATTCCCCAAGAGTTCCCATTGGTTGGGGAAGTGCGGTAGGAGGGAATTCCGGAGGAGGGATTTCCTGTTGGTATAGTGTGTCCTGGGAGAAGGCCACGTGCGTGGCATTCATGGGAGTTTTGGAAATAAAGTTTGTTCCTGCTTGAGTGGCTCGTGATTTTGTGCCCAGCCAGACTGCATCACTAAAACAGTAACAATTTTTTAGTGTATCTTTAAAATTGATTTGTATTTTGTTATTCCATAATTAGAATAGTAAGGACTTCACTTCTCAGCAAACAAGAGCCACAAGGTTGTTTTGATCTGGTCTATTTTTTGAAAAGGATCCTTCTGGCAGCTGCACTGAGCATATATGGAACCAGCAAATAGGCCCATTTAGGGAGCTATTTAGTAATGCAGATGAGAGACGATGGCAACTTGGACCAGTGTAGTGGACCCAGAGATGGTAAGAAGTGTTTGGATTCTGCATAATTTTGAAGGTAGAGCCAATAGGATTTTCTGCCAGGTTAGATAAAGACTGTGGAAGAAATAATTCCAGATAACCCTAAGGTTTTCATCTAGATCAACTGGAAATATGGAGAATAGAAAGAAATGAGTTGAGGAAAGTAGGTGTAAACAACTCTTTCAGGGGAGTAATAACAGAAGAGCAAATGAATGGCATTCTGATCACAGGAGATATGGGTCATGAAATATGAAAATATTATCTTAGATGAGAAAAATAATAGCCTATTAACATGCTAGAGGGATGATCCAATAAAGACAGAAAATGCAATAATTAAGGGAGAGGGGAGAACTTCTACAGTGATGTCCTTGAATAGGCTAGCAGGGCCCAAGTGTCCAAGGTCCAAGTGGATGATTCGGTTTCAATAAGACAATGGACAATTCATCTGTGGCAACTAGAAGAAGGTAACATATGAGACAGGACAGGAATTTAAAGGGTCTTTGGGACTCAGAGCTCAAAAATTATCTGCTATGCTACACCAAAGGAAGAAAAAAATGGTGGTTGTTGGGAAAAGTATAAATGGCAGCCGTACCCCAGAGAAAAAACCCCAACATGGCACCTAAGGACTTCTTCTTCCTACCTTCTTCTTCTCTGCAGTGGCGCTGTAAGGGTCCGGCGAAACGTCGGAGAAAGAGACCACGAGACTAGCTTCATGCAATGGCAAGGGGGATTTATTGGATCCGTTCCAGCGCGCTGGGACTCTGTGCTCACTCAAGAAGGGAGAGCAGCCCAGAGCCCAGAGCAGAGGTCAAGCAGAGCTTAAGTACACTTTTTGGAGAGGGCGGGGGACTTTGCATACATCAGAACAAATCATCATGAGGCGCGGGAAAATTGAACAACAACTCTGATACATGATTAGTCCATTCATTGGCAGGAACAGGCTGGGCAGGGGTGATTGGTCACTTCTAAACTGGGTACACATTCAAACTGATTGGTTCGGGCCCTGTGACAAACTGCACAGGGCCCTAGGCTGAATGGCCAGTAGGGCGTTGTCTTAACTATCTCAGGAATCTGGGTGTAACAGGAACTTAATAGTACCTAATCTTTTACATTTCAATTCAAGGTTTCCAGCTTAGAAACTTTACCCTTTCAGCGCGAAAAGTTCCCGCCCTTGTGAACTCTCCCGCTGGCGCCAATTTCAAATCTCGCTGGCGGGGAAACTTAGCCCCAATGAGAACTAATTCCTGGGCGGGGAGCTGATATCTGGAAGAACTTGCCAATAAACGGGTGGCCTGCCATTTATCTAAGCCCTACCATCTCCCCTTTAGTTCTATATAAGCACACAGCTTTTTGCAATAAAATTGGAATTCTCCCGGTGAAGTGTCTTTGCGTGGGGAATTCTTTCAGTGGTAATCATAGCATTGAACCATCCATTCAGATGAGGTATATACTTTTATATAAATCAGTGGAACATATTGGAAACATAAAGATCAGTAGACCTTCTCTAATCTTCCACTGAGTGTGTGATGTATCATTTGTAAAGTGAAAATAATAGTACTGTAAAGGTAAAATTTCTAAGCTGATTCTAAGCTGCAAAAGCCTGAATTAAAATGTAAAAGACTGGGCATTGTAAAGCTTCTAAATTGCAAAGCCTAAATTAAAATGTAAAAGACCAGGAATTGTAAAGTTTCTAAGCTGCAAAGCTTGAATTAAAATGGAAAAGACTAGGTATTGTTAAGTTCCTCTGCTACACCCAGAACCTGAAATTCCTGAGATAGTTAAAACAACGCCCTACTGGCCATTTAGCCTAGGGCCCTGTGCAGTTTGTCACAGGGCCCAAACCAATCAGTTTGAATGTGTACCCCGCTTAGGAGTGACCAATCACCCCCGCCCGCTCTGTTCCCGCCAATGAATGTGCTAATCACGTCTCAGAGTTGTTGTTCAATTTTCCCGCGCCTCATGATGATTTGTTCTGATGTATGCAAAGCCCCCCCCTCCCCAAAAAGTGTACTTAAGCTCTGCTTGACCTCTGCTCTGGGCTCTGGGCTGCTCTCCCTTCTTGGGTGAGCACGGAGCCCCAGTGCGCTGGAATGGATCCCCAATAAATCCCCTTTTGCCAATTGCATGGAGCCAGTCTCTTGTGTGGTCTCTTTCTCCAACGCTCTGCCGGACCCTTACAGTACCTCTGGTGCCCTTATTTCAGAATCATTTTGAGGATCAAAAGAAACAATGTAGAGTTGTCCCCCTTATCTGTAGTTTCAATTTTTGCAGTTTCAGTTATCCACGGTCAACCCCTGTCTGAAAATATTAAATGGAATAGTCTAGAAGTAAACAATTCATAAGTATCAAATTGTTTGCTGATGTAAGTAGTGTGATGAACTGTACACAGTCTCACCCCACCATTCCTGGAACCTGAGTCATACCTTGCCCATAGTTCTCCTCCCTCCTTTAATCATTGCATATTCTGTCTTTATTGGATCATCCCTCTAGCATATTAATAGGCTGTTATTTTTCTCATCTAAGATAATTGCCCATATCCATATCTGGACTTTTCAAGGGCTTTTATCCTGTTTCTTGCCCCACCCCACCCCTTTCCCTTGCACATAAGCTCTAACCTCAAGGGCTTCTGTCCCTGAACCCTCTGCTAGAATGTAAGCTCCACAGAGGCAGGGGTCCTTATCCATTTGGTTCAGGTATGTTTTGCAAGTAGCTGAAACAGTGCCTGGCACATAGGAAGCATTGCAAAGTAGTTTTTTTTTTTTTTTTTTTTTTAATAAGTAGAGCATGCCTGCCTGACATAAAGTTAGTGCAGCTTTGCCTGCTTTTCACTTAAACAAATTAGTGTATGGTTAGCGTATGAAATTCTTCCAGATCACATCACAATCTTAATTACTGAAAACAGTTCTTCCTTAAATAAATAAAAACATAAGGTGTAATGCCCCAGATCAATGCCCTACCAAAGATGTAGCCACTTGTTAGAAACCGTGTTCCATTGGCTGCTACTTTACAGAAAGGATCCAATGTCCACATTGAGGGCATTGGTACTTACTTATCATTCAGATTATCTGCTCACCACAATTTAAGGGCCTAGAAATAGTTGGGAAAGAAAAACCTTAAAATAAGCAAGTTGCTCTTTCACAGATAGAATCAAATTTACTATTGAATTTCTTTTTTGGATCAGTGAATGCTGTTATGAGATTATACACTAATCTTTAACTCCATATAAAAGAGAAAATAGTTATTTGTGAAATAAGCACAAACATTTCCTTTTAAAATGCCCTGTGACTTAGTAATTGGATCAGAGCTTTCTTTGGATCAATCAGAAATCTTTCCATACATATCAAAAATGATGATGTAAAGAAGGTTGTCCATATGATGGAGGAAAAATAATATACCTTAGTGAAAAATGAAGAAGATAAAATATTTATAGAATAAATTACATGTATGACTTTTATTTAGGAAAAAAGTATTATACCAAAAACTCACAACTTCCTTAAACTCTAAGCTATGGCAATTTCATGAGGGGTTTTTGCTTTTTGGGGGTGTGGAGGTGGTACTGGAGATTGAACCTACTAAACCACATCCCCAGCTCTTTTTATATTTTATCTTGAGACAGGGTCTCATTAAGTTGCTTAGGGCCTTGTTAAATTGTTGAGGCTGACTTTGAACTTGTGATCTTTCTGCCTCAGCCTCCCAAGCACTGGGATAACCTGCGTGTGCCACCGTACCTGGCTTTTTGCCTAATGTTATTATACTGAATTCAAAATACAAGTACTTCCCAATCACCCACATATCTAGATAAAACCAAATACATTTATTCCCAGGATGTCTTTTACATTCTTCTGCAGTGTTTCTTCCATGGAATTCTCAAAACTTTAAAATCTATTTTTAACCATGATACTTACCCACTTTTCACCTTCTTTGAAGAAGAAATCAGGAAGGTCATTTTAAACACAGTCCTTCTCGCTTGTTATGCAGCTTTTAATTCCCAGCACAAGATTTAAAAATCTGATTGAGACTTCTGTAATCAGCTCTATCCCTGAAGAGTTTGTTTTGCTTTGTTTTAAGGATCAGGATTTTTGACTCTCCACAAAGCTCTACTAAGATTGTTTCTATTGGTGGTAGAAGGAAACCCAAAACTGATTGCTAAAGAACCACTCGACCCATTTTTTTGGATCACATAGTCTTACTTCATTTCATTCTAACCCAGTCCTACAAACATTTACTTAATATCTACCTCGAAGGTGTGGTGCTCAGCATTAAACAAATAGCAAGACGCTGCTTGCAATATGGCAGACAGGTCCTCTGTAAAGCACATGAAATGTTCCTCCCAGGAGTCAGAGAAAACTTTCTGAACAAGACCACATCTGGGCAGACTTTCAGTACAAGTGAAATGTAAGCTGGAAAATAGTTAGAAAGGGCATTCACAAATTCCATTGATCCGTTTTTACCAATTTAGTTAAATACACACACACACGCACACACATATAAATGAATACACACATATGTACATGTGTACACATATGCACATATACGTGTATATATACATGTAAATATGTTTAATAAAGACATATAAAATACACATATATATGGAAAGAATAAAGTTTGATACTTAGTATCTAAAAGGAGGCCAGATTATCTGTCTCCTCGATTTATTCTTGATAGTTTACCTTTGCGGAGTTAATTTGGGGTAAGCTGTAGTCCTGTATTGAAAATACTTGATTTACTTTGCTTCCTGTGGTGTAAAATCTTCATTTAAAAAAAATAGTTGCCCTGGTCTGAATGTTGAAAGTAAAATTAATTAGGTTTGAATAAAATTACAAAATAACTCAGCTTAGAGACATTCAAAAGAGAGTGTCATTTGATTAAAAATAATAAATAGGTTTAAACATTTGAATGGTGGTGTGACATTTTGAAAAGAAGTATTCAATTTGAGTTGGGTTTGCCAATATCACAAGGATCCTCAGTTTTGGAAGAGAGGTCTGCTTTTCAGTTTCTTAAGCCTTTGTTAGTTTGTCTTCCCTGTGCATCCACTGTGCTTGTTTCTATAACATATGGGATTTTACACATTAAAGTAAAGCTGTGTTTGTTAAAAATAAAAAATAAAAAAAAATCTGCTGATTTTAAATTCCAGTTTTTATTCCATGCATGCTACACCCTGTTATAAAACAGTTACAGATCATTCTATTTTGCCCAAATTTCACAGTACAGAAGTCCCTTTATTAAGAAAGGAGAGCTAATGAAAAGGAGAGTAAGGCTACTGTTTATATGGCTACAAATATCACTAGGGAAATATTTCATGTTTGCATTTTGCTGAACTATTTATAGTGGGAGCATACTACAGTACAGCCCTCTTTCCCCCACATAATGGGTATCTTTGTGCCTGGATTCTATATACTTACCCAGTTTACGTCTTTACCCAGCCTTACCATATTTCATTCCACATTACTTTGTCCTGTGAGCCTCACTATATTAGAGCAACACCTTCTGGCAGAACAGAGACACTAAAAATCCAGAGAAATAAAACAGCACCTGTGTGACAGGGTCTTAAATAGTTAGCAGAGAATACAGGCCAAACATAGCTATTTAACAAATCCCTCAGATCAATGAAGAGGCTCATTTTTACCCCCACTGTTGATAGTTGAATACACTCAATTTTATGCAGCTGAGGTTCGGTCTCTGAATTAATGGCTAATACCTATAGCTGCATTTTATCTACAGTTTAACGAGTAAACATGGGATGCTCCTATCGCACATACAAATCTTCTGCCTCTTATGAAACAGTTCTTGCCTAAAGTACTATATCAATGAGTGAACTTTGGAGTCCCTCTGGTGGTCATTCATGTCATTTTTAAATGAACTGCTTTCTTAGCCTCTGGTCTCACTCATAGGATCCATCTCTGCACCCCAACCCCTGCCCACTGTCACTATCCCTCCCCCAAGACACACAATTCTGCACCCCATTCCAAGGAAAGGAATAAATACAATGTGAATAACTTTTATACATTATTACTATTAAGTTGTGGAAATAGTTTGCACCTGACATTGGATTTATCATAAAATGCTCTCACATCCTATGAGGGTGCTAACAACTAAGTTGCTGAAGCTGCCCTTAAACTTGCAACCTTGCTGGCAATTAAATGTGTTCCCAGTTCCTGGTTCCTCAATTGGAAATCATAGCTCTGGCTTCTTCCTTTCTAAAGTATACTTTAGAAATTAAGCTTAGCGGGCTTTTTTTTAATTTTTAAAGAATATCTTTTTGTAAGTGTGTGGCCTTTAATGGCTTATACTTGTTTTCAATCAACGATTTTATTTCTGTAAACATTTCTTTAATTTCACTAATTCAAGAGCCCCAGTAGAAAATGATTATGTTCAGAATAAATAGTGACTTGAGGTTATCACTGGGCATATGCATTGTTTTTCCCTAGATTCCATTTTCTTTTCTTTTTCTTCTTCTTCTTTTTTTAACCTATATAGGAGCAAAAACTCTTCCTGGGATTGGCCCTTGAGTGAAGGAGGAAACTTCCAGGTAAAATCTTGAACTGTGCTTAGAGGAGATAAAGGCATTTACCTAGATGGAAATGAGATGTCTCCTTGACTTTATATGATGACCCCCTGACAGTCTGTCATTACCTGTTTCTAGTGAATGGTCTCAGAATTTCATAGCATTTAATGTTCAGTTCCTACAAGGTGCAGTTTTCTGAGTGGATATATATTTCCCACCTTCATTCTCCGTTGAAAGATATTCATCCTATAGAGTTGTGTTTGCTTTTATTCACAAAATGACTATGTATCCTGGGCTATTTAGAAAAGGAAATGTATAAAAGTTGTGATTGTATTGATATTGAGATCATCCAGTGCTCCTACATCTTTCCAACCATATCTCTTCCTGGACAGTCAGAATGTACCATCTTTCCTTTATTTTTTATAATGAATTTGCTTGAGTATCATAATGCTACATTATCCACCTATCACCAACTCCAAGATATCAACCACCCATCCTATTAAGTTAGAATGAACTGAGTATAGAACTGTGGTTAAAACACACACACACACACACACACAACACAGACCATGCTTTCAAATATCATAATAATCAACTATGAAAGTCATACACACATACTTTACACTATTAAAGAAATCATCAAACAGATATAGCCTTGGCCAGTAGAAGCTAAATATTAATGTTGCATTTGTTGAAAGTCAGCACTAGTAAGGAAATGTAGTAAATAATTTGCAAGAAAAAAACATGAATGCCATCTTTTGCTACCTTTTCGTAAGCATTGCACTACACCACATAAGATAAAAACAAACAGAAGCAGCATAAATTCCTTTGCAAACATCCTTCCCCTGAAGTAGTGTCTAATTTCCAATTCACTTTCATATCCTATGTAGCTTCAGGGTGCTCTGTTTTTGAAGGGGAGTTGCTGTTCACATGTTAATATTTTGAAGAGAAGTAAGCAACTTGATACAGCAAACAGAAAATCAGGTTCATTGTTCTTTGGATTTTTAATAAGTAGTTACTTTTGAATTATTAGCTAACTAATCTCCAACATCCTATCCTTCCTCACTACCCACGTGTAGGTTTTCTGAATCTGTAACATTGTGATTTGTACACTCTCATGAATAACTATTTCAACTGCTGTCATATGGTCCTAATTATTTTAGATTAGAGTAGCTGGCAGACAACACTAGAAACATGGATGCTTAGCACCATCTATTGTTCAAGAACAAAACAACAATATGGTAGATAAAGGGGAAAGACACTCTAGAGGTAGGACTTTACAACAGAGGGTTTGTATTAGCTTTCTGTTGCTGCTGTAACAAAGTACCATAAATTTTGTGGTGCAAACACAGTTTCTTTTCTTGTGTTCTGGCAGGTAGATGCCTTCAGTAGGTTTCACTGGGCTAAGTTCAAGGCATCTGCAGGGCACTACTATACCTTCTTGAGGGAAAATCTGTGTCCTTGCCTTTTCCACTCTGTGGAAGACCCAGCTCTTAAGAGACCACCCACACTCCTTGGCTCCAAGCTGTCTTCCTTCATCTTCAAAGCCAGACATATTTCCGATCTTCTACGACTCATTTGTGGTCACATCTCCCTCTGTTTTTGATCTCATCTGGGAAGAATTCTCTACTATGAAGGATTCATGTGACTAGGCAGAGCACACCAACCCAACCAGTCTAGGTTATCTTCCCATCTCCAGGTGCTTAATGATCTGCCTACTCAAGATCCTATCTTTATGTGAAAAGTCCTCGCAGCAATGAAATGCTATTGTAGTGAGTTATTATTACTTGTTTTATATAGTAATACTATTTGTATGTTAGTGATAGATGACCTTGATGATCAATACTCAGCAACCAATTTTATTGCATTTAAAACAGTAACACAGACTTGTGACCTGCCAGACTCTCAGGCTGCTGCTAGTATTTCATGACTAATCTAGAAGAGGAGGACAAGGTTGGGTGCTAGAGGAATGCCCAACAGACTTGCTCCACATGACTCCCGTTCCCTATTCTGACTGGACACATTGGTGGGGACAGGAAATAGAAGGCAGCTTTTGGCTGAAAACATTATGTATGGTCCTCACTGATTCATGACCTGTGCCCAGCACTGTGAGATATCTGAAAGAGAGGAAAGCCCTCTTGAATAGATTGCCCTGGCCACATTTACTTTGGGATGGATTTGATGTTTGTTACGAAGTCAGGGAAAGAGTGGACCTTTTTCAAAATAGATGGATTTTGTTTCAAATTTGGTAATAAAATAAAAAGACTGAGGTTTTTTATTTTATTTATTTATTTATTTTATTAGTTACACATGATAGTAAAATGATCTTGATATAGCATACATTTGAATTAAATGAGGTATAATTTCTCATTTTTTTGTGTGTACAGTTTGCAGAATCACATTGGTCATATAGTCACGTATATACATACAGCAATGCTAGTGTCTATTTTAGGGCAGCAGAATAAAAAAAAAAGACTAAGGTTTTGAAAGAACTTGAAATGAATGTTAGCTATTCAAGGTCTATCTGAACTTCCTTCTCAAAATAATAGCAAGAATATAAAAAACAACTGTAATTGATAACTCAAATTCACAATCATGTAACCTGATAATAACACCAACCCTGAACAGGGTTATTTTCAGATGAAGAAACTAATGCTCATATCTAATTGACTAGATTCTGAAAAAGGACATTTATTGATAAGGATATGGAGAAATGATTACTATTACACAATGGCAAGAGAAGGGCAGTTTCAAAATGTTTAGGCATGTCTTAAAGTTTAGAAATGTGAACAAAGATTTAAATAAAACAGTGTTCATCTCAGAGTTGTTTATAATGGTGATAAATTGGAAATAACTTATAGCACAAACTGTTGGTATTCAACAAAATCTGTTTCCCCTGCCTTCTGGAAATACTACTGGTCTACATTACCCAGCCTTTCTGCTGGGGACTTGTCAAGATGGTTATAGGGCCGTATTCTGAATGATGAAATGTGAGCAGAAGTCATACAAACAGCTCCGAGTTCAAGTCCATAACTACCTCACAAGTGGCCTTCATGCTCTCTTGCCCCGATGTAGGTGAAATGCCAAAAATCCAGTAAAGAAACCCCAAAACCCTAGATGATGACAAAACTACTAAATGAAAAGAACCTGTGTTTTCCCCTGAAAAGACCACATGGAAAACCATCCCTGACCAAGAACGTACACACCAAGCTCTGTGTGAGCAAGAGATGACCTTTTTCTGGATTTACACACTGAGAATTTAGTCTTTACCCAGTGTGGAAACTAAAGCCAACCCTAACACAAAATTTAGATAGAGAAATTAGTCAATGGTACAGAAATTAGTCAAATAAACTTAAATGATTTCCTTGCAACATAGATTTCTTTGGATGAGTTATTGATCCTAAACTGGGTGGTAGTCAGGCCATTTTGGAGATAAAAGCATGTATTTCCATTCTGCTTTATTATCATCAATTTTAATCCCAGCTACTAAATTAATGCACTACCACTTGTTCACTGCAACTTTGTAAGCCTCAGTTGGGCTCATTCGCTCATTCTGTCTCACCTTTCAGTTTTTGACACTATAGAAGGCAACCCCCTCTCCAAAAAAAAGAAAAAGAAAGATAAAGAAATTCACCTGTAGTTAAATCCTTTACAACTAAAATGACACATTCTGATTAAGTGGTTTTTCCATGGAATTATGGAACTGGAGCTGAATTAGGGATTGATTAAACCAATCACCCAAATGGCTTGAATTCCATGCACCTCAGTCAGAGTCATCTATTCTTTCCTTGAACATTTTCAATTATGGACACTAAATGAACAGAGTAAAAAGCACCTTAGGTTTTTTGTGTCTTCTGTTTGTTTTGTGAAGCTAACAACAAAGATTTCAAAAGGTAAGCAGGCAGGCAGACAGGCTGACATTTGCCAAATGCCCAGTGACTAGGCCCTCGGTAGAGCATATCAGTATGAGTTATTTCATCTAATCTTCACAACTATGCAGGGTGGATGTGTCATTTTTCAGAAAGCCTGAAGTTCAGAGAGTTGAAATAATTCATGGAGCTGCCACGTTGGTGTATCTGCCAAAGTAGCTGGTGCCTACCCCACCAGGGCGCTCCCCTCCCCCACGCCTTGAAAAAAGGAAATGGGAGAAGACAGAGGATCAAAGAAAGTTGGCTAAGGATTGGGAAACCAACATTTGCACTTTATTTCACTAAATGATTAGGCAAAATAGCATCACAGTAGGTGGGTGCTTGGCTTCTAAAGTCAGAGTGCTGAGGTTTATACCCTGCTTTTGTTTCCTAGCATACAACCCTAGGCCTTGGCTTCTTTATCAGTACACAGGGATTACATGTGATAGCTGTAATTTACAGTCATATCAAAGATGGTCTGAGATGATGCTCATGCAGTACTTAGCACAGTGCTTCACAGACAGTAGGTAAAAGGAGTAGAATTCTGTGCACAAAGAGGGTGAGTGTGGCAGTGGCTGGCCCTAGTTCAGAAGTTAGAAGACTTTGGGGGACTGGCAGTTTTCTAAGAGACATATTAACAAAATTAAAGTTACTTAAAAGCAGATCAAGCCAGGTGAGGTGGTACACATCCATAATCCCAGCGACTTTGGAGGCTGAGGCAGGAGGATTACAAGTTCAAGGCCAGCAATTTAGTAAGGCCTAAGCAACTTCTGAGACCTTGTCTCAAAATTGAATGTAAGAGCTGGGGATGTAGCTCAGTGGTTAAACTCCCCTGGGTTAAATCTCCATACCAAAAAATAAAAAAATAAAAAATTACAGTGTAGTTTTGAAATAGGAAGTTCCCTAGACTAATAAGGTGGAAATTTATGGGTGTAGTTTACAATCATTAAACACAGAAAAACAACACCTGATTTTCTTTTAAGGGCAGAAACCATTATTTTAACAGTGGTTGCTGCTTCCAAATATAACTCATTCAGATTTTGATTATATTAAGAAAAATTAAATATTCCTCCCCCCCAAAAAAAAAAATTAATGTAGATAACAAAGTTCATATTCATATATAAAAATATGCTCAAAGCTTTTTTAAATTTTTTCCATATGGTCATTTTGCATGAATCTGCATACAATGATTTCAGTGTTGGGAGAAAAGTAGATGTCATACAGAAGTGAGGATATTTCTGTATCGGTTCTAAGTTGCCTATGAGAATCAGGAAAAGATGGAAGGCAAACATCATTTTCATAATGGAAAGAAGAATCCTGGTGAGCTGGAAAAGTTTTAGGAACTTTGTGTGTTGTAGATAATCTAGATAAGAGCTATTAGGTTAGAGAATGGAAATGGAAAAAAATAAATTAAAAAATATGAACAGTTGAACTCTTACAAGTCAAATTGAGTGAACCACAACATATACACAAGCTGAATATGAAGTTGCTCTACTTGAAGTAGCATGGGTGACACCATTTCTTTGGAATATAAGGCAGGAGGATTACAAGTTCAAGGCCAGCAATTTAGTAAGGCCCTAAACCTCCCCTTTGCTGAAACCTGAACCTCTTCAGACTACAGTTTGGAGACCAGTACCTACCTAGATACAGAAGAATTGCCTTGGGTTGCTTGATACAAATGCAGCACCTGAGACCCAATCTGAGATTCTGATCCAGTAGCTCAGATGTGAGACATGGGTTACTGAAATGCTGAAATGCTCTCCTAGAGATTGGGATGTACAAAGAGGTGTGAGGGGTGCTAACACAGCAAATGAGGAAATGCCCTTTAAGATACAATTAATGTCCTTCTTTAGGTATTTAACAAGACAGAGCCATGTTATAGGTTGAGAGAGAGAGAGAGAGAGAGAGAGAGAGAGAGAGAGAGAGAGAGAGAGGTTTATTCTTCTGTGTAGCCTTAAGAGAATAATGGAGACAACAGAAAAGCTAAAATTATACATCTAAGGAATGCCCAAACCTTGGTTTGAGGATTTGCATAAATAAGAAGAAAATACATACAAACCTAAAGACAGAAGCGTAGCATCATGTCTAACTACACTGTAGTCACTACAAAGTGGCCAAAGGCACAGATCCCTGAACTAGATGCCTGATCCTGAGTGAATTCATCCTCTTCCACATAGCTGTTGGACCTTGGCTAATTATGTAATCATTTAGCCCCGCTTTCCTCCTCTATCAAAGGAGGTAAATAATAGTCCCTGTCTTGTTAGATTGTCTTTTGAGAATTGTATGAGTTAAATTGTTATCAGGCAAAGCAATGAACTACACCTACGTGGGATGGACTCAGAATGTTTGTGTTAAAATCTCTGCAACTCCACTTACAGGCTGCAAAACTATGAATATGCTTTAATATTTCAGCATTTTTATTTTTTAAGCTGTAAAATAGGGATAAATAAACTAAGGTAAATATAAAAGTACCCCCAAAACTACCTCGCACACAGTCCTCCCATAATTAATGTTATTTAATATACAGTAGTAGAAGAAAACATAGTGGGAAACTAAAGATGATTCTGCAGTTTCTTGTGTAAGGAGAAGATAAAATAGTAGTGTCATGACTCTAGAAAATGAGAGATTTGTCTCCATCATGTTAACTTCAGTAGCTGTTGCTGTTGTCTTTTTTTTTTTTTTTTACTTTTTTTTTTACTTTTTTTTTTTTTTTGGTGCTGGGAACTGAACCCTGAGCTATATCGGGAGGCCTTTTATTTTTTATTTTTAGGCAGAGTCTAACTAAATTGCTGAGGCTGACCTTGATCTTGCCATCCTCTTGCCTCAGCCTCCATAGTTGTGGGATTACAGACGTGTGCTACCATATCCAACCTGATGCTCTCAATTAAATAAAACATGAATCATAATTGGATGACAGGGGGGCTGGGGATGTGGCTCAAGCGGTAGCGCGCTCGCCTGGCATGCGTGCGGCCCGGGTTCGATCCTCAGCACCACATACCAACAAAGATGTTGTGTCCGCGGAGAACTAAAAAAAAATAAATAAATATTAAAAATTCTCTAAAAAAAATAATAATTGGATGACAGGGAAGTTTCTAGCTGAAATTTTTGTCATTTGGTGTCAGGCTGCTGCAGATGCTAAGTGAGTGTATTAGTCTGTTTTCCAATTCTATTTTTTAAAAAAAGTACCTGAAGCTGAGTTCTTTATAAAGAGGTTTATTTAGGTCAAAGGTTGACAACTGAAGTCCAAGTAGCATGGTGCTGGCTTGTGTGGGACCCTTGAATACCCTTGTAGCATCATAGTGGTAGCACATGTGAAAGGGAGAGATCACAGTGAGATAGGAAATTAGAGGGCTACAAAGGTGAATATGGCCCTCTTGAGTCTCCATTCAAGAATTTGCCATTCAGCTACAAAGAGCACATGTATCTGACAGTCTCCACGGCCAGCACCTCCCAGATCACCCTCAGCTTTTGAGTCTAGACCATTTTTTTCCTGTACTAATTCCCAGGAAAAACTTGGCACAACTGGGATTCTAGGTATTGATAATTTCTGCTCCATGCAAGAGTTGTCTCATGGGTGGAATTTTAGTTCCTGAGCACCCCATTGGGCTGGCTGAGACTTTGTCAGACTACCTGATGGTCTGATGCTCTTCCTGTGCAAATTCAACTCCTCTCCCTTTGAAAGGCATTACCCATGTGTATCATGTTCCAGACTTCTTTATTAACAGGCAGATATTAGGACAGGAGCTATTTATTAAATTAGGTGCTTATAAACATGAAATGGAACAATTCAATGTGATTATTTGCCATCCTCAAAATTTAAATATAAGTAATTGCCCTGCAGATAATTTCTCATTTCTCTGCTAAGGCAGATACTATAATTGGCACATAAATCAGTGTTCTGAAATCTGTTGTAAAATGTCAGCATAGAAGGTGGCCAGCTTGTGTCTGTAGACATAAAGTGAAATTTATGGCAGCATGGTCCATCCCTCCACTTCAACTACTGATTCATATAAATGATCTTGGTGTGGGTTCAGTCATGAAGGTCAGCAGTTTCTTTGAACCTTAGCAGAATAAGTAGCCATTTGATTGTAGAAGGAATACAAATTATAAATTTTTTTAAAAATTAGCCTATCAGTTGAGGTAAGTCAGGATTTAGTTAAGAAAATAGAAGCCACTCGATATTGTTGCAAACAGAAATACATCTAGTACAGTCCATTAGCAGCTTACACTATCCCTGGAAGGTGTGAGACAGCAAAGGTCAGGACTGCAGCTTTGAAGACATAAGGAAGTATAGGAGAGCTTCCACCCGTGATCATCAACCACCTGTAGCACCAAAGCCGGTAACTCCCAGAGGGACCCCAGACACCAAAGGAAGCCACCATAAATGACCTAAGCTGCCACTGGAGAACTATGGCTCTCCCTTTCTGAAAATTTCAAATTTCATGTACATGTCTATCATTTGACAGAATCTAACTCAGAAAGAGATTTTGAGAATTTTATTTCCAGAGTTTTCCCAGGAAGGTGATACAGAGGGGATGGGAATGAGGTTGAATTGCTAACAGATAATCCATTTACTAGTGAATTTCTCTGGCCTTCTGACTCAGCTCACTTACCCACCAGAGTCCCATTCTTGCCAGGTTATTAAGAGTCTGCAGTTGACCATGATCAGATGTATGCATTAGGCTTACCAGAAATATAAATGCCACAAAAGTCTGACAAGCATACAAATCAGAAGCAAGAAAATCATATTACCTTTCATAAGAGCATACTACCTGATATCTAAAAAGATGACCTGATTTCTCTCAAGGTTCATAGGATCATATTCATTTCCTTAGCTAACTTACTGTTAAGGTTTGGAAGTGAGGTGTCCCCCAAAAGCTCACATGTGAGACAATGAAAGAAACTTTGGAGGAGAAATTATTGGGTTATAGCCTTAAAATAATCAGTTAATTAATCCCTGATGGGATTAATTGAATGATAACTAGAGGCAGGTGGGATGTGGCCAGAGGAAGTGGTTTATTGGGAAGTGTAGGTCTGGAGTAAATATTTTGTATCTGGAGCGTGGAGTCTCTCTGCTTCATGATCAGCACATGAACTGTTTCCCTCTGTCACACTCTTTCACCTTGAGCCCCAAGGAATGGAACTTGGTATCTATAGATTGAAACTGTAAGCCTCCAAATAAACTTTTCCTCCCCTACAATTGTTTTGCTCAGGTCCTTTAGTAACAGCAATGAAGAAAGCTGACTAAGACACTTATGCTATATTATTTTACTCTTCTCAGGCAAAGAGAAGTCCATTTTGAGAAAATGTTATAGCAATATTACCCTGGGCTCCTTGAAATATGAGTTGATTGTTCCTTAACCTTGTGTAATTGGTACAGAGTGAACTCATCCCTACATGACCTACTGACCCCACACCATCATTGTAGAGACACATATGAGAGATAATTATTCCATAAGTTTTAAGAGTGAGTCCAGATCCTTATTTGTCCTTCAGTTCATGTTCTAAAATAAAATGGATTTAGAATTGAATGGTTGCCCTGTCCCTTTTGGAAGAGGATGGCTGTATCTACTAATATGCAAGGCTATAAACATTTTAGACATATACTTAGAAAGTCAAATTAGATTGCTAGCTGGGTAGGTAGTTGGCAATGAAGTTTACTTGGGAAATGCCAGATTCTCTGTAGATATTTTATAGTGTAGACATACGTGATAAAACCATATGAGAGGGTAAACTAAACCATGTGATAATTAAATTTCAAATATACTAACAAATTTAAAAGTGTCCATATAAAAATTTTCCAAGATAGAGGGCTGGGGATATAGCTCAGTTGGTAGAGTGCTTGCCTCAAATGCACAAGGCCCTGGGTTCAATCCCCAGCACCACAAAAAAAAAAAAAAAAAAAAAAAAAAAAAAAAAAATTCCAAGATACATTGCTTTCTAAACTTCTTGTCACTAAGTCTTTCAAAGATGTCAGTTCTATAAACATATATAATTTGAAGACTGAACATTAGAACTACCAACAGAAATAGTAATGTTCTATGTCACCCTCTTGTTCCTTTAAAAACTCCAAAATAGTTAACTGTAAGATAAACTACAGTAATAATGAGCTTACATCCAAAATCAAACTAAACTAGCCTATTAAAAATGACACTTAAGGGGGGAAAATTCCACCCAAATAGTGTTTCTGTATGATTGACACATAGCTATAACAAATGGAGGCTAAATGAAACCAAGAAGTTCAACTAAACCATGGAAGGATCAATGCTAAACACAGACAAACTGGTCTACATTTTTAAGACTAGAAGTGTTACTCTATTGGGATCAATCTATCATTTTAATCTAGGTATTTAATTTTAAGGTACTATGAAAGAAGGTGTTTGAGGGTGAGTGGGATAGATATACAGGGAAGGCACTCCAATTGAATGTTCTAAAAAATGAGGATCTAAGAGAAAACTGTAGAATAATCCTCTTTATTTGTAATTTTCATAGATTTTACCCTAAAGTCATATTTTTCTTGGCATAACTAATACTGGTAATTTTTATTTTGGGAATCG
Organism: Spermophilus citellus; assembly: GCF_964194105.1. NCBI lineage: Eukaryota > Metazoa > Chordata > Mammalia > Rodentia > Sciuridae > Spermophilus > Spermophilus citellus. Next base: position 49,980,961 of record NC_138197.1, read on the forward strand.
ATCAGAAACTTTCTTTTTTTTTTTGCCTTAATGTAATTTGAAATGGATATTAAGGTAAAGTAGGCTAGAATTTATCAAAACAATTTTAACTTTGTGCCAGGGAAAATTTTAGCCTGGGAAAAGTCAAACCAACTAGGACATTTCAAGTTGAGAAGGATAAAGGGGAAGACAGAAATTACTATATTTTAAAACAGATATTAGAAGTCATCGATCTTCTGAGTAGCCTTCTGGACAAACAATGAGTTGGCTGAGAATATGGAATCTAAAGAAGGCCCAGAGATTATATATCAGCAGTCCCCCGCCCTTTTTTAAGTGAGAAAATTGCAATGGTGAAGCCATTGGCTAAACCAACATCTTGTTTTCAGGAGGAAAAAAAAAAACACTTTTATTCATGAGAAAATATTCATTGAGAATAGATGAAAAATAATACAGAATGTATGGGTAAAGCTTCTATTACTCAGGAGAAACACTAATTTTGATGGCCTCTGTTATTTACCGTTCTGCTTTTTCTATTAGGAATAATCTACAAATGTAGCTACTATTATGGGGTCCATACCACAAATATCTCTTATAGGGTGGTGAAATTATTCTGTATGATACTGTAATGGTGGATCTGTGCATTATACATTGTCAAAATTCATTAAAAATCTACAACACAAAAAAATGAATCCTAATGTAAACTAAGTCCTTAATAGATGTTAGTTAATAAGAATGCATCAATATTGGTTCATTGGATGTAAGAATTGTACCACAGTATTTCAATATGTTACTAATGGGGCAATCTGGTGGAGGAGGGGGTAGCACAGGAAGGAAATAGATGAGAACACTCTGTACCTTCTGCTCAATTTTTAAATAGACTTTAAACAACTCTGAAATAAAGGTTTATTGATTAAAAAAAAAAAAAGTTAATGACTCTTTCAGATGGACCCAACGAACAAAGTAACTGCAAATTTTCTCATCTTTGGAAATCTCCAAACTTTGGTCACTGAGCATTTGTGTCTGACCAGATGCCTTACGTGATCTGAAGTGGCAGGAAGAGAGTGACAAAAAACTCCTGCACTTAGAGGGTACCCTGGGGACATGTGTGGCTTTTGTCCTTCCACATCTTCCCCTGCATCAGTCTCAGCAGCTGGGCAGAATTAGGACAGGGAGAGGAAAGTGTCTGCAATTCTCATCTACTCCAGGCCCAGTGGAATTTGAACGTATGCTTACTGCATTGTCACTTGGACATTAAAACTTAAATGTCAAAATTTTCTTCAAGGCAGAGAAAGGATTTCAACATGGTATCCCCCCAAATCTCTTTTCCATTTCCTTTTAGGCAGCTCTAAAAGAAAATTGTGCTACTGCTTTAAAAAAGAAAATACCATTTTTATATTCTTGCAGAAATTCACAAAGAGAATATTGTATTTAATTTTTACCACAAGCAAAAATAATTATTTCTGATGGAAATAATATTAGACATGAATAGCATGGAAAATATTGTCTAAACTTTTATATTGGGTAAAAAATTCATCCTGCACCTCAGGAGTATTGTACACCCAGAGCAATCAGGAAAATTGCCAATGACTACCCGCTGTGGAACTTGTTACTTTTGACAAACATACTCTGCTCCCAGGCAAATTTCCCACCACACATTCTCATATAAAGTCAGAGACAAATTAATCTTAGCAGCTATTTGAGGGAAGATATTTGAACATGCCCCACCCTCCTCCGCCTCAAATCACAATTCAATATTAACTCGTAATCTTTCTCATTGGCTTTGGTAATTGTACCCTTTGAAGACAATCTATGAATATGCATATGGCCTTTAGGCACTGTAATTGCCATTTCATCCAATTAACAGATAATTAAAATGCTGTGTATGGGCACCTTTTCTACCCTTACTTTTATCACCAAAGAGTGCCTGGTATTGTAAGGATTACATACAAGAAGCAGTCTCAAGAGAGTCAAAAGCAAACAGCCCACCTCCTCCCACCTCAGAGTCCCAGTCACTTTGTAACCTGACCCTCTATGTTACAAAGTCTGCTACTCTCCTTTAAAGAGTCAACTGATTATTACTGGACTTGCCATGGGTTGTTTTCAAAGTTTCAATGTGTTGCTAGTCACTTGCATGGAATATGTCTTGGGTGGATTATTTTTTAGAGCAAATAAGGAGTAAATCCTACTTATGGCTACATTGGCAAGGAGATCCATTTATAGTTTGACACCTTTTCCATGCTCATTAAGGGGAGGAAATGAGCATACCTTGCCTCAAGAAATAGAATCTGACTTGATAGAATAATCAAAGTTATGTGGCTTAAGGTATATTTCTTTATTCTATTTCAACCAAGATAGTTTTAACATATAATAAAAAACCCTCAAATCTCAGTGATTCCACTCAGATATTTTTTTTTCATCCATGTAACATGTCCATATAGATCAGCAAGGGTCTCTGCTTAATTAGTCATTTGTGGACACAGAGGCCTCATGTAACTTGTAATTTTATGTTCACCGAAGCAGGAAAAAGGAAGTTTGCAGTTGTGTACCACCAATTAAATGCTTCCACATGTGCCACTTCCATTCACTTTTTATTGGTCAAAGAAAACCACTGGCCAGATCTAACTTCCAGAGGGCAGGAAGTCACAATCTTAACAGGAGCCCAGAAGGAAGAGAACCAGAATATTTGTAAATAGCTCCAATTATTACCATACTGGCTATTCCCTGTGATTGATCTATGGAGTTCAATAAAGCCATGTAGCTGGGTGAAATTTGAGGATTTCACTTGGCACAGTCCAGCTGTTCATGAGTAGCCCTGAAGGTCTATGGTAAGGTCTAATGTCATGTGAAAGAGAAATGTAGCTAGTGAGGTACTTGTGATCTGCTACGTATTGTCACATTCACTGTAACTCAAGGGAGATAGTAAAAATGTCTCTCATAAGCACATGTAGTTGTTCCTTATGAGAACTTTTTTTATTGTTTTAAGAAGGAACTCTTAGTGTCTCTTTGAATAGTTTGCATGTTTTCACTTATGAATAATTGGAATCTATTGACTTTGCAGAGAACCAATTTATAAATTTGTCGAAAAGTTAACATATTTTACTTGTTTTAAACTTTGTTTTCTCCCTTGTAATTAATTTTAAAATAATGGCATTGTATCTGTCCTTTTTCTAAACTATTTTAAGCCTTTTGTAGATGAAAGAGTGAGTAAATTGGAATTAAGAGGGAAAAAAATAGTTTTCCTGATTGTTTTATTGTTTAATAGTAATACAAGATGCTATCACTTGGGGAAACAGCAATGGATGTACAGATTCCTGTGGAATACTTCTTACAAATGCATGTGGAGTTATAATTATCTCAAGAGAAAGATATTTTGGGGGAAAAAAAAAACCTCCAATAGCCCCCTAAAGAGGGTTGACTATTAATGCTGGTACAAGAAGTCTCAGTAATGAAAGATGATATATCACGAGCTTTGTAATGTTTTGAACAACCAATAAAAAAAAAAGAAGTCTCAGTAAGACTTGAAAAATGTCAAGATTCTCTTTCAAATCAGTTATTTTCCAGACACCGTGGTGCACACCTGAATTCCTAGTGACCTGGGAGGCTGAGACAGGAAGATCACAAGTTTGAGGACAGCCTCAGCAACTTGGGGAGACCCTGTTCAAAATAAAAAAAAAAATTGAAAGACTAGGGATGCAGCTCAGTGGTAGAGCACCCCTGGGTTCAATCCCTAATACCAAACAAACAAGCACCCAAAAAACAAAACCCAATTATTTAATGAAGAAACGTCCAATTTACAATGTAATAGAAATCATGGTGACAAAGAATTTGAGGCACAATAAAGGGATATTTTCAAGGATTAATTTACAAATGGCAAAAGATTCATACATGAAGCTAGCTTGCCTTTCCTTCTTCCTTCCTTCCTCTTTTCCTCTCTCCCTTCACAAAAATATTTGTAAATGCCTCCTTTGGCTGAAGACCATGGTAGGATTTGTAAATAAGAAAGAAAAGGTCTCTGCCCACATAGTGCCTATATGCTAATGGTAGAGATGGTAAATAAGCAAATCAAATAATCTCAGTTGCAGTCTGAGCTTTGAAGAAAACAAAGAGAAGCTGAGATGACAATCATTGGGGGTGGAGGGGTGTCATTCTAGACAATATAGTCAAGAAGAGCTCTCTGAGGAGATAGAGGAGGAGAACTGACTAAGGTTGTGAGGAGCAGGATGGGCTCATTTGAAGCAGAAGGAAGGGAATATGCAAAATGCCAGAGAAAGAGGGAGATCTGAGTATATTTGAGAACCTGGAAGTTGATCAGTATGGCTTGTAGGTGGTTAGCTTGGTGAGGGCAAGAGATGACACTGGAAATATCGTGGGCAGAGATCCAGTCTAGTAATACCAAGAGCTACAATCAGTGATTGTCAGCTAAGATTGATGTAATTACTGGTGATGTTTGCTCTAAATAGAACAAATTCATCATAAAACTAATGGAAGTTAGAATAGTTGCTCTTTGTCTCTCTGCTGTATGTATCATTATTGTTCCTATATTCTCTCAATTTCCAGTGAGAAAGCTAATGAACAGGATTAGGCAGAAACAAAAATAGGAAATAAGTCAGAATTAATGCCTGTGGTTAGAGGCTTCCATACGTAAATAAAGAACCAGTAACAGGGAAAATTTCATTTGGTTGATATATATCAGATACAATCTGAGTATATTGTGATTCTCAGGGCCAATTATTACCCAGGAAGGACTCTGCTCCCCATATATTTTCCCTTTGCCAAAAGTTCTTCTAAAGGTCCATATAAGCTATTTATTTTTATTATTAGAAATCAGGCTTGAATACCATACCCTTGCCAGGGTGACACTAAGATTCAATTTACAGTTAAGACTAAATGACAATCCTAGAAAGAGGTTATCTCCCAGGGTTAGAGAGGGGAATGTGATAGATGAGAAGGTAACTGAAGGATAATGGTAACATTTTATTTATTAAAGTTGTGAGGTTGGTGCATGGCTGATTCAGATATCAATCTTTATAATCTTTTGGAATTTGTGTATATTTCTCAATAGATTCTTTTTTAAAAAGTAGCTGTCTCCTAAGAGCTTTGAGAAGTTTGAGAGAGTAGATACAAAAAGTAAGAAGAAAGCCCAAGACAAAAGAGGCGACCTTGGGATTTCACCTAGAGAAGCAAGGGTTATTGGTAACTGAGTAAAAATGAAAAATGTTATTGTATGGAAGGAAGCTATACAGGAAAAATTAGGTGGGTTTTTTTTTTAAAGTTTGACATGTCTCTCTGTAGCTGAAATATGAAAACACTTTTGTTGGGTAGCAAAAAGGATTTAGACTTGAGAGAAAAAGTTCTTAACATTTTGACATTAGAGTGACTTCCTGAAGAGAGCAGTTGTTCCAGTGATAGTTTAAAAGAAAAAAAGCCTCTGTCTCTGTCTGTGACTGTCTGTGCTTCTTGAGATACGGTCCAGCCTGATTCAAGAATTACTTCTCATTTGTGCTAGAACAAAAACTATGATCTTCGTAGGAGGAAAACCCAGCTGACTTGACTCTCAGCACCTTCATTTCAGGTTCTAAGAAAACTGTCACAGACTCGTAAGTGGGGAAAGATCACTCATTGGGGCCACATGGGCCCAGCACTGCACCTGTAGGCTTTCTAAGTGGGCGAGAGTCCCTCAGTCAAGTTATCAGCCAACTAACCGTCATTGGCAGAGAACTTACATTAATATAAAAGGAAGCGCTTATCTAGGTAAGTATTCCAAAAGATTCAAGAACAGCTGCAACTTGGCTAGGAATGTTGTTGATCTTTATAATTGTGTAGATATGCCCAGAGGCTCTATAATGGCTCCAAATACAGAGAATAAATAGTGTGGAGGAATTCACTAATTAGAAGTCATCTGTTATTTCCTGTGTGGTAATTTTCATAGACCACCATGATAACTTTCTCACATGAGACTGAGACAAAAGCAAAGTGCCAGGGGAAAAAAATCTCAGAAGGAATTAGCAATTTGGGAGTAACATTTCATAATCCAACTGGCATAGGTCAGGTTTTAAACAAACTCAGGACCTTGAGTATAGAAATGAAAGGCCACTTTAATTTCAGAACAATTTACTTTATTTACAAGTTATTTGTTTTGCAAATGAATCTTGTTTCTAACTTTGCAATGGTTTCTGAGGAGTCTCTTCCTTTGATGTGATGCTGGGTTTTCAGATCAGTACTTGCACATTTAAATGTGCAAATGAATCATTTTGTTAAAAATGCAGATTCTGATTTAGTAGGTCTGAAAGGGCCTAAGATGCTGCATTAATTTCCAAAAAGCACCCAGGATTTTCTGATGCTGCTGGTCTGGTAATGATACTTTTGAGTAGCAAGCTTTTAGATTATTTCAAAACGAATCCAGTAGGTGCAATTTTAGACTTTTAAAGATACTCTCTAAAAAAATTAAATTAAATTAAATTAAACCCACACAACAGGAAGCTAGGATGATTTTCAAAGCTAACTGGTTATTTCTCTTTGGGCCAAAAGGGAGCTCTTGCCAGCCGAGACCTCAAGAGCAAGCTGGCAGACAAACCAGTGTAGACCAGAGCCAGGCAAACCCGGAGGAGGCAGGAATCAACCCAAGTCACCATGCTCATTGTAATATGGCAAATTCAGTTCTAATCAAGGCCATATTCAGGACCTAGGTTACAGACTTGATGGGGTCCAGCTGTAATCATTATCAAGCAAGAGGTATTGAAATTTGTTCCCAAGGTGTCAATCTAGATTGAAACTGGACCCATCTATATCTGGATGGCAATATAAAAAGTCCAGGCTTGAGAAGGTGGTTAGGCCCTGGCCAAATAGGCTGAAGCTATGAGCATGGTGCCTGTTACCCACTGTTATACCAGTGCAGAGATCTAGTCAATCAGGATGGACAGACATTTGTTGAGGGTTAGGGAGAAAGCTCTAGCTCAGGTGAGAGCCAGGGGAACATTCAGGCAACACCAGATGGTGGTAGGGTTACAGTAGCAAAGCTCATTTCATGCCCCTGAATCTCAGCTGTTCATTCTTGATCAGACCTGTCTCCAATTAACTCACGATTTTCATGAGATTAAGCCTGCAAATGAGAAGTCTTCAATACTTGGAGGCAAGTGGCACTTACAGAAGGCATGGAGCTGCCAAACATTTTGTGCCTATTATATAATAGCTAGACACTGTGCAGGGGGATTAAGATATATAAGACATATATTCCTTATATATGATTAAGGAATTTTGTTATGAGAAAACAGGAAAATGAGTTAAATGTAATTCTTTGAAGAATTACCAGTCTAGTGGGAGAGGCAAACATTGACATACATAATTACAAATTCTCTCAGTTTAGATAAGTCACCTTAGAAAACCATGAAGAAATGAAATGAATGTGAATGAAAGGATAAAATCAAAACTGTGCACTTGACTGTATGGATAATAGACATTCCAATCAGTGATTAGCAAGAAGAGCAATTATTTTTATTTTTTTTAGAGAAATTTTTTTTTAATATTTATTTTTTTAGTTCTCGGCAGACACAACATCTTTGTTGGTATGTGGTGCTGAGGATTGAACCCAGGCCGCAAGCATGCCAGGCGAGCGCGCTACCACTTGAGCCACATCCCCAGCCCAAGAAGAGCAATTATTGAAATAGTATCAGGAGGATTATTGCTATTTGAAAAGTTTCCCTTAGTGGGGAAAAGTCTTGCAGAATTCATTTGTAGAAAATGCAAACATTAACCTCATGGTTATGACCACAGGAAGCCCAAGAAAAATCCTACTCCTTTTCCTCATAGAAAATTTGCAATCACTTTCTTTTTCCTTGAGGACAACAAAACTGGTGAGGAGCTGTTGTGCAAGATCCTGTCCTCATTACTTAACCTCATTTGGCTTTTTATTGTCCTTTAAATTGCCCTGTCAAATTTCATTGCAGAAGTAGACTTTTATTCAATTCATCAAACGGTTTTGCAAAATATAACTTTAATACATGGGCACCATAGGGAAATAAAAATCCAAATGACTACCAACGTGTGTCCTAAATTGAGCATGGTAGGGGAAGCCCCAGTAAGTATGAATGGGGTTGAACCTGGTTGACTCACTGGATGAAGTCAGCAGGGTCCAGAAGACTCTGATGATCTCTGTAATCATGTATTTTGTAAAACTATGACTTTTTATTGTTAGGATGGTTGCTTGCCTGATAAAATCATCCCATTCCTCAGTTCCATCAAATTCTTTCCATCTATTTTTTTGGGTACATTGCATTTTGAAGGCATTAATTAGGCCTAAACATAATCTAAGGGGCATTTAATGAGATTAAATTAACCAACACTCAGAAATATTTCCTTCATTGAAATCTGAAATTTGATTTGTGGTGTTTACCTTTAGTAAGTTGGTTTAGGCTGTGCAACTTACCAATTTTAGAATTATTCTCAGATAGGTACTATGCTTACAATCACAGTAAAATATTACAGGTGCCCTATGAGGTGAACACTTTTCTGAACTGCTAGGCATGCCTTGCCTTAGATATCTGAGTCAAGAGGGAATAATACTTTACATAATTCCTCCTTGGGAGAAAAGTTCCATCCCCTAAGTAAGAAAGTGATCTATGGTTGTATTAGGGTTCTATAGAGAAATTGAACACATAGGAAGTATATCATGTCTGTTTCTAATATTATCTATCAATCTATTAAGATTTAAGGAATGCAGTTGCCTCATGTGAATGTGGGGGCTGGCAAGTCCAAAATCTGTAGGGAAAACTGGCAGGTTAGACATTCAGGTAAGAGTTGATGTTGTAGTCTTTTGAGTCTCAAATCTGCAGGGCAGGCCAGGAAGGCTGGGAATTTCAGGCAGGATTTTTACATTCCTTAAGGCCAAATTCTCCTTTAGGAAACCCATCTTTTAAAAGGCTTTTAAGGCCTTCGACTGGATGAAGCCCATCTACTTTTTGGAGGGTGACCTGCTTTTCTCAAAGTCTACTGATTTAAATATTAATCACAACTCAAAAGATTTCTTCACAGAAACAACTAGGATGGTGTTTGGCCAAACAACTGGGCATTATAGCCCAGTCAAGTTGACACGTAAAACCAGCCATCACAGCTACATTCATGTGGAACAGAAAAATTAACAACTAAGATTGGTATTATTGCAATCTCCCCTTTCTCTCCAATTTATTCATGATGATAGGGGCAGATGATGGCTCTTAACTATTCTCTTCTTATGCTATCTACATGGTAAGAAAGATGTTTTGTTATCTCATCATGACTCAGAAGAAGCCAGAGATCAAAGTATGAGCCACCTCTGTTTATCATAATCATGAATGAATCTTTAAGAAGAAACATTTATTAGGTTATGTAGATATCGTTAAAACAAATGCAATTTAATCTCAAGCAGTTCAGCTTTAAAAATTGGTATGGGTCTGGGGTTGTGGCTCAGCGGTACAGCGCTGGCCTCACACGTGCGAGACCCTGGGTTCAATCATCAGCACCACATAAAAATAAATAAGTGAAATAAAGGTATTGTGTCCAACTACAACTAAAAAATAAATATTTTAAAAAATTAGTATGATGTGTTTGGGACACAGCATAGATCTTTCAACTCTAACATTTCCCATCAAATTTTTCAAAATTCCTCTCTACTTAGTAATGACCACCTTTGGAGAGAATGACCATGGGTTTCAAGCAACACTGTCCCTGTTGTATAGACACAGATACAGAGCCCACCCACCGATTATTCTGTAGATAAAAGAAGCATCTACACCTAGCTCTGGCTATCTTGGTTTCAAGAGTGCCAATCTGCAAGTTCTCACCATTATAAAGTCAAGTTACAATAGCTCATTCCTTGATCTAAGGCAATAGATCACATCAAGTATGTGCAGTAAGACTCTTGATTTGAAAAATATGCTTAAGATCACATTGAGTCAGCACAGCGAAAACATGATTATAAAAGTTGGAAAGCCTCCCCCTTTTTCTCTTTGTTTCTTATTAAATCAATGTAGAAGAGACACTTTCTACCCTGAAGGAGACTGCTGTCTCCTCTGATAAATCATATAAGCTCCAACAAATATATGTCATCACCTCCAGGAATGTCAGGACTCTCTCTGTCACTCTTGTGGGAGTTGAGCATTGACACTGTCAGAGGACTTGACTAATAACCTTCGCCTGGACCTTCCAAACTCTGCATGCAACTTCTTGATAGAGATCTTGATAAAGGACAGTATTTTCACAGGTCAACAGGGTCTGGTTAAGAGGGTCACTGAGCACTATGACACTTTTAAGTTCAGTTTACAGTAAGTAACTCCTTAGAAAGCCTTCAGCTTCAATGCACTTGTAATCCTTTGGACAAATGACGAGAAAATGAATATGAAAGAAGTGATCATCAGATTTAATATGTGCTCTTCACTTTATTCTCTCAAAGACAGGCACTCCTGAAGACAATTTATATGAGGCCTGGTTTGGCTAAAAAAAAAAACAAAAAACAAAACAACAACAACAAAAAAAAACATCACTGATGTTCTTTAGGTTTTGACCAAATAGTTTTTGTTTTACAAGTTTCTTTCATTCTAAAGCTAGTTAAACACATATTGGTGTATGGCTTTGTCAGTGAGGTATGTACATTATGAGCAATGGGAAGAGGTACTCTATCATTGTTTTACAAAATATAAAGCTAAATTTTATTGAATATAAATTCATAACCAGTGAAAAAGGATGATTTTAAATGCCCATAGTGTTTCTCACTCATATGTCTGAAGATGAGACATATTTAGACTCTCTCCAAATATATGATATCAGGTCTTTCTGTGATATTCAACCCTTTTCACTTTCTCAATGTCGTTTTCGTTTAAAAATACCACACTACATTCATATCCCCTGACCAAAAACCTTGGGACATCATAAAAATGGTAATTAAGCATTATTATTTCATGCACCCAACAATGCCAATTTCACAACACTACACAACCAGGATTCCTTTAAGTTGTTTTATTGATGACAGAAACTGTGCATAATTGCTGATTTGATGAGGAACCTGCAAACAATAAAGAATGTCTCTGTTGCCAACAAAATACAATTATTCCAGGTCCTTTAGACATACAAATATAGAGTTCTTCACACCAGATGGCTTTTGTGCAACAAAGCCATTTTAGAATGTTTAATTGTGCTTCTACAAAACCTTCAAAGAATGAGGTAGTTTCTTTTACCCACTGTATTTTCCATATTCCCATTATTACACTGTAGTCAGCCAAAATCCTTTCACCATAACCTTAAACAATTTTTCATGAAAGCCAATCCTCATTTACAATGTTTATTTCCTCCTACTTACTTACTTCTTAAAGAGAACTTCAAAAAATGACTACAGAAGAGAAATTGATTCTAGGGCTCATCATTCCAACAGTAACTACAATCAGATTCTGATACAAAAGAATAGGTTCTACAAATTCCCTGGTTAACCTTAGATGCTGTTCCTATCCTTAAGCTCTGATTTAAAAACTGCCTCAAACTACTTATTTGCCCTTGGCTGCCGTATCAAGCAGGCGCAAGTTCTTTGAAAGTATGGGTCTGGCTCTAGCTTCATGTATCAGCTGGCTGAGGATCCTGTAGGACCATCCTTGTTCTAAGTGACCAGAGAAACATCTGCAGAATTTTCATATGCAACAGGGGTTGGCTAGCTTATTTTTAAGACATACTTAAAATCTAATTGTAGCCATACTCTTGACATAATTCCTATACTCTTTTAAAACTTATCAGTAATGTAGAAAGTGAGGATATTTGTATTCCTTTGTTTAAGCCTAGGAACAACTCTAATGTCCATGTCAAACTGGCCTTGGGAAATTAATTCGTGTTGCAAATTTTCATTAAAACAACATATAATAACCAATTTCCAAATTAGTTAATCTTCACCAAAGAAAGGTGGTAAATAGTATTTCTAAGGGGGAAAAATGGCCACAATCTACCCCTTGTCACATATTATTGGGCTTCAAGAATTTCCATGAGTCAGAAAAAACTGGTTGAAGAAATAGATCTTTTAGACTATGCAATTATTAAAAAGTCTCATCCAAATTGGTAGTAACCTAAAATGGTTCCTACATAACAATACCCTCAGATTACAAGCTTGAGGTCATGGCCTAGTACTAATATCTGATGGATTGGCTACTATAGTCACTTCTTAATGGCACGGCTTGTGTTTGGCACCTACATGGAAGGCCAAAGAGCCCAACACCTGGAAAAAGGCCAACCCAGAAGCAAGTTTTAATTTCTACTTTCTCTTATTCTTCATCTGATGTCTCTCACTAATTTTTTTTTTCCCATAAATCAATAATGGACAACAAGGAACCCAGCAATTGATATTGGGTGTGCAGAGAAATCCAATGAAACTGTATTTTAATCCACTCCTGTAGCATAGCTTCCATGAATTCTCACCATTCTGACAGTGGGTTACATACACTGATCACAATGCAACTTGGGTTTTAGGTCATGTTCATTGGGTCCATCACGGACAGATGACTTAAAACTTTAAGACTTGTGTCTAGTAGATTTTAAATATCTGAGAGATCTTTTATTATGGTATGTATGTTGAAGATGGAAAAAATAAATTACTTTTTCTGGTTTCACATTTTAAAGGGGCTTTCCAGCAATGATAAAAAATTAATCTCTTTGCAGTACCTTAAGTGGCCTTTCTTATTCAAAATCTCAAACTGTGAAAAATCATGGTTATGTGAAAGTTATTTTCTGAGTAGCTGGATCTATCACCTTTTAGCTAATGGTTTAAACAGCTTGAAAGATTGACTCCCAAGATCATTTTCTTTATTTCAATGTAATCTGGCTTTGACTTTAAGATGCTGACTGAAGTAGGCTGTGCTCTGTTAGATGTAGCTTGACAACTCAACACTGCTCCAGAGGAATGCAGACACAGTGTACCAGGTTGATGGTAACTAGCAAGCCAGAAAGTCACTACCCCACACACTCAGGGGGCAAATAACCCTAAGTACTAACCTTTCTAAGCAGTACTCCACTAAAGGAAAGGAATGAAAACAGAACATTTTCCTCAAAAAGTGAGATGAAATGCTTATTGCAATTTCTTGAGAAGAGAGATATGCTCTGGTCTTCCTCTCTTTATAATCTAGCTACTAAATTCTGCTTTTATATCTAAAATTAGTTCAAGTAACAGATGATAAACTCCAAGAGGTAATGCTATTTATTTTTTAAAACTAGCTTCCTATCCTATTGCTGCTGTGTGAGATGCACATTTGTGGGTGCTCCATCAACACTTATCACCTGATCTATAATCCCCACGATCTTGTCTGTCAAGTAATGTTTATTGAAAAGTTGTGCCCCTTGCTAAGGTTTTCCATATCCATGTAGGAAGAAATCCACATTGAAAGGAAGGGTTCTTTGGTTGTATTTAGAATCAGGACATGAAATAAGGAGTTTCTCAAACCCCTAAGTCCTTTGCCTTGGTACATCTGATATTGCTCTAAATATTTCAAAAAATACAACTCATGCAAAATGAACAGTAAGTCTTTTGCTCGTCTGCTTGTCTTCTGTTTTCCCAATTACGAGGGTAAGGCAAACTAACAGTTTTGGAAAGGCAAAACTAATAGGCTTGAAAAGGGGAAACAGAATACCATGATCTAGCATTAAGTAGGACAGGGAAAGAAATATGGTTATCATGGTGGATGCCTTCAACAGCACCATCCCCCTAACACAGACTTAATAAAAAAAGTTCCTATAGTGTTTTTGACAAAGTAATGCTTTCGTTGCCTCCAAAGGGCCAAGAGTGTTCAGACTTGGGGCCAGTAAGACTACCTGTTTAGGTACAATTTGTTCAAGCAATAAAACTCATTTGGTGAGAGAAACTTTAATCCAGGATGCGTAATGGATGCTCCCCTCATCTTCAGGAAAGCTGACATCACATTCCACCACATAGTTTGTGTGTTGGTTTTTTTTATAACAGTCTTTTGTGGGGGAGGGGGGAGAATTGGAAGTGTTTATCAGTAGAAAGAACATGATTCCCTAACAAGGATTATTAGTCATTTCCTTCTTATCCCTTTTCCTTTGTGCTTTTGAGAGCAAAGGCTAAAACAGGTATTATATCGATGCATTCACCTGCCAGCTATAATGGAGGGTGTGGTACATAACCCAGACCCTTCTTTTGGTGTGTCATGAATTGAATACTTGATTAATGACTATAACAACAACAACCAGAATTTTCTAATAGCAAATCTCTTTGGGAAATTCTCAGGTCTTGTCTATGTCAGAATACTGCATTTTAAGATCTTGATTTTTACTGATGTGTTTTAGGCAAAGCTGACAAACTCGGTCTGATATTGTAGAAACTGGAAAAAGTGGGAGGAAGAGAACATGCAAAATAAGTTAATCATTATCATTTTAAGTGCCACTAGTTCTGTTTATATTCATTCACATGTGAATTGCTGAATCTCATTTGATCAACCCAATTAAACATTAAATAATTGCAGCCAATTATGCAAATATCAGCAACAATATTAATTTGTTGATCTTTTTGAGCAGATTAGCCTCACATGTTCCTAATGGTAGACTATCTTATGCCTTAAATGATCAATTAGTGTTAAGATAACTAAGTCTTGAAGAATGGATAATTGCCTAGTTATAATGTGACACTTGCTGTATTACCCCACTGCAATTAAACAAATAGTGCACAAGAAAAAAAGAAGTGCAGATGTTCCTTTTAAATCTATTTAACAAGTGAGTGTCAAGGTCAATTTCCTGTCTTTTTTACTTAAGAGAATGGAGGTCTCTAGTTTTTAAAAATACATATCCTTAGTCTTCTCCGAGTCTGGTGGGAAGGGCTTAACGTGCTCTTATGTTTTTATGAGAGAAATCATATAAACATAGTGTTCTCTAGCTTTCACAATGGGCTAACTAAATTTAGAAATGCAAAGTATAAAATGTACGTATGGCAAACAAGTAATTTCCCTTTCTCAAGGGACCCAGAGTCTAGTTATTATGTGCTACTTGACAGTTAAAATTACCTGAAACTCTTTTCTGGACTGCTATATTAAGAAGGAGGTCAAGGGACTCAGTAAAGGCAAATGCATACCCTCACTGAGCATGTGCAGAGGAGTCAAGAGTACCTTAGGCTGCAGAGAACGGACTGGCCCCAGACTGCAGATCACCAATTAAAAGCCCCTAAAAGATATTTTTACTATTCCTTTTCATCTTAGCCTTCTCTAATTTTCATTTTACCAGTCCTCTCTAAAAGAGACCCTACAGCTAAAAGTTTTGGAAAAGAATCAAAGCCCATTTGCTATGTGTTGTTAAATGCCTCGAGGAAATGTTTCCAATGCATCAAACTTTTAGAATGTTTTTCCTTTGCTCTGAAAAGAGAATGAAATATGATCAGCAAGATGAAAGTTATTAGGACTGAGGGAAAGCAAACTACAATGTCTGAGAGTTGACCTACCAAGGGTAAATGTTTTCTGTCAAGATTTGACTTTCCCATAGATAAAGCAGGAAAGGATACAATTTTAAATTCACAGCTCCCAAACGAGGAAAATATCATCAGTAATTGCTCTTCCTGTATCCTCTCCCTGTATCCTAACCACATGCTCCCTCAATCCCCAGTCAACAGAAAAGAGTACCTGCACAAAGAGTGAAAAAACTTGAGGATTCCTCTTCTTTCCTCCCCTCCCCTTCACCTCTGATTTCTTTTGCATTTAACACTTAACATGTAACATCTGTCATTTTCATTTGGTTGCTATAATATCATGAATTCTCTAGAGCTATTGCTTCCACTCCAAGATAGCCTGCAAACATGAACCAATGCTTGCAACTATGCCTCTCAGTATCTCTAATGACTTTGGAGTCCATGGAAAATAAAGACAACATGAGGTAAACATTACACACCATCAGAATTGTTCACAAATTCTAATAAAGGTTTCAAAATACAGAAACAGAGAAGGACTACTTCTATAGAAGCTATATGTTCATTCGTTCGTTTGTTCATTCGCATCAAACATTTACTGAGTACCTACCATGTGCCAGGCATTGAGGATACAAAGATCTATAAGGCATTAGGCCCTCAGTCTGGTAGGAGCCCATGGACAGCCAGTTACAAAGCCATATGGAAAGGCAGTGGCAGCAATGTGCCCAGGTTTTACGGATGCACAGGTGAGCTCACAGCAGACTGAGATACCTGAAGACGGGAGGTATTTACCTTAAGGTGGACTTAAGGGCCTGAAAAACACAATGATGGAAGGAAATCCAGTTTTTCTTTAGAATCTTCATTTTAAAATAAAGCACTTTCTGAGTGCTTCTGAGGATAATGATGTGTCACCAGAAACATTACCTATGAAGTATTCAAATTAGCTTTCAGACACACACACACATCTCATTTGGTTGAGGAGCCATACCTTATTCTAAAGAATAAACATTTTTGGATCTGAGTGAACTACTAAGGGAAGCACTCAAATTATTAAGGAAAATTCTGTTATATGGCTTACATTATTATCTTTCTGGGAAAAGGTAGGAAGGTAAGCTACTACTACCAAGCCTACAAAACACCATTTGACAATTATGATTCATGTTCTCTGGCACAAGGGGGAAAAAAGTCATTCTTGTAACACACTAATAATGCAAACTACATTATGCACAACTACTAACAGGTAGGCAAAAAGATCTATCATAATTCAAATGCAGCAGTCTATTCCAAAAGCATACAGTAGATTTTCTGCATTTTTCATTCAGGATAATACAATTGTCCAGTCGCTCTCTTCTCTTCCATACTAGAACAAAAGCAAGAAAACATGAGTCAGTACAAAAGCTCACAGTGTGGGAATAGGTTATAAACAAACTTCACACAACCAAAGCTATACAAAGAGTTCGCTTCTGTTTTGAACATTAAAAGCATATATATTCATATTAAAAATAACATTAGAGAGAGAGAAGGAAAGCGGGCAGGAGAGAACGAGAAAGAAAGAGCTTACAAAAATATAAGAAAGTTGTATATAAGGAGATCTGTAAAAAAAAAAACAAACAAATAGCTAGAAAGAATCACAAATTTTTATAATGACTGCTGAACAAATTTATAGCTGGTGTGTGTCCTTCATGTATCATTTAAGTACAAGCCTCTTACCACTATTTCTGTATTTAGCTTCTGTTCTGCAAGCAAAGTAACTGAGTTAAATTGACTATTTGTTATCTCTTCTCTAAAAAAGTGCTGCACCAAGTGTATTCCTCACACAACTTGCATCAGGTTGTTAGAAATGGAAAGTTCCAGGACCCAGCTCAGACTTACGGAATTAGAAAATCTGGGGATGCATTTCCCGCTGAATCTGAAGTGCACTTATTTCATGTTCATGCACAAAATGAAGTTGAAGATCCTCATAGATTGTCTCTAAGTCAAAGTTGTTTGTAATATGTTAGCATCCCAATTTTTCCTGTTCCTTTAAAAGTCATGTAGCTAGTATCATGAATAGAATTTGCTTATTTGCACTAGCAAATAATCTGCTATGAAACAAACCTGAATTTTAATACTTAGAATTAATGAAACAAAGATATTACGTGCCAGAAATGGAAAGCCAGTTTTATATTCAATATTCGTTTCCTCATTCAACAAACACCTGTGTTTAAATAAACTGTCACCCTTTGAGCAAGGCTGCATGCCAGGAGCTTCCCAGACTTATGACCTCATTCAGTCCTCACAGAAACTAAGGACAGACAGTAGGTGCTATTATCAATCCCATTTTATGGATGAGAAAGCTGAATATTATTAATTACGGAGGTTAAATAACTTCCCTAACACTGTACTTAAGATCCCAGATCTTAGGCAAGGTCTCTGTCATATCAAATTTCACATTCTCGACCATCACTTTGATTGCCCTCTACCTGTCCACAAAGACGTGTGTGTGTGGAGACAGACCTGGAGTACGTCTTCCCAGCCCAGGGAATCAGGGCATTGAATCTGTCACTTTGAGTTCGCCTGAATCACTCAGACCATGTCCCTTTCCACATGAACTGGTTTACTTGGCCCTAATATAACTTTAAATTAGTATGAATCAGAATTTCTGAAGTAGAAAGGACTTTACCAACCATCTTAAATATAGGGCAAGACCCAAGTAAGAGACTCCAGATGTTATTTCTTTACTTCAGGATAATTTTATTTTTAGCTGTTTTATATATTGGGATTCCAGGAAAGATTTCTTTTGAAGAAAGTTCTGCTTAAAAACCAAGTGTGAGGGGCTGGGGTTGTGCCTCAGTGGTAGAGCACTTGCCTCATTTGTGTGAGGCACTGGGTTCAAGCCTAAGTACCACATAAAAAAATAACCAAATAAATAAAGGCATTGTGCCCATCTACAACTAAAAAAAAATATTAAAAACAAAACAAAACAAACAAGTGTGAGGGAGTGGTGGTAAATGCCTCTCATCCCAGTAACTTGGGAGGCTAAAACAGGATTGCAAATTCAAAGCCAGGCTCAGTAACTTAGCGAGACCCTTTCTTAGGGTAGAAAATGAAAAGGGCTGGGGATGTGGCTCAGTAGTTAAGCACCCCTGAGTTCAATTCCTGGTACCAGAACAGAATAAATCATGAGTGTGAACAGCAGTGAATCTTAATCCAAGCCTGTCATTTCATACACAAGGACTCTAAGGTTCTGATCACACTTAGGCACAAGCCCAGCTCTCCTGCCTCTAATGTTATTTTTCCTGAATCACACTGTGCAGTACTGTGTCCCTCCTAAGACATTTTTAAAAACTCAGAGCAGAAACCATCAAATACATAAGAATAGTGGGAATTGAGACAAAGTCTACACACTGCCTATGGTTCAGACCAGAAAGAGTATGAGGGAAGCCAAGTGACATGAGACTTAGTCCACATCAGATCCAGCTGCCCAAAAGGGCAAACATCAGACAACACACGCCCAAATGGTGCCTCATTTATGTATGATGTCTACATTGTTTAAGGTTCAGAGCAAAGCACTTGTTTTATTTTCTTTATTTGGATTCTGACACTTTTATCATCACTAATAATTGAGAGTTGGTGTATGGACATTTTGTGGATCATGATCACTATCACTTCACCTTGAATCTCAATGGTTAAAGTAAATGTACTTTAATTAGTTGTTTTATAAATGGTCAAAATTCAATTTTGGTTACGATGACATAGTCCATATCACTCTACAGACCTGCATGATACCGACTCAGTTTGACCCCTCTCATCCTGCAATTCACACTTTTATGTAAAATTGTAGCTTTCTGAGCTTTATCTAAGAAATGTACTATTATTCCAGATAACTTATCATGTGAAGACCTAGTTATTTAGCCATCAAATTGTTCGCTGGACTGATGGATGATTCAATTTTTCAAGGAAAAATAATTCTAAGTAGAGATGGAAGATTTTAGTGAAGCTAAGAATTCCTTCCTTAAAAGTAGGAGTTCACAGAAGAAAGGGAAAGAGAAAGCATGCCTACATGAGCTAAGAAGTCATTATACAGATCTAGTATCTCCAATCTGAAATGCATGGGACCAGTGCTTTGAATTTCAGTTTTGTTTTGGAATTTTTGCATATACACATTGAAGTACCTTGGGGAACAGGACTGAAGTCCAAACACAAAATTCACCTGTGTTTCCTATATGCCTTATATACACAGTGTGGAGGTAATTTTATACAACATTTTTAATAATGTTGTACATGATGCAAAGTTTGTGTACAATGAACCACTAGACTTGTGAAATCATGTTGCCACTCAAAAAGTTTCGAATTTGGATTTTTGGAATAGGGATGCTCAGTTTGTACTCTTGTCAACGTCATTACAAAACCCACAGGGAACCTCCAACATTCGCAGGCCCATCCCAAGTCATATTTACTTAGCTTTATTCATTGGAATCAGAGATGGGGCCAAAGCAATGTGGCAGACTAGGTTACATCTGCAGAAGGGTGTTTTGAGCCCACATGTTTAGTATGATGTGCAGAATTTCAATCTCTTTAACATTTCAGTTAGAACCCCAAACCAAAACATGACTAATGACAAGGCCATTGCTTCACATTTGAGATACATACGGCAAATAATTTCATACGGCTTTTGCTCAGTGCCTTTACATTCTGCAGAAAATTCTTGGCAACACACAAGGACAACCTGTGTGTCATGTACTCACTCTCTGCAATGCCAATAAAAATATAACCAGTGCCGCCCCCAGCTAGTAATTTGTCATCGTTGTTCTAAACACTATTGAAGGGCTGGGCAAAGCTTTGTAGTTCTGTAACATGTGGAAAAGGGTGTGCTGTGAACCGCAGGGGCTGGAAACTGGTCAAGGAAGTCAGTCATCAGGGTAATCAGGAGCGAAAGTTCTCCTGTACACTGAGGACAGCTTGGGATATTGGAGAGGCTTCTAACCCCACACATAAGTAACTGAGCTGCTCTATTGAGAACCAAAAAAGTATAATAACTGCTAAATAGTCATTTGTGCTTTCAAAGCTCAAGCTTCGAGTGAGAAAGTGAGAAAACAGACTTTGATTCCATCAGGTGACCCAGAATCAATAGGGATCCTGCTCCGGTCCCTTTTAGCCTTTCTCTCCTAAAGTACTTAAGATGTCTATCCTTGGGTCTTGGCAGTCACTACGCCCCACTTTCTGAAACCTCAATGGCAGCCATGCTGGTCACTCACACTGCTACCGCTGGTGATTAAGAGTCAGGTTCT
Organism: Spermophilus citellus; assembly: GCF_964194105.1. Taxonomy (NCBI): domain Eukaryota; kingdom Metazoa; phylum Chordata; class Mammalia; order Rodentia; family Sciuridae; genus Spermophilus; species Spermophilus citellus. Next base: position 50,001,616 of record NC_138197.1, read on the forward strand.
AGCTTTTATATGATCCAGATAGCAGTCGCAGTGTCAATGTGTATCTCACCTGGAAAATCTGAAAGTCTTCTGTTGAAAAATAATTTGACACTCTCTATGGTTTGGATTTTGGTTGGGGTGTCCCACAAAGGTCCATGATTGAAGGCTTGGTCCCCAGGGTGGTGTTACTGAAAGGTGGTAGAACCTTTGTGATGTGGGACCTAGAGAGAGTCCTTAGGTCATTGGGACCATAACCTAAAAAGGAACCTGGCCCATCCCTTCTGCTTCCTGGCTCAAGATGTAACCAGCTGCTGTGACATGCACTGCTGTCATTGATCTCCTCCTCTCATTAAAGGCCAAATCAATGAGGCTCGGTGATGTTAGGTTTTGAACCTCCAAAACTGTGAGCTAAATAAGCCTGTTCTCTTAGGAAAGTTAGTTGCCCAAGATATGTCACTTTAGCAACACGAAACTGACTAAAACAACATCCTTCAAGATATTCCCTCTCCCTTCTTAGTATGTGTTAATAAACAAAAGTAAAAAAGATCTTTTGCTCTTTGGTACTCTCCTGGTGTCTTACTTAGCTATTCACTGCTTTATTTATTCTCTGAAGAAGCACCATGGCCTATGTATTCTGCCCTAGAACCTGTGTGAACCCTGGGGCATGACAAGAAAATAAACAATTTCAACATCTGAACGGGTTTTCAAAACAGGGTATACGGGTGTGGCCCATTATAATGTATTAGATGGTAATCCCTGAAACTATGGTCAGTGTAACACTTAAGTGAGTGTATGTGTATTTGGGATGCAGGAAAGAGTTAATGTTCAAGAGAGACTTATTTGAGATGAGTATTGAAGATAACCAAGACCTTATCAGACATGCAAACTGTACAAGGTGCTGCAAAGATGGGTGGCATCAGAGAGCACAGCACCCTTTGGAGAAAAGAGAGGACCCCAAAGTGGGGGCAAAGATTAATATGATGGTGAGTAACTGGAACAGCAAAGTCTGATAGGAGAGAAAAGAAACAGACAACATGACGAATGTTCTCCAAGTTTACACTTGGTTAAATATGAACAAAGACATGGGTTTGTTGTTGTTGTTGTTGCTTAAAAAAATGACAACAACAACAAAAAAAATGGGAAAAAGAAAGTAACTATTCTTGGAAATGTTCCCCTTCTTGGAGGTTATTTGTGGAGTAATCTTAGACTCAAGGAGCAATATGGGTAATTAGCTAAATGAGATGATGGGATGAATACTTAACTTCAGAGATTCTGACTCATGCAGAAGTACAGAAGCTAAAATGAAAGTCAAATCTGTGGTTAAGAAGAATTTTCCCCCTGGGTCATTCTGGCAAGAATCTTGAAAAAAAATTTTTTTGGTGGTTGTTGTATCCCTCATCTTCAATTTTACCAGAGTGCTTTGTAGGAACCATTTGTGTTTCCATGTAATGCCAAAAGAGATCAAATGTGAAGCATGATGCAATGCCATGCTTTTTCTTTAGTAATTACTTAAATTATTTTTCTTGGAAACAGACAACCTAGTAGCTTGGCCGATAGCACCAATTTGCCATCTTGTATGAGAACAATTTTGAGACTTTAGGTTCCGTGCACACAGGCATAAAATAAATGAAGAAGGAAGGTGTGGTCCTAGACTATGAAGGGTGGTCTTCTGTGGCTCAGTGTGGAGCAGATGTGGAGCTTCTGGTTTGTGGTTAATTCAGAATGGCTGTAGTTGCCCACATGTCCCCTGACAGTATCCCTTTGTTTCTTTGTTCACTGTGGGGCTCTGAATCAATCATTAGCTTTTAGGGTTTTTACCATTAAATTTTACTACCTAAAGTGAAAAGAGGAATTATGAATTTCTTCTTAGTCACGGCACTAAGGCACACAGAGAGCATATAAAATTAGAGGGGAAAGTTCAGGAACATTTTCTTTAGTCACTAACATTCGGCTTCCATGATATTGCTTTGAAAAATGTTCTTTTTTGAGAACTTTAATAGTGGATTCCCAGCTTGCCCACAAATTCTGTGTGTGTGCGCTTCTCATTCATACTTTTGGGTCTCATGCATACATGTCAGCATCTCAATGCCAATGAGTCCCTTTTCTGCCTTTGCCACCTAGTGATTCCTTCCCATGACTATGTTTACTGAACATTTATGCTTAGGTCTTTCTTTCAATTCCAGCACAGTGGTGGAATTTCTCTCAATATAGTGACTTTTCTGTGAAGCCTTTACAACCAAATCAAGTGAGTTTAAATTTTATTTTATTTTCTGCAGTAATGGAGACTGAACCCAGGGCCTTACACATGCTAGGCAAGTGCTCACCCTGAGCTACATCTCCAGCACTTAAATTTTCTTATTTTATATAATCTTCAAAAGACATCCCTGAAATCTCATTTTAGGTATTAGCTGCTATAAATGTATAATTTGTGCAAGAAAATTTTCAGAAGCAATCTTTCTCTCTTCTCATTTATGGACACACTTCTTCCCCTCCTAAAAATCTCTAAATTCCTATGGAAAAAGCCTTTCTCAATCTATCCGATTATGATTATTTTTGTTCCATTTATGTTCTTTATCTGAGCAAAACTGCAATGATTTATCATCTTAACAGGTTTATTTAGACAACTCTGAAAAAAATTAAAATGTTTGAGCCATCAATTCAGCAATTGTTTATTAGTTATCCCTCAAGTTACTTGTTTCTGCATACAAAAGCAGAAAAAAACTGAGTGATATTTTTTCTCTCTTCCAATATGAAAATTGTTTTCTTTGCTTTTCTTTTTTTTTTTTTAGCTTACAGAAAATTCTTAGAGAAAACTTTGTTGAAGTAAGGCAGCTCATTGATTCAAAACCCAGAACCATTCTTTCCTTTTAATACCATAAAGCTTACATAAAAGTTATTGAGTAAGTCTTAAAAGAATACCATTTTTATCACTACCCAAGAACCTCATTTACTCTCTAGGTACCTGCTGCATTCCCAACCACCTTTAAATCTGCTTAGTTTTATGACTCAATATCATCTGACATTACCTAATGTATCATGTTTTATTTGACTTTTCAATATTGGTCTCCGCTCCCTTTGGATAATTTCAGTAACAGGCAATGATAGTATCTAGGCTCAACAAAATCCTCCAACTTGTAAACGGTATGTAAATTATAGAATGGTCTCTTCTTTAGGTAGCCCAGTGTTATCTGATATTTGGCATGTCTGCTTGACTGCCTGATGAGACATTACGGAAGGTTGTTGCTCAGAAAAAAAAAATGGGTGAAACAAAGCTAGTGGTATGAAAAAATAGGGTGCATGCTCTTCAACTCAATACAACACCAGGGGATTGTTTTTTCCTAAGGAAATAATCAATTATATACTATTCAAAGAAGTGCAAACAATTATCAGCAATGCAAATGTTCAATAATATGATTTCTTTAAAAAATGATAATGAATCAATATAATAGAATTCAATGGAACTATATAAGAGGTATTGAGAAAGTGATTTCAGATGAAAAAGCAAAGGGAACAAAATTATGTATAATCTGACTCCATTTTGGGGGGAAAATCATGGTCTAAAAGTATACAAAGGCTTACTCAATATTGAAGGCATAGACCTTCAAGAGTACAGCAGTTCTACCTCAGTGTTGGAATCACAGATAACAGTTTGCTTCCTGTGTTTTGTTCTGTTTTCAAGTGTTTTTTAAACAAAAATGTCGTACTTTTTAATGAGACTTAAGTATTATCAAAATTTACATTTACTTTTAAAATGTTAATCTGGAGTCTCTAACAATCTTTCTCTTTTAATATGTATCTTCTTTTCCATTACTGCTCTGCTCATGCCTACCCATACGAGAAGGAATGGTTTCCTTAAATTTAATTTACCGATCTCAAATTGTAATATTTACTCTTTTTTCCTGCATGGAATATGGTGGTATTTTATTTTTATTTTTGCGTTTTGGTGGTGGGGATCAAACCCAGGGCCTTACACACGCTAAGCACACCTCCAACTCCTTTGTGGTATTTCAAAAGAAAGAAGCCTTTACCTGGATATCAGCCAATTTGTCCAAGATACGGGTTGCAAGCTTAGGACCATTCTCCATAGTTGGAATGTGTATTGTCTATAAAAGAGAAATGAGATAATTTGAGGATAATGCTTTGGGATATAAATTGAAGCAAGTCTGCCTAGTCTTGACAAAAGAGGCTTCTAAATCTACCTCGGGTGCAAGTAAAATCTCCAAGGACCGTGACCTCCATAATACTGGACAACATAATTAAATTTGTGCTGAAAGAGATTGCATGCCCCTAATCTGTATGTGAGTCATGCCCATTCATGCCTCACTGGCTGTGGGCTTTGGGTAGTTTGATTTTAGTAGATAGCTGTACTCTCCAACACTTTTCTTATTATGCCTTTTAGTATAATAGGATAATTAGATGTAGCTTTTGGCTCTAAATGCCTTCTAAAACAGAACCATTAGAAAGGTGAAACTTTATAAACTTGTTTCTAGGTGAAATAATAACTGGATTTTTAAAAATCTGACCTAGTGAGAGCTTCTTTTAATAAAGGGGACAGATATCGTTACCTAGGTACTGTCATAATAAAATACTGAACACTAGCTTTATAATCAGTATAAATACTGATATAAAACAGTATAATTCTTTTCCCATGAAACAATCAATCTGTACGTGGATTTATGTCAGGAACCATCCCTTAAAAGCCAAGTTCTAAAACCTTAATCAATGAAGCAGCCACCATTAAAGTCTATAGAAAAATCAATCTGATTTGCTGAGGAAAATAATTGTGTGGCGGAACTTAAAGACCAGTGGAATTTGTATTTAATACTGGCCATTTAAGTCAATTCATCTTGTAAGAATAATTCTCACGTGTCTCTAAGTTCTAAAGATAGATGCTTGTTAATCATGAGTATTAGAGCTTTGTTAAAGGGGAAAGTCAAAACACTGGCAAGATAAAAGTACCATACATACAGAATCAGACTGAGAGGAGAACATTACTTACAACCAAATCCTCAAGTTTTTTGGGAATATTTTAGTTCATGTACAGGGTTTGCCAAATGAAATTTTTAAATACTGCAGTCTATTTAATAATAATAATACTGATGTAATAAGTGAAGGAATTGACCATTCAAATGCATTTTTCAAAAGTATATGGCATTCCATATCCAGTAGTTTTGGAAATCAGAAAACTACCTACTGATTCTAACTACCTACTGAGCCTTTTTTAGTGAGCTGGTGGAAAGAGATAAAAGTGGAAGTCCATTGGCACAGGTGAGGTAACACAGACATGACATTTGCCAAAGACAAAATTGAGTTCCTACCATGTTGGAGCTTAAATGAAATCACTGGAAAGGTGGTTGTAATATGCCATTACAGGTTCATCTGAACAGACTGTCTTGATGAATGTAATGCCATGTTATAAAACAACCCTCTGTGTCTTGGGTCCAAATAAAATTTTATTCACACATTTAAAAGTTTATTAAATTATAGGCAAATGTTTTTAAAAAACAGGAAGGAAAGAAGAGCTTGTCTTACCTCGCCCTTGTATAGTATATCAGAAACTGGGCAGACAATGCAGGCTGTGCCAGAGCCAAACATCTCCCTCACTCTGTTCTCCTCCAGGGCGGTTGTCAAGTCGTCCATGGTGAGGTACCTCTCTGACACTTTAAATTCACCCTGTTTGGAATATATATATATATATATATATATATATATATATATATATATATATATAAAGAAGTGATGCTTATCTTAGTATTTTACTTTCCAATTCAACTCAGATAATGTCATAATCATCCTTTAGGGGAAAGCTGGGAAGGATGTAATCTCACTGTATTGGTGAATGCACTGAGGTGTTAATATCAATATCAATAGTAATAAGTAAATGAGATTATCAGAATACAAAACTGACCCATTCCAAGTGCTACTTAATGTACATTCCACATACTTTAGCATAAAGAACAATAACACATTATACATTATTAATAATCACAGTTACCATCTACTCATTATAAGCCAAGTTCTTTAATGCTGAAGGTAAGTGTTACTATCTCCTTTTTACTTAGGAGTAAACTCAGATTCAGGGAAATTAAGGGTTATCCCCAAGGCCACACAGCTAGTAAATGGCAGAAACTGAATTTGAACCCATGTCTGATCCAACTGGCTCTAAATTTTGTCCACTTTTTATTGGGTCTTTTTTTGGAGTAAAAAATAGTTTTGAGTCTAGGTGCAGTGTTAAGTGCGCACACTTGTAATCCCAGCATATCAGGAGGCTGAGACAGGAAGATCGCTAGTTCAAAGCCAGCCTCGTCCAAAGTGAGGTGCTAAGCAACTCAGTGAGACCCTGTATCTAAATAAAATACAAAACAGAGCTGGGGATGTGGCTCAGTGGTTGAGTACCCCCCTGAGTTCAAAGCCCGGTAACACCCACTCCCTCAAAAAAATTACACTGAGTTCAAATATCTGAAATGTTTTTTTTAAAAAATAAATATATACTTAAACTTTACTTGAGAAATTACATAGTACATATATTTTTCCTTTATAAATTCACTGAAAGTTGATTTGATAATCTTCCTTTTTCTCTTTTAGTATCACATGAGATTGTCATAATGGAATAAGTATGTAACTTCATCAACTTCTGCTTGATTTATTTGAATATCTTAATTGCTTAAAACCAGAAAATAGAAAAACAATTCAGGAAGCTTATAAACTACCTGCTTAAACTACCTTTCTGATACTATGCTTTAATATTTTAATTCTCATTCTTTCAAAGTTTTGTCAAAGGATCTTTTCATTGAGGACAATAAAATTGGATATATTGAAAGAAAAACGAGTCTTTTTTAAAAAACCTATAAACCGTAGGAATAAGATAGACAATAGAATGAATCGGACATAACTTTCCTATGTTCATTTATGAGTATACCACAAGTGAAACTCCACATCATGTGCAACCACAAGGATGGGATCCTAATTAGAATGAACTATATTCCATGTATGCACAATGTGTCAAAATGCACCCCACTGTCATGTATATCTAAAAAGAACAAATAAAAAAGGAAAAAACAAAACCTATAAAACCCACGATATATAAAAATGGAAGTCAAAGTCCTTGGTAAGATAAAAAATATTAGAAAAAGCATGCATGATGCTGTAAGTGGATTTGGAGGGATAGCAAAGTATGTCTGCAATAGAAATATGTACGTTTCTCTCAGTCTGCACTTGAAATTTTGTTGTTCAAAGGTAAATAAATAAATTCCAGTAAATCAGCCAAAGTTATTGAAAACAAGCTCACTTCCATGTTCTGGAAAAGAAAAAAATAAATAAATAAAACTCTCTGGTAAATAAACAGAATTGTTTTTACTCTGTTCACCCTTACTTATCTTTGGACAATTTCCCCTGTTTGGCAAGTAGTGGTAACCCCCCACATGCCTCTTGGCATTTGATGTCTCACTGTTTTAAAATAGCTTTTAAAATAAATTACAGCCAAGGAGTCAAGAAAAACTTCCTCCATAATAACCTATTTTTCATGCTAGCAAATCATTAGTGTGGGAAAGCATTTCCACTTGCAACTTGTCATCAAACCTTCTGTACTTGGTTGATTTTTTTTTCTTTAATAAAACAAAAATTACTGAGCGTCGAAAATATATCTTTCCAACTGCAAACATATTTAGGACAGGGCAAGCTGTTTGAAATTATACCAACAGTTTGTAAATGTCATGCCCAATGTGCCAGCCAGCATGTGGCAGTTGGGTCTTGTCTACTTCAGGGTTTTGTAGAATTATTTATAGCACATTTCTTCTACTTTCAGTCTTTTCCAGAGAAATTGCCAGTACTCTCCTGGATAATGTGTGCATTTCTGAGCATTTGTCCTGTCAGTATTGTCTGACCACAGTATGCACAAAGCCTTTCCTGGTCTTTGGAGGCCATTTTAACACATGGGTCAAAAGTTCTCTCCAAGAACCTTTGCCAGACAATTAACTCATCCAATATTCATCTTGAGAACGCTATGTTATTTCCAATACCAAACAGTTTAATAGGCTTGCTTGTGTCGCATAGATTTGAAAGTCTACTGAAAACAACTTGACACTTGCCTCTGTTTTGATGTTTAAAAAAAAAAAAAAAAAAGCATGTATATGAACTGTGGACGATAGGGGGCAGTAGAGAGAGAAAGAAGGCTCCCAAACTAACAGCGTTCTGCTAGGAGACAGTCAAATGTCAGGAAGACTCTTTCATTTGTATGGCAAGGTGGTTACACTGGACTAAACAGAGGAAGCAAAGAACCACGCTATCCTACAGGACTGGAAGGACAGCAGCACACAGAGCCTCGGCGGGACAAGCTGGTGAGATACCGATATAAAGACTGAGACAAAGACTAGAACACCTCCTCATTAGGACTTCTTTTTTTTTTTTTATTTTTTTTATTGGTTGTTCAAAACATTACAAAGCTCTTGACATATCATATTTCATACATTAGATTCAAGTGGGTTATGAACTCCGATTTTTACCCCAAATGCAGATTGCAGAATCACGTCGGTTACACATCCACATTTTTACATAATGCCATATTAGTAACTGTTGTTTTCTGCTACCTTTCCTATCCTCTACTATCCCCCCTCCCCTCCCCTCCCATCTTCTCTCTCTACCCCATCTACTGTAATTCATTTCTCTCCTTGTTTATTTTCCCATTCCCCTCACAACCTCTTATATGTAATTTTGTATAACAATGAGGGCTTCTTGTTAAACTGGTTTCTCTGTCCCTTCCCTAGAAACAATACTCACTTGATAAGCTTGCCAAGATGGTCTTTCTAGGGAGTTCTTTCTATCCAGTGACTCAAGGTATGATTTAAAGATAACATTGGTTGGAACCACAGGATATTGTTTCACTGGGAGCTATGCTTATTTTGATTACTGTACTGTTTCGGGCTTATGAAAGTCAAAGGTACCCACCCACTTGTGTGCCAGGTCCAGGATGCACCGCCTCGTCACTCCTGGAAGAATGATGCCATCTAGCGGAGGAGTTGCCAGTTCTTCCTCTGTCAATTAGAAATTGGAACATATCCTTAATCAGTAAAATAAAGAGATGGTCTTCCACTATCAAGTAAGAAGTAAAGAGTACTTCTCAAGAGGAACATCCTGAAGTCAAAATTTATCTTAATAGATAAAACCTGGTTCATAGTTGAGGCAAGTAGACAGGATCCTGCTAAGGAACACGGGTCACATTACCCAACCTTCTAAGAATTCTATGAAGGAGGCTGTTCCCTAAGAAATGCTCATACAGCTGGTGCACGCCTTTAATCCCAACTACTTGGGAAACTGAGGCAGGAGAATCAAAAGTTTGAGGCCAGCCTCAACAACTCAGCAAAACCCTATCTCAAAAAAAGTGGGGACTAGGGACGTTGCTCAGGGGTAAAATGCTGGCCTAGCATATACAAGGTGTTGGGTTTAATCCTCAGTACTATGGGGAGGGAAAGAAAGAAATATGCCTGGCTACTTGGGCTGGGCACTACTTCTGCACTGCCCTTTGAGAAATGTATCTTTAGTGGTTTTCAAACCTGCTGGAGTATCAGCACCAAATACGTAGGTGCTGACTTTACCCAAGAATTAAAGAGGAAATCCCCCAAACAAACTCCATGGCTGGGCCACTTGTCCACTGTGAGAGGACCACAGGCCCCTAGCCACAGTGAGCGCTGGCGCCAGGGTCTGTCTCTCAGCCACACAAGCTCTTCTTACAACAGGCTGTCTCTGGTACTCAACATTTGCCTTTCTTCCCCACTTCTGGCACCCGGGAATCTAAATCTTTAAACCATAAATCATTACCCCACAAGGATGTTGAACTTTTTAATCAGATAAATTGTTGCCCATTAGTCGTCTGCAGAGAAATTCACAAAGTGTACTTGAAAGGGTCGCTAGGTAGTGAAAGCTGGAAGGAATCACACTGATGACCTGAGGCTCCCCCAGGGTCTTTTATGTAGTTAAAAAAAAAAAAAGTTTAGAATTCATTTAAACCAATCCTATTTTACAGAAGAAGAAATAAACACAAGTGCTGGGCTTGTCAAGGTTGGTGACTCTGGGGTAAGGGCATGACCACAGCTCATGTCCGCTGACCCTTGGGCACGGGCTCCAATGTGGCTGCTACATAGGGCTTTGTCTGGAGGCCCCAGAAGTCCAGAGTCATCCTCAGATCCTCAAAACTCATTGTGACTGGCCCAGAGTGGTAAACAATTAACTATTTTTGAACAAATAAATAAATAAATAAACCCTCTTTGCTAGGATACATAGGAGATATGGATTTTGGAATTTTGTCTCTAAAAATCACGTGCTGAAAATTGCTTTCTGCAAAGAAGAAATGTGTTCTTGGCACTATCCTCAGGGCTACTTTTTGTCATGTTTAGAAGTGTTGATGATCTCAAAATAAACATGTGTTTTGTGATAGCTAGTTAGCTAGATACAGAAATGTATAGGTCTATATGTATGTGTGATTATCTCTCTCTCTCTCTCACACACACACACACATTTCCAGTGAGCCTAAACTGGACCTTTCCTAAAGCGTGCACAGCTCTGAGACTACACAAAGTTAAATGAAAACAGCAGCTTTGCATGTGCAAATGCTGTTTTGTGAAATCCATTTAACACCCAGAACTGTAACCACTAGCCTGAGGTCAAGGAACAGAACATCTGCTCCTCTGGTTGCCAGACAGAGAGGATGACATGACAACATTTGGGTGAGAAATATTCATTTTCCTGTGCAACCACAAACATGCTCACAGGAGCCAGAACCAACTCCAGATTGCCCAACAGGAGGAAAACAGAACCTACAAAGTGCAGCTTGTCTTTAACAAAGAGATCATTTTCAGGGGATGAGGAATTTAGAAGCAATAACAGCAGGATTTGCTTGACTTCCCAAAGTCAAGCACTGATGGAGAGTGGAAATGCAGGTTTACGCAAGAGCCCTGAACACCAGCAGCACAGTTACTCACTTCTTCAGCAAGTATACAGCAAGTGTAAACTGTTTTAAGCTCTATGAACCAGAGTGATCCAACTCCCTACTTACTTTGCGACAGGCACAGGCGAACAATTATTGTGTTAAATATTCTCATTGAGCATGGAACAAAAAAAAGAGGGAAGCGGGGGAGGTTACAATTTTGAACAAAGACTCAAGGAAAACCATACTGAGGAGTCCTTCACAAAGACTGGGAGGCTGAGAAACAGCAACACCTAGGCATGCAGACATCTGATGGCCAGAGCTCTGAGGAGAGAATGGAAACACCTACGTGGCCAACCAGGCTCACAGGCTGGGTGGACATAGCAGCAGCGACACCCGTGGCCATCATGCTCCCATGCCAACTGTGAGCACAGCCACAGGGCTGGGCTATATTTTTTTTGAATGTCCCTGAGAAACTAATGTGACTCCATTTTTGAGAAACCAGCCTCTACCTCACAGCAAAGCCTGTCCAAGGAAGGGGGCGTGACCCTTGTCCTTGGAAAGACCCACAGAGCACTCCTAGGCACATACCCACCCTGCTGAGTTGTTTGTCTGCAAATAACAGGAGAGATCTGTGACACCAGGTGTCCCTGACTCAGTTAGTCTAGGTGAAGACCCATAGCAACCCCCTAGCAACCACCAGTCGGCATGAGACAGGGAAAATACCTGGGATGCCAGATGACCCCCCAATAGTTTATGGTGGTTGATAACATGTTGGGAAACCATGTAGTTCAGTTCATGTAGTTCACTCCCCTAGTGGCTTAAACCAATCAGTTCAAAGGAATCCCCTTCTTGTACTAACCAATTACCCCTACCCAACTTGTTCCCGCCAGTGAATGTGCTAATCAATGTTAAAAAATGTTGTTTGACTTTCCCGCGGTATGGAATGATTTGCTGTGTGATGTTGTGATGCATAGTGTATCCCCCCAAAACCTATAAAATCTCTGTGAACAAAGGACTGGGACTCACTCCCTGGGACTGCTGCGTTGGAAATGGTTGTGAGTCCAGGCTCGAGCTTGCAATAAAGACTCTTGTGTGACTGCATCAGATTTGGCTCCTGGAGGTCTACTGGGGTCCCACAAATCTGGTGTTACATCCCCAGTGTCCAGAACACAATAAAATTTGTTCAAACAGTGAGGTGTATATGTTAAATTACTTATCAACAGAGTGGGAAAAAAGAAAGAAAGAAAATGGAAGATGTGTGATTTTTATTACCAGTTGGTTACAGGAATCAAAATTCCCATGAGCTACAGACCAAGGGCCACAAATAGCCATTGGGCACAGCACTGTGCTTTCCACACACACTGTCTGCCTTATCTTTCTGCACCAACCCCTTGTCCAAGAGTGGTGATAGGTGTGAGGATAGTGGGAGGGTGGTTGGTCACTACTGAAAGAACCCTGCTCATGTCTCCTGTTATCAAAATTTGTGAAAAAGATCAGTATTTTGCTGGCTTTCAACTATTTTTTTTTTTTTTTGTATTTTCAGAAAGTCGTGGTGGCGTGAATCAAAGTCTCTGCAGAGTTGCTTCAGTGTCTTACTTTTTGGTCTGAAGGTTGTTGCTGACGTTCTGTTTTCTTCTCTCCTAGTACTATTCAGGAATTTATTTCACCCCCTTTCTCCTTGTTTCAAATTTATTTGCCCTTTTTGGTGAACACCCCCAACTGAAGGTGCACCCTGAACCTAAAGTTGCCTCAGGCAAGAGTTACTAAAGAGGAGTTCTCAAGGTCTTATTTTGCAAGAGGCAGAAGACAAATTCACTCATTTTTATTCTGACCTTTAAAAGCCATGATAGAAATGCTCCATGATTCTTGTTTGGATAAGGAATGTTTTTTAGCTGGGCAGTTTCTGGATGTTTCTGATTAAATCTTGTAGCTCTGATTCAGCGGGTGCTTAAATCCTGACAGCTCTCAGCCATAAACAATGGTGGCTCCAGTCTGAGTGGTGCAACTCTTTTTGCTTTGGGTTGGTTGTGTGGGTTTGGGGGTGGCGGGGAAGAGAAGGAATAGGCAGGTGGAAAGAAAAGTGGAATCAATCAGTTTTCTCCTAAGTATGGAGTTCGACATTCACCATCTTTTTCCTGGCATAATTTTTTTGGGGGGTGGGAGTGATCCTAGGGATTGAATCCAGGGCATTGTGCATGCGAGGCAAGCATTCTACCAACCGAGTGATGTCCCCAGCCCCCCTAGCATACTTTTATTTTTAAATAATTTTTTAGTTGTCAATTGACCTTTATTTATTTATTTTTATGTGGTGCCGAGAATCGAACCTAGCGCCTCACACATGCTAAGCAAATGCTTTACCACTGAGCCAAACCCCAGCCCTTGCCTAATTTTTGATATATGTGTATAAAATAACTCAAAAACTGAAATTCACAAATTTTCCAGTTTAAGTGTAGTTTTTAAACAGTACCAAGTACAAGCAGCAGGAACGGAAGATGAACATGGGCTGTACCTGGCTTTCGTATGCCAAGAATTACCAAGGCCAGCTCAGGACAAGGGGTGCTGCCCATACCTCCTGTGTTCCCTACCTCTGGTGAAATCTAAGGCACACCCTGTTGAGTCTTTGCAGCTAATGCTTAAATTGGTACACAGCTCTGCACTCAGCCACATCTGAATCACCACTTTCCTCTTTTTTCTAGCCAAATAACATAAGAGCACCAGAGGCTAGTGTAGAATTAAAATGTCATCTGAAAATACTGAGACCTCACAAGTATTCAGAAACATCATTTTACATTTCAATTCAGGACACTCACTGTGAAATGAACAGTCTAGGAGGAAAAACACGCTTAAAAATATGTTTCTAAATTTTTTGTGGTTATCAAAATTCTAATAGAAATAAATACATATCTCCCCGCAACAGACACACTTTTGGCTATTTAACTTAATGGTATATACATTGTCAACACTTCACCAAACCCCTATGGTCTCTGGCAACTACTTAAAAAAATAGCAAAGAAAGGTAGTGAGCATTCAGGATATTAAAGGTGGTAAAGAAGTACTGATTTCTAGACATATAGTAATAGTCTTAAATGAACAAGGATCTAGATACAATCTTAAGATACAATGATTTGTCTTTAAAAGTGCATTTTCATCAAGTAAAGCTCCAGAGTAAATCTGGAGGTTTTCTGACAAGTTTTCAAGGTATGGAAAAAAAAAACGGTCTGCAATTATTTAAAAAATTATAGAAAGTTGGTTGTGGGTGTAGCTCAACAGTGGAGAACTTGCCTAATGGCATGAAACCCTGGATTTAATCCCCAGAACAGAAAGAGAAAAATAAAGCTACACACACACACACACACACACACACACACACACGCATATATGTGTGTATATCAAAAGGGTACACTAAATGCTCTATCAAAAAAATCAGTAGACTATATTACTATAGTATTTCAAATTTTGTTAATGGTTAGTGCACACTGAACTGATCTGAGATCTATTTCCTCATACAAGGTATTCAGATAGGAATATGCCTGCTATGTGGCAAACAGCAGAAAGCAACATATCTTCAAATCACAGTGACTTAAATCCCTTAATGTGACATCTCAGTAATTAGTACATCAAAAACAAAAACAAAGTCTTTATAACTTCTTGAAACTAAAACTGAAATCCAATTGGATCTCAAAAGCACAATATTCCTTGACTTGGGAATTGGGTTACCTACTCCCTCTTTCTAATTTTCTAGTTCTTATCTTTTTCAGTCTCATTGAAAATGGTCAAAACATAGCACAGAGCTGAAATCTGAGTGTATTACCTCCATCTTCATTTATCCAGTAAAGAAAAAGATTCATAGTTCCGACTTCCGTTATCTGATTATCCTCTCCATAGAGCCAGAGAACCTGCTGACAACCATTCTCTGCTGCTTCACTTTGGGCAAAAAGAGATGACCCATAATTCCTTTTAAGGGAGAGAAAATATTATGATTATTAATATGTCACCCTAAACCTCATCTTGAATACTGAAATATGTATGTCCTTAACTCACACATGGATGTAGTCAACATACTTAATGTTCTTAAGATGTTCAACATGTTCTTAATATATGTACTCTCTCTAGTTAACTCCAATACATTAAAGGAAAACCCATCAGAGAACCTAAATGATCTCTGCATACATCTGAGAGACAGCAAGCTAAAATCTCAGAATCCTAACAGGAAAAGTGATGACAAGAGAACACAAGTAAATAACCAAGTTAACAACAACACGTTAAAAGTTTTTGAGTATTTTTTCCACACACAAGCATTTTACATGACTTATTTAATTTAAACCTCACATCACTCAATACTATGTGTTACCCATTAACATTATTTCTGCTATTCAGATGAGAAACTGAGGCTCAAAAACTAAGCTCAAGTAGCAGAGCATTAACTGATGCTTTCTGATTTGAGATCTTTTAACATATTCCAAAACCACCAAGTAAATGCCTGGTGTCTGAAATTCCCAAAGGTGGAAAAAAAAAATCCTGAGTTTGACCAAAAAGTATTCTGAAAGCTTGCTTTTCTTAACCCACATTATTTATCCTAGATTTTTTAAAAATCAAAAGAGCATAGCATATCTTCCTGGAATGACAATGGAATTTAGTAACATTTCAAAATTACAGTTTATTTAAGCTTAAATGAGAAAATAACAGAGTATATTGCAAAATATGGATGACTGTTTAATGATAATCTTCAAATGAATGATTCTTGCTTTCCTCCCTAAGCTCCTGGCTGTACAATTCACTCTTCTTGGTTTTTGGAGAACATTAGGAAACTAGTTTGAGAAGCACCATATGGGACAATTGGGTATGGGAAATAAATCCTGCACCCACCCTTGAACTAAAGCCCCTAGAGGTGCACAGAAACAAACTAACTTCACTAAAACTACTACAAAGCAATAATGCAATCATCTGCAAAATACCTGATTAGGTCTTTTTAATTACCTCTTTCTTATAGGTGAGATGACAATGTGCACTGTTGTCTAAATAAAAGTGTAAGTGCCAGAGCTATTATTATAATGAATATGAGCCACTTTCTCTTGCTTATCTTCCTTTCCCACTGACTTCCCTCTTACAGAAACACAGCCCTTCCTGCAGAGCATCTTGCCTTGCTGCAATTCAACTCAAGGATGAGCGTGTGAGCTAAGCTGCACATATCAAGCCCTTCTTTGGGTTCATTCATTTGTTCACTTTAATGTATGAAACCTAAAATATAAGTATTTTCTCCTCTCTAGGTTTGCACCTGCAAGGACACAGAAACTTAGCAACAGTGATCTTAACTCTTAGCTGGTGCATCACCACCCTCCTAGTTAAATGTGCCAGTGGATCCCTTTCCACTTAAGATTTCTAGAGTTGGGGACCATTTGGCCCAGCTATCCCACTTCTTGGTCTATACCCAAAGGACTTAAAAACAGCATACTATAAGGACACAGTCACATAAATGTTTATAGCAGCACAATTCACAATAGCTAAACTGTAGAACCAACCTAGATGCCCTTCAGTAGATGAATGGATAAATAAAAAAATGTGGCATATATACACAATGGAATATTACTCAGCAATAAAAGAGAATAAAATCATGGCATTTGCAGGTAAATGGATGGAGTTGGAGAAGATAATGCTAAGTGAAGTTGGCCAATCCCCAAAACACAAATGCCTAATGTTTTCTCTGATATAAGGAGACTGATTCACATAGGGGTAGGGAGGGGGCAGGGGGTTAGCAATGATGGTGGAATGTGATGGACATCATTATCCAAAGTACATATATGAAGACACGAATTGGTGTGAATATACTTTACAAACAACAAGAGATATGAAAAATTGTGCTCTATATGTGTAATATGAATTGTAATGCATTCCGCTGTCATATATTTTAAAAATAAATTAAAAAAGATTGCTGAAGTTGGTTTTCTGACTTGCAATTGAAAGAATATTGACTAGTAACTGAAATAGTCTAGAAAGTGGTGAAAAATAGGCATGATACCACATGGCTGGCTATCAATAGTGGAGCATGAGGTTGACTCACTCCAAAGTTATGCTGAAATTCACCGAATGACCCTCGGAACAGATGCCAAACATAAATTCTTGATCAATATGGAGATGATACAAGTCTGGCATACAGGATGCCTTTGTCTAATGACCATAAAAAATTACACCATGAAAACATGAATGCCTTCTAATAATGATATAAACCATACTATAGGAAGAGCCCAGCAGAAAGACTATGGGTTTGGGCTTCAGAGGACTGAGCTCCTGTGCTTCTACTACAGACCAAACCCCATCCCATTGGGGGTTCGGCTTTGCAGTGGTCTTGAGGTGAGAAAGCCACCTACTATCAGCTACTGTTTGTTGAGAAGTGACTACTGTCAGGCAGGGTACTAGGTACTTACTTACCTCATTTCACGGAATCATCTCAAAACAGCCCTATACTTTGTTATACTTTTGAGAACCAAGAGGACAAAAGGATTTGAAATATTGAAATATTGAATTTTAACCTTTTCCTGGGCTAGCAGTACCGACAGGTTGGGAAACAAAAGGAGGCCACACCTCCCTGTCAGCCACAGAAAGCATAAACAACTGAGCCACGTTGCTAAGGTGTTATATTTGGTCAGTTAAATGCATTCTCCACTTGTGATATTTTCAACCTATGATGGGTTTACCAAGTTAAGTCCAGTGAAAAAAGCAAATCAGGTCATATTTTTGCTTTATCAATTTATTTGACTGACAAAAATATTTTGTTTTATGTCATATGTGTATGTGTGTGTGTATACACACACACACACACACGTGTGTATGTGTATATATGTGTATACACACACACATATACATATGTCATAAGTTGTTTGGAAAAAATAAATAACAAACACTAAGAAATAGGTTATATAAGCCTGTCACACCCCAATGTAATATGTTTAAAAATATTCAGTTGAATTTTAGCTGAATCTTCTCTCATTGTGATACAATGGTAAGATTTTGCCATATCTAAAAATAAATGATTATTTCACATGTAAAATGCCCTTTAATCTATTAAAAAAAAAAAAAACACAATGGGAATTCTTCCAGCATGAATAGCCTTTTAAATCAGGCTCTAAGAACAAAAAACACACCCTTTTGAGAGTGTGTCTGAATTAAAACTACCTGGGCAGGGAAAGAGAAATTAAAGACAACTGATTCAATGCATTGAAAAGATTTTAATGTTTAGTATTTGACTGATTTATACATCATATTCTATAAATGTTTTATCTTTGATACAAAATTTTCAATAATTTTTCTCAGTTGTTCACTGTATTATAAATGCCCACAGAGAAATTGATGTCTTGGTAATACTTATGGGTTCACTCCCATGTGCTTCTAATATTCAGAAGAGAAACATATGTCCTTTCGGTGGGGGAAATAATAACTGAAAAAATGGGAAAACTGCCTATGGAGAAAAAATTCAATATAAATTTAAGTAGAATAAACATCTGGGAGATTAGAGATATTAAATACATCCCTCCAAGAGAGTAAATTCTATTGTGTGTAATCCAACTGATAAGGAGAGTCCAAGATAAAGAGAGTGCCCAAGATAAAATAAGAAAGTGAAAAAACCACCTACTATCAGCTACTGTTTGTTGAGAGGTGACTACTGTCAAGCAGGGTACTAGGTACTTACTTACCTTATTTCATAGAATCATCTCAAAACAGCCCTATACTTTATTATACTTTTGAGAACCAAGAGGACAAAAGGATTTTACTGTACAAAAATCAAAGATGCTGTGATCCAGTTTCTCTGCCTACCAGCCAATATATTTAGCCATTTATGCAGAAAGCTTTCTATGTGCCAAGCACTTTATATCATCTCACTTAATCTGCATTACTAAGCATTTTCACCCTGATTATAAGACTCAGAGTAAATACAATACCCCAAGGAAATTAGCTTGTTTTTAAAATACTTTAATCATTTATTTATTCACTTACTTTTTTTTTTTTTTTTGCACTAGTTTTAGGTTCAAAATGAAAGGAAGGTGCTAAGATTTCCCATACACTACTTGCTCCCACGGGCATTATCAGTGTCCTCCCTTAGAGTGGTAAAAGAAAAAGCAAAAACTAACAGGTAATTGTGTGTGTCGGTGAGGGTGCAAGGAGATATAAGGAGAAAGAAGCCTGACTTGTTCTGAATGAAAAAAGTGATGGGTACTAAAGATATTCCTGTGATGAAAAACCTTCTTCTAGCTCAGTGCTTCTCAAGTGTGGCTGCACATTAAGATATCCTGATGTTCAGTCTATACCCCACACCAGAGAAATCAAACTCTCTAGAGCTAGGAGACAGGCATCAGCAATGTGCTAGACTCCTGGAGATTTCACTGTGCAGCCAAATGAGGCCCATGAGGCTACAATTCCCCCTCAGCTCTGTGCTGTTGTACTACTGTTCTCACTCACACTTAGAAATAAAAGGCTTATGTTAGCTAGGCACAGTGGTACATGAGTACCTCCCAAGTAACTCAGTCCTCTGGAGTTTGAGGCAGGTGGATCACAATTTTGAGGGCCAGCTCAGCCATTTAGGAAGACCCTGTCTCAAAATAAGGGGGACATAAAAAGGACTCAGGTGTGTGGCTCAGTGGAAAGACCGCTTGCCTACCATGTGTGGGGCCCCAGGTTCAATCCTCAGAATCTAAAACAAATAAAAAAGGCTTATGTTATCTCCAGGGGCTAAAAACAGTGGAATAATCTTAGAATTAAGGAAAATATCATCTTTCTCTCCTTTCTTCAGAGTCACTTAGTCAGCTTGTGTGAATCAATTGCTATTTAATAATACCAACTGAACACAGGGGTCCTAAAAAGTGCTTGGAGGGTAATTGCTGACTCAATTAGACTGAAGGAAGTAATAAAACACAAATCTTCCCTTGACTCCAAATGTCTCTGCCAACTAAATTGCTGATACTCAATGCAAAATCATGTTTCCCTGTGTTTCTCCAGTTTAGAAGCATAGGAATGGGGAGCTTGATGACATCTTGGAAACAATATGCATGTAGGTTAAAAGTCCGTCCTCTGGTTCCTGCCTCGTCTTGCTAGTGCTGCTTTCATTATGAGCTCCAAGACTCAGTCCTCTCTCATCTCTTCCTCTCCTGGAAGACTCTTCAAATCAACTTCCATTGATCACAGAAGACCTGGGCCTTAGTCAAAGCATTTTTTTTTCTTTTTAAATAATGAACGTTATTCTTAGAGTACTTTAAGCCTTAGAGAAAGTAAGCAAAAAGCACAAAGCGTTTTCATCTACCCCTTCCCCAGCTCCAGTTCTCCTCTTATTACCATCTTGCATTAAGTGTGGTCGACATAATCTATGTGGTCCATAGATTATGTGAGGGTTCACTCCATGCTTTAAAGAAATATGAACAGTGGTATATGCACCCGTTGGTACAGACTCCCATGCGGTTTCTGAAGCTGAGCATGGAGACCAGATCTCAAGCCTGACCCTTGAGTCCTTCACAGCATCGTTGTCACCCTTTTCAGCTCTGCTCTGCTCACTCAGTACGTACTTCCTATTATCACTTTAAATAAACCATTATTTTTTTGATGAGTTAAGAATAAGGACAAGAAACATTTTACTTTATCTTCACAGATTCCTTTTCCTACATTCTTCCTTTCTGACACTTTCAACACTTTCTTTTAACACTTGAACTATTTCACTCCACCTTCCACTTGCTTAATGGCTTCTGACCAGAAGTCCACTATAACTTTTTTTAAGTTCAATCCATATTTTTAAATTTTTCCATATTTCTTATTGGTACACTATAGCCGTACCAATGGTGGGATTTGTTGTTTCATATTTGTATATGCACACAATAACATAATTGGGCTGCTATCATTCCCCCTCTTCTCACCCACTGTAATTCTTTTTGTAACTCCTATGTTCTTAAGGCATTTTTCTCCCCCTGGTTCCTTTCAAGATTTCCTGCATTGTCTTTAGTTTTCCAGCAGTCTAAAGATGATATTTGATGTTTCTGGTATTTATCTTGCTTGGTATTCTTTAAGCCTCCTGTACCCAGACTTTGGTTTTTGTCATTCACTTTGGAAAATTCTCAGCCATTATTATAACAAATACTTCTTCCCCTTCCCTTTCCCCTTCTGGTGTTCCAGTAATGTTCAACTCATCATACAGTAAATATTAGGTCTACTGTTATATTTTTCCATTCATTTCTTTCCCCTTATTTCATTTGGAAAAGTTTCTACAGACAGAGCTCCACGCTCTCTGATTATTTTACCAGCTGTGTTCAGTCTACAGATGAGTCCCTCAAAGCAGTTGTTTATATCTACTACAGTGTTCTCTATTTTTAATACCTTTGATCTGTAAGAGTTTCCATCCTTCCTACAACACCTATTTGTTCCTGTAGTTGTCAACTATTGTCCATTAGATCTTATAAATTAATCACAATTGCTTGACACTGCCCATTGTGCATTTTTGAATGTGTATGCTGTAACTGATCCTGGGAGGGTATTTTAGTTTGGATATGAAATGTCCCCCAAAGGCTCATGTGTTGAAGCCTTGGTCTCCCGTGCAGCAGTGTTCAGAGGTACAGCTTTGGGGAAGTAAATGGATCACAAGAGCTCTGATTTCATTAGATTAATGACTTGATGGCACTGTTGGGAGACACTGGAGACTGTAGGAGGTGGGACATGATCACAGGACTGGGTTCTTGGAGGCATGCCCTTGGAGACCATACCTTATCCCTGGCTCCCTCCTCTCTTCCTCTCTACTTTCCAGCTTCCACGAACTGGGCAGCTTTCCATTGTCATGCCCTTCCGCCATGATGTTCTACCTCACCTCAGGCTCAAAGCAATGGAGCCAGTCGAACAGGACTGGGACCTCTGAAACCATAAGCCAAAATAAAATCTTTCTTCCTCTCTGTTGTCTTCCTCAGTGTTGTGATAATGGCTGTCTTGTCTCTTATCTATGTTATTTGTAACAGCAACGAAATGCTAGCTGACACAGGGGGAGGGGAAGAGAAGGGGAAAAGGAAGGAATGGAAAGGGCACTGTCTAAAACATCAGCAGTGTGTCATTCAACTCCGTGGCCTTCCTGAATGTACGTGTTTTATCAGGGACCAGATGATGCACATCACTATTGGAGACAGACAAGGAAGAGCCCAGCCTGCTTAATCCAGCCATTCTTATTCACCTATAGGGGCATTCCCAAATCAAGGCCAAGTCCACCCCTGAAACTGTCCAACACTTTTGAATGCTCTTTTATTTCCTGCCAGCTACATATGGCCTGAGACCAGCCTGAAAGAGCTGAAGCGGGCTCCCCTCAGCCAGTTCGCAGCAGGTGTGGCTACAATCTCTGGCAGCATGAAAGCACTTCAGCGAAGCAGACAAGCTCAAGTACAGATAGCTGAACGGATTCCTGGTTTCTCTGCTGTAGTTCTTGCCTATATGTTATGTCCACCTTTCTCTCTCATGAAGGGCCATGGGTTATTCTTTAAAAAACTACCTCCTTTAAAACACTTAAACCTAAACAGGAAACAAAAAAAAAATGAGCATTTACATTTGCATATTATTATATGATTCACATTGAAGCCAAACATTAATTACTGCGGGATTGGGAAGGACTGTCTCCTTCAGAGAGAGAGGCTGACTTACCCTCCCATCTTGCAGTCTCCAGTCCCACCTTTCCAGGCTCTGACATACTTCGGGTTGGCCCACAGGGACACTGGATTAAAGGTTCCGCTTGAAAAATAAGGTCCCACTGGGCTTAAGATTACAAAGAGCAGGGCTTTGGTAGGCTTCTTGACTCCAAGAGAAGGCTGCAATAAAGTAAAAGTATACAAGTCTGTAATTTACGATGTAGACACTAGTCTTAAACTCTAGAGCTGACCTGCAACTATCTCCCAGCCAATTAAAGTCAAGTGACACAAAGCCTTTTCAGGTCTTTTAAGAAGGAAGCACTTCTTGGCTTTGTTTTCTTTTTTCTTTCTTTTTATTATTGTCTTTATTATAATCATGTGTGCATACATGCATATACTTATACACATATATGTAAATTTTGGCTTTGCTTCTGAGTTACAATTTTAGAGAACATGTGAATATATCAATTATTGTTGCTGATAGGACAAGGTTGCATTGACAGGAAATTGACAGAGAGAAAACCTCAGTCTCTAGTATTGGGAGAGGAAATACACTATCCTGCTTCTCTTAACTTGCCCTTCTGTTTCCCAGCCTAGTCAACACTCCAAGACAGATCAGCGCCTCCAGCAGGTGACTGTTTGAGAGGATGCCATGCCCACATCTGCCTGTGTCTCACTTAACAGAGAGCAAGAGTGTGGTTTTTCCAAAGGCAAAGAGACCAAGCACGAAAAACACCATCAAAAGGGCAGGGGGAATGATTCAGGAGCTTGTATCATAAATAACACAGATAGGAGACAAGACAGCCATTATCACAACTACCAGGAATCAAAAGTCAGCAATGCACAATCATGCCAATCCCTCCAACACCAAAGCAGCTATGTGGCATTAGGGTCAGTGAATTATTAAGGAAGAAAATTGAGAGACTAGAAGTTTTGAGGGCTACATAAAGAGTCACTGGGCTCTTCTGTATAATCTAAGGCCACCAGAAATCACAAACCTAGTCAGTACTGGAGCCACATCTGCCTGAACTAGGCAGGGGGTGGGAAATATCATGTAGAGTGAGAGAAGAGGAAACTTATGTCCAGCTGCTATTGTGTTTCTATAATGTTGTCTGCAACTGGCCAAGTGGAGTTTGGGTGGGCAGGGGGGTAGTTACCTGACTTTCCCTTATACGTTCCCCTCCTACTCCCTGCCTCCCAGTCCCTAGCCCACTACTTTGACATCAAGAATCATAGGTAAAATATTTGTGAGCATAACAAGAAGTGTGTATGTGCCCACTGAGGCCATCTGAAAAGTGTGTCCCCTTAGGAAACAGGAAGCTGACATTGCCAGCACCGTACAGGAACACAGGGACTCAGCAGAGCACGGGAGGCCACAGAACAAACCCATGTGAGTGATGGATGAGCGAGTTAGAGAAATTAGCATGCAGCAAGAGGTTCTGCTTCCATGCTGGTTTGTGTTTGTTTTTCCATGGGGGGCTTTAGATGAGAATAAGAGGACAGGCACAGTGGCGCATGTAATCCCAGCGGCTAGGGAGGCTGAGACAGAAGGATCACAAGTTCAAAGCCAGCCTCAGCAAAAGCAAAGCATGAAGCAACTCAGTGAGACCCTGTCTCTAAATAAAATACGAAATAGGGCTGAGGATGTGGCTCAGTGGCTGAGTGCCCGGGTTCAATCCCCAGTACCCCCCTCTTCCCTCCCCCCGCAAAAAAAAGAAGAAGTAGAAAAAAAAGAAAAGAAGAGCCTTCCACCAAGAAAGGATGAGGAGCCTGAGCACTTCATTTGCCTTTTTTTGGTTTCATTGTTTGGAAGGGAAAACGTCAGCATAGTATACATACCTGCGTTTCTTCCGGCTTAGATAAAACTTGATTATCTCATTTCTGTACTTTTATTTACCTATTAAAGAAAATGCCAATATCTCCCTTTCATGGTTGCTTTGGACCTTAATGTTTTAAATATTTTTTTTTACCATGAAAAGAGAAACTTCTCAATAATTTAGAGATACAATATACCAGGAAGTCTACAAGACTTACCTACCTTCTAGTTTCTGAATAAAATAGCTTATTTGTCTAAGAGCTGAAAGCGTTTTATTAATTATCACATGAATGCCTGGACGGTTTTTTACTGGGAACTCCCATATTTCACATGGCCTGTATTATATTTAAAGAAGTAACAATAACACATCATCATGGGATTTTTTTCCTGTGATAAATTTCACTTCATTAAGGGTATAGGTGGTAGGGCATGTATCCAGCATACACTTGGCCCTGGGTTCCATCCCAGAACCTTGTTCACTTTCTTCCCTGGTATTTCCTTCCAATTTTAATTGACAAGTAAACTTCATTTATTCCACTAGGTGGTAGTATAGAGAGCACAGATAGAAAACAGGGAAGAATTCTACACATACCCGCTCTGGAAAAAAAAAAAAAAAATGTCTCCATGAGCCTTAAAGCAATGTTTTTATTCTTAGCAAGCAGGTAAATGATGGGCTAAAATTTTTCAATGGCAAAAGAAATATGTGTTCGTGTGAACTAACATTTTATATTCTGAAATTTAAGACTGGTCCTCTCAAGTCTTAGAAGTACTCTAAGTACTACTGGTGAGGATCACATCTTAAGTCACCTTCCTCCTTCAAAGATCACTTACAAAAATAGTCTTTCTGTGTAAAGATTTCTATAGCTGGATGCAGCGGCACACGTCTGTGATCCCAGCAACTCAGGAGGCTGGGACAGAAGGATTGTAAATTCAAGGCCAGCCTAGGCAACTGAGCCAGACCCAGTCTCAAAATAAAGCAAAAGGGGCTAGGGATGTAGCTCTGTAGTACAGTGCTAGCCCGGCATGTGTGGAGCCCTGGGTTCGAAAGACAGTACTTACATTTTAAGTCTCGGCACCAGGAAAGGAACTTGGTGATTGGGTCTGCTTATACTCTCAGGGACCATTATTTGTTCCTTTGTTTAATTTGCCTTTCTATCCTAAAAAAAATAATTTAAATTCTGGGCTGCCACGAAGAGTATTTTATTGTATAGTTTAATCAAATGATTATTAATAAAATTTTTAATGGCCAGATCAGATTTCCAATTAAATAAAGCAAAAGCCACAAACATACAGAGACAATAAGGATGCCAATGGCTAATCGAGTGGGTGGGTCATTTTCAACAAGTCTGATACCCTGTGCACATTTTGATTGACTTTGAATTCTTCTCTACTAGCTTTTTGAAATACTTCAACAGATGAATGAGAGATTAAAAATTTTCACATGCAAAGCACACTACTTCACAACCACATTGACTTTGAGATTAAAATACTAATGTATAAAAAACAGAAGATTTTTTTTTTTTTAATTTCATAGGCTTCATCTTACAACTTTGTTGTGATAATAAAAAAGAGGCAAATTGCAGGGAAACTGCCACTTCTTTCTGGGTCAGCCAGAAGTACCTCCACAGGAAGACACAACATGGGGTTGTCTGAAGTGAGCTCACCAAGCTGATAAAATTCTATTAGTCTGTTTGGGCCTAAAAGGCAGAGATGCGGAGCAGCACGTGTCTTGAGCAGTTAAGAAGGGAGAAAATGAAACTGCTAGGAATAACAGATGAGCACTTTTCAAAAAGAAGCATTTTCTTTAACCCAGAGAGCAGTCTGATTTCTATTTTGAATTCTGCTAGCTCTTAGAAAAGGTTACAAAGCAGAGGCTGGTGGTCACATCTATAATCTCACTAAGTCAGAAAGCTGAGGCAGGAGGATTGCAAATTCTAGGCTAGCCTCAGCAATTTAGTGAGGCCCTTTCTCAAAGTAAAAAAAAAGTGGGGGGGGGCAGCCTGGGGATGTCATCAGAGGTAGAGTGATAGAGAACCCCTGGGTTCAAGCCCTAGTACCACACAAAAAGAAAATAATACTGTAGTCAGGGGTGCTGTACAGGAGAGGATCCAGCAATGTGTGTGTGTGTGTGGGGGGGGTACTGTGTGTGTGTGATGTGATGGTCACACACAGAAGGAAAATCAAGTTCCTGCAGTAAAATCAGTTGCTTTGGAAAAGATTTTTTAAACTTCAGTATTATACATTGTTTTTTGGCTTCTAAGATATTTTTATAATGACCGTCTTATATATGGGAATACACAGGGAAGTCAGGAGTTACACTCCTATATTTACATTGAGGAAAATGAGACTCAAAACAAAAGATTTGCTCAAGAGCTACACTTAATCTACAGCTATTTTACACTATATCAAAGGTTTGACATAAAAATTAATGGAGGACTTGGAATTCCCTACCCTAAAGAGAGCTCCTGGGCGA